>NC_073268.2:19831666-20470000 GCF_029289425.2 Pan paniscus
AGGCTGACTCCAAAGCAAAGCACTTAACATCACGTTGGAGAATCTTGGGAAACCCCCAGGAGTTGTATATGGTGCAGTCCCCATCCTTGTTGAACTACCAAAGGTTGAAGGCCATGCCAGTCCTGCCCCATGACTTCTTCACATGACTCCAGTTCCATCAGCCAGTCTTCTTACTAACATCCAGATAGCCTCGGACCCTCTGCCCCCATCCAGCCGACCCTGTCCCTCCCACCTGCCTTTCCATCTCTCTGAATCCAGGCCTTCACCTGGGCAGGCCCAGCTCAAGTCAGGCTTTCAGCTGGAAGCCTTTCCCTGCCTGCATCCCTAGCTCCATGGCCTGTCCCTCTCTGACCCAGTCTTTGTCCTTTCTGTGGATTTCCTGCCTCCTTGGCAAGTTCTGAGCCTCTCCATGCACAGCCAGGTGCCCTCTGAAGTCCTAGGACCCAGCTTTGCCCGGGCATGTGCTCAGTAAATATTTGTGGACGTATCAACTGATTGATTGGTGAAGTGAAGACAGGAGACCTGGGACAAAGATGCCTGAGAACTCAGCAGTGTCCCTCTCAGCCTGGGCCCTGGGGAGGTGCTGGGGAGCCTGACACACACAGGTGGGGACTCCAGGCCCCAGCAGGTGTGAATGGCCAGGTGTTGGCACTCCCAGCTGCCTGCGGGTGACCCTGTCTCCCCAGGGTGGGAGGATTTGGGGATGTGTGGCGGGGAGAGGGAACTTGGGAAGTGAGTGCTTCAGGCTGCTCTGAAGTTCCCCTGGCCCCCAGGCTCTGCCCAGGCACCTAGGGCGGGAGGCAGACTCTAGGATCTTCTCCAAGTTGAGATGTCTCTCTCCACTCCCTTTGCTGCTCCTGCTCCTCCCCTAGCCCCCACTGGAGAAGCTGGGCCTGATAGAACTATTTTGGGCCAAACCTCTGAATTATGCATGGTCTGGCCAGTAAGCTGGCTCTTCCTGACCAGTGGCAGTGGGGGTTGGGGAGTAGAGTGATGGCTGCATTTCTCTTCCCATGTAAGTGTCTGAGTTTGTGCAGGTGCCAGGCAGAGTGTGATGGGGTGGCATACATATGTTTGTGTAGACTTTGTGACTAAGGAATTGTGAATGTGCATGGGTCCACAAGTAGGAGCTATGGGGTCCCAGAGACTTTTTCCTTCTCTCTGAGGCTCCAGGATGGTGGGCCCCTGGGCTCAGTACCTTGTGGTTCCCAAATTTGTGTGTCTGGGCAGGATAGGCACAGGATGACTTAAGTCATCATCCTATTTCCATCCTGTCCCTGCCTTGCCTGCCCATGGGATCCTCAGGAGCTAGATGGACAGAAAAGAAATATCAACCTATCAGGGCCAGATCCAGGAGAGGGGAAAGAGAAGCCATTAACTGCCTGAAAATATTAGGTTGGTGCAAAAGTTATTGCAGTTTTTGTCATTGAAACTAATAGCAAATTACTTTTGCACCAGCCTAATAATAGCAGTAATGACCACTACGAGTTGAGGACCTTCTCTGGGTTTAGGTATTTTACATATATTAATTGAGTTAAATGTCACAACACTTCTATATGCTAGGTACTTTTAGACCCATTTTATTGATAAGGAAATGAAGGGTCAGAAAGACTAAGTAACTTGTTCAAGAGTGCACAACATGGAACTAATAGAATCAAGATTTTTTTTTTTTTTCTTTCTTTTTTTTTGAGACAGTCTCACTCTTGTTACCCAGGCTGGAGTGCAGTGGTGCGATCTTGGCTCACTGCTAACTCTACCTCCCGGGCTCAAGTAATTCTACTCCTCAGCCTCCTGAGTAGCTGGGATTACAGGCATGCGCCACCATGCCCGGCTAACTTTTGTATTTTTAGTAGAGACGGGGTTTCACCATGTTGGGCCAGGCTGGTCTCGAACTCCTGACCTCAGGTGATCCACCCATTTTGGCCTCCTAATTTGCTGGGATTACAGACATGAGCCACCGTGCCCAGCCTAGAATCAAGATATAAACAACTAAGAAAATAAGACAAGCCATATCCTGGGAGAAAATATTTGCAATACATATATCTGACAAAGAACTTGTATCCAGCAAACTCTTACAATTCAATAGGAAGAAGACAAACAATCCCATTGTAAAAGGGTCAAAAGAAGAGATAGAATGGCCAATATGTGCATGAAAAAAATTCAGTATTATTCATTATCAGGGAAATGCAAATTAAAACCACAATTACATACACTGCACAGCCATTGGAAGACTGACCATGGTAAGTGTTGATGAGCTTGTGGAGCAACTGGAACTCTCACATGCTGATAATGGAAATGTACAATGGTGCAACTACTTCAGAAAACAGTTTGTCAGTTTCTTGAAAAGTTAAGCATACAATAACCACAAGATTCGGTTATCCTACTCTCAGGTGTTTAACCAAGAAAAATGAAAATATATGTTTACTGAAAGACTTGTGTGTACACACATGCTCATGGTAGCTTCATTCACAGCAACTGAAACCCTGGAAACAAGACAAATGTCCATCAGCAAGTGGCCAGATTGTTGTATGTGCAAACAATGGGATACTTCTGAGCAACAAAAAGAATAAAGTACCACCATAAAAACAAGGGTGAATCTCATCAACATTCTGCTCAGTTAAAGCAGCCAGAAACCAAGAGTACATATTACATAATTCCATTTATATGAAAATCCAGAAAAGACAAATCTAATCTATAGTGACAGAAAGCAGATCAGTGGTTGCCGGGGGCTGGGGGAAGGGTGGGGAACTACGGGGAAGAGGCACAGGGGAGCTTTTTGGGATGATGCAAATGCCCTATATCTTCATTGTAGTGGTAGTTATATGTGTCTATAAATTTGTCAAAACTCATCAAACTGAACACTTAAAATGTGTACATTTTATTGTATGTAAATTATACTTCAATAAAGTTGAAAAAAGAAACCAAGCAAGCTGAGCTGAACTCCACATTTGTAACTGTTACGCCCTGTGTGTGTCTCAAGGTAGTGGGAAGGGAGTCTTGGGCACCTGGGGCCCCTTTGAAGAAGAGAAAGCTTTACCATACATACAGGCAAGGCAACAAAGAGAGAGAGAGATATCAAAGAAGAGAAAGGGTTGTGGTTCTTTGGAATTGACTACCCACCCCCAGTGGGAAGGAAGCATCCAGCTCCCCTCTGCCTTACTGGCCCCCACCACCCCAGGCTCTGTATGGCTTTCCCTCTAACCTGAGGGACTGACCACTCCTGGAAGTGTCTAGCCTCCTGCTGGGACCCCTCCCTGACCCCTCCTAAAGGCGACACCTTACAGCTTCCTCAACAGCATCATCCTGACTGGCAGATCAGGAACTCCTAGGGAGTCAAAGTTTTGTTTCCCTCCACGAGGCCAAGCCTACCCCTGCTCATCCTCCTGGGAGCCTCTCCCGCTCATCACCCAGGGGACAAATATGGGCCTTGGGTGCAGCATGGGCACACTGCTCTAGGACAGGTTACCAAGCTTACCCACCCAGGGACCCTAAGGGTGTCCAGGAGGGGCTGGCTGGCTAGGCAGAAGGCCAGTGTGCTGGTGCTCCTGGCCCTTGGTCTCACTTGCTGCTGTCAATCATTGACGAATGCCTGTTAAGTGCTCGGCTTTGAGTTAAGCCCTATGCCTATGTTTCCTCTGTTAACCCTCCAGGCAGAGGCTCAACGAGGCCAGAGCTCTTCGTGCCATCATTTCACAGGTGAGGATGCTGAGGCACAGAGAAGGTAAGTAAAGTCACACAGCTGGCAGGTGGAAGGGAAGCTGACAGTAGCCAGTGCTGTTCATTTCCCAGCAATTCTTGCACCAGCTTCCCTTGAATCCCTTGGAGGGTTTTCTTAACAGTTCAGATTCCTGAGTCTGTGCTTTGTCCTTATCTCCTCTAGGCTCTCAGGGATCCATACCCTCTAGTCCCAGCTAAAGGATAAGCCCTGCCCCCTGCAGGGGCCTCTGGGCTGCGGCTCCCCTGGGCCAGCCCCAGTACTGAGCACTGGGCTCCGAGTGGATGGGCACAGTGCCAGTGCATCTGACTGAGTAGCGTGGGCAGGGCTGAACTTGGTCAGGATCATCCAGGGTTGGGGGACCAGCAGGGAAATGAGATCTACAAATAGCAGCAAATTGTTCATTGATTTCCATCCTGTTCAGAGGAGGCCTGGGACCAGCAAGAACAGGATTGGTTTTGAACTAAAGTGGGAAGGGCAGCTTAGTTTAGGGCAGGCAGGCAAAGTCAGGAAGCAGGATACCCAGGGCCCTGCGCCTCATGTAGGTACGAGGTCCTTGGCTGTGTCCTGTGGAAATGGTACCCCTCCTCTATCCACCTCTAGGGATGCACGTTCCTGGAAGATGGCCCCCAGCTCCACCTGGTATGACCTGCAAGTTAGGAAGGGCTGGGAAAATGCAAAAGTAAAAGGTTCCACTGCCAAAATTGCCTGCTTTTCTAAAATGGCCCGTATTTCAAACATCTTGCCCTATCTCTCCCTTAGCATACACAACCAATCATACCATATGCTCGTATGTGGGGATCAGAAAAGAATCTTCATGCCTTAAAAGAGCATTTGAGGCCAGGCGCGATGACTCACGCATGTAATCCCAGCACTTTGGGAGGCTGAGGCAGGTGGATCATTTGAGGTCAGCAGTTCGAGACCAGCCTGACTAACATCGTGAAACCCCGTCACTACTAGAAATATAAAAATTAACCAGGCATGGTGGTGCGTGCTTAGTCCCAGCTACTCGGGAGGCTGATGCAGGAGAATCTCCTGAACCCAGGAGGCGGAGGCTGAAGTGAGCCGAAATCGCGCCACTGCACTCTAGCCTGGGCGACAAAGGGAGACTCCATCTCAAAACAATAAAATGTAAAAATAAAATAAAAGGGCATTCGAGAGGTCCCCTAACCACCACTCCTCCTCAGCTTCTTCCATATCCTGCCTGCTCCCTTGACTCCTGCGAGTTGGTTCTGTTGCCCGTGTTCCCACCATCCCCTCTCTGTGCCTTTGCACGGGCTGTTCCCTCTGCCTGGAATGACTTCCCTCTTCTCCATGAAGCCGTGTCCCAGGAGTCCTGAAGACCCAGACTAACTCCTGCCTCCTGCTGAAGGCTTCCGAGCTGTCTGAAGCCTCCTGAGTTCTTCCTTCCTTAAACTCCTGTGGTTTATACCAAGCAACCTCACTCCTGCCATCTTTGAGTGTGTGTGTGTGTGTGTGTGTGTGTATCTACACGTAGAGGCTCAATGAATGCTGCACTCCTGTGATTTCTTGGACAACAGTCCCATCTCCTCCACTGGGTAGAAAGGACCCATCCATCAGGAGCCACATCTTATCCATCTCCCTTGTCCCCATCCCTGCAGGAAACAGCAGAGCAGGCAGCTGCTGCCTGGTCAGCATTAGACTCCGAGCCTCAGAGATGCCGGCAGCCGGGAGGAACCACTGGGACATCTTGTCTCCTTCCCACCAACTCAGAACGTTCTCATGACAGAGGACAGTCCTTGCATCACTCTACGAGTTTCCACCGTATCATCTGGAGGTGGCCAGTGGAAGCAGGGTGGGTATCTTGATGTTTGGCCTGCCTTCCATCTCCCCCATCTCCAATTTACTCAGCTCCCCAAGCCCTTTGTGCTTCCCACATTCGCCCTCTGTCTTGAGCCAGCAGCCCTGAGCAGCCTTCCAGCTCCTGAGCCCCGCCGGCTTCAGCCGGTGATGTGAGTCCAGCACCCGAGCAGACGGTGACTCTCCCTGGGTTCCCAAAGCGGGGCTAGAGACCAGATAAAGGACCCAGAATCCAGAAGTCATTGCCACTGGGCTCAGCCTTGTTTCAGCTCCAGACAAGTCCAGGGGGCCTATTGTGGTGCCCACGAGAGGATGAAGAGAGCCCAGAGATCCCCCCTCAGGGCAGCCAGAGACAGCTTCCTTCCTCAGAGAAAGAACTGAGTGTCCTCATTGAATGATGGGGAAACTGAGGCCTGGGGAAGGGACATGACCATGGCAAGTCAGAGTCAGTCCAGGAGCCGGTTTCTCCTCGGGCATATGGAATCTCCTGGGCCTGGCTCCAAGGTTGGCAGCAGGCAGGGATTACAGTTAGCACATGCAGATCCCCAGGTGGGCCCCACAGAGCACAAGGGTGGACAGACAGCCTCCCAACCTGGGAGGCCGGGGCCAGGCCACAGCTTCCAGAGACAGAGTGATTTCCTGCCACTCGGTCCCTGGGCCCAGAGCAGCTGCTCCTTCATCTAATGAATGGCCCTGGTCCTCAGTCCCTGATGAAGGGGGATCAGGAGCTGTTGCTCTGCTTGAGTCTCCAAGTCTCTGTGAAGCTTTCCATCAAGCAAGGGCAGCCAGGAGGTCAGGAGGGGCCGAGGCAGCAGGCACGGTCGACATGCTGAGAACTGCACCCCCTTCCCACCTCTCAGCCTCCTTTCTGCCCTGACCCGCCCTTCCTTCCTTCCTTCCTTCCATCCTTCCTTCCTTCCTTCCTTCTTTCCTTCCTTCCTTCCTTCCCTCCCTCCCTCCCTCCCTCCCTCCCTCCCTCCCTCCTTCCTTCCTTCCTTCCTTCCTTTCTTTCTTTCTTTTTGAGATGGAGTTTCGCTCTTGTCGCCCAGGCTGGAGTGCAATGGCACGATCTCAGATCATTGCAACCTCCACCTCCCAGGTTCAAGCAATTCTCCAGCCTCAGCCTCCTGAGTAGCTGAGATTACAGGCATACGCCACCACACCCAGCTAATTTTTGTGTTTTTAGTAGAGACAGGGTTTTACCACGTTGGCCAGGCTGGTCTCGAACTCCTGACCTCAAGTGATCCTCCCACTTCGGCCTCCCAAAGTGCTGGGATTACAGGCATGAGCCACCGTGCCTGACCTGCCCTGGCCATTTCTTAACTCCTTGTTCCCTCCTCCCCTTGCTCCCAGCCTCTGCCCTTCTGGGCCTCCTCAGCCTCCCCTCTCTCCTCCTTCCTCTGCAGTGAAGAAAATTCTTCCCATCCCAACTCTAGTGCAGCTGGGCAGTACTGGCTGGTAGGAGTCGATAGGGCCTGGTGAGAAGGAGAGGGACAGGTCTAGACACCCAGCAGCGTCACCACTGGCCAACTGGACAAGTCCTAGGAGCTGGAGGAGGTTCAGATTAGTTCCAGCCAGTGCCAGGGAAATCTAGCTGTAGCCAGCAGCCATCTGAAGAGTTGCTGGTGACATACAAGGGTCCAGCAGGAAGTGACATGATGATCAGTGATTGGGGGATCCTTGTTGGATAGATGGGCAGTGGAGAGTGGTTACGGACAGGTAATTTGGGGTGGTCCATTAGGGTAGGTCTGTAGTGAAGGTCATTATTGGATGTTGATTGTAGCGATCTCGGTGATGGGTGGTCATGACAGGCAGTTGGTTCTGGTTGTGCATCCATAGTACTGTTGGACCATCCAGCTGATCAGTGGGTGGTTGGGGAGACATTAGACAGTTGGCTGGGCCTGGGCCATCAGTGTTAGGAGGCTGGGTTGGGTCAGTGGGTGGTCAGTACTTTGGTGGATGATCAGTCTTGGCTAGGTAGTGTTAAGAGGTTGATGTTGGGTCGTCAGTGTTTGGAGGCTGGGATAAGGGGGTCAGTCCCCACATCTCTAAGGCATGACACCCCCTCTCCCACTCTGAATGGGGCCTGAAGGGCTCAAGCAGCTCTGAGCTCAGCCCCAGGTTCCCTGCCCTCGTGTCTTCCTCTAGGCCCAGGCTATCCTCCTTGCTCAGCCAAAGTAAAGCTGTCCAGAGGCAGAGGTGGAGGCTTGGTCTCCTGGGATCCTGGCAGGCTGGAAGGCAGGGCCAGGTCCCTAGAAGTGCTACATGGGACATGGGGGATGGAGTGGGCAAGAAGCTGAAGTACTTAGGGATGCAGCAAAGCTCCGCAGTGGGGATGGGGCCTGAGAGGCCAGGATGCTCATTGATGAATCGATTCCCATTATTGATGCTGCTTGGAGAAGTTTTGAAAGACGGAGCTGAGGGAGAGGATAGGGTTCTCTTGGAGAAAGCCATGGCACAGCCTGGCCACTCAGAATACAAATGAGATTGCCTGCTCATCCGCCAGGCCCTTCACAGCTGCCCCCTGCAGTGCTGGTGGGAGCTGGGGGCCTGCACCCGGGCACGCGGTGAGCTGCAGATATGGGAGTAACCCAGCACTGGGCAAGCTGCAGAGTTGCAGGCAGATGAGCGGGAGCATTGGGTTTCCATGGGACAGTCACAGGGAGATGGATTTTGGCTTCCTCTGAGGATAGTTTCTCCAAAAGCACGTCATTCTCCATAAGAGAGAGCTTCCCTACTTCAAGAGGCAGTGTGTCCCAGCAGAGCCTAGAAGACACCCCCTCTCAAGAAAGATGGCCTTTGAGGCACCCCTCTCCCCCAGCCCTGCCACTATATAGTTGTGAGGGTCCCATTGGTGGTGTGAGTGGTGGGAAAGGGTCATACCCTGCCAAGGGCTTATGGATGCTCACCACGAAGTGACAGAGGGTAGCTGCTCTGACGACCATTGCTAAGGGTCCAGGCAGAGGGAAGGGGGCCGCTTGGTCAGAGCTGAACCCATCTGATAGCACATCACTGCAAGGAAAGTCTCATGGGTCCCCAGGCAGGAGCCGGGAAGGGACAGGGTAACTCATTGCTGTGAGATGGGGATGGGGTGGGGGTGGGGTGGATGTTTCAGGATGGAGCCAATGCTGGAGCTGCTGTGACCATTAGATCACAGGGGTAGAGGCTGGAGGGGGCCTCTGATGGGGGAGACACAATCTCAGCCTTAGGTGAATGTCCACTCTGATGGAGGAGACTCAATCCCTGTCCTCGAAGCTCCAGTGTGATAAGAGTCCTTGCTTTGGGAAGCCCTCAAATCTAAAGTGGGAGGAAGTACCTGCCTTGAGAGTGTCCATTGCTTGGAGGAAAACAAGAGGTAAGCTGTCCTGATTGGAGCAGATGTGCCAGTGAGACAGGACCTGAGATGAGAGGCAGGAATGTGGAGGCCAGCACAGCCCCAAGTCTGCAGCTGTGATGGACTGAGACCCAGGCATACTGACTTCCTGATCCAACTTCCCAGGGCTGACCTAAATTCACTCCCACTGACTGTGACACAGCCTGCCCCACCTTCCATGTGTGCTGCTCTGGGCTCCCCTAGGCTCCTGTTGAATTACTGGAGATACTCAACCCAGCAAAAGGCCAGGGCTGCTGCTCCCTGGCAGACAGGTGGAGCTCTCCAGGTGGGCCTCCCCTCTACTGTGCACACACCACGCACAACATGGCCTTCTCCAGCTGGGGCTGGCCTTGTCTACATCACCACCCTTCACCCAAGCACCCATCCACAGGAAGTCTCCAGGGGGACTTAGGCTCAGAAGATGAACAACTCCTTCTGTATCAGGCCTGGATTCTCTGCGTAGTTGTGTCAACAACTTGCTGTGTGAATTTAGACAAGTCTATCTCCCTCTGTCCCTCTGGACAATGAATGGGTTGGACCCAATGGCCTCCCAGGTCCCTGCAAGCCCTGACCGTCTCTGAGCAGGAGTGATTGACAGCAGTCTCTGCTTGAGGCTCTGCCATTTAGCAACACATGACTTCAGACAATGATTTAGCCTCCTGGAGCTTCAGTTTCCTGTAAAATGGGCGCAAGAAAAAAAATAATGTTCACAAGAGCTGAACCTGCCTCCTGGGACTGTTGGGAAGATTCAGTGAGACAACGCCAGTAAAGTGCTGGATACAGTGCCTGGCAAATAGTACGTGCTTGACAAATGCCACTTATGGCCACTGTCATGATTATTTTCCTCCTTTGTAGCCCCTCTCTGGACTCCACTCCCCCTTCTCTAGGCATCTATGCTGCAGCTGGCCTGCCCAATTCTTGTCCCATTGGATCAGCTCCCACACAGCCTACCACTGCATTTCTGTAAGTACCACCTTCCCCCAGCCCCGCTTCCCAGGGACAAGGCTGCACAGCCCCATCCCTATACCTCGTAACCACTGAGAGGGCCCTCCCATCTCAGCCCCCCTCTCCTGCAATTATGTAGAGCAAACAAGAGCAGCTGATGGGGAAGGAGTTTCTATTAGCTTAACCTTTCGGGACTGGAGCTGCTGGGATGAGATGGGGAGGCCACAGGGAGGGGGCTTCTGAAGCAGGTGGAGCTGGGAGAGGGAGGCAGAGGAAAGGAGGTGGAGGGGGCTGCTCACTATGAGCTACTAATGGGTAGGATGCGGGCCCAGAAAAAGCAAGAAAAGGAACAGAATGAAAGGAAGTCATAAAAGTGGAATTAAGGAGACTAGAACAAAAAAATGGAAGAAGTAGGAGACAAAGGACAGGCTGGGAAAACACAGCTCCAGATAGCTGTGCAGAGAGCTCCTTGTCCTGTTCGTCATACCACCCAGCCCCTTGCAGCCAGTAAGGCGGGATGTGAAAAGCATTAGAAAGGCTTACTCTGCTTGACACTGTAGAGAATCACAGAATGAAGATTACCTGAGCTGCAAGAGACCTCCGAGCTCTCAGACACCACCTGACCCAGCTCTCTCATTTTACAGATGGAGAAACCAAGGCCTAGAGAGAGCTTTGCCTTTCCCAAGTCTCAGTGAATGTTGGCGGGAACTGGGTGAACATTCAGGCCTCTGACTCGGGACCCTGAACTCCTCCTCCTACACCATCTCCCATCCATCTGTCCATGAATCCATCCATCTGTCCCTCCAACCGCTCGGGGAATATGAGCTCTCACTTAGCCAGAGCTAGGTGGCCTAGTGAGGTCCCCAGCTGGGAGGGACTCAGATCCGGTGAGAGTGACTCACGTAAATAAGGAAACGACACACAGGAGTTCCCACCAGGTACCACACACAATAGCTTTCCTCGGCAAATTTATTTATTTATGTATTATTTATTTTGAGAGGGAGTCTTGCTCTGTCGCCCAGGCTGGAGTGTAGTGGCACTATCTTGGCTCACCGCAACCTCTGCCTCCGGGGTTCAAGCGACTCTCCTGCTTCCACCTCCACCTCCCCCTCCCGAGTAGCTGGGACTACAGGGGTGCACCACCACTCCTGGCTACTTTTGTATTTTTCGTAGAGACAGGGTTTCACCATGTTGGCCAGGCTGGTCTTGACCTCCTGACCTCAGGTGATCTGCCCTTCTTGGCCTCCCAAAGTTCTGGGATTACAGGCATGAGCCACCGTGCCTGGCTGGTAAATTTATTATTATTAAAGTGTGTTGATATCTGCAGTGAACAAATACCTCCTTCTGTGTGAATCAGGAAGGCTTCAGGGAGGAGTTGACTTTGATCTGGGGCTTAAAGGATGAACTGGAGGAAACTGAGCATTGCAGTTTTCCCAACAGAGCCAAGATAAGGTGCTGGGAGAAGCTGGGGGTCAGAGGGGGCTCTGACTGTCTTTCCCATTCCCCTTCACTTTGAGTTCTGGGAGGGAGGATGAACCAGGTGTGCAAGGGGGTGGAGAGGGACCTTTTCTTCTTGGGGTAGAAGGGGTGATAGGTAAGTTTGGTCTTGTGCAGTTGCTCAGGCGCTGCAGAGGGGTAGCTGAGAGTGGTCAGGTACCGAAAGGAGATTCCTGCCTATCTTTCTTCCCCCATGTCTCTCTGTTTCTCTCATCCCCTGCTCAAGTGGGCTAGCCAAGAGAGGGGACAAGTGGGACTCTGAGATCTTCGGGAGGCCTGGGTGAGAGCCCCTTGGCCTGACCTCCACTGGACCAACCACCAGGACTCACTGTACCGCTTCACCCCCCATCCCACTCAGGGGGCTGAGGGAGGCAACGAGGATGGTGACAGTTGGAGGGGGAGGCCCGACTCATACTTAGCCCACAGCCTCGGCGAGACGGCAAGGAATATTTTTAGGAGCTCATTAAACAGGGAAGAAAGAAAAGGAAGGGAAGGAAGGAAGATGAGGATTATGCATTATTTTTCATCCAAGTGACAGCTCTGAGCATCTCCACTGGAACTGTCATGCAAAAGAAATGGCATGTCTAATATTATTACGGAACCAGTGTGAGTGCGTGTGTGTGTGCGTGCGTGTGTGCCACCAATGTGCAACTCTGTGGGGTGGGGGCCCACGGGTGAGCCCATGCGGGTGGCACTGGGTGAGGGTGCTTGTGTGTGAAGCTGCGTGTGAGCACCAGGAAGCTGGGACTGTGACTGTGGGAGAAACTGCGAAACTGTGTGCAATGGGCCGTGCAGACCGCGTCCAACTCTGTGTAATTGGGTGTATGTAACTCTGGGTGCGTGAGACATCACTGGAAAGCCTGGGGGGGGGTGCACAGTCACAGGTGAGGGAGCAGCCAGCATGCGTGGCTATAGGGGGTGCACAAATAGGAGGTGGAGAGTAGGTGCAAAGGGGCTTCCGGCCCAACCCCCAGGAGGCAGTAGGGAAACGAGAGTGGGCAAAGGGGGACACTGGGCCCACCTGTCCTTGTCCTGAAGGAGAGCAGTGGCCAGAGGTCCCCCTTCCCACTCCCACACACTGTCCCCTCATCTGCCCTCGCTGACTGTGGGGTGGCAAGGGCACCGTCCCGCTGATGTGAGTTCAAAGTTCTCTTCAGTTGAGCTCGATTTGGTAGTAGCTTCATAAAGATGATCACATTGAATTTCCAGAACACGCTGGTAAGGTAGGTAACTATTACTATTCCCATTTGATGAGCAAAGTGTGCTTGAGAGTCCAGTTCAAAACTTCACTGATATCATGGAAGCCAGTAGGAAGCAAAGCTGAGGTCTGTGTTTATTTTGTGTAATTTAATTAATTTTTGAGACAGGGTTTTGCTTTGCTGCCTAGACTGGAGTGCAGTGGCTCAATGATGGCTCACTGCAGTCTGGACCTCCTGAGCTCAGCAATCCCTCCTCCCCCAGTATCTGGGACTACAAGTGTGCAACACCATGTCCATATAATTTTTTTTTTTTTTTTTTTTTTTGAGACAGAGTCTCGCTCTGTTGCCCAGGCTGGAATGCAATGGCGTGATCCCGGCTCACTGCAACCTCACTTCCTGTGTTCAAGCGATTCTCGTGCCTCAGCTTCCCGAGTCGCTGAGATTACAGGTGTGCATCACCACACTCGGCTAATTTTTGTATTTATTATTTGTAGAGACGGGGTTTCACCATGTTGGCAAGGCTGGTCTCGAACTCCTAACCTCAAGCAATCCGCCAGGCTTGGCCTCCTAAAGTGCTGGGACTACAGGCACCCGTCTCCGCGTTCTGCAGCACAGCTGAGATTTGCATCTGAGTCTCCAGGTGGCTTCTCAGGGTTGGCAGAACTGAGCACAGGAAAGGAGGTTAGTGAGGGAGGCTGGGGGGTTGGGAGCCTTCCCGGGGGTTCTGTGGGGCGGGTCTAGGGGGCCTTTCTAGATGGCAGGTGCTAGTGCGTGGGAAAGAGAAGCCGAGGGCCCTGGACAGCTGTGGGGACGGGCCGGCGCTGACCAGCCCAGCGCGTTGAGATTCGCTTCTGTCAGCGTCAAACTGCAGCGCAGGCCCTGCCGACTCGGTAACTAAAGCCAGCCTCGTAAGTGGCTAATTGATTTCTGTTCCCTGATTAAATGTGCAGCACTTTACATGGCAGCAGAAGGAGGTCAGCGCTCCCCCCACTTCTCCAGCGCCGCGTGCGGAGAGACAAAGAAATTGATTTTCCAATCGATGCTCTGAGCAATGATTAAATGTTCTCTGCACAGTGGGCCTAATGAGTCCCCAAGGGGCGTGCCGGCCCTTTAATTAGAGACTCCCACGGGGGCCTGGGATGGGGGCTGCCCTGGAGTGAGGGGGTCCAGCCAGGGAGGAGGCCCCATCCCCAGGGATCGGTGGCCTGGGCCTCTGAGAGATACTGTTTGGGGGCCCCTGGGCGTAGAGACCCAGCGGAGGGGTCCCTAGGCAGGGGGATCCCATAGAGTAGCTCCCGGGCTGAGAGGTCCCTTGGAGGGGCCCCTGATCTGGGCCCTCGAGGAAGAACCTGGGCTACAAGGATGGAGGATGGAGGCCCCCGAGTGAATGCACAGATTCACCCACGTGAGCATGAGCCAGGCATGCACCCCCTCCCGCCCCAACCAGAGGACAGACGCAGGCCAAGGCCTCCCTGTCCTCTGCCCCCCAGCTTCCAGGCAGCCAGCAGTCCTTTCCGTCAGTTCAGCTCCCCCATCTACGGCGGCGGCGGCGGAGACCCAGACAGGAAATGAATCCCCTCTAAGCGGCTGCTGCGTTTTCCTCACCCAGCTGCCCCATTGGAGAAGCCGACTGAAGACTTTAGAAATTCAAATGAGGCTTTCGGGGGACAGCGAGTCTTAAACATTCCCCTGCGCAGGCGGCTTTATTGAAGGAATAAACTATATTTGCAAAGTAAGATATTGAGGCTGTCAGTTTCTCTTAGGGATATAATGAGATCCTGGGAGGGAGAGAGGCCGGCAGGATGGAGCTCCCAAGGGCGGGAGCCCCAGCCAGGAGGTGGAGTGAGCTGCCCCACCGGGCCAGACAGAGCCCCGCCCCACTGCTACCAGCGCCACTAGGAGCCTAACATCCCCCTCAATCCACCATCCCACCTCCCCTGTCAGAGCTCCTAAGGGATGGACGCCTGTGTGGAGGCAGGAAGATAGAATGGCTCTGCCAAGCCCTGGAAACCCCAAGACAGTGGAGCCCCTAGAAGTCTCCAGCTCAACTTACCCACCAGCTCTGCCCCATGGAGAGAGCTCTGCTCAGGAGACAGGAAGAGAGAGCAGGGGTGGAGCTGAAACTCTGATGTGGGGCTGTGGCTGAGTCTAGGCTCTCCTGATTTTTTTTTTTTTTTTTTTTTTTTGAGACGGAGTCTTGCTCTGTCACCAGGCTGGAGTGCAGCGGCGCGATCTTGGCTCACTGCAATCTCTGCCTCCCAGATTCAAGCGATTCTCCTGCCTTAGCCTCCCGAGTAGCTGGGATTATAGGCGCGTGCCACCACACCTAGTTAATTTTTGTATTTTTAGTAGACACGGGGTTTCACCATGTTGGCCAGGACCTCGTGATCCACCCATCTCAGCCTCCCAAAGTGCTGGGATTACAGGCTGAGCCACCGTGCCCGGCCAATTTTTAATTTTTTAAAATAGAGATGTGTTCTTGCTGTTGCCCAGGCTGATCTCAAACTCCTGGGCTCAAGCAATCTTCCCACCTCAGCCTCCCAAAGTGCTGGGATTACAGGTGTGAGCCACAATGCCTGGCCAAGGCTCTGCTATTGTGTGAGCTGTATGACCTTGGGCACATTATTCAACCTCTCCGTGATTCTGCTATCTCATCTCTAAAATATTAGTACCTACCTCATGATTGTTGGAAGGATTAAATGATTTATTACATGGAAGGTGCTTAGCATATACCTATTTTATGGGTGATGCTCAATAAATATCTTTTATTAAAGAGTTGGGGGCAGGAGACAGGCATGGTAACTCACACCTGTAATCCCAGCAATTTGGGAGGCTGAGGTGGGAAGATCGCTTGAGCCCAGGAGTTTGATACCAGCCTGAGTAACCAGCAAGACCCCCATCTCTACAAAAACTTAAAACATTAGCTAGGCATGGTGGTGTGTGCCTACAGTCCTAGCTACTTGGGATGTTGAGGTGGATTGATCACCTGAGCCCAAGAGTTCAAGGCTACAGTGAGCTATCATCATGCCACTGCACTCCAGCCTGGGTGACAGAGCGAGACACTGTCTCTAAAAAAAAAAAAAAAAAAAAAAAAGGAGTTGGTGGGGAGACAGAGAGGAAGGTAGTAACCAGTCAACCTCCCCTCCATCCAGGAGTTCCTATCCAACTCTGACCATCCCAGAGTACTGAAACGAGAAAAGTTCCCTTGTCTCCCTCACAGGGAGCGACAGAGGGATTGGCAGTGCCCCGCACCGCTACTCAAACCTCTAGGGGAACATACAGATGGGCTTAGACCCCATGGCAGTGTCTAGGGGTGAATGCTTACAGTTCCTGAAGCCCTAGTGGGCATGTGTTACCATGTGCTCTTTTAGTTTTGCCGTCTATAGACGACTTGTGTTAACCAGCTCAATTAGACCCTCTACCTTGTCACAAGGACAGAGGGCTTTCTGTATCCTGGGGTTCTTGCCTTGGTGTACCAGAAGAATCAGATCATGCATGGGTTTGGAGAATGAGTGCAAGGTTTTATTGAGTGGAAGTAGCCCTCAGCAGATGGGAGAGCCAGAAGGGGGATGGTTTTCCCCTGCAGTTGGGCCACTTCCCTCTGACTTCCCAGCCAAACTCTGCCTCAGCCAAACTCTGCTAGTTCAGCTGGTCGATGGTCGATGGCCTGCCATCATGCCAGGGACTATCGGTACATTCCTCTCGACATCCAGCAGCCCGCGTGCTCCTCCTCTGACATGCTCCTCTTGATGTCCAGCCATTTGTGGGTGCCTGCTAGAATTTCGGGGATTTTATAGGCAGAGGATGGGGCATGGCAGGCCAGGGTGGTCTTGGGAAATGCAACATTTGGACAGGAATGCCTATCCTCACCTAGATCCATGGGGGTGGAGCCCTAGTCAGGAACCACGCCCTCCTCTACCCAGCACTTTCCTTACCCGCCTCCATATCATTTAAAGGGACCATGCTCTTCCCTTCCCAGCACTTTCCTTCTGTATCAGTACCACTACCACCTCTACCATTACTACTATCACCACTACCACCACCACCACCATCACCACAACCAATACCACCACCTCCATCACCACAACCAATACCACCACCACCATCACCACAACCAATACCACCACCTTCATCACCACAACCAATACCACCGCCTCCATTGCCACAGCCATTACCACCACCACCACCACAACCAATACCACCACCTCCACCGCCACAACCAATACCACCACCACCGCCGCCACAACCAATACCACCACCACCACCGCCACAACCAATACCACCACCTCCATCGCCACAACCAATACCACCACCTCCATTGCTACAACCAATACCACCACCTCCATTGCTACAACCAATACCACCACCTCCATTGCCACAGCCATTACCACCACCACCACCACAACCAATACCACCACCTCCACCGCCACAACCAATACCACCACCACCGCCGCCACAACCAATACCACCACCACCACCGCCACAACCAATACCACCACTTCCATCGCCACAACCAATACCACCACCTCCATTGCTACAACCAATACCACCACCTCCATTGCTACAACCAATACCACCACCTCCATTGCCACTGCCAATACCACCACCACCGCCGCCACAACCAATACCACCACCTCCATCGCCACAACCAATACCACCACCACCACCACCGCCACAACCAATACCACCACCTCCACCGCCACAACCAATACCACCACCACCACCGCCACAACCAATACCACCACCACCACCACCAATACCACCACCACCACCGCCACAACCAATACCACCACCACCACCACCACAACCAATACCACCACCTCCATCGCCACAACCAATACCACCACCTCCATCGCCACAACCGATACCACCACCTCCATCGCTACAACCGATACCACCACCACCATCGCCACAACCGATACCACCACCTCCATTGCCACTGCCAATACCACCACCACCACCACCACCATCATCATCATGACTCAGATTAGAGCCAGACACATAGCTTTGAGATAGGAGAAATGGTGCAGAGGGTTCAGAGGGAGTGGAACGGGGTGGGATGAGTCCCAGAAGGTTTCTTGGGGGAGGGGGCCTGTGGACGATACAGAGCCTGGGCACAATTCTTACTCTCTCTTCCCTTTTTCACTAACTGCTAGTGGGTTAAGGTAGAGCTACTCTTTTTTTTTTTTGGCAGGAAACTAAGGTCTGAGACTGGTAAAGGACAAGGAGAGCAAGATGACTGGATCCCCAAGTTCACCACCTCAGAGCTCAGATGGGGAGGAGATAGTAGAGGAATGCCAGCCCCGCCACCCCACCTCAGTGCCAGTCAGAGCTGCCGCAGCATGGTGCTCAGGCTAAGGGAGGCCCACAGCCAAATCTGGGAGAGGAGGTGTCAGGTTTAATGGGCTGGCCAGGGCTGGCCTGTCTGTCACTCTCACTCTGAGGCTGGAGGGGAGATTGGAATTGACAGTGTGCAGGGGCAGAAGGACAGCAGATCGAGAGCCTGCCCCAGGAACCTGAGGAGGTCTGGCTCTGGGCCTCTGTCATGGCTGTGAGCCTCTGCAATGCGCTGGTGGTCCTTCTAACCTTCTCGGTGAGACCCCCAGCCCTTGGTGATGAGAAGGCTGCTGAGACCTAGGAGTGCAGATGAAATGGCCAGGCTCTGCTTCTAACTGCTGCATGACCTTAGGCAAATTACCTGACCTCTCTGGATCTCCATTTCCCCTACCGTGAAATGTGGGTGGCATCATGATGGCATAAAGAAGAAAGGTGGACTAGAAGTTAAAGGACCCAGGTTTTAAATACATCTCCATAGGCCAGGCGAGGTGGCTCACGTCTGTAATCCCAGCACTTTGGGAGGCCGAGGCGGGTGGATCACTTGAAGTCAGGAGTTCGGGACCACCCTGGCCAACATGGTGAAACCTCGTCTCTACTAAAAATACAAAAATTAGCCAGGCATGGTGGCAGGCACCTGTAATCCAAGCTACTCTGGAGACCGAGGCAGGAGAATCACTTGAATCCAGAAGGTGGAGGTTGCAGTGAGCTGAGCTGAGATCGTTCCATTGCATTCCAGCCTGGGTGACAGAGTAAGACTCTCTCTCTCAAAAAAACAAAAACAAAAACAAAAACAAAACAAAAAACAAACAAACAAACAAACAAAAACAGAAAAAAACCTCTCCATGCCTCTGACCAGGTCATTTGATATTTGGTCTCAGTGTCCTTATCTGCAAAAGGAGATAGTAAACTCAGGGCATTGCTGTGAAAAGGAGGTGAGCACCATGGGCCTGGCACATAGCTGGCCCTCAGAGATTCACTGAAATGGAGCCCTCTTCTAGCTCTTAAAATCTGAGCATGGGATTTTGAGATAAACTCCCAACACCATCACCACCTCCACCATCTCTACCACCACCATCACCTCCATGGCTACCATCATTATCATCACCACCACTACCACCTCCATCGCCACCACCATCACAATTACCACCTCCATTATCTACCTCCACCATCACCTCCATCACCACCAATACCATCATTACCAACATCACCCCCATCACTATCACCACCACCACCACACCCACCTCCATCACCTCCATCACTACCACCAGCTCTACTACCTCCATCGCTACCACCATCTCTACCACCACCACCACAATTACCACCTCTATTATCTACCTCCACCGTCACCTGCATCATCACCACCAATACCATCATTACCAATAGCACCTCCATCACTACCACCACCACCACCTCCTCCATCACCACCACCAATATCATTACCACCACCACCACTTCCATCACACCACTGTTACCACCACCATTCCATAACCACCAGACCCACAATATGCTTTTATAAACTTGAAAGCCAGAGAAAGAAGAAACAGTGAAGAAAGGGGCTGTTTCTCTGGAGTATTCAGGTGGTTCAGGTGGCAAAGCCAGGCCTCTTCACCCTCTTCCCCTTAAATAAGAGGCTTCCCATAGAGCAGAACAGAATCAGATGCCTGGGAAGACAGCATAAAACATAGATTAATGGCACATGGAATGCTGGGTCCTCCTGCACTCCCCATACCCCCTAAGCTTCCTTTCCTTGCCTGTGAGGAGAGATGCAGCATATATCACTGGCAAAGGGGCAGGGAAAGGTACTAGCACTGGTCGAGGCCCTACTGTGTACCAGGCACCTTCTTTGGTGACGTATATACTTAAAAAGTCAATGGTACCCTGGTGATGGGTATTACTTACTGCATTTCACAGAAAAGTAAATCAACTGTGACTCAGAGATGAAGCAATTTGCCTAAGGTCACCTGGCCAGCGAGTGTCCAAGCTGAGATTCAGTTTCACATTCGTACATCCCCCCATTACCAGATGGCCTGATTGTTAGGAAAAGCGAAACTGCCAAGGCAGGAGAGGGATGGGAAGATGTTGATCCTGAGACGAGAGAAGAATTCTGGGTGATTTCCAAGTGTTCCACTGGAAGAGCCCAATGTCTGGGTCCCCAGGCTGGGCACTCTGACACTGCTCTCTGGCCCCTTGGGGGAATCACATTTTGTTGTGCGTTTGTTTGGTTTTGATCAACTCTAAACACTATGTAAGCAAGAACCTTGTCTGGCTTTCTCACTGGCTCCCAGGACGTGGCTCAGGACCTGGCACTCGGATGAGCAATGGTTGTTGAGTAAATACATGAATGAACCCGTGAAAGCATGAATCAATCAGGACGTCAAAACCTGGACGGAAAGCTGCACTGCTGATTAAAAAAACAGGAAAACAGCAGTCAGTGCAACTTTCCCTCCTTTGTATTATGATTCCTTTTTTGCCTTACTGATTTTATAGAAATGATTGTTCTCAGATTGCAGAGCACAAACTGGCTGATTGATGCCCCAGAACTAATACCGTGAGACAGACCCGAGGCGAGAAGGACGATTATTTAACACAGCACCCAGGGGCATGGGATGTGGGGTCATCATTCTTGTGCATGGTAAAGTGACGAAATAAAAAGTTTATGCCCAAAACACACTGGGTTCCTCATAGTGGCTTCATTCCCCAACCCCCTCCTCAAGCACCCTGTCTCATTCACCAGTTCCTTCCCTGTCTAGCAGGTCCTGGGTGCCTGGGAGCAGAGAGTTGGCCCATTCTCCCCAAGTCCAGCTTCAAGGTCCAGGGACCTGGGCAAGGTGTGGTTAACACTGCCCACCTTTTGGGGAGGGGGCCAGTGGCTCCCCTGCTCTCTACTGTGACACTGGGAGGCAAGGGCAGCCAGGCCGATCCCTGGTTTCATCTGGGCCCCTGTGGGTGATGAGATGGGCAGTGATGGGTGAGCTGGCAGCCAGGCTGGAGTGGCATGGCCAGCTGCCCTGGGGACTGTCTTCCCTGCTTGTCACCACTCCCGGCTGCCCAAGCAGCAAAGCCACAGTGACAAGATCCAGAGGGGAAAGGCTCCAGCTGGGGGTGGTGCTGGTCTCATGGCCACCGGAGCAGCAATGTGACAGCTTCTCATCTGGGTGGGGGGGCCTCGGTCCCCACCCCCTTCCCCCTCTGGCTCGACCCTTGTCAGTCTCTATTTCTTTGCCTTGCCCTTGTCTCTGCCTTGCTTCCACACCAGGCTTCTATCAGCTCTGAATGGCCCTTGGTCCATGCCTCTCTCCCTCTCTCCTCCCTCTTCCTCACTTCCTGACTTCAGGACCTGTTCCCTCCTGCTCCCTACAAGCATGCACACACACACACACACACACACACACACACACACACACACACTCATACCCCACCTCAGATAGGAAACAGGACTTGCCCTCCCAGGACCTGTGTTAAGACCTATGGGGAGTGGCTGGGATCTGGGCCCCCAGTGGGTCTGTGAGCATGAGGTGGTGAGTGTGCAAAAGTGTGAGCCTATGAGAGTGAGTATCAACGTGGACGTGGGAGTTGGAGAGCGTGTGCGTACATGTGTGAGTGTGACAGTGAAGTGTTGAAAGAGTGAGGGTGGGGGTCAGTGTGGCCTTGGCCACATGAGCACGCAGGTGAGCTGTGGTGAGGATGGAAGGATGTGAGTGACTGGGTGTGAAAGCGGAGCCCAGGGCAGATGGACAAACGCATCCTTCAAGCTCGTGTTCCTGGATATAGAGGCTGCCGGCCCCATACCCTCCTTGATCACCCCCTCTTTGTCATCCTGGGCTCCCTCAAATCAGGCCAGGGTGTGGGAAGGGGGAGTGAAGCTGCTGAGCTCCGGGCAGGGCCCTGCCCGCTCCCTGGGCCTGTCAGCCACTGATCTGTTCCATGTTCCTATAAATATTTACAAATCCCAGCTGCTGAGGAGCAAGACATCCTCCGCCAGCTGGGGCTCCCAGCCTGGAAACTGGCGGGGAGGGAGCTAGCAATCGAGGAGCAGCGGGGAGGAGAGGTGGGACTGCACTGGAGACTGGAGAGGCAGGCATCCAGGACTCCTGAGTTCTGCTCCTAGTTTTACCAATGGTTGGCCTAAAGTGCTCGACTATGTCTTCATCAGGAACTGTAGAGCCAGAAATACCTTCCAAGATAACATGGGAAACCTGCCCCACCCCTACCTGATAAGCACTCCCCACTTGACAGCCAACCTCCTGCCTTCTAGTATGTCTCTCAATTAGGGGCAAAGAGAGGGATCTTCTTGTCTTTTTTTTTTTCTTTTTTTTTTCTGTAGAGACAAGGTCTTGCCATGTTGCCCAGCCTGTGATCTCAACTCCTGGCTTCAAGCAATCCTCCTGCCTCTGCCTCCCAAAGGACTGGGATTACAGGGCTGAGCCACCACACTCAGCCTCTTCTTACTTTTTACATGACACAGAAAATTCTCCTGGAGTCCCTGGAGGGTATTACCTCTTTGAACTCAAAATCTTTCCCTGGACCCACGATCAATCCATCAGGCTCTTTCTAGATTGGAAGCTGGAAGACCTGTAGCTCAGTGACCCCCATCACAAGAGCCCCTTCTGTAGCCCCCGATAGGAACTAAAGCATTTTTTCTGGCCTCACCCCTACCCCCAGCCAGCCCTGTCACTTCTGGAGCTGGGCTGGTTGTGACAATCTGGAGGAGGGAGAGTTACGTGGCAACTGTAGGGAGGACTCACTCCCCCGAGCCCGTCAATACTTGGCCCAGGCTGGTGGTCAGACACCTGGAGAACCAGCCCCTGAGAGCTTCCTTTCTCAGGCAGAGAATGATTCTTGGTTATCAATCCTCTATCCCCAGTGCCCAGCACAGTGCCAGGCACACCCCAGGCCCTTGGGCATTTATGTGGCATCATCAGCCATATGCCTCGATTTCCAAAGCAAGCTTTCCCAATAGCACTTTGTGGCAAACTCCAACTTCTAGTCCCAGAAGTCATGTGCCTGAGGGATGGCACCACAGCGCCCAGATGTCCTGGGCCTCCCAGCTCAGTCTAGCCCATCTCGGATGCAGGAACTCCTGACAGTGAGAGCCGAGATCTCTTTCCCGTCTTGGCTGGAATTTCAGATTTATCAATGTTGAGCCCTCCTGGTCCCCAGTGGGACTCCCCTTCTCATTGCCCAGGCGGTGCCTATATCCTAGCCTAGGTTTTCCCAAGAAGTGAGACCGTGGGAAGGACCTAGAGTGGGAGATAAGTCAGGCAAAGGGAATCTCATGACACTGAGGGGCTCTGGCTGCTGTGTGGGACACCCCCTGGAAACTCGCCCCTAGTGGGCATCAAAGTCAGGCAGGCAGGGGCTGCTGCTCTGCCAGAGGCTGGAAGCCAGGACTGCGCTTCCTATCTTACTCTTGGGATCCAGGTCAGCTGTTTTCCCCTGGGTGGGGGAGTCTAACCCTCCCAATTTTATAAAATGAGAAGAAGAGCTGAGGCCATGCTCAGTCTGCCACTTTTCTGAGTCCAGAGCTGTGATGAAGCGGAGAGGGAGAAGGCTCAGGGTGGAACAAAGAAGAGGGCTCAGGGGCTGCGAGTTTTCCTTGGCAAAAGTCAACTGGCCCCACCACTGAGAAAACTCTGACCTTCTCAGCTGCCAGGGAGGAACAGCAGGGACTGGGGAGGAGGGAACAGGGAGAGAGGACAGCCTGATGTTCTGTACTCTGGAAGAGAAGTCTGATGATGGCAGTGGCATGGGAAGGGTTAAGAATATTCCTAAAATAGCCAAGCCAGAGCCTAAGCCAGCCAGCTAGTGCCTCTCCCAGAGAGCAGATCTATAGTGGGAAAAGTCAGCCCGATCTGCGCCCCCCCCCACCTCCCCTGCCTGCTGCCTGGCTCCGGCTGCTAATTAAGCCTCCCACCCCCTCCACCAACCTCTCCCGTCCTAGTGGGGGCAGGGATAGGAGTGAGCAGAGGGGCAAAGTCTCCCCAAACAACAGGGAATCCCCCCTGGGACCAGGAGCCCTGTGGCCCAGCAGCCCTCCGTCCCCGCCCTGGCCAGGGTCAGGGATAGGGGGTACACAGATGGACAGACAGGCAAGGTGCAGGCCTGTGCATGGGAGCAAGGCTGCCAGGACAGAGCAGCCAAGTTCTCCTGCCCCGACACATGCTTGGTCAGCCCTGACTCGGGGAGACCTCCAAGAAGCTCAGCAAACATCAGCTTTTCCTAGCTCTGTGTCCCCCTCTGCTTGGGGCATCTTGGGATGAGGTTGGGGCTGGGATGAGGCAGGGGAGCCCTTCCAAAGAACAAACCACATCTCTGTTTCAGGGGCAGGACCAGCTACACAACTTGTGGGACCCGGTGGGAACTGAAAATGTGAGTCTGTTGTTCAAAAATCATTAAGAATCTCAAGGTGGTGATAGCAGAGCATTAAGCCAAGTTCAGATCCCTTTTGTATGCGGGGCCCTTGCCACCAATAGGTGGCACATCTATGAAGCCGGCCCTGTGTAGGAGTTCAGTATGATGAACATTTACTAAGCACCCACTGCTCAGCTCTTCTGGCTCTGCCACACCAGAGACCCCCTCTCTGACCCTGTCCTCAAATGTATGGAGATGAGGTACTCAAAGACCCCTCTCTGAACATGGAAGGGGGCTGGGCCACCCCCAACCCTGGCTGATTGGGGCCCTCCAAGGATACTGCTGCAGCCATAGTTCCAACCACACACCCAGCTGTTACACCTCCCTGAGCCTCACCCTCCATGTCCACCCTCAGAGGCTCTGTGAGGAACCCCCCTGCTCCCCAAAGCACAGAGGCCAGCAATTGGCCCTCCTCCCCTCACCCTGGGGTCTCTCATCCATCCTGGAAAAAGCCCCTGGGATTCCTGTTTGGCTCCGCCTCAGATTGGCTCTATGACCTTAGGCAAGCTATTTCCCTCTCAGGGCCTCAGTTTCCCTGTCTGTCAAAGGTGGGGTCTCTGAGACCTCTCCAGACCTTAAGTCCTATGATCTCCTGAGGTGGGAAGAAGAAGGGACAGGGCTTCCAAAGAGGAAGCTTTCTGGGGAGTAGGAGGCTTTCTCCCTGATACCCCCCTCCTCAGACCCAGAAATCAGGAAGACCAGCTGCTCCCAACTAGCCCTGGATCCTCTGCCTCCCCACATCTTACCTTGGAGTGGGGCTGGGGGCTGGGGGCTGGTGGGGCTGGAAGGCCTGTGGGAGGGAGTGGGGAGGCTGCGGGCCATGCTGGCCAGGCGGGGCCTTCTCTGCCACCTTTGCAGGAGGCTCAGCATAATTGCACCGCCTGTCACTCCTGCGTCCTGCTATCTGTCTCTCCAGCTGACCCGGCGCACCCGCCATTATATTGGTTCCTGTTGGGGCTGTGGAGCCTCATCACTTATACATGCAGCTGGGAGCCGCAGGCTGGGCTGAGGGGAGATGGCCCCTCCCCTTAGGTCTCTCCCTCCCTCCCGTGGGGCCTTTTCGGAGCTGTGTCCCTGGAACTGAATTTGGAATGGGCAGCAGGCAGCTGCCGATCAGAATGGGTAGGGAGGACCCCCAGGACCGGGCAGGTCCCTGGAACCCCCAGACACAAGGCTCAGGGTTCTCTGGTGAGAGAGGCATAAGAAAATCTGCCTGTGACCTGGTTACTTGGGCTCTGCCAGCTGAATCCCACTCTCTCCTCCTCAGGAGATGGAACTAGGAAGAGAGGCCCCTGAACAAACTCCCCTCATCAACCTCTGAGGCCTGATCCCGACTCAGGAGTTCTGAGACCCAGCCTAGTTCAGCCCACTGAGGTATACCCTAACCCCCACCCCAAATTGCAACTCAACTTCCATTCTCCCATACTTTCTGGCCAAAGTCCCCCTCTCCAAAAGGATGCTGAAATTATGGAGGGTTTTCACAAGAAGGATCTGGAAATGTCTGAATTCAAAAGTCATCTTGGGGTTTAAAATGGGCTGGGCATGGTGGCTCATGCCTGTAATCCCAGCACTTTGGGAGGCCAAGGCGGGTGGATCACAAGGTCAGGAGACCGAGACCATCCTGGCCAACATGGTGAAACCCCATCTTTACTAAAATACAAAAAATTAGCCAGGCACGGTGGCCCGCACCTGTAGTCCCAGCTACTTGGGAGACTGAGGCAGGGGAATCACTTGAACCCAGGAGGCAGAGGTTGCAGTGAGCCAAGATTGTGCCACTGTGCTCCAGCCTGGTGACAGAGCAAGACTCCATCTAAAAAAATATATAAATGGATGCCAGTGTTGGGCTGTCTTTAATGTAAGAAATACAGCCTCTCAGAGCCAGAAAATTACCCAGCCCAGAGAAAGAAATGGATGGGCGTGATGAGACATCCCCAAACACACATGGCAAACTGGTATCCTCACTGGGCCTTGAGAGATGGTCTCTGCCTCCTGGTGCCCAGCTCCTCATCCTGCCCAAGCCAGGGCTGTAGACTGGTGGCTTCAACCAGAAAACAAAAATATGCCTTTTATACTCCTGGGTCTTGACCCTAAAGTACCTTTCCTTGTCTTCCCCACCAGGTGTGTGCCTGCTGGGCTAGGTAGAGTGGGAGTGTAAAGAGCCCCCACCTGGGGTCAAACAGACCTGAGTTCCAATCCTGCTCTCCCTCTTACCAGCTGTATGATCCTGGGCCAGTCACTGAACCTCTCTAAGTCTCAGCATCCTTATCTCCAATGTGGAGATCATGCATATTCCTTAGACTTTTGGTGAGGGGTAAATGAAATAGAGTATGTGAAGCACCTGGCACATATCAGTACCCAGGCAACAGCAATAGCATCCATCCATCCTTCATTCAATAAACATCTCAAGATCCTTCCAGAAGCCTGGAAGTCTCCTGCCCCCTACCCCATCCCCATCCCCAACTAATCTGTCAATAAGTCAGCCAATTCCACCTCCTACCTTCCCAAGTCAGGCCATCATCAGCTGTCACCTGAACCACTGCAACTGCCTGGTACTAAGTCTCCCTACCAGCACTCTTACTCTATTTTAATCCTTTGTCCTCACAGTAGCCAGAGTGCTCATTCTAATCTGAAAAATCTGATTATATTACTCATTCACTTAACACCCTCCAGTAATTTTTTTTTTTTTTTTTTTTTTTTTTTTTTTTTTTTGTGGAGACAGTCTCGCTCTGTTGTCCAGGCTGGAGTGCAGTGGTGCCATCTTGGCTCAATCCAACCTCCGCCTCCTGAGTTCAAGCGATTCTCCTGCCTCAGCCTCCCAAGTAGCTGGGATTATAGGCGCCCACCACCACACCCGGTTAATTTTTTTTTATTTTTAGTAGAGACGGGGTTTCACCATGTTGGCCAGGCTAGTCTCAAACTCCTGACCTCAGGTGATCCACCCATCACGGCCTCCCAAAGCGCTGGTGATTATAGGCATGAACCACCATGCCCAGGCCCTCCAGTAATCTCTAATTACCCTTAAGACAAATTATAAACTCCTTGTCACAGCCCACGAGGCTCTGCAAGCATGGTCCTTAGCACATGCTGTTCTCTCTACCCATAATCCTTTTCTTTCTCTCCCTCCTCCACCTCCAGTGGCCATATTCTTCACCTTGATGACTCCTTTCAGGGCTTACCTTAAATATCATCTCCTTTAGAAAGTTTCCCATTATTCCCTGCCCCCAGATGAATTTAAGTGACACTGCCGAGTGTTCCCAAAGTACTCCACATTCTAAGTGACCTTGTCAGGCTAGATAGCAGTTGCTTAATTGTCCAGGTTTCAGCAATACATGGTAAACTACATGAGGTCGGGAGCCTTTTCTCTTTTTTTCCCCAACCTTACCAGCCAAACAGAAGTCTTTTTTGCTCATCTTTGTGTCCCGTGATAACAAGAGATGTGGTGGGCAGTCAGCTAATATGGTTTATAGAATGGATGGAGGATGGATGAATGGATGGATGGATAAATGGAAAAAAATGACACCTCCTCTGTAAAGTCTTCTTGGACTCCTCTGGGCAGGGCATTATTATTATTATTATTATTATTATTATTATTATTATTATTGAAATGGAGTCTCGCTCTATCACCCAGGCTGAAGTGCAGTGGCACGATCTCAGCTCACTGCAACCTCCGCCTCCTGGGTTCAAGTGATTCTCCTGCCTCAGCCTCCCAAGTAGCTGGGACTACAGGTGCATGTCACCACACCCGGCTAATTTTTGTATTTTTAGCAGAGATGGGGTTTCATCATGTTGGCCAGGCTGGTCTCGAACTCCTGGCCTCAAGTGATCCACCCTCCTCAGCCTCCCAAAGTGCTGGGACTATAGGCGTGAGCCACTGCACCCAGCAGGGGATTATTTTTAATTTTTTATTTTTGAGACAGGGTCTCGCTCTGTTGCCCAGGCTGAAGTACAGTGGCACAAACATGGCTCACTGCAGTCTCAATCTCCTGAACTCAAGCGATCCTCCCACCTCAGCCTCCCAAGTCGCAGAGACTACAGGCCCGACTAATTTTTTATTTTTTGTAGAGATAGGGGTCTCACTATGTTGCCCAGGCTGGTCTCAAACTCCTGGACTGAAGCCATCCTCCCGCCTTTTGGCATCCCAAAGTGCTAGGATTGTAGGAGTGAGCCACTGTGTCCAACCTGGGCAGGACATTCTTCATCTATGCGTCATTTGGACTTTGTAACACCTCCTACAAATTTCTACCCAAGCCTTAGATTCCTCAGCCATAAAATGGGGGAAATGATAGTACCTACCTCATGAGGTTAATACTAGTACGTGACATAAGCCATGTAATAGTTTTAAATCCATGATAATAGGTTAAGTGTAAATGAGATAATCCATAAAAGTGCTTAAGAACAGGATCTTGGCCAGGCGCGGTGGCTCATGCCTGTAATCCTAGCACTTTGGGAGGCCTATTGGGGGTGGATCACAAGGTCAGGAGATCGAGACCATCCTGGCTAACATAGTGAAACCCCGTTTCCACTAAAAATACAAAAAACTTAGCCAGGCATAGTGGCAGGCACCTGTAGTCCCAGCTACTCCAGAGGCCGAGACAGGAGAATGGCGTGAACCCAGGAGGCAGAGCTTGCGGTCAGCCGAGATCGCACCACTGCACTCCAGCCTGGGCGACAGAGAGAGACTCCATCTAAAAAAAAAAAAAAAAAAAAAAAAGAACAGGATCTTGCACTTTGTAAGTGCTCAAAAACTGTTAGCTACGGTAATTATTGTGGCAAAGTATCCTATCTTTCTGCACGTGTCCCCCACCAAACAGTGAACTCCTCACAGGCACCGCTCAGCCTTCCGGTCCTACTCATCTTGGGACACACCATCACTGCCTAGCTAGGTGTTTTCACCCAGGCAGGACCTAGCTAGCTGTTTTCAGTAAATGTAAAAACAACTCAATGCAGATCCAGCAGCTGATGAGTCAGGGCACAGCACCCCCCTTCCTCACTCCCAAACCCAGACACACAGCAACATCAACAGCCTCTTACACATTCACACCCACTCACATTCATTCAAAGAACCCCAAAATACCACAGAACAGTCACCGAGTTCCTAAAGTCAGTGCCAGTCATGCCTGGGTAAAAAGCCTTACCTACGCTCTTCCCTGTACCCTCCACAATCTACCTCAATGCCTGGAATGACCGGGGCTGTCGGCACCACCCCCTCACTGTAGGAGTTCCTATGGTAGGGTCATTCCAGATGGGGTCTGTGGGAGTGACCCCTCACACTCATAGAAGTTCGGGAAGCAAAGTTAGACCTTCAGCCCCCCACTGACAGCATCCCAGCTACAGAGAGTGCAGTCGCCCTCCTTACCTTGAAACCCTCCCTCCCTTTTTGCTTCTGAAAACCTGAGTCCTGGCCCCGGCTGGGCAAGCTGGCTCAAGCCTGTAATCCCAGCAGGAAGCCCAGGCAGGCAGATCACCTGAGTTCAGGAGTTTGAGACCAGCCTGGCCAACATGGTGAAACCATGTCTGTACTAAAAATACAAAAATTAGCTGGGAGGCTGAGGCAGAAGAATGGCTGGAACCTGGGAGGCGGAGTTGGGGTGAGCCGAGATCCCACCGTTGCACTCCAGCCTGGGCAACAAGGGCGAAACTCAGTCTCAAAAAAAAAGAAAGAAAGAAAAAAAAAAAGAAAACCTGAGTCCTTGTTCTTAGCAGGTGGTTGAAGAAGAGGCCTGGAAGCCGGAACTTCAGGGTTCTTCCCTCATTCATCCAGTTCCATCTCTGAACCTGGGAGCCTAGGTCCATTGTCCCCCTCTCCTAGTGTCAAGGACAGCAATTGGTAGGAAGCTGGCAGGACCAAGTAGACCCAAGGCCCGGGGGTCTCCTGAGAGGGCTTTCTTGGCCTTGAGGTGAAATAGTTATATTAGCTACCATTTACAATGTGCATAATAAGGGTTAGGTACTGAGCCCAGGACTTTACATACATAATACATCATTTAATCCTCACAACCACCCTTTTACCAAAGGATGCCAGGGGCTGCTGGGTAGGCTATTTACCTAAAATCACCGGGTAGGATTGGCATGCAAGCCGTTTTAGTTTTTGTTCTTAATGAGACAGGGTCTTGCTCTGTCGCCCAGGCTGGAGTGCAGTGGCGCGATCTCAGCTTATTGCAGCCTCGACCTCCCAGGCTCAAGCGATCCTCCCGCCTCAGCCTCCTGAGTAGCTGGGACTACAGGTAAAAGCCACCACGCCAGGATCTCCCTATGCTGCCCAGGCTTGTTCGGAACTCCTGAGCTCAAGCGATCCTCGGGCCTCAACCTCCCAAAGTGCTGGGATTACAGACGTGAGCCACCGCGCCAGGCTGGCACTCAGGTCTTTAATTTCAGAATCTTCAACAGTCCAGCTTTAAACAATGTTGGGGGGCAGTATGGCGGATGGGGGGGGTTGTGACTGTCTTCAGGTGTTAAGCTGGGAGATGCCCCTCAAGGCAGCACTAGCTCCCCAATCAGCCAAGCCCTCATCTCCCGGAAAGAGGGGCGCTGAGAGCAGGGGATGGGGGTGGAGGGTCGGGTAGGTGGTTAAGGGGTGCTTCTTTGGGGGCCTGGGCGGAGCCAGGGCGGGGCTTGGCGAGCCCAGGGGAGGCGCCAAGCCGGTGGCCCCAGCTCACAGGCCAAGATGGCTGTTAATTAAAGTGCTGGCACCAGCTCCTCTCTGCAAAGTTTGAAGCCGTTATTTTCCACTCCAGCGAAGCGGGGAGAATCCGGCTGGGCTGAGGGAGACGCCACACCGCGCCAGGGGAGCAGGAGCTTTTTCGGAGCGGGAGGCGGGGCGCCGTGTGGCTGCGAGCGCGCCTCTTGGATGCCCCGGCCGGCGCGGGGGTGGGTGGGCGCTCCCGCCCCATCCTTGGCCCCGGGCGGCCAGCCGCGGTGTGCCCGGAGGGCTCTGCGAGGGCTGTGGGTGGCGGGCGAGCCCCAGCGGCGCAGCAGAGGAGGGGCCCCCGTGCGAGCGTACTAGGGAGAAGGGGGTCCGTGCAAATCCCAGGCTGACGACCGCGCACGCGCCCCTCGGGTCACCAGCCCTGTCGCTCTTGGGTGGGGCACACCGAGGAGACCGCCGTGGGGAACCGGGGAGCCGGATTGCCTGACAGCCGAGCGCTGAAGACTACTCTTCCTGAGCCTAGGGAGGTCTGGCTGCCCTGAGCCCCCTACCCCTGGGCTTTGGGCAGTAAACGGTACCTAGAGACTCTATCGCGCTGAGGTTGGAAGAGCCTGGAGCCAGGCTACGAGTTTGAGTCCCGGCTCTCCCACTTATTAGTTGTGTGACTTTAAGCAAATCTCTTAACTTCCCAGAGCCTCAGTTCTCCATCTGTAAAATTAAAATAATCTTGGACTCTACTTCTTTGGACTGATGTGAAGATCAAGGGTGATCATGTATGTAAAACATTCAACACAGGGCCTAGCACAGAGTAAACCCTGAATAAATGCTACTTATTGAAAAATTTTTAGCTCCCTCCTTGATGGTGGTGGGGTCACTCCAACCTGGCCTCAGCCATTAGTGCTTGGAGGGTCCTCTTTCACAGCCCCCTCGTTGGATGTCCCTGTGTCCTTCTACTCCCAGCCCTGGATGAGGTGAGCGACCTCAACCTTGGGTAGGGAAGGCCAGGGAATCATTTTGCCCATGGTGAAGGGTCAACAGGGAGAGTGTGAGCCGGCGGGGGGGACCTCTCGGGAGAGGAGAGGCTGGGATGTCATTCTTTAGCAGCCGGCCAGTCGCCTCCGAATGGCTGAATCCTCCCCGGTGGGCCGGATAAAGGAGGGCGAAGGAGGAGCGGTGGAGCAGCCCGACCTGGGCCTCAGATAATGTGACAAATATTTTGATGGAAGCAGACACGTTTCGGTTTATGCAACCTAAACACTTTGCTGCACTTGAGGAAGAGGAGAGCCTCCCACAGCCTGATGGGGAGAAGAGTTAAGGGGCGGCGGAGGAGGCTGGGGAGTGAGGGAGGAGGAGCTGAGGGGCTGGATGAGATCCACCCCTCATCCTGGAGGCTGGAAAAGGGGGTTACCCCTCAGGGACGTATTTGCATCTGTCAGCATGGAGAAATAACGTGGGGGTGCCCACCTTTTTAGGATCCCCTTTTCTCCCTGGTCTAGAGGCAGAGATAAAGGGATTGAGCAGAGGGAGATGGAAGAAAAGGGCCCAGGAAAAAGCAGCCTGGCCACAGTTCGGTGAGGAAGGGGCAGAGGCGAGGAGGGGTTGGAAGCTCCTGCCCCACCTCGGGGGAGACGGGTCCCGGAACAGTCAGAGCCAGAAAGGAGGAGGCGGCTGCCGTCTGGCTCCGCTGGGCCCCCGGACAGGCATTCATCCGATCTCTGGATCTCCCAGACGGGTGGTCTGCGAGGCCTGAGTGCCAAATGGTCCCCTCCGTATCCTCTTCTTCGCTTCATAACCCCCTTTCTCATCCTACCTTCCAGCTCCCCGCTCCGTCCTCCCCTCAATCGCTCTTTGTACCCTGCAGACCTGGGCGCTATCCCCTCGCTTCCGCCCCCTGCGGGTCTTGGCCCGTCGCGACCCCAGTCCCTCTGTTTTCCTGGTGACCGACCCTCGAAGCCTCTCCTCTCCCGATCCCCTCGGAGCTCTCTAGCTCTCCCTGTGGCCCTCTCTCCCTTTCGCATTTTGGTCCCTACTCTCCCCTTCCCTTGGAGCGCCTCTCGGGTCTCTCGGACCCCGGCCCCCACCCCATTTCCGAATCTCGGTCTCCGCGTACTCAGTCTCTTCTTTCCTCTCCCTGCTCCCACCCGGGGTCTCCGCGGCCCCGCCCCCTTATGGCCCGCCCCCCTTATGCCCCGCCCACCTCGAGGCGCCCGCGGCCCAATTAGGCGCCGGCCCCGCCCGCAGCCCCACCCCTAGTGAGCCCAGAGCCGCGCGGAGCTGGAGGGGCGGGGCCCGGCCGAGGGGGCGGTGGCCCCGGCGCGAGGAGGCGGGAGGAGTCAGGCGGGAGGCTGCAGGCGGGAGGCGGGAGGCGGGAGGCGGCGGCCGCGGCGCTCAGTCCGGCAGCGCAGCAGGAGGGAGGCGCGAGGCAGGAGCCGGCGGCTGGGCTCCGCAGCGCAGCCAGCGCAGCGCGGCGCCCCGGGCCCGGCCCCATGCCCGCAGCCCCGCCGGACCGTCCTTGAGCGCGGGCGCCTAGCCCGCGCCCCCTGCCCGCCGGCACCATTGCCCCGACGGCGCGGCCGGGCGGCCCGGCGCTCCCCAGGCTCCGCGCGGGCCGAAAGACGCTGCTAGCGGCCGCCGCGGGTGTGGTGATGCTGCTGGTGCTGGTGGTGCTCATCCCCGTGCTGGTGAGCTCGGGCGGCCCGGACGGCCACTATGAGATGCTGGGCACCTGCCGCATGGTGTGCGACCCCTACCCCGCGCGGGGCCCCGGCGCCGGCGCGCGGACCGACGGCGGCGACGCCCTGAGCGAGCAGAGCGGCGCGCCCCCGCCTTCCACGCTGGTGCAGGGCCCCCAGGGGAAGCCGGGCCGCACCGGCAAGCCCGGCCCTCCGGGGCCTCCCGGGGACCCAGGTCCTCCCGGCCCTGTGGGGCCGCCGGGGGAGAAGGGTGAGCCAGGCAAGCCGGGCCCTCCGGGGCTGCCGGGCGCGGGGGGCAGCGGCGCCATCAGCACTGCCACCTACACCACGGTGCCGCGCGTGGCCTTCTACGCCGGCCTCAAGAACCCCCACGAGGGTTATGAGGTACTCAAGTTTGACGACGTGGTCACCAACCTAGGCAACAACTACGACGCGGCCAGCGGCAAGTTTACGTGCAACATTCCCGGCACCTACTTTTTCACCTACCATGTCCTCATGCGCGGCGGCGACGGCACCAGTATGTGGGCAGACCTCTGCAAGAATGGCCAGGTGGGCCAGGCGGGGGCATGGGGCTGGGCTGGGCCCAGGGCACCCAGGGAGCCCGGGGCAAATGGGTACCTGATCGGAGTTGGCGGGGGCGCTAGGCGGACGCAGGTGGAGATCCCACCCCACAGCGGCCCCGCTTGGTCATCACGTGTGGGGATGGTCGGAGCCAGCGGACATCGCCGATCCTCAGTTCCTGGGTTCCCGCTCCAAGACAGACGCTGCTGGGCACCGTCTGGAACGCTACTGGAAATGCGGGAAATGAACCCAACTAGTCAGAGCGCAGGGCTCCCAGGTGCACGGACTTGCCCTTGGGGGCTTGCCCCTTGGGAAGTGGATTCGGGCCGACACCAGCGGGCGATAAGGGGAGGGCAAGGATGGGCTCTGGCGTATGGAACAGGGAGAAGCAGCATCCGCGCCCGCGGGCGCCTAGGCGCGTGGCCATGGGCGCGAGCGGAGAAGGCTGGCTGCAGGAAATGTTTGGGGCACAAAGGCAAAGGGAGCCCGGTGCTTACAGCCCTGGCTGCAGTGCCTCCCCTGCCCTCGAGAAGGGACCATTGGGCGAATCTGACACCCTTTGCAAAATCCGGGAGTTGGGGAGCTGTTTCCCACTGTAGCAGAGCTTCCCCAAAAAGAAGGCAGTCTGGGGGGCGGGGGAGTTTTTCCTCCTGAGGCGGGGAGGGGGTGGGGGGTGGGGGGGGGTGGAAGAGATGGAAACTCCCCCTCCTCTTGGTCTCCCAGCTCCAGCCCCTCCTGACTCTGGAGTGTGTGGGGTCCTCTCCATTCTCCGTCCCCATCTCAGACGCTGCAGCTGGAAAGCACTGAGTGTGTCGGGGACTCTGGTACCGGGACTCGCATGTGCGTGTAGCTCTCCTTGGAATGGCCGACCCCAGGACCAACCTCCACCCAGCCCCGCCCTGGGGTGACAATTTTAGCCAGCTCTCTTGATACCACCTCCCTTCCCAGTGCTCTCACTCGTGGTGGCCTGTGACCTGGGGGTGTGGTCAGGCTGAGCATTCTCTTCGAAGAAGGGGACCACTGGTCAGAACTAAAGCTGAGCTAGTGGAAGTTGAGAAGGAATCTCTCACGATTAAGATACAAGACCTTGTTGGAACCCTTCCCACAGCAGTACTGCCCTGAGGCTCTGCCAGCCTGCGGGTCTGCAAGTCTTAGGGGCAGAGACAGGGGCAGGCAGGCAAAGTGAGCAGATAGCCTGCCAGGTGCTTATAAGTCAGCCCTTCTTCTCTTTCCTCTGCCTGGCTGCTGCCCCGCCAACACCTTTTCTCTGGTTTCTGCCTCTCCCCTGCCTCTTTCTTCTATTTTGCTGTTTCTTGTCCATCTCTCTCCTGTGTCTGCCTTTTCCATCTCTCCCTGGGTTTCTGGCCTCTCCTCCCCGGATCTAACCCCACTCTTCTCTATTCCTTGTATGTCTCTCTTTCCCACGTGTGTCTATCAGACATCCCCGTGTCTCTCCTCTTTGTCCTTGGTTCCTGACCAAATGGGAGGCCCCAGTATCCAGCAAAGGCTCATTCTGCAGACAGCCCCATGATTCCCCCTATTAATCACCAATAAGGGATGCAGCAATGTCACCTTCATCAATGGAATGTCTTCCTTTCCCAAAGAACTTTGGGCTGACACAGAGCTGAGGTTTCAGGGGATTGGCAGCTTGCCTGGATAGGGAGGCAGTCATTGGGCCACAGGTTGGCCCTAGACCCTGCACCACCTCAGGAAGTCCCAGCAGGTCCCCAGAGATGAGGCAAGAAGAGGCCCCGGAGACGCTATGTGCTTAGAATGGGGAACTTGCTTCAGTCACTGGGAGGTAAAACCATCTCAAAAGCTCCTTTTCCCTCCAGCAGGGGCAGGGTGTTGACAGAGTCTGATGAAGGGGTGCTCACTGGAGATGGGACCACAGGCTAGTAGGAAAAAAGGAGGTGGCTTTAACTAGGGGTTTCAAAGGCCCAGCACTTTAATAGTTATTCAGACCAGCCCCCTCAAAAGAAAACCAGGAGAGGCTGGGCCTGGTGGCTCACGTCTGTAATCCCAGCACTTTGGGAGGCTGAGGCAGATGGATCAACTGAGGTCAGGGGTTTGAGACCATCCTGGCCAACACAGCGAAACACCGTCTCTATTAAAAATACAAACATTAGGCCAGGCACAGTGGCTCACGCCTGTAATCCCAGCACTTTGGGAGGCCGAGGCGAGTGGATCACGAGGTCAGGAGATCAAGACCATCCTGGCTAACACGGTGAAACCCCATCTCTACTAAAAATACAAAAAATTAGCCGGGCGTGGTGGCGGGCACCTGTAGTCCCAGCTACTTGGGAGGCTAAGGCGGGAGAATGGTGTGAACCCGGGAGGCGGAGCTTGCAGTGAGCTGAGATCACGCCACTGTACTACAGCCTGGGTGACAGAGCGAGACTCCGTCTCAAAAAAAAAATAAATACAAACATTAGCTGGGCGTGATGGTGCATGCCTGTAATCTCAGTTAGTCGGGAGGCTGAGGCAAGAGAATAACTTGAACCCAGGAGGCAGAGGTTGCAATGAGGTGAGATCTCGCCACTGTACTCTAGCCTGGGCAACAGAGTGAGACTCTTTCTCAAAAAAAAAAAAAGAAAAGAAAAGAAAAGATAAAAATGAAAAGAAAAGAAAACCAGGAGAAATAGTGGGGCCCATAGCCCCCTCTCCCATGTCCTTTATGACTTCTTCCAAATTGCCCAAGAGGCTCATTTGATCTCACTAGCCATCCCACTTGTTAGTTTTGAGCCCCTACTAGGAGCCAGATTTGAGGCTTTGTAGGAGCTCAGTCCACTTGCCCTCCAAGACCCCATGGCCTATGCAGGGGGAACATTCATAACATACAATCACACGCCCCAACGAATACTGTGTTAAAGGTGGGCTGGGAGCCCAGCTGATGACTTTGGTCCCCAAATGTGTTGGCTGGGAGGGAGTGCTTCAGTAGGGCCTACCCTGGTGCAGACCAACCTGATGCAGGGGGAGAAGATGGTGAACCTTGGTCTGCAAGGTGAGGAGATACCACAAGGGAGAATATAAAAGGTCAAGTGTAGGGGAAAGCCAGCTCAGAGGTGGACAAGGACATTTAAATAAGCAGAGAAAAAAATGGCAGGGCCAGACAATGGATGGGAACAAAAGAGAGAAGCTTGTATCTCCTGTGACTTCAGAACCAGGGGCCACCCTGAGCACTGCGCTTTTCCTTCCTGGCTTCCTGCCTGTAGAGAGGCTTCCAGAATTTCTTTAGGGAGGCAGAGCTGAATCTGGGCTCTGCCTCCTCTCCGGGCAAGTTCGGGATAGGGAGCACCACCTTCATGCCTGGCACTGAGGCTCCCTCTGTCCTTATCTGAGGCCCACTGGCCCCAGTCCTTAGGGGTAGCCTTGCATCAGCACCCCTGATGGCACCAAGTCCTGGCCATTAGGATGCAAGGAGCCTGGGGAAAGGACTCTGGGTTGGCAGTGGGGCCCTGGGTGTGGTGAGTTGCCTGCAGCTGCCTCCAAGATCCACAGTTCAGGTGGGTTGGAGAGGACACAAAATTAATAAACTGGGCAGGGGGCTTTGTGAGGATGTGCCAGGGCCTGTGGTCAGGGTGCTGCTTATCCAGGGTAGGAGGCTGTGGGGAGGTGAGTATCACCAATGGGCCAGGGGTTTGACAACAGAATCTGAGTGTGGCAAGAGGTGCTGGCATATATAAATTGAAGGTGGTGGTATAAAGACCTAAGAAGGCTGTGCACAGTGGCTCACGCCTGTAATCCCAGCACTTTGGGAGGCTGAGGCGGGTGGATCACCAGAGGTCAGGAGTTTGAGACCAGCCTGTCCAACATGGTGAAACCCTGTCTCTACTAAAAATACAAAAAATATATAGCCGGGTGTGGTGGTGGGTGCCTGTAATTCCAGTTACTCGGGAGGCTGAGGTAGGAGGATCACTTGAACCTGGGAAGTGGAAGTTGCAGTGAGCCAATATCGCACCACTGCACTCCATCCTGGGTGACAGAGCAAGACTCTGTCTCAAAAAAGAAAAAAGACCTAAGGAGATCAGCCTCTCCCCTGGTGGTGGCAGATGGCCCCCTGGCTATCCTTTCTGGCCCCTAATACCTTTCACAACACAGAGCACAGTGCCTGGCACAGTGGGAATGCAGTTAATGTATGTATGAAAATGCAAGTGTCCCCCATGGGCCAGGCTGGCTCCCCTATGGGAGCCACATCTGTACACCCAAGACCCCAGCATTGATCTGAGGGCAGGAACATGTTTCCTGGATGCCCTCTCACCCAGTTCCCTTGGTCAGACCATTGCCTCAGTTTCCCCTCCTGGCAGCCCTTGAGGAGCTGATTATACAGCGCTCCCTCATAACAAGGCCCAAACCTGCTTTCCTGCTTCCTTGGCAACCTCATTTCCCCACACTTCCCCTTGGACCCCGGGAGGAGCTGCAGGCCTCAACTGTCTCCAGTCAGGCAGAGAATTGGGACCCCTGGGTTCCATTCTTGGATCCCCCACCATCTAAGGATGGAAGGGCATAAATTCTCTCTGCCTCCATGGATAATTAGGATAATTACGGCAACAATCATGGTGATGAATAAATAATAAACTTAAGCATAACAGTTCTGATGCAGTCACATCACCAGGAGATTCCTGATGACAGATGACTCTGTTCCAATGGATTTGGCTATTAAGGAGCACACTGTTTTAATGAGTTAAGGCTAAATTAATCTGGGCAATAAAAATAATTGTTATTAGTAGTAATTTATTAGCAAAGATAATGAAATGCATGTGTAATAATAAATACTACCAGGATTAGGGCTCAGGGAACAATACCGAAGTTGGCTGTTTGCTTTCAGCTCTTCCCTAATAACTCAAAGCCCCATCAAGATCTAATGTTTTTTTTTTTCTTTATCATCAAAAGACTTTTACAGAGGTGGCAGTGGTGAGGCAAAGTCTTCTCATCCATTTTCTAGACAGAGAAACTGAGCTCCTTGGCAGACAGCATCTCCCCCTTCATTTATTCCCTCCCACCTTTAACGAGACCAGTTTTCCCAGCTAAGCACACAAAGAGATTCTTCTCAGGTTGGGAAGAAGAGGTTGAGGGAAAAGAAGGGGCTGGAGATGGGCTTTAAAGGGAGGCCCTCATGCAAATATGTCGGGTCCTCTTCATTGCAGCATCGCGGCTGAGTCAGCAGCTCTGGCACAGCTGACCTGCAGTGCTGCCTCCAGCCCAGGAGAGAGGATGGGCCCCTCCCCTAATTTGGCTTGGTTCTACCCAGACTTCAGCCCTGGGAGTTGGGATGGTAAGCTGCCTTCAGTGAAGGGACAGGATAGAGAGGGGCCGTGGAGAAACCTGGCTGAGAGAACTCCACTCAGTGCAGCCTCCCCACACCACAAGCCACAGTCCTGGAGAGGGCGCTTCTCTTCCATGTCTCTACCCAGGATACCCTGGAGAGGCCCCGATCCTCAAACTCAGGACTTATGTTTCCATACCTGTTAGCGGAATGTCTGTAGATCATTCGTTCACCACCACACAATCTCTCTCTCTCTCTCTTTTTTTTTTTTTTGAGACTGAGTCTCACTATGTCGCCCAGGCTGGAGCGCAGTGGCATGATCTCGGCTCACTGCAGCCTCCATTTCCCAGGTTCAAGTGATTCTCCTGCCTCAGCCTCCCCAGGAGCTGGGATTACAGGCGTGCCACTATGCCTAGCTAATTTTTGTATTTTTAGTAGAGATGGGGGTCTCACCATATTGGCCAGGCTGGTCTCGAACTCCTGACCTCAAATGATCCACCTGCCTGGGCCTCCCAAAGTGCTGGGATCACAGGCATGAGCCACCGTACGCAGCCATCACACAATCTCTTATGATTATAGTCAGAGCCCCCAAAAGTGACGGCAGGCCCCAAGCCCAAATGCTGGTGCTCCCTTGACCCATTATCCTGCCTGTCCCTCCCCATCCCCCATCAAGGCAGGGACCAGCAAGGATGTCACATCAGACTGAGAATCCCAGAGGGAAGTAAGGCCTGGATTCCCTTCTTCCCCCCCAGTTCCTTTCTACCACCCTGAGGTGAGACAGGAGGAGCTACAATCCTCTTTGGGTGGGTAGTGACAGGTACATAGCTACAGCTCCATGGAGGCTGGCACCCAGGCCCCTTCTAAACTCTGGGAGGGGAAAGCATTACCAGGCCTTCTGTCTCACTGCTGCAGCAGGAGAGACTCTGGAATGCACTTCAGACCAAAGACCTGGCCCTGGTTCCAGGGTGGTTGCTGACTGGCAGCCTGGCATTGGTCCAGCTGCCTGACCTGTGGGGCCAAGGTGTGCCCTTGTGTCCATCCACTGACATAAGATCCAGCGGGTGTGGCTGAAACGATGGCATCATTATGAAAGCAGAGAGGAAGGAATGATGAGAGTAGGGAAGGCCCTCCATTCCCTGGAGGTCCAGAGAATTCCTCTTTGCAAGGACAGGCTTCCAGGCTTCCTGGAGGTATTGAGGTTCTCAGCCAGCTGGAGGGAAAGCCCTATAAGAGTTAAGGAGGAAGACTCTGCCTTGACTCCCAATTCAGGCCCAGATCAGACCTGCCCTAGAAATCCAGGGATCCTCTCTGCCCCTTTCCTGAAACAAGTTCTGTATGATTGGAAGGGGGCGGGGGAGGGGGAGCGTGGCAGGGATGAGGCGAGGCTGGAGGCCAGGTTTCTGGGTCTGCTGATCCTCCCCCACGGGACTGCCTCACCTCCCTCCCTTCTCATCCTCTCTCTCCTCTCGCCCTCCCTCCCGTGTCCCCCACCCGCAGGTGCGGGCCAGTGCTATTGCCCAGGACGCGGACCAGAACTACGACTACGCCAGCAACAGCGTGATCCTGCACCTGGACGCCGGCGACGAGGTCTTCATCAAACTGGATGGAGGCAAAGCACACGGCGGCAACAGCAACAAATACAGCACGTTCTCTGGCTTCATCATCTACTCCGACTGAGCTCCCCACGTCTCCCTCCACCCACGTCCCTCACCCGCCGGGGTCCCCTCCGGGCGGGGCAGACGATGACTCGCCCCTCGCCCACCCGCTCGCTGCCCGGCCCTCCCCGGCTATGACGCCCCCGGCCAGTGCTCAACACCGCCTGGGCCACAGCTAGGCCCTCCCACCGGCTCGCTGCAGAGCCGGGCCCAGCGCGCCCTGTCCCCGTGCCAGGGAACCGGGGTTGACCGCCCCCGCCCAGCCCGCGCTATATATTTGTACAATAGGACTGTTTACTGCCCACCTCCGCCTGCCAGCCCACCCCAGCCTGGGGAGAGGTCGCGGCGGCGGGTTTGCTTCCTGCGCTCTGAGATGAGCTGCCCTCGGCTCCCTCCGGGGTGGCGCGCCCGGGGGAGGGGGGAGTTGGGGGCTGGATAGCTTCCCAGCACCCTCAGAGCCCCCGCCCGGCTGTGCCCCGTCTGACCAAAGCTATAATAAAAACATTTTCACCCCGCAGGGGTTTCAGTCTGTACCCTGGGGAGGGCTGCGGGAGGCGACGGTGGACCGTGCCCTCCTCCAGATTAGGAAGGGGTCTGGTGGAAGTTTCTAGGGGAAACCAGGTGCCAGAGCCAGAGCTACTCCAAGAAGAAGTTGCCAAAGGGCCTAAAGCCCACCACAACCCAAGTGGGCCTGGGCAGCTGGGATGGGAAGCAGCCCAGTTACTTCATCATCTTCCATGGTGGACACATTCCTTTTTTTTTAGACGGAGTCTCGCTCTGTTGCCAGGCTGGAGTGCAATGGCAAGATCTCGGCTCACTGCAACCTCCGCCTCCCGGGTTCAAGCGATTCTCCTGCCTCAGCCTCCCGAGTAGCTGGGAATACAGGCGCACACCACCACGCCCAGCTAATTTTTGTATTTTTAGTAGAGATGGGGTTTCACCATGTTGGCCAGGCTGGTCTCAATCTCCTGACCTCGTGATCCGCCTGCCTCAGCCTCCCAAAGTGCTGGGATTACAGGCGTGAGCCTCGCTGAAAGTGGCATCAGCATTCCACAGGCACAGGTGATCTTTAAACTGGGAGACCTAGGTCCGGCTCTGGGCCACCGTGTATGATCCTGGGCAAGTCACTTCTTCCAACGCAATTTAGGATTAGTGACAGCCATAGAAAGGAACATCCTTTGGACTAAAGGCTGGTTGACCTAGGTCTACGCACTTGACCTCTGTGCCTCGGTTTCCTCATCAATAAACGTAGGAGACCTACCTCACTTGATTGAGGATTCGTGAGGTATATTGTTATGTGCTCAATAAACATAGCTTTTATTATTTATCTATAACTGTTGCAAAATGCTTTCAAGTATGTCATCTCAAGTTTTCCAAACAGCCCTGGAAGGTTGGACCTAGATTTTATTCTTGCAGGGAGGTTAAATATCTTGCTTACATAGTTTCTAAGTTCTGTGATTGCACTTGAAAATCCAAGACATGGCCACGCGCGGTGGCTCACACTTGTAATCCCAGCACTTTGGGAAGCCGAGGTGGGAGGATCACCCAAGGTCAAGAGTTTGAGGCCAGCCTAGCCAACATGGTGAAACCCTGTCTCTACTAAAAATACAAAAATTAGTTAGGCGTGGTGGCAGGCACCTGTAATCCCAGCTACTTGGGAGGCTGAGGCAGGAGAATAACTGGAATCCTGGAGGTGGAGGCTGCAGTGAGCTGAGATCACGCCATTGCACTCCAGCCTAGGCAACAGAGCAAGACTCCATCTCAAAAAAAGAAAAAAAGAAAGAAAGAAAATCCAAGACATACCAAGTCCCCTTACTCCACCACTGCCATCCTCACTTCCTATAACTGGAGGCCATGTCACACAGGGCATTTCTAGATAACAATAGCTAATATTGAGAGAGCACCCATTATATGTCAGGTACTATGTAAGAACTTTATAAATATTATCTCACGGATATGTGTGCAGGGGTGGGCAGTAGATCTACAGGAAATTATCTCATGCCCTTTAAAATTATGCTGTTATTTTATCCATTTTAGGTGAGGAAACTGAGGCTCAGAGAGGTTAAGCAACTTGCCAAGATCACAGAGCTAAAAACAGGCAAATGCCAGTATTTGAACCAAAGATAATGCTCTTACCTGGTACACCATATTTCAGAGTTGGGATCTCCAAAGCAGATCTGAGGATGGCACCAGGGCAGCCTGAGCCCAGCCCTTCCACTTCCACCCCAACCCTGCAGATGCCTGATGTATTTACAAGCATCTGCCCTGGGCGGCAGCCATGGAGTGAGCCTCTTGGAGAATCCCAAGGCTCTACATTGAGGAAAGGTCCCATCTGGCTTCCCCTCCCCAGTCTAGCTCAGCTGGAGAGACAGGAAGGAGGGGTGGCCTCCCTCCTGGCCAGGCCTCATGTATAGACCCTTGTCATGGCTGGCAGACTTGAATGACTTTCTTTATCCTCCCTTCTCTTCCCTACTTCCCCCACTGCCAGCTGTGGCCATTTAATAAAATTAGCTTAATGCTTGTTCCTTCCCTGTGGGGTCTGGAGATTGAAATCTGCGGGTCCCCACAAACCCAATAAAACCCCTGGCAGGTCTGGCTAGAATGAGAGTCTTGGTGGGAAGAGTGATTAGATTAGAAGGCACTCCTCTGGCCCCCCAGTGCTTCCCACAGCCCCAGGTTCTCTAATAGCCATTTGGGCCTGGAATTACCCAGCCACCACACCTGAGGGCCTCCCCACCTTTCCCAGAGGCCACTGGGACTGATCTATGACCTCTGTTACAAGAAAAGCCATGTTAATCTTTTCTGTAGTGCGTGCAGGCTGGCTGGCTGGCTGGCCTGGTTTCTTTTCTTTCTGGTAACTTGACAATCCTCATGTCATTCTGAGAGATGGGGCTAACATCTCCATTTTGTAGGTGAAGAAATCAGTCTGAAGAAGATTCGTGACTTGCTCACGGTCATGCAGTAACGCTGTGGCACAGCTGGGGCTGGACTGAAGCCAAGGACTTTTTTGACCTTTGAAGGGCACCAGGAGTGTCCTGCAGTGCCAGCTTGCCTGCTGCTTGTCACTCAAGCCACATCCTAGTTGCAGGGGAACCTTCTAGGGAAATGCTCCCCATCAAACAGGGGCTCCTCAAGGGCAAATCTATTTTTTTCCTCAGACTTGGGACACCTGAGGGCAAAGACTATGTCTCCATCATCAGGTTGGGAAGCTTCCTAAAGGTAAGAGGCATATCTTCTCCATCAGACTAGGGGGCCTCAAAGACAAAGATTGTGTTTTCTCTTCAAATCATCAGCTCCTTGAGGGTGGGGTGTGTATCTCCACCCAGACCAGGGATCTGGGGATTCCTAGATGCAAAGACTGGCTTCCACAAGTGGTTCTGAGGGGTAGATACTGTGCTTTTCCTTTTCTTTCTTTCTTTTTTTTTTTTTTTGATAGAGTCTTGCTCTGTCACCCAGGCTGGAGTGCAGTGGCACGATCTCGGCCCACTGCAACCTCCACCTCCAGGGTTCAAGCGATTCTCCTGCCTTAGCCTTCCAAGTAGCTGGGACTACATGCATGCACCACCATGCCTGGCTAATTCTTGTATTTTTAGTAGAGACAAGATATCATCATGTTGGCCAGGCTGGTCTCGAACTCTTGGCCTCAAGTGAGCTGCCCATCTCGGCCTCCCAAAGTGCTGGGATTACAGGCATGAGCCACTGTGCCTGGCCGATACTATGCTTCTTCTATTAAACTAGGACTTTCTGAGAAAGGGACAGTCTCCACCCCCGGACTGGGGGCTGCCTGAAGGAGAGACTGTCTTCTTACCTAACTGTGAGCTCTCTGAGAGCAGAGGCTGTGTCTGTTTTTTCTATTGGGGCTCCCTGAAAGCAGGGCATTTGTCTCCCCCTTCCTCAGTCAGGGTTCTTTTCTGGCACAAGAACATTCCAGGGGGCAGGGCTGTGTGGGTGGTGGGAAGGAGCTGGACAGGCAGAACGGCATGTCCACTCTGGAGGAGAAGCAACAAACCTCCCCAGGCTGCCTCCCCTTTAGGAAGATGTGTGATTAATTAATGAATAATGTCCCTGCCAGGAGGGTTGTGAGGATGGAGGTGCCCCTGGAGCTCTCCCACACGAGAAATGGCAGGCCATCCTGTGTGGAGGCAGCCACCAGCCCTAGGAGCTGGTGCTGCCCTGGTTTCTAAGGTTATGGGGACCAGAGGGGGCAGCAGGCCCACTGCTGGGGGCTGCCCTAATTGGATGACTTTGCAGGAAGGCCAGGCAGGTGTGCCCGGCTCTCCATTTCAGCTTGCTATAGACACATCTGCCATGGTGAGGTCTAAGGGTTAATTGCCTCCCGCGTCACTCCTGGTAACCAATATTTCATTTACTGCTTGGAGGGGAGCTGCCCAGAGAATCAATCCTGGACAAGCATCCAGGAGACAGGGGAACTGGGGAGACCCAGGAGCTGTTTCCTAGAGGAGCTCTGAGCATCAGAGGAGGAGGCAGGAGGTGGAGACCCAGAGAAGGCGGCCAATTGCTCAAAGCTGCTCTGGGTCTCATCTGAGTTCTGCTGACGCTGACAACAGTTCCAGGACCCCCAAGGGCTAGAAGAAAGTTCCAGAGGTCCAGAGGCCGCACTACCCCAGCTAGCTGTGTTGTTGCCCATGCCCTGGTTCCTTCTGCATTTATTTATGTGGATGCCCCCCAGACAAAACTGTAGCAGGTTAGATGCTGTTAATAAGGTTATTTTCACACATGATGACAGTATATTTGAAAAGTGGAACTGAAGGTGTGAGTTCCTCACTCCCTTCTAGGTAATAAACCTTAAAATCCTACTAATGAGGTGATAATGAAGTGGAAGTGAAAAGTCTACACATGTTTGGAACTGGAAGGGATTGGAAGGGATACTGAGAGGGGGCAGCTGGGGGCTGGAGAAAGGGGCCAGAGGGCTACCTACCCCATGCTCTCCATTCATTTGTGCCAGCTGCCAAAATTGAGAATCAATGCCACAGAATGGCCACTCCCATTATGCAGCTCAGAAACACTAAGACCCAGAGAGGAAGCCAAAGTTGACTGGGTTGGTTCAGGGCAGAGCTAGAAAAGGAGACAGCAGGACCCAGTGGACACGCAGGAAATGAAGACAGAAGAACTGGGTTCGGCCGGGTGCAGTGGCTCACGCCTGTAATCCCAGCACTTTGGGAGGCCAAGGCGGGTGGATCACTTGAGGTCAGGAGTTCGAGACAAGCCTGGCCAACATGGTGAAACCCTGTCTCTACTAAAAATACATAAATTAGCTGGGCGTGGTGGTGCACACCTGTAATTCCAGCTACTCCGGAGGCTGAGGCAGAGGAATTGCTTGAACCCGGAGTGGGGTGGTGGTTGCAGTGAGCCAAGTTCATGCCACTGTACTCCAGCCTGGGCAACAGAGGAAAAAAAAAAAAAAAAAAAAAAAGGCAGGGCACAGTGGCTTGCACCTGTAATCCCAGCACTTTGGGAGGCCGAGAAGGGTGGATCACCTGAGGTCAGGAGTTCAAGACTAGCCTGGCCAACATGGTGAAACCCCGTCTCTACTAAAAATACGAAAAATTAGCCGGGCATGGTGATGGTTGCCTGTAATCCCAGCTACTTGGGAGGCTGAGGCAGGAGAATTGTTTGAACCTGGGAGACAGAGATTGCAGTGAGCCGAGATCGTGCCATTGCACTCCAGCCTGGGCAACAAGAGCGAAACTCTGTCTCAAAAAAAAAAAAAAAGAAAAGAAAAGAAAAAGAAAGAGAAGAAAGAATAAGAAATGAAAAAAGAAATAACCCAGATTGGGAATGATTATATGTGGGATTTTAGAAAGAAAGAAAGCTAAGTGTGGTGGCTCACGCCTGTAATTCCAGCACTTCATGAGACTCAGGCAGGAGGATCACTTAAAGCCAGGAATTTGAGACCAGCCTGGGTGGCAAAGCAAGACCTTGTCTCTACAAAAAAGTTATTTAAATTAGCCAGGCATGGTGGCGCAAGCCTGTATTCTCAGCTCCTCAGGAGTCTGAGGTGAGAGGATCACTAGAGTCCAGGAGTTCGAGGCTGCAGTGAGCTATGATAGTGCCGTTGCACCCCAACCTGGATGACAGCTAGACTCTATTTAAAATAAAAATAAAAAAGAAAGAAAGAAACTACCCAGAGAGCAGCTTCTTCAGGGGATGGGGCTCCTGCCTATTCCCAGATGATGAAAGTAAAATTTGAGGGCTCCTTCCCAGGCCTTCAAGGCACAGGCCTTTGCTCCTTCAGTGGTAAGCACTGGCCTGGACTAGGAAAACTGCCTGGGCTAGGATAGTTACAGACCTCTCCCTGCCTCACCAGAGCCAGATATGTGTCTGCTAGGCCCTTGCCTACTCTGTTGTCTGCAGAATGCCTGCTCATTCTTTTTGTTGTTGTTGTTGTTGTTGTTGTTGTTGTTGTTGTTGTTGTGATGGAGTCTCGCTCTGTCACCCAGGCTGGAGTGCAATGGCGCAATCTCAGCTCACTGCAACCTCCACCTCCCGGGATCAAGTGATTCTCCTGCCTCAGCCTCATGAGTAGCTGGGATTACAGGTGCCTGCCACCACGCCCAGCTAATTTTTGTATTTTTAGTAGAGACGGGGTTTCACCAGGTTAGCCAGGCTGGTCTCGAACTCCTGACCTCAGGTAATCCACCCGCCTCAGCCTCCCAAAGTGCACCACCGTGCCCGGCCATGCTTGCTCATTCTTTAAAGCCCAGGCAGATTGGCTGCTCTTTCATGAAGCCTTTCTGCACTCCCGCAGCAGGTCTCTCTCCAAAGGCTCCAAAGCCTCCAAGGCTGGACTGAGCATCTTCCAAGTAGGGCTGTCTCACTCAGTACTGTAACACTGTGCCAGCCACATAATAGCCATTCTACCGTAAGAGCAGTTGTTTCACCATCTCTCACTCTCCTTAAACTTTCACCTTTCTCTGCTGTGATGGATGCTGCGGTGCACTGCCCAGGTCTCCTTCAGAACTGAAGGATCTTGTCCCCGAACTGCAGAGACTGCTGCCAGCAGATGGCTCTTAGCTACCAGCCCCCTTTCAGGATTTCCCCTGCTGATGTGAGCTGCCTTCCTCAATGTCCTGCCCCTTTCTCAGAGCAGCCTGCTTCCCATAACTGATCAGCATGGGTTTTACCTGCCTGGCCCTCCACCCCCTACTCAGGGCAGCTCTGAAGTGTCTTCCCCGCTTCAGAGTTCCCAGTTCAACTTCTCCCTCTGCCCAATCCTGTTTCCTTCTCTTCCACAGGTATTAATTTGGCCAGGTGCAGTGGCTCATGCCTGTAATCTCAACTTTGGGAGGCCAAGGTGGGAGGATTGCTTGAGCCCAGGAGTTTGAGACCAGCCTCTGAGACATAGTGAGACCCCTGTCTCAAAACAAAACAAAACAAAACAAAAACTAGCCAGGCATGATGGTGTGTGCCTGTGGTCCCAGCTATTCAGGAGGCTGAGATGGGAGGATCACTTGGGCCTGGGAGTTCAAGGCTACAGTGAGCAATTGCCACTGCACTCCAGTCTGGGCGACAGAGCGAGACCCTGGCACAAAACAAAACACAGGTGTTAATTCCAAGAGCACGCTCCAATAAACTACCTGCACCCTGATCTCTGTTCCAGGGTCTCTCTACAGAGGACTCAACCTGTGAGACCTACCCCAGTCTCATTCATTCACTGATTCTTTCAGCCAATATCTATTGAGTACCTGCAGATAGATAGATCTGCAGGCCCAGCAGCAAGGGCAGGAGATAGAGTGTAAAACTTGCCTACCCAATGGGTGATCACATGTCCTACCCCACAGAGAAGCCAGAAGTCACAAGAGACAGCCTCACCCCATCAACTTTCCACCACAAAATCACAAACTTCCCTGAACCTGCGCCCTTCCTCTTCACCTTTCTTGCTTTCATGGAAGATGCTCTGTCTGCATCCTATGCCCTCCCACCGGGGTGACCAGCTTGTCCTTGTTTGTCCAGGACTGTCCCAGTTTAAAACTGAAAGTCCTATGAAACCCCTAAGTCCCAGCCAGATGCATTGGGATGGTTGAAAAAGATTGGCAAAAGTCTCCAGCCTTTTTCAGGACTTCACTTAATTGATAACCACACCTCTTGATATATATATATACACACACACACACACATATACATATATATACACATATATACATATATATATACATATATACATATATATAGAGAGAGAGAGAGAGACAGAGAGAGAGAGAGAGAGAGAGAGAGAGACATGGTATTGTTCTGTTGCCCAGGCTGGAGTGCAGTGGCATGATTATAGCTTACTGAACCCTCCAATTCCTGGGCTCAGATGATCCTCCTGCCTCAGCCTCCCAAGTAGCTGGGACTGCAGGGCATGTGCCACCACACTAGGCTAATTTTTCTTTTTTTTTTAAATTTCTTTTTTAGAGATAGGGGTCTCACTATATTGCCTAGGCTGGTCTCTGTCTCCTGGCCTCAAGCAAGCCTCCTGCCTTGGCCTCCCAAAGTGCTGGAATTATAGCCATGAACTACCACACTCAGCCCAGCTGCTTATTGTATATTGGCTCCTTCCCATCATCATTTAAAACTCTACTATCCTTAAAACTCCTCCCTTGAGGCCGGGCGCAGTGGCTCACACCTGTAATCCCAGCACTCTGGGAGGCCAAGGTGGGTGGATCACCTGAGGTCAGAAGTTCAAGACCAGCCTGACCAACATGGAGAAAACCCCATCTCTACTAAAAATACAAAATTAGCCAGGCACGATGGTGCATGCCTGTAATCCCAGCTACTCAGGAGGCTGAGGCAGGAGAATCGCTTGAACCCGGGAGGCAGATGTTGCAGCAAGCCGAGATCATGCCATTGCACTCCAGCCTAGGCAACAAGAGCGAAACTCCGTCTCAAAAAAAAAAAAAAAATCCTCCCTTGACCCTACACCCCTCTTACAGCTACTACATTTCTCTGCTCCCCTTGATAGCTAAATTACCTTAAAAGTTGTTACAACGTCCTCATATCCCACTGTCATCTGGCTGTTGTCACTCCTCTGAAGCTGCTCCTGTCAAGGGCACCCTAGGCCAGGCATAGTGGCTCATGTCTGTAATCCCAGCATTTTGGGAGGCAGAGGTGGGCGTATGGCTTGCACTCAGGAGTTTAAGACCAGCCTGGGCAACATGGTAAAACCCCCATCTTTCAAAAAAAAAAAAAAATTAGCCGGGAATGGTGGTGTGCACCTATGGTACCAGCTACTTGGGAAGCTCAAGTGGGAGAATCACTTGAGTCCAGGAGGTGGAGATTGCAGTGAGCTGAGATCATACCACTGCACTCTAGCCTGGGTGACAGAGCAAGACCCTGTCTCAAAAAAAAAAAAAAAAAAAAAAAGGCCACCCATGACCTCTTGTTAAACCAAGTGGATACTTGATTCAAGGACCTTCTAAAACTGGCCTATATCCAAAGTAGACCAGGCGCGGTGGCTCATGTCTGTAATCCCAGCACTTTGGGAGGCTGAGGCGGGCAGATCACGAGGTCAGGAGTTCAAGACCACCCTGGCCAATATGGTGAAACCCCGTCTCTACTAAAACTACAAAAATTAGCCGGGCATGGTGGTCTGCACCTGTAGTCTCACCTATTTGGGAGGCTGAGGCAGGAGAATCGCTTGAACCCAGGAGGCGGAGGTTGCAGTGAGCTGAAATCGCACCACTGCACTCCAGCCTGGATGAAAGGGCGAGACTCCGTTTCAAAACAAAACAAACCAAAACGGGCCAGGTGCAGTGGCTCACGCCTGTAATCCCAGCACTTTGGGAGGCCGAAGCGGGCAGATCAGGAGGTCAGGAGATTGAGACCATCCTGGCTAACACAGTGAAACCCCGTCTCTACTAAAAATACAAAAAATTAGCCGGGCGTGGTGGCACACGCCTGTAGTCCCAGCTACTCAGGAGGCTGAGGCAGGAGAACAGGAGAATCGCTTGAACCTGGGAGGTAGATGTTGCAGTGAGTCGAGATCACACCACTGCACTCCAGCCTGGGCGACAGAGCGAGACTCTGTCTCAAAAAAAAAATTAATTAAAAAAAAAAAAGTAGCTAATGCCACACCGTGGTGCAAAGGCTCTGCAATGATAAGGGTACAGCAAAGGCTCTGCAATGATAAGGGTACAGGTGGGAGGATGGGAGGATGTGCCTTTCCTCTGCTTCCTTTGAGCACCTGGGGTCGGTGGTCTCAGAAGTCACAGGTAGTGAGATGTCCACACACTTCCTAAGAAGACAGAGCCTGCTGCCTTTCACACCCCAATCACATCAGCCTAGAATCACCTTCTGCCTCCACACAAGAAAAAAATTTTGCACCCAGTCCTCAGGTTAGGGTTCTAGGCCTTGAAATTCTTGTTGGGCTAATTCCAAACCAATCTCATCCCTTATCAGCATCTGCAGTGTAAGGCCCGGAAAATTTCCATTTGTGTTCACTAAGGTGGGCCTGGTCAGGCCCTACCAAGACCTCTCAGCACTATTCGGCAAGGTTGACCCTCTCACCTGTGAGATTGTCTTCCCTTGTCTTCTGAGATCCAAGGAACAGCCTCACCTGCCAGGCAAGCTCCCAATCTCCCTACAGCCCTCAGCTAGCATACCACTCCCCAGCCCTGTTTCCCCCTGCATGTTCTCATTTTAGTCTATGTCTCACATCATTGTTCCTACTTAATTGTCTAATTTCTCCCATAGGCTGCAAGCTCCACGAGGCTAGGAGGAGGGTGTTGATTACTGAGCAGCCTATTCTCTGAGCCCACCTGTCTCATATTAGTAAGTAGTTGTTGAATAAATGAATATGAGAACACCCATTACCATTTTATTGAATGTCAGCAAGGGGCTTTACCTACTTTTTTTCTAATCTTTGTAACAAGCTAAGTATTCTTTCATTCCCTGTTTTATAACTCCAAAAACTGAGGCTCTGAGAGACTTGGTGACTTACCCAAGATTATCCAGCAAGTAAGTGTCCCCTGTCCCCTGCCTGCAGCAGGGCTGGACTCTGCCCCTTGCCTTGTCCTGGCTCACCTAACCTCCAGTTAATTGTGTGGACCAGAAGAGGACCAGGGCAAGACCTGGCTTATAGGACACAAGAGGCTCCCCTGATGGCTCTTGGGGAGCCAAAACCTCTGTTAAAATACACATCCCAGTAAGAGAGGAAGAGACCCTTATGCTGTAAGCCATCCTTCATTTTTTGTTTTTATTTATCATGAGTTGTGGAGATGGCAAGAGTACTCCAAATTTCTTGTAGTTTTACAATGACCAGCACCTCCACATAATTTTCTGGTTTTAACCTCACCAAACCAGCAATGCTATTCTATTGTATAGGGGTCAGTTGGGGTCCAGGGAGGTGAATGAGTTTGGGCCAAGTCAACTAGGTATTAAATAGTAACCCTTATCCTGATGGCAAGTCTGATGAGGGAGTTTTGCCTCACCCTTCTCTTACATGCCGCAAACCTGCTCATAGTCCCAGTGTGGGAACAGATGTACTGAAGATTTACTGAAAGTAATGAGCACCTGGCTCTTTGCAGCCTTCGCCTATTTGGTTCTAATTAAATGTATAAAGGTTATCCCTTACATATGCTGGGGACGTTGGAAGGCTTTCATACCTACGCTCTCCTAGGTGAGTAGGAAGGGCAGGATATCGGCCCCATTTTATAGATGAGGAAACTGACACTCAGAGAGCTGAAGTGCCTCGCAGTCTCAGCACTAGTTAGTGACTGAGCCACAACTGGAAACTCTTCAACTCCCACAACCTCAGGTGTTGGAAATCAGCATGAGGTGGGCCCACCAGAATCCAAGCAGCGGGCAGCGGTGTACTATGGAGGCAGTGCACCCCACCGCTGCCGTAAGGGGCCGACCCTCATGCGCAATCGTCAGGCATCATGCTTCTGACACCGTCAAAGCCAAGCGGATGGAATTGCCATTCTTGGCGTCCGCCGGCTTTGCCACATCAAGGCTGTCCTTTAAGTTCATCTTGGGATGGTCCCGCAGCGGAAAGAGACGCTGGACAGAGGTTGACAATCCCCTCTTGACAAACGGATGTGAATTTAGCCTACAGAAAAAACAGGTTTAAACACCTGTTGGATGTCTGGTTGCTGTAACTGGTGCTAAGCCTAGACCCGGGGACCACAGAGACTGGCTGTGGCCCCACGTATCCCAACCCTGCGTTGGCTTCTGCCCGCTACTCTCGTGTGTCCAGCCCCGGAGACACCGCCTGGGAAACTGCAGCCGACAGGAAGAGGAAGTGCGCAAGCGCACTGTGAACGGCTCTCGCAACACTTTGTTACTTAGGAAACAGCCAATCAGCGATACGGACGCTGACCAATAGGAAGCACGGTCCGGCCCGCCCGGCTAATTTGAACGCAAGGCGCCGGGTGGAGGTTGGCGCGGGTAGGGGAGGGTGTGGGGCGCTCTCTCCTGGTGTGGGTACTCCTGTCTGTGGTGTGGCTGTGGGACCCGTGAGCAAGCAGCGACGCCAGCGGCGGAGAACCGACGAAAGGTAAGTCCTGGCCCACGGCGGAACCGACCGCGCGAACGCCTGCTCTCAGGTCTCGGACGCGCAGACCCAGCTGCTCCGGGCGGGGGGCCTGTGCCAGGCCTCTTTTGTGCTGGACGTCAAGGTGCGGCGCGGAGAACGAGCTTTGCTGCCGCCCCGGCAGGCTCTGTCTGCATGGACCCCTTTAAACTGGGCGGGAAGCGGAGCGCTTCCTTACACACCCGTACGGGTGGTCAGGACCCCTCCGCTCATCTATGCTGGACCTAGACTGGGCCTGCACATCTGCCACCAGGGCCTGGCCCTCTGTACGTCGGCCCCGTGAAAGGTCCTCCTGCTCGCGAGTGAGGAAGAATTGGGCTCTTCTGCACGCTACAACTAAAGGCCTGGGACTCCCTGCATGTCAGTGAGGAGTATGTAAGCCCCCCTCCACCCATCTACTGAACTGATTGCAGAGCTGCACTTGCCGGTGGCTCTGGCACGCAGTAAATTTTTTTTTTTTTTTTTTTTTTTTTTGGAGATGGAGTCTCTCTCTCTGTCTCCCAGGCTGGAGTGCAATGGCGCGATCTTGGCTCACTGCAACCTCCGCCTCCCGGGTTCAAGCGATTCTCCTACCTCAGCCTTCCGAGTAGCTGGGATTAAAGGCGCCCACCACCACACTCAGCTAATTTTTGTATTTTTAGTAGAGACAGGGTTGGCCGGGCTGGTCTCGAGCTTCTGACTCAGGCGATCCGCCGCTTCGGCCTCCCAAAGTGCTGGGATTACAGATGTGAGCCACTGCACCTGGCCAAATGTTTGATTGAATGAAGGAACAAGTGAAAGAACATTTATATGACAGAAGACCAGGCCTTTGTTACTGCTCCTAGGATGCATCTCCCCTTAGCTTTGACCTTTTAGGGAACTGAAGTGACATGGAAAAGATTAAGCCTGGTCTGTGCCACAGAACTTAAGGGATTTTACTGAAGACACTGGTTCCTCCATCGTCATGGGAAAATGCCATATGTCATATAATTCTAACAGTGATACTAATATCTATTGAGCACTTACCGGGTTTGAATGAACTCATTTAATCTTCACAAATATATGGGGTAGATACTAATATTATTTACAATTTACAGGTTGGAAAACTGAGGCTCAGAGAAGTTAAGCCTAGTTTAGAGGAGAACATCTCAATGTTATATTGCTTGCTCCAATCTTCTCCCTATTCTATTTCTTCCCCAGTCACTGCATCCCATGCTTCAACAAGTACAAAGGTATCCAGTCATTCTCTGCCCATTTCATTATTGAATTTCCCTACCCCTAGAGAGTTATTTTAAGATGTTGGTCTTTATATTATCTAACCGAATTCCATTTATACCTTTTTAAAAAAGTATACATGTATACTGTTGCAAAAAAATAAAATAGAAGTTAAAAAAAGTATCCATGTAGCATATTTTATAAATTTATAAATTGTTTTTCTACCTGGCCACAAAACAAATCTAAACAATTATCAGAGTATTGTATAAAACATAATCTTTTTACATAAGCAATTAGGTTATAAATACCACATTTACAATTTTTTTTTTTTTTGGAAGTAGAGACAAGTTCTCCCTATGTTGCCCAGGCTGGTCTTGAACTCCTGACCTCAAGCTATTCTCCCTCAGCTTCCCAAAGCCCTGGAATTACAGGCATGAGCCACTGTGCCCAGCCCATGTTTGGGTTTTGTTTTTTTTTTTTTTTTCTGAGACAGAATTTCCCTCGTTGCCCAGGCTGGAGTGCAATGGTACCACCTCAGCTCACTGCAACCTCCGCCTCCCAGATTCAAGCGATTCTCCTGCCTCAGCCTCTGGAGTAGCTAGCATTACAGGCACCCGCCACCACACCCGGCTAATTTTTTGTATTTTTAGTAGGGATGGGGTTTCACCGTGTTAGCCAGGCTGGTCTCAAACTCCTGACATCAGGTGATCCACCCACCTCGGTCTCCCAAAGTACTGAGATTACAGGCGTGAGCCACCATGCCCGGCCTGAAATTTTTTTAAACATACACTTAAGTAGGTCAAATAGGAAATCATAATTGTAATTAAAAGATAATTAACATGAAGCGATTATAAAAATACTATTTATAAAACTTGTGGGATGCAGTTAAAGCGATACTTAGAGGGCAACTTATAGTCTTAAATGCTTATATTAGAACATTTTGTTTAAGAAGCTGAAAGTTAATGAGGCAAATATCCAACTTTAATAAGACAGAACAGCAGAGAACATATGTAGAATATAAAAGAAGATGAGACTGGGCATGGTGGCTCACGCCTGTAATCCCAGCATTTTGAGAAACCAAGGCGGGTGGACAGCTTGAGCCCAGGAGTTCAAGACCAGCCTGGGCAATATGGTGAAACCCCATCTCTATAAAAAAATTTAAAATTGGGGGGTGTGGTGGCATGTGTCTGTGATTCCCAGCTACTCAGGAGGCTGAGGTGGGAGGATCTTTTGAGCCTTAGGAGGTTGAGGCTGCAGTGACACATGATCGCGCCACTGCACTCTACCCTAGGCATCAGAGTGAAACTGTCTCAATAAATAAATAAGCTAAAAGCAGAATCAATGAAATAGAGTTTTATCATATAATAGGATTATTTTAGTCAAATGCTGTATCTTAGAAAAGAATAATAATTTAAAAAACCTCTGGCAATATTGATGGAGAAATAAATAAAACATACAAAAAAGACCTTAGGAGCAAAAATAGGGACATACTTCAGTTACAGAGATTAAAAGAAAGAGAAACGGCAATGGAACATTCTTTTTGACAATGCCTTTGGAAAATTTTCTAGGAAAAAACAACTTGCCAAAACTGACTCAAGAAGTTATGGAAATTTTGACTAGATCTAGGACTATTCCATTGAGGAATTCAATTTTCCATAGAGGAAACTGAGTTAGTTTAAAATGTATCTTCACAGGCATGAAAAACCTATACCAAATTCCACCAGAAACTTACAGGCAATTGAAAAAGATGATTCTACTTTACACAAACTGTCCCTATAAAAAAGAGAAAACATATTGAGTCTATTTTACGATATCAAAAATGACACAAAGAAAATTACAAGTCAGGCCAGGCGCGGTGGCTTACACCTGTAATCCCAGCACCAGCACTTTGGGAGGCCAAGGCAGTAGATCGCCTGAGGTCATGAGTATGAGACCAGCCTGACCGACATGGTGAAACCCCATCTCTACTAAAAATACAAAAAATAGCCGGGCGTGGTGGCAGGCACCTGTAGTCCCAGCTACTCAGGAGACTGAGGCAGGAGAATCGCTTGGACTGGGGAGGCGGAGGTTGCAGTGAGCTGAGACCATGCCATTGCACTCCAGGCTGCTGGGCAACAAGAGCAAAACTCCATCTCAAAAAAGAAAAAAAAAAATTACAAGTCAATCTGTTTCGTTAATGTAGTTGCAAAGATCTTACTAAAATATTAGCAATCAGAAACCAGTTATGTATTTAAAAACTAGATTATGACCAAGTTGAATTTATCCCAAGAATGCAAGAATGGTTTAACATTGGAAAATCTATTAATATAATTTACACATTTAGAGATTTAAAGAGCAAACATATCCCATTAGGCACAGAAATACAATTCAATAGGAGCCGGTGTGGTGGCTCACTCCTACAATCCCAGCACTTTGGGAGGCTGAGGTGGGAGGATCACTTGAGCCCAGGAGTTGGAGATCTGCCTGGGCGGCATAGTGAGACATCATTTCTACAAAAAATTTAAAAATTAGCCAGGGATGGTGGCACACCTATGGTCCCAGCTACTGGGGAGGTAGGTGACATGATGAAGTGGGAAGATGGCTCGAGCCCAGGAGTTCGAGGCTGCTGTGAGTGGTGATCCCACCACTGCATTCCAGCCTGGGCAACAACATGAGACCCGGTCTAAAAAAATAAAAAAGGAAAAGGAAAAGAAAATAGAATTCAATAAAGTTCAATATCCATTCATGACTTTTAAATATATATAGGTAAACTAGAAATGGAGACAAATTTCCTTAAACCAACAAAGTGTGAAATAGTAGAAGGATTCTTTATAAAATCAGGAAAGGGGCGAGGATACTCACTATTACTGCTTTTATTCAATATTGTGCTGGAGGTCCTAACCAGAAATGTAAGACAAGAAAAATAAATAAAAATAAAATAAGATTAGAAAGAAACTAACAACGCTATCATCAATTACAGCCTTATGATTGTCTATTTAAAAAAACAAAAGAGGCCAGGCGCGGTGGCTCACACCTGTAATCCCAGCACTTTGGGAGGCCGAGGCGGGTGGATCACAAGGTCAGGAGATCGAGACCATCCTGGCTAACACGGTGAAACCCCGCCTCTACTAAAAAATACAAAAAATTAGTCGGGCGTGGCGGCGGGCGCCTGTAGTCCCAGCTACTTGGGAGGCTGAGGCAGGAGAATGGCATGAACCCAGGAGGCGGAGCTTGCAGTGAGCCGAGATGGCGCCACTGCACTCCAGCCTGGTTGACAGAGCGAGACTCTCCCTCAAAAAAACAAAACAAAACACAATTTCTTCCTCTGCATGACCACAACATGTAGGAAGAACCGGTGGATCGGGGGTGCTGTTCTTTTGTGGGTACCAAGGTGAGGGGGAGATGGGAGCTACCCAAGCCCAGTTGCAGGGCAGAACAGCCTAAGGATGGGGTAGTGCCCCTGGTGACAGAAGGTCAAGTTCTAGCCTTGCTACTTCACATTTGGGAGACAAGTTCCTGTGCCTCCTGTTCCTTTTGTACAGTAGGGATATAACAATTGTTGTGAAAGTTAAACACCATTTGTAAAGCACTTAGCATAGTGTCTAATTCATAGTAAGCACTAAGTAAATGTTAGCTGTAATAATAATTATTTTTAGATTTTTGGATTCAGACTCTGCTCTTCTCTGGCCCTTATTTATTCATAGGACAAATTCAGCATCTGCTGCATGCTGGGCCGGGTGCCCAGGCACCTGGGGTACACAGACTATGTCAGAAGAAGGTCCTCCTCTTGGAGTTTAGGGACAAAAAAACAAGTGTATTAGGGTTGTGAAGGAGAGATGAAGGGGGCTACAGCATCGCCTGTAAAAATAGGACGTCCAGGGGCTGGGCTTCTTCCCCTACCCCCTCACCCCTACTACGTTCCTCAGCTTCCAGAGTCTGCAGGTAGATTCCCTCAAGTCCTCTGAAATTCTTCTCCAGGGACTTGTGAGGAGCTTGGGCTCACTGGGCCTGTCTCTACTAGGGTGGGCAGAGCAGGCTCTCCCCAAAACAACAGAATCTTGGCTTCCCAGCCCCAGCCTGGCAGAGCACTAGCCTCTGGGTTTTAATGAGCTGCCCTGGGTTAGAAACAGGACGTGACTGTGGCTGGCTGAGAATCCTGAAGATCTTATTAAAGAATCATCTCCCTTGTACTTTGGGCTGAAATGCTCTTTCCAACCAAGGATCAAAGCAAACTTGACACACATTCTCTCATTAATCTCCCCATCCCCTGGGGCGGGAGCAAATCGGTAGCTGTTTTCTCTGGTTCTCAAAGAGGGAAGCTGATGCGACATTGACCTGGTGTGGCTTGTGGAAAGACCTCCCCCTTGGTCAGATGCTGAACAGGGACCAGGACCCAGGCATCCTAGCGGCAGCTATGCCAAGTGTCATCCACACTTTGTGCCCCACGCCCCCAGCACCATCTCAGCAAGAAGGAAAACATCTCATTAGGCAAACAGACTCAGCCACACTGGCCCTCAGGAGGCGGGAGGAGAGAACTGTAAAGGTTATGAGCACTCCTTTGCCAGTGCCCTTTTTAATTTCCTGCTTAGAATGTTAGGCTGCTCTGTGGCTCCTCCTCAGCTAAAGCCCTCCCCATGGGGAGCAGGGACTGCCGGGAAATGTGGACCCAGGCACCCTCTGCCTTCCCTTCCCCGGGTGCCAAAGTGGGGTTTCCTGGGGGTAGGTCTGCAAGAGTAGGAGACAGGAACCCTCTCTGTTGAAAATTAGGTACAGCTGGGTGCAGTGGCTCATGCCTGTAATCCCAGCACTTTGGGAGGGCAAGGCAGGCGGATCACCTGAGGTCAGGGGTGCGAGACCAGCCTGGCCAACATGGTGAAACCTCATCTCTACTAAAAATACAAAAATTACCTGGCCATAATGGTGGGCGCCTGTAATCCCAGCTACTGGGGAGGCTGAGGCAGAAGAATTCCTTGAACCTGGGAGGCAGAGGTTGCAGTGAGCCAAGATCGTGCCACTGCACTCTAGTCTGGGCGACAGAGCGAGACTCTGTCTCAAAAAAAAAAAAAAAAAAAAGAAAAAGAAAATTAGGTACAGTCCATATATTTGAAAGTGTAGAATACAGAATGCTAATTCCATAAAAGGAATTATAATTATTATACAAACATAAGGGACTATTACAATGATGTGATCATTGTAGCATAATATATAATATCACTATAAGGCAGTATAGCCCGATGTGTAGTCAGACTGCCTGGATTGGAATGGGGCTCCATCACTCACTAGCATTGAGACCTTGGGCAAATTGCTTAACCCTCTCTGTCTCAATTTCTTCATTGAAAAATGAGTATAATAATAGTATCCATCTTGTGAGATTGCAATGGGGATAAAAGGAGATGATATGCGTAAGGTGCTTTGAACAGTTCCTGACGCAGTGAGCACTTAGCTAATATGCTTACTATGGCAATCTGATTGCTGGGACAGGAATAGAATTACATACATGTAAAAGGATTATGGTTGGTTGATATCTTTTTCTTGTTTTATATGGGGACGAAGTTAAGAAGTTTAGGGATGAGGGGACAGGAGTTTCAAATCAGCTCAGTTCTGTCTCATTCCCCAAGGAAAACCTTAGCTGTTTGCTAGAGTGTCACGTAGAAACCCCACTTTTCTTTGCTGAATGACCTTGGTATTTGTGACCCACCAGTGGAAGCTAGTCTTTACCTGGAAGGCATCCATCTATTCATAACGCCCAGGAACAGCCCCTGTTCCTCACCCCTGTCAATATATCCCTAGAGTTGGGCTGAACTTTTCCAGGCTGCATTCCAAAATTCCATCCCTACCCTTGGTACGCTGCATTCCAAAAATTCCATCCCTACCTTTGGTACGCTGTTTTGAAAGAGAAATGAAAAACCAGGGAGAGAGGTCTGGGGATGATATAAGAGTGAATGAGTAAATATATGTTTGGAATTATTACCAGGTCAACATTAGGAAATCTGTTGAGTCACCCTCTACATTAATAGATTAAAGGAGAAATATGTGTGATCACTTCAACAAGTGCCAAAAAGCATTTGATAAAATTCAACACCCATTCCTACCTTCCTAATGGGCAGTGGAGGTGGGGAACTAAACATAGAAGAGCTAAAAATAGAAAGTAACTGTCATTATTTTCAAACGATATCATCATTTAATTGAAAGACTTAAGATAATCAATGACGATCTATTAGAACCAATAAGGGAGTTCAGCAATGTGGCCAGATACAAGATCTGCATGCAGAAATCAGTAGCTTTCCTATCTTCTGGAAAGAAGGAGTTTGAAAATGTGATTTTAAAAGGAGTGGGTGGGCGCAGTGGCTCACGCCTGTAATCCCAACACTTTGGGAGACCAAGGCGGGTGGATCGCTTGAGGTCAGGAGTTGGAGACCTTACCTCTACTAAAAATACAAAAATTAGCTGGGCGTGGTGGCACACGCCTGTAATCCCAGCTGCTCAGGAGGCTGAGGCAAGAGAACCTGGGAGGCGGAGGTTGCAGTGAGCCAAGATCGTGCCACTGCACTCCAGCCTGGGCGATAGCGAGACTCAGTCTAAAAATAAAATAAAATAAAATAAGGAGCCTATTCATAATATAGCAAAGATCATGTAATAACTAGTAATAAACCTATCAAGAAATATATAATACCCATGTGAAGAAAATTATAAAATTTTACTAAAGACTGTAAAGGTGTGAATAAATGGAAAGAGATATCAGTTCCTAGGTGAGAACACTTGATATTGTAAAGATGCCAATTTTCCTCATATTAATCTATAAATTCAAAATAATCCAAATTAAAATCTTAGCAGGATTTTTCATAGAAGTTCATAAGCTGATTCTAAAATCATATGTAAGACAAGATGCCTAAAAATAGCCAAGAAAAAGAGCAATGAGGTGATATATGATAAAACCACAGTAATTACAACAGTGAGGTACTGGAAAAGGAATGGACATAACGAAACAGAAGAGAAAGTCCAGAAACAAATTCATGTTTCTTTTTTTTTTTTTTTTTTTGAGATGGAGTCTCTGTCACCCAGGCTGGAGTACAATGGTGTGATCTCAGCTCACTGCAACCTCCACCTCCCAAGTTCAAGTGGTTCTCCTACCTCAGCCTTCCGAGTAGCTATGATTACAGGCGCCCGCCACCGTGCCCGACTAATTTTTGTATTTTTAGTAGAGACAGGGTTTCACCATGTTGGCCAGGCTGGTCTCAAACTCCTGACCTCAGGTGATCTGCCCACCTCGGCCTTCCAAAGTGCTAGGATTACAGACGTGACCTCCCAAAGTGCTAGGATTACAGGCATGAGCCACTGCACCCGGCACAAATTCATGTTCCTTTTTTTTTAATTAATTTTTTTTTTTTTTGAGATGGAGTTTCACTCTTGTTGCCCAGGCTGGAGTGCAGTGGTACGATCTCAGCTCACCGCAACCTCTACCTCCCAGGTTCAAGCAATTCTCCTGCCTCAGCCTCCCAAGTAGCTGGGATTACAGGCACGTGCCACCACACCTGGCTAATTTTGTATTTTCAGTAGTGATGAGGTTTCTTCATGTTAGTCAAGCTGGTCTCGAACTGCCAACCTCAGATGATCCGCCCACCTTGGTCTCCCAAAGTGCTGGGATTACAGGCATGAGCCACCACACCCAGCCACAAATTCATGTTTCTATGAGACTTTAGTTATGTTAAATTTGGCATTTCAAATTGGTGGAGGAAGAATGCACTATTTGATAAATGACCTTGAGGATAATTGCTTACCAATTAGAAAGAAAAGATATTTAGAAACCTCCTCACACAGTTCACACACACAAAAAAATTCCATCTCCATGACAACCTAAATGTAAGAAAGAAAAAGTATTAGATAGAAATATAAGAAGAGGGTTTATTACCTTGGAGAAGAAATGTCTTCTTAAGTATGACATAAAAGCTATAAAAGAAAAGATTGACATGTCTGACTATTTAAGTGTTAAAAACTTCACTATGGCCAGGGTAGAATTTTTTTCCAGGAATGCATGGTTGGTTTGATATCAGGAATAATATCTAATAAATTACCATAGCAACAAAATAAGGGAGAAAAAAGCACATAAATATATTGGGAGGGCCAGGTGCAGTGGCTCACACCTGTAATCCTAGCACTTTGGGAGGCCAAGGTGGGCAGATCACCTGAGGTCAGGAGTTCGAGACCAGCCTGGCCAACATGGCAAAACCCCGTCTCTACTAAAAACACAAAAATTAGCCGGGCGCACCGGCGGGCACCTGTAATCCCAGCTATTGGGGAGGCTGAGGCAGGAGAATTGCTTGAACCTGGGAGGCAGAGGTTGTAGTGAGCTGAGATTGCGCCATTGCACTCCAGCCTGGGCAACAAGAGTGAAACTCCATCTCAAAAAAAAAATATATATATATGTGTGTGTGTGTGTGTGTGTGTGTGTGTGTGTGTGTGTGTGTGTGGAGATGCTGAAAGAGCATTGATAAAATTCTAGACTTTCCTAATAATAACCCCAAGTAAAACAAGAATAGAAGAAATTGCTAATGTTATAAAGACTACTTGTATAAAACTAATGTCTAAATAGGGAAGCACTAAAGCCATTTCCTTTAGAATCAGAAACAAAACAAGAATGCACATTATCATCATTATTATTCAACATTGTTTTAGAAATTCTAGAGACTGCAATAGACAAGAAATGAAATATTGGGTATGAATATGGAGAAGAAAAGGTAAAAATTTTTTCCTCTTCTGATACATAATTGTATACTTAGAAAACCCAATAAGTTCTAATAAAAATAAATGAAATTAATAAGAGAGTTTGGGGGTGGTAGATATTGTGTGAATATCTAAAATTAGTTGTGTTCCTTCATACTAGTAATTATCAGCTGGAAATGTAAATGGGGAAAAGTGTTCCATCCACAGGAGCAATTAAGTACATAAACTACCTGAGAAATATATTAAAAGGACAATTACAGAACTAACTGAAGAGATAGAAAACTATAAAATCTTATTGAGGGACATAAAAAATATCTGAACAAAAAGAAAGGCAGTAGCCACAATCTTGCCTGAAAGAGTTTAATACACTTGGCTGCTAAAGGCTTATGTAAAGTAAAAAAATAAAATAAAAGGCTCAGTATAATAAATACGTAAATGTAATACAATTCAAACTGTAGCCCCAGTAGGGTTTTTGAGGGAGGAGAGGGCTCCAGGTTGGGGGTAGAATTGATAAAATTTTCTTAAAATCAAGTAGCACAATAAATGCCTGAAAATAGCCAAGAAAGCTATAGAAAAGAAAGAGTAATGAAGAGGTTCTTGCCTTACTAGCTGGAAAGCATACTGTAAAGTAATATGGAAACAGTGTGGCACTGGCCCAAGAATAGACAGAGATACATGAGGGTTATGAAAGGTAAGAAAAAAAAAAAAAAAGAATAGACAAATGGATTTGTGGAACATACTAGAAAGCCCAGTAAGAGGCCTCCAACAATATAGTCATTTGAGGCCTGGCGCGGTGGCTCATGCCTGTAATCCCAACACTTTGGGAGGCTGAGGTAGGCGAATCATGAGGTCAGGAGTTCGAGACCAGCCTGACCAACATGGTGAAACCCCATCTCTACTAAAAATACAAAAAAAAATTAGCCAGGCATGGTGGCACACGCCTATAATCCCAGCTACTCAGGAGGCTGAGGCAGGGGAATCGCTTGAACCTGGGAGGTGGAGGTTGCAATGAGCCGAGATCATGCCATTGCACTCTAGCCTGGGCGACAGAGCAAGAGTCCGTCTCAAAAAAAAAATATATATATATATATATAGAGAGAGAGAGAGAGAGAGAGAGAGAGAGTCATTTGAGTATGACAAAGATGGTATTTCAAGTGAGAAAGAGATATAATTGGTTTCAGCACCAATATTTTTACTCTCTTGAGGCATAAAACAGAGACCAGTCATTGGGAGTGGGTGGAGGGGACCTTGGAGTGCTGAGGGGGCACCTGGTCAGGCCTGGGGTGGGATTGGTCCTCAGCTCCACCATGTCTCACCCAGGTGTCGCCACAGTGATGGCAGTGGAGGACAGCACGCTGCAAGTGGTGGTACGGGTGCGGCCTCCCACCCCTCGGGAGCTGGACAGTCAGCGGCGGCCAGTGGTTCAGGTGGTGGACGAGCGGGTGCTGGTGTTTAACCCTGAGGAGCCCGATGGAGGGTTCCCTGGCCTGAAATGGGGTGGCACCCATGATGGCCCCAAGAAGAAGGGCAAAGACCTGACGTTTGTCTTTGACCGGGTCTTTGGCGAGGCGGCCACCCAACAGGACGTGTTCCAGCACACCACGCACAGCGTCCTGGACAGCTTCCTCCAGGGCTACAACTGCTCAGGTGAGAACCTCAGCCCTGCCTGGCAGTGGCCTGGCCTCCCTGCCTCCTCCTAAGGGAAGGGTTTCATGTGTCTTCTGGCATGTGCCCGCCTCCCCCAAGCTGGGCACGATTTACTAAGGAGTTTTGTACAATGTCCCATCATGCTCTGTGGGACACTCATTCATTCATTCAGTCTATGGGGGAGGCACTCTACTGGGCCCAGGGCTGCAACAGCAAATCAGACAGGACAGTTCCTGTCCACTTGGTGCTTATAGTCTAGAGGGGAGAAGACACCACTCACAGATCACACCCACAGTGTGTGGGGATAAACCAGGGTAAGTGGTAAGAGGGAGATAACTGTGAGCCTTCAACACCAAAAGCTGCCTCACCTACAGAAGGAAGGCATAGCCCGCACCCATAGTGGAGATCAGGTCATCCCAAATCCACTGGCCTATGGGGGAACAGAACAAACACACAGAGAACTCCAGCCCTGCAGCGGGAACATGGAGGGTGTGATTAGTGGGATTAATGGACCAGGGAACACAGGAGGAAAAGGAAAGGGGCTTGAGGGAGGAGGGAAGGGCTGAGCTGGGTGGCAAGGCACTGGGGTCCTCCTCCTTACTATGTCCTCTGCAGTGTTTGCCTACGGGGCCACCGGGGCTGGGAAGACACACACCATGCTGGGAAGGGAGGGGGACCCCGGCATCATGTACCTGACCACCGTGGAACTGTACAGGCGCCTGGAGGCCCGCCAGCAGGAGAAGCACTTCGAGGTGCTCATCAGCTACCAGGAGGTCGGCTGCCCCTGCCCTGGGCCTTGTTCTCACAACCACCCGGGGGGAAGTGAGCCCATGGGGTGGAGTGAGCTGGTGTCGGACAGGGTGGCAGGAAATGGAGAGCTGGCACCCCTCAAGGAGATAGATACTGCTCAGTGAGATGCTGCACTAGAGACACCTGCCTGTTCACCCTGCTGTGGTCATGTAACACAGTCCTGGGAAGCGCCACTTCTGTGGGTGTCTCAGATACATCCCGGCCTCAGCTCCCCTGTCCAGCCGCTAGGGAGAGGTTTCCTGATGGGCCGCTCTCCCTCAGGCCTCTTCCTTTCTTCCTTTCTCAGGTGTATAATGAACAGATCCATGACCTCCTGGAGCCCAAGGGGCCCCTTGCCATCCGCGAGGACCCCGACAAGGGGGTGGTGGTGCAAGGACTTTCTTTCCACCAGGTGTGGGATTGGGCTTGGGTAGGATGATCGGCCCCATGGGTCCTTGGGGTTCCCTCACAAAACCGTTTGGGGATGCCCTGGGTCCTGTGATGGTGGTAGCAGTGGTGGTGGTAGCAAGGGGGTGATGTAGGTTCTGAAGAGCAGCCCTTCCTGTTAGGGGAAAAGTCCTGATCGGGGAACCCACAGCCCCGTTCCTGGGCTTCTCCTCTGTAGCCAGCCTCAGCCGAGCAGCTGCTGGAGATACTGACCAGGGGGAACCGTAACCGCACGCAGCACCCCACTGATGCCAATGCGACTTCCTCCCGCTCCCATGCCATCTTCCAGGTGAGGTCATGGGTCAGAGCCTAAAACCAGTGCCCCTGATGCCCATCTCCCCCTCACCCCTGCCATCTGCCTTCAGATCTTTGTGAAGCAGCAGGACCGGGTTCCAGGACTGACCCAGGCTGTCCAGGTGGCCAAGATGAGCCTGATTGACCTGGCTGGCTCAGAGCGGGCATCCAGCACCCATGCGAAGGGGGAGCGGCTGCGGGAGGGGGCCAACATCAACCGCTCTCTGCTGGCGCTCATCAACGTCCTCAATGCCTTGGCCGATGCAAAGGTAAAGCAGCACAGGCCAGTGTTCTCCCCAGGATAGCAACTGAGCACCTGAACCCAGGGCCAAAGGCCACAGGGCCCCATCCTGGGTCAGTGCCATCAGTCGCCTCACCCCACACCTGCTTACTGCCCCCCAGGGCCGCAAGACCCATGTGCCCTACCGGGACAGCAAACTGACCCGCCTGCTCAAAGACTCCCTCGGGGGCAACTGCCGCACAGTGATGATCGCTGCCATCAGCCCCTCCAGCCTGACCTACGAGGACACGTACAACACCCTCAAATATGCCGACCGGGCCAAGGAGATCAGGCTCTCGGTGCGTGCCAGCCAGGGCCGGCTTGGGCGTGGGGCAGCTCCAGCTGGGGAGCAGGAAAGGGTGGGACCCAGGCAGCTTCCATAGATCCCTGGGCCAAGTGTCCCCAAGGCAGAGGAAGGAAGTTCCTCTGGCCTGGACATGGTGGCTCATGCCTGTAATCCCAGCACTTTGGGAGACCAAGGTGGGCAGATCACCAGAGGTCAGGAGTTCGAGACCAGCCTGGGCAGCATGGTGAAACCCCATCTCTACTAAAAATACAAAAATCAAAAATCTGCTGGGCATGGTGGTGGGCACCTGTAATCCCAGCTACTCTGGAGGCTGAGGCAGAAGAATCGCTTGAACCCAGGAGGTGAAGGTTGCAGTGAGCTGAGATAATGCCACTGCACTCCAGCCTGGGCGACAGAGCTAGACTCTGTCTCAAAAAAAAAAAAGAAGTTCCTCTGTCTTCAGAGAGTCTTTGTGATAGAAGCGACACAGTCCCCATCCCTGGGTGGGAAGCCACCAGCTGAGAGGGGCAAGATGTTCTTCAAAACCAAGGGAGACGGCAGGAGGGTGGCCTCTCATTGGCCAGTGGTCTAGTTCAGACTTGTTTTTAGCAGTGGGAGCATATTTTCAGCAAAACATAAACACCATTATATGCTTTCTGCCACATCTGCTTGACCCCTCTCTTCCTCCCTCCCCCCAGGGAGCCCTGGCTCTCCTGGGACCACTGCAAGAACACCCTAACCCTGGCAAGAAGGTCTTAGTCGTGGAGTCAGGGGTCTTCTGCCCCTCGCTGTGGTCTCAGGCATGATACTGACCTTCTCTGTTGTGTCTCCCCACTTGCGAGGGTGGGTCATGGGGACGTGGGTGAGACCTAGTGCAGTGCCTGGCCATCGGCGGTGGCTGATAAAAGCTGCTTTGAATGAACAAATAAATCTCTCTTCTGTTCCCCATCTCAGCTGAAGAGCAATGTGACCAGCCTGGACTGTCACATCAGCCAGTATGCTACCATCTGCCAACAGCTCCAGGCTGAGGTGAGGAGCCCGCCTTGGGGGCAGGCTGGAGGGCCGACGGCCAGAGGCAGGAGCTTGAGGGTGTGGCGGGGGCTCTGTCTGCCCCTCCCCTCCTGTGCTTAGCTGGGGCTCTCAGGGGCTGGGCTGCTTCTGTTCCAGGTAGCTGCTCTGAGGAAGAAGCTCCAAGTGTATGAGCGGGGAGGCCAGCCCCCACCGCAGGACCTCCCAGGATCTCCCAAGTCGGGACCACCACCACAACAGTGAGTTCCACTGCCCATTCCCACCCCCACCCTGCAGCTCAGCCAGGATGGGGAGCCAGGCCCTCTTCTCCAGTTTCTGGAGGACTAGGACTCCTTGCTTCTGCTCCAATCCCTAGGGTTAAGGGTTTGCACCCAGTGCCTGCCCAGCAACTGATTGTCACCTAGAGTGCTGTGTCCAATGAGTAAATGGTACCCCAGCCCGTAAGAGCAGGGCCTACTATTCGAGAGAAGGGGAACTTAGGGGTGTGTGTCATTGTCTCTCAAACCAGAAAATCCCTGACTCCTCCTACCCTCAGCTACTGCCCATTTGTCACCTAAGCATCTGTCCCTTATGGACTCTATACGACCTGGGTGCCACAGAGATCCCACCCGCTCCCTGCTCTCCCACCTGGCCCACATCCTGCCTCTCAAACCCTCCTTTCCCGCTTAGCCTTCCCAGCTCCCCCTCGCCACCCCACCCTCCCAGCCAGCCCTGCACTCCAGAGCTCCCTGCAGGGCCTAGAGCCCTTCAAGAGGAGAGTCTGGGGACGGAGGCCCAGGTGGAGAGGGCCATGGAAGGGAACTCTTCAGACCAGGAGCAGTCCCCAGAGGATGAGGATGAAGGCCCAGCTGAGGAGGTAGGACTTGGGGGTGTGAGGCCTGGGTATCGGGAGGGCTTGGAGCTGGTGGGATATTGGAAAAATTGCCTCTCCCTGCCTCAGAGTCCCTTTAGTCCCGTCTCTATGTGGATGTCTTGCACCTTAGTCATTAGGAGGATTTCAGATTCTGTGCAGGAAGAAGAAATACTCTTATCAGATCCTTGTGTGTTTGGAAGTGACCAGGACCTGGTCATTCTAGGAGCTGTCATTTCCACTCTTGTAGGAGGGAAGGATTTTAGAAGCTGTTTATAAAGATGGGGAGGCCATCCTGGCCCCTCTACCTGTGCCTTTTCCTTCCTCTTTAGGTTCCAACCCAGATGCCAGAGCAGAACCCCACACATGCACTGCCAGAGTCCCCTGGCCTGACCCTGCAGCCCAAGCCAGTCGTGGGCCACTTCTCAGCACGGGAACTGGATGGGGACCGTTCTAAGCAGTAGGTATCTTCTTGCTGTATTCTGGAATCAAGGTGGGAAGCAATGGGCTCAGCCTCCCTGGGTGTGGGAATTGGTATTAAGCACATCACAAAAGCCCTGTCTCTTCTTCAGCACTGTCCTTTACCTGGTTTCACCTCCTTGTTGTTATCGTCACCTACTTGATTAACTTATCACCTCTATGTATTCCTCTACATAGCTGGCTGCCTAGCAGGAGAGGGAAGCAAAATGCCAGAGTACATCCAGGCAGCCAGCAGACCCTGGGTCAGGGCAGGGCGGCTGGGGCTTACGCTTTGCTTTCCAGTCTGAGGCCAGGCTGCCCCTCCACAGCAAGGAGGGGACAGCCAAGGGAAGCTGAACGTCAGGCTGGGGAAGGGACAGCCTTCCTGAGCCAGTGTTTTTCGTGTATCTTCATCAACAGATTGATTGCGGCTATTTTTTCTCAGAAGTAAATACAAACCACTAATCAAAGCCAAAGAAAAATGGATTTTGGACCATTCTTTCTATGCTTCATAGAAAGATGCTGCTAATATTTTTCTCCTTGGCCCCTAGTTCCTAAATCCCCTGCCACTTAGCTCTGTTACTGCCATCCCGCTCTTCCCTCCCCAGCACGCTTCATGCTAGGCAGTGTATTTAAAGCTTCTGGACAGAAGGGCCTGTTTAATTTTATTTCTTGTTGGGGAGTGTCTGTTCCCGACTCAGCAAAAATGCTGCAGTCTGAATAATCGGCAGCTCATTATCTGTCTCCTGCTTATCGGGTCCTGCCCGGGGCCCTGGAGAGGCAAGGATGCTCTGGTGCGACATCCCCCTGATCTCCCAGGGAACAACCATGAGCTCCTACCGATGACCCAGGGCCCCTCTGCTAGGGGTCCCCTGTTATGAGGAGAGAGGACACCAGGGTCCTTATTTCTGCCCTGGCTTTGTGGTCTCCAACAAATTGCTTCAACCTTGGCCTTGACTGGGGATCATAGCCCCCGGTCTCCCTACTTCTTGGGGATGAAGTACTAATAAAATGTGACAAATCTCTATGTTTGGAAACGTCCTAACAGCCAGATCGTTGAAAATAATTTCTCTTTGATTTTAGAATTTAGAATCTTGGACCACTAGGGTAGTGAGTAGATCTTAGATTTTCCAGTTCAGTGGTTTTTCAGATTTTTTTTTATTGTTTTTAGCTACAAAATACTTTCTTCAAATGAAATCTTATGCTGAAGTCTAATGCATAGAACAGTCAAAACAGAGTTACTCTGTCTGATGAGTTTTTGAAACCTAATTTGAAAACTCCAGATTTAGACCAGCTCCCCATTTGTCAGATGGGGCACTGAAGCCTTTGTCCAGGCTCACATAGCAAGAGGGACGGGGCCAGAGCCTGGATATTTCCCCCAAACGCCCATGCTTCGCAATTGTCTAATCTTCCTTGTAATGTGTGGCTCGTGCAGATATAGAATGAGTTTCCTCTGTGTCCATTTTAATTTATATCCTGCCTTTTTTCAAAAAGGCCTTGAGGCTGCTTTATAAAATGAGTTTGTGTTCCCTCAGCACACCCTGACTGAGGGCAGTGGAGGGGGCTTCAGAGATGTCCAGGCCAGTAGAACTACCTGAGGATAAACCATTTTCCATGGATAATTCCCACTGAGATAATTGTGTTTATTCTTTTATCATAGGTGTGCCTTACAGAAAGAAAATATGCTTTATTAGAATCTAAATTTACAACATCAATAATCTCATTACCTTCATCATTTCCTTCAAGTAGCCCCCCAGTGCCTGTGAAATACGCCTTGATTCACACATACTTTTTCAGGATCCCAGTCATTAAATAGAAAGCACAGATGGAATGCGTTTTTGAGGGCCTTCTTAGAACCACAATGAACATAGCCTATCTTACATAATCTCCTCTTATCCTAACCAGCAAGATGGTATTATTTCCATTTTACAGGAAACAATAGTTAGCTAGACCTACAGTGCTTATTACATGTCAGGTATTCTTTAAACATTTTGTCTGTAAAGTAACTCGTTCAGTCTTTCCAATAACCCTATGAGGTGAGGGCATTTGTTATCCCCATTCTAAGGTTGTGGAGACTGAGGTTAACCAGTGCATCCAAGATCACACAGCTGGGAGGTATTGGAGCCAGGATGTGAGCGGGAAACTGGCAGTCTGACTTGAGCTGGGCTCTTAACTGCCCCCTTGCACTGCCCTTAGGGTAGATGAACTCATGATTGCAGCTCTAGTGGGTGGCAGAGCCAAGAGAAGACTCAGACCTTCTGAGTCCAGGGCCACCTAGTGCCATTTCCCTACTTCTCAGATCACTGTCTTTGTCATGGGGCGTGTTTAGTGGGTGACACCTCCCACCATTACCCGTGGCCATCCTGATCGGCCTTGGCCTTCAGCAATAGCAGAGCAGGAGCTGTGGCTGAGAGGGTGGTGAGTCTGGCTAGCCTGTCTGGGGTGAGGCAGGAGGGAGCCAGGGGACCAGTTCAGGCTCCTCAACCACAGCTGGAGTGATGAGGACAGGTGCATGGCATAGAGGCTCCTGGTCAGGCTGAGTCTGAGCAGGGCTGGGAATCCCCTTTCTTCTGTTCCAGGTTGGCCCTAAAGGTGCTGTGCCTTGCCCAGCGGCAGTACTCCCTGCTCCAAGCAGCCAACCTCCTGACGCCCGACATGATCACAGAGTTTGAGACCCTACAGCAGCTGGTGCAAGAGGAAAAAATTGAGCCTGGGGCAGAGGCCTTGAGGACTTCAGGCCTGGCCAGGGGGGCACCTCTGGCTCAGGAGCTGTGTTCAGAGTCAAGTGAGTCTCATCCTGCTCTCCCCTGCCTGTCTTCAAGGTGCTGTCTTCAAGGCCCCACTGGGGCCAAGGGGTGTCCAGGGGCCTCAGTTGCTGGGTTTTGCTGCGGTAGGAGGCTGGGCCCCTGGGATCCTAGACTTCTGCACACAGAGAGGCCCCAGGAGACCTGAGGGGTTATGGGCTCCTTCATGTCTCCAGCGTCTGGCTCCCCAAGTTCTACAAACTCTCCTTCCTTCTGTGCAGTCCCTGTGCCATCTCCTCTCTGCCCAGAGCCTCCAGGATACACTGGCCCTGTGACCCGGACTATGGCGAGGCGACTGAGTGGCCCCCTGCACACCCTGGGAATCCCGCCTGGACCCACCTGCACCCCAGCCCAGGGGTCCCGATGGCCCATGGAGAAGAAGAGGAGGAGACCAAGCGCCTTGGAGCCAGACAGTCCCACGGCCCCAAAGCGGGGCACCAAGCGCCAGCGCCAGTCCTTCCTGCCCTGCCTAAGGAGAGGGTCTCTGCCTGACACCCAACCTTCACAGGGGCCCAGCACCCCCAAAGGAGAAAGGGCCTCCTCCCCCTGCCATTCCCCTCGCGTTTGCCCAGCCACAGTCATCAAAAGCCGGGTGCCCCTGGGCCCTTCCGCCATGCAGAACTGCTCCACCCCGCTGGCTCTGCCCACTCGAGACCTCAATGCCACCTTTGATCTCTCTGAGGAGCCTCCCTCAAAGCCCAGTTTCCATGAATGCATTGGCTGGGACAAAATACCCCAGGAGCTGAGCAGGCTGGACCAGCCCTTCATCCCCAGGTGGGTCTCCCAGTCTCGCTCCACCCCTCCTGTCAGTGGTCAGTGGTCAGCAAGGGACTTCTTGGTGCTGCTGAGAAGTATGGAGGACAGCCTTGGAGCTGGGACGGTTCCTATCTGTTCCACTTTGGTTGTGATCCGCTTTGCTCCCCAGGCCCAACAGCTGCCAGGGAGGCGTCACTTCTCCTGGGGCCCCTGCCTGGTCTGTCCATGCTGCAAAGCCACCCACTCTGTGCTGGTTTGTAGCATGCTCATGAGTAGCTAATGGGACCCCAACTTGGAAAGAGTCAGCAGGGAACAAGAATGTACTAGGGGAACCCAACACTACTGTTCCTCTCTTTACTTGGGCTCTTTGGCCTGGGCTGCATTCTATGTTCCACTGGGACATACCTCTTTCTGCCACTTCTACTCCAGATTTTGGCCTCCGGCCCAGCATCTGGAACAGGAAAGGGGGTCCTTAGAAAACTCAGTTCAGTATTTTCCAGTGAGAAGACGAAGCTGTCACTCCCCCTTTCCACACACATGGCAGGGGAGGGGAACAGCAGCCTGCTCAGGACAGTCCAAGGCCAAGAACCAGTGGCAGACTGACCTGCACCTGTGGGGCAGAGGCTGGCAGGCTCTGCCCACCCACACACCCGCCCATTCCATAGCCCGAGAAGCAGCTCTCGGTAACAAGCGCAGAGCTGGGCAGGTGGAAGGGTGAAATTGTTTGAACTCCAGTTCCCCGGGTGCACCAGAAACTGGCATCTGGATGTCCTCGCAGAGCAGGCCTGTCACTCAGCTGTCAGCCAGGCAGAGAGAGGAATCCACCTCTTTGTAGGAGAAACCTCAGAGGTCATCTTCCCTCCAACCACCCTCCCCCATGCCCGAGCTGGGGGCTGGAGGGAGGAAGTGGCTGGCCTTGCTTCCGGTTCCCTGCTGATCAGCCTCCTTCCCTGTCCTCCCTCCCCAGGGCACCCGTGCCCCTGTTCACCATGAAGGGCCCCAAGCCAACATCTTCCCTCCCTGGGACCTCTGCCTGCAAGAAGAAGCGCGTTGCGAGGTGAGGTTTGGGAGGTGTCAGCTGTCTGGGAGAAGGAGCTCGCTCTCACCAGGGCAGTAGACACCTGGGCCGACTCTGGGCCCCCAGTGTCTCTGTCTCTACACCCCCGGAGCAAGCAGCTGAGGTCCTGTGAGCAGGGCCCGCATCTAGTTCTCCAATTGAGGTTTCCTTGGCCCTTGCTATCCCAGGATCACCCCAGAGCTGATCCATGAGGGAGGCTCTCAGCACCCATTTATCCATGAGGGAGATGTTGCACACCATTAATCCAGCAAAGGAACTCTCCATCCTCACTGCTACTTCCCTCTTGTGTCCCCAACCCTACACACTGCCTCTCCCGCCCTTAGATCCAGCTCTGGAAGCTCCTGCTGGTGCCCAGCAGCCTTTGCTCTCAGGGCTTAGTGTCAAGTACTTATATGCCCCACTTCAATGCACACCCATAGTCCAGAGACAGGGCCATAACCTTCCACCTTCCCTCCTTTCCTCCCTCAGTTCCTCAGTCTCCCATGGCCGCAGCCGCATCGCCCGTCTCCCCAGCAGCACTTTGAAGAGGCCAGCTGGGCCCCTTGTACTCCCAGGTGACTGGCACTAGGGACAGGGATAGCCTGGGCCATGGAGGCCGATGAAGACAAGAAGGAGGAGGGGACGGGGAGCTGAGACCCAGAAGAAAGGAGGGCCTAGGGTATTGCCAAGCATCTCAGGGATGCTGCTGTTGAGACAGGTGGGAGGTGGGCTGGAGGACGGGGACAGAGCGTCACTTTCCTTCCTCGCTGCACTCCCCACCACCCATCCAACTGGCCTGCAGAGCTGCCCTTGAGTCCCCTGTGCCCTAGCAACTGGAGGAATGGAAAGGACCTCATCAGGGTGGGGAGAGCGCGCTCAGCAGGGAACGGCGTCACCAAGGTGTCCTGACCGCCAGAATGTCCTGACCACCAAGGTGTCCTAACCTACCGGCCCCTCTGCTGGATACCCCTCTTGGACCTGTAGCCACCTGCACCAGGAGCTGGACCTGCCTTCCTTACCTGGGAGCAATTAGTGCCAACACACCTTTGCTGTATTAACATCCCTCCCCAGACATCCATCCTGCTACTCACCCTCTGTTAATCTCCTGTTACACTCAGCTTCTTGGTATGTACATATTCATTTGTGAGTGTTAATGTGCTGCTGTTTTTTGTTTTTTGGTGGTTTTTGTTTTTTGTTTTTTTTGTTTTGAGATGGAGTCTTACTCTGTCGCCCAGGCTGGAGTGCAGTGGTACGATCTTGGCTCACTGCAACCTCCGCCTCCTGGGTTCAAGTAATTCTCCTGCCTCAGCTTTCCAAGTAGCTGGGATTACAGGCACCCATCACCACACCCAGCTAATTTTCGTCTTTTTAATAGAGAGGGGGTTTTTCCATGTTGGCCAGGCTGGTCTTGAACTCCTGACCTCAGGTGATCCGCCTGCCTCAGCTTCCCAAAGTGCTGAGATTACAGGCATGAGCTACCACGCCTGGCCCGTGTTGCTGTTTTAAAGGTGCTGCCATGTTCCCCCATCTTTTTTTTTTTTTTTGAGACGGAGTCTCGCTCTGTCGCCCAGGCTGGAGTGCAGTGGTGGCGATCTTGGCTCACTGCAAGCTCCCCCTCCCAGGTTCACACCATTCTCCTGCCTCAGCCTCCCAAGTAGCTGGGACTATAGGCACCCACCACCACGCCCGGCTAATTTTTTGTATTTTTAGTAGAGATGGGGTTTCACCGTGTTAGCCAGGCTGGTCTCGATCTGACCTCATGATCCACCCGCCTCGGCCTCCCAAAGTGCTGGGATTACAGGCGTGAGCCACCGCGGTGAGCCAGGCGCGCCTGGCCTCCCCTCTCATTTATGATGCCCTCTGTGCAGGCAGACGGCTCTTGGGCTCTTTTCCCCACCTGTCTCTAACACAGGCCCCACGGTGATGGCCACAGGCAGTAGAGGAGGAATGAGGATGGGTTGGGGAGCGGGGAGTCGTGGCTTGGCTCTTCCTGGTTTCTGAGAGGGACATCTTCATCCCTACTCCCCTTGGTCCCCAACCACAGTCCTGGTGACGATGTGGATGATAATGGTGCCTTGATTTCCAAATGAAGACAGCTTTATTGCTTAACTCTATTGTACATAGGATACACGTTCAGTGTAAAATAAAGTGTAAAGGGGGATTCAGCCTTAATGCTGCACCTAGATATAAATGCTAATGATACTTGGGTTTATAGCCTTCTGATCCTTTATTTCTGCATATATATATAGATATATACATATATTTTTGGTATAACAATAAACCGTCTCCATCCTTGGTGTGTGTGTCTCTCTGTACACCTAGATAGGATAGCAACATCTTCCCTTTCTCACCTTGCTACTCTTAAGACCTCAGGAAACTTCTGAGTATATACAGAAAACAGTTCTCACTCTGCCTCCTCCTGGAGCCTGAGGTCTGAGCCCGGCTCTTCACTTCACAGCCCAATACGCCCTAAAGGGCCTCCTCTTCTCCATGGGTTTGGGAGTAATTGCACCTGGAGGTCTGTTCCACCCTTCTACGGCCTTGGCGGTGGGTTGCTAGGAGTTCTGCCTTCTTAGTGGCCCCCAGGTCTTAGGTGAGGCTCCAAGCTAATCCCCACAGGCCTAAGTCCAGTGCAGTCTGCTGCCAACACCCGTCCACCTGGCTCGTGACTTCCATCTCCACTTCCTTGGATTGGGCGACAGTGCCACATAAGTTTCCCTCCGTTCTCCCCATGAAGACATGGTTGGCTGAATGAATTAATAGTGTAAACAAAATTACAGGAGTCTGTGTTTAACCTGCTTCTGAAAACAAACATGTTAAAGGTATTTAGAGCATTGTGAGTAGCATGTAAATAAATGCTGCTAATTTCAAGTGAGTCCTGGCTGTTCTCGGGGAGCAGCCTCTACCGGGTCAGCCCCTCAGCTCTGAGCCCTTTTTGTTTTGGTTTTGTTTTGTTTTGAGACAGAGTCTCACTGCAACTCCCAGGCTGTAGTGCAATGGTGCAATCTTGGCTCACTGCAAGCTCTGCTTCCTGGGTTCAAGCGATTCTCCTGCCTCAGCCTCCCAAAATGCCGGGACTACAGATCTGGGCCACCACACCTGGCTAATTTTTGTATTTTTAGTAGAGACAGTGTTTCACCATGTTGGTCAGGCTGGTCTCAAATTCCTGACCTAAAGTGATCCACCCACCTTGGCCTCCCAAGATGCTAGGACTACAGGCGTGAGCCACCGTGCCTGGCCTCTGAGCCCTTTTTGGAGTAGAGGAAAGAACAGCCAGAAGCATCGAGCACCCACTGGCTGCCAGGCCCTTCACTGAGCTGCGCCACCTCATAAGGGAGATAATGATAGGCTCCAAAAGGGTCACAAAACTTGCCCAGAGTTAGATTCAAGCGTTCTGGATCTGAGGTCTGCTTCTCTGCATCACACCAAGCTGCTTTCCTCCAGAAGTGAACAATGTCTGTTCACTTCCAGAGGGAAGTGAAAAGGACAGACATTTCATGTGCTTGGGGTTCCCTCCTTTCCAATTAGTCTTAATGAAGTTTTCCCCCACTGTGTACCATGATTTCCAGAGAGGCAGTCACAGATTCACATCATCGTAGCCCCCAGTGCCCTGGCATGGTGCCTTGACCTCAGGAGGCCTCACTGAGTGTTGGTTGGATTCAAATTGAATAACATCCCCCATTTCCTGGGGCCTTCACATATATTATCTTATTTGATCATCACCATCACCCCTGCAAGTGCAGAGGCAGCAGGCACAGGGCAAGGCAGCTGGTAATGAGGGCCAGGAGGGCAACCTTCACCCAATAGGGTCCGTGGCATGAGGCAGAATTTTGCCTGGGCCGGGGGCAGCTCAAGTGGAAGAGGTCACTCTTGACAAGAATGTTCTACAGCCGGTCATTCACTTGGCAAACACTTGTGGCTCCGTGGTGCAAAATGTGCTCCCAGGTAACCCATTAAATTCACAACGACTCTGTGCCGATGGAGTCAAACACATGGGGCTCCTGCCCTCAATCACAGGAGGTCGGGCTGAGAGTGCTCACTCGCGGTGTGGTGTCCCCATGCCAGGAGGCAATTTGGCTGGTCTGAGCTTTGAGCTTCGCAGGGAGCTGGCAGGGGATCCAGGGGGCAGCAAGCTGACAGCCAGCTCCCAGCTGACCTCCGTGAGCGGCAATGAGACTCAGATTGGATTGTTCTTACATAAAGAGAGTCATCCACGAAACGCGGCGATCGATGGCTCCCCATCTGCTGAGGGCCCAGCCTGGTCTAACGCCCCCCACTCCCTGCCTCATCCTGCCTCTTCCACCTCAAAGGCCTGGAAAAGCCTCTCACTCCACCTCTATGAGTTTAGAAATCCTCATGCCCCAGGCCTTTTATGCCCACCTCCTTGCTTGACTCAGTACCCACGGCTCACGCCTGGGCCCCCACCCTGGGGTACAAATCCTGCCCAGTTCAGAGAATCAGGCTCAGTGCCAGGGGCTGAAAACAGAATAAGACATGGTCCCTCCATGCACGGAATCAGGATGGCACCTGTTCCTATCACCTGAGTGTAAGCCAAAATCTCCATCAGTGTTGGTATCTGCCAAGGAGAAGGGGTTGGGTTTTCTCTCTGGGTACCCCTTACACACGGTCATCAGCTTGGCCCACAAAGGGGACTTCGTCACCACCTGGGGAGCCTCCGTGGTGGCTACTAACTCAGGAGTCCTGCCTCCCAGACCCCCAGATTCTCCCAGGAATGTCCCCTTGGCTCTTGGTCATGTCTGGGGGATCCTGGCTCCCAGCTAGAATTTGGTTCACAGTCATCTTCCCTTCTTCCATGGTTCTTTGTGAAGAAGGATCCAGGAGGGCTTGAGATAAAGAATGTGAGGGCCAGCGTGGTGGCTCACACCTGTAATCCCAGCACTTTGAGAGGCTGAGGCGGGCGGATCACCTGAGGTCAGGAGCTCAAGACCAGCCTAGCCAACATGGTAAAACCCCATCTCTACTAAAAATACAAAAATTTAGCTGGGCATGGTGTAATCCCCGCTACTCGGGAGGCTGAGGCAGGAGAATCACTTGAACCCGGGAGGCAGAAGCTGCAGTGAGCTGAGATCATGCCACTGCACTCCAACCTGGGCGACGGAGTGAGACTCCGTCTCAAAAAACAAACAAACAAACAAAAAAAAAAACAAAAAGAATGTGGGGCAGGGGAATCACCCCAGGGGCCTAGAGATGGTGGCTGTGTTTTCCAGCTCACCCTGAGGGCTTCCCACAGCTCGCATGCAGCCCTCCTGCCTCCGTTCTCCGGTTCATCCTGTCCATTTGGAGGACTAATGGGTTGGAAATAACAGGCCACCCGCCAGTCCGCTCCTCCCACCAGGGCCACATCTGGTCCTCGCCTTTCACCCTCCAGAGGGAGCCAATCAGGGAGGCAGAGGGGAGTGGGGAACAGAGCAGATCAGGGAAAGCAATTAAAAAGCTGCTCTCGGGGTTACAGGCTGGGACGCGGGGGGCAGGCTACAGTGGGCCCTGGCTGGGGTGGGGAGAAGCAAGGAAGAACGGGCCTGAGCTTATTAACCCCAGCGCAGCAGCCTGGGGTCTGTGAAGGTTAGTGAACCAATGCTGAGAAGGCCAGGGAAGAGCAAGGGGAAGGGACTTGGGGTTCAGCCAGGAACCTTTCTGCAGCCACAGGAGTCAGTTCTAGACAGCAGAGCCTGGCTGGGCACAGGCTGAGGATGGGGGTAAGGAATGGGCCCTACTCTGAGGCAACCCCCTCTCCAATGGAATGGGAGACAGTTCCTGCCCTCAAGGAGCTCCCATCTGACAATGAGCCATGGGTTCTAGCATTGGGGAGCCCCTATCCAAGGGAAGAGGATGACTCCTGTCCTGTGGGTGCTTTAGCCTGGGGTTGGGGGAAACACTGTCCTTAGAGAGACCCCAGTTTGCTGGGAAGACATAGGTCCTAGCATCAGGAAGTCCCCATCTGTTGGGGGAAAGGCATGGCCCCTCTCCTTGTAAAGCTTCAGGCTGAGATGCAAATGAGACCCACACCCAAGCGGGGGTGACACACAGAGCTTTTCAAACGGGATAGAGTTGTGGGGCTCAAGTCTAGGGATGGGGAGGGGTGAGGATGGAGAAAACAGCACCCATTGGGGGAGTCAGAGAGCCAAGAAAGCAGGTGGGAAAGCAATCTCTACTCTGAGTCTCCAGGGCCGGCGGAGATAACTTGCCTGTGTCCCCTGGGAGATGAAGCCACCAACAACTCGTGGTCTGAGGGTAGACAGTGCTGGCTCTCCCTCATGCTTCACTAGCTGCTGCTCTCTGTCCTGTCCACACTGCCAAGTAACTGCCCTTGGGGGAGGGATGTCCACATACTCCCAAAGGAGTTAACAGGATACAGAAGCCCCTTCAGAGTTCCCAGCTCCTGCCCCTCCGCCAACCCCATCGCAGATCCGCTAACATGTCGATAGGTAAAGCTCCTGGTAGGTGTTATGAAATGGAAGCTCTAATTTGTCAAGCACCTGCTGTGTTCAGCTTTCACTGATTTTATTCTTACAACTACCTGGGGAGCAGGCATGGTTGAATCCCCATTTTACAGACGTGGAAATGAAGACTCAGGCAAGGTTCTTAAAGTCATCAAAGACTGCACAGCTACTGAGTGGCCAAGGCTTTGCTCCCTCTCCTTGAGGACAGTGCTATAGCAGTCAGAGTCAAGTCTAGAGAACAAAGCGGGTGATGCCCCTGGGTGAAACAAATTTGGGTTTTAGAAAACTCCGCCTACAGCTTTCTCCCTGCCTCTAAACTGCGGTGGCTGTGGCGGCTCACACCTGACCAGCTGAGCACCGCCATCTAGTGGCCACCAGGCTCAGTTCCCTTCCTCGGGACAGGCCATGGATGAACAGACTTGCTGGTCACCAAGGCTCAGCCAGAGAGACTGTGTTCTCTTCACCCAGCTTGCTGACCACCACGCTGTGCCAGGCACTGGGCCAGGGCCAAGGGCCCAAGCAGAACCAGTGGACAGCAGTCATGTGGCAAAACTGCCGTTTGAATTAGAGGCTGGCCTATTTGGCAAACACCAGGCACCCTGTGTGTGGGTTGATGCCACATGTGGGGCTGGTCTGTCCCAGGAGGCATCTGGGCTTTACCCTGTAAGCAGAAGGTCATCTAGCAGATTCTGATGTGAGGGAGGGGCTCAGGAAGGTCATCTTGTCCCCACCTCAGCTTGAAGCAGGCACAGCTTGACTGTAGGCTCCTTGAAAGGGCATCCAGACTTCTCTCTCCATGGCTGGTATTATCCTGCTGTGCAGTCTAGAAGCCAGTCTAGGGTTTGGCCAGAGGCTTTAGAAGTTGGGGCCTTCCATTTGGGGAAGCAGGAGAGGAGGCACCCCAGAGAATGGGGCCTGAGCCAGGCTAGGAGGATGGGGGGTTTGGGTGGAGGCTGGACGGGCTGAGGGCCTACCCTTCTCTGTTTGCTGTGTCTGCCTGCAGCAGATGCAAATCAGAGTGTGGTTTAGAACAGAGAGAGGACAGTCACAGCGGCTCACATCTGTAATCCTAGCACTTTGGGAGGCTGAGGCCAGAGGATCACTTGAGGCCAGGAGTTCAAGACCAGCCTGGGCAACATAACAAGACTTGGTCTCTGAAAAAAAAAATTATTTGGGTACACTGTCATGTGCCTGTAGTCCCAGCTCCTTGGCAGGCTGTGGCAGGAGGATTGCTTGAGCTCAGAAGTCTGAGGCTGCAGTGGGCTATGATGGTGCCACTGCACTCTGGCCCTGGGTGGCAAAGTGAGACTTTGTCTCTAAAAAAAAAAAAAAAGAGAGAACATACTGTCAAACTGTCCACCACTAGGGCTTGGTACATGAATGCATATAGTGGAAAATCATGCAGCTGTTAAATGATGATGCAGACAAATATTTATTGATGTGGAAAGATGTTCACAACATATTGTTGAGTGAGAAAAGCAAATTACAAAATAATTTGTACGGCATGAGCCCATTTTGAAAAAAATGATTATATATGTGTGGAAAAAATCTGGTAGTGTTTATCTCCAGATGGCAAAATGATGGCTAATTACATTTTTTTGTATTGCTTATCTATAGTTTCTGACCTTTCTACAATGAATATTTAATTAAAAAGATAATGAAAGTTTGGAACACAACCACGACCAAATCTGTCTGTATCTTTGGTTCTCTGTGCAGACAACTTTAGATAGTTAAGGGTTGGCCAGGCGTGATCTATATGTACCTGTTGTATAGGTCATGCCTGTAATCCCAGCACTTTGGGAGGAAGAGGTGGGAGGGTCGCTTGAGCACAACAGTTCGAGACCAGCCTGGGCAACATGGCGAAACCTTGTCTCTAGTAAAATACAAAAATGAGCTGGCCATGGTGGTGTATGCCTGTGGTCCCAGCTACTAGAGAGGCTGAGGTGGGTGGATCGCTTGAGCCAGGGAGATTGAGGCTGTAGTGAGCTGTGATAGCACCACTTCACTCTAGCCTGGGCAACAGAGCAAGACCTGCCTCAAAAAACAAAAACAAGATAGTTAAGGGTTGAGTGTGAGGAGAGGTCTGAGGGTTGAGAAGGGGTGGAGGATGCACCTGGGCCTATGACAGGGGTCCACGGAGGTGGCTGATGGCAAAAGCTGGGGGACTCCAACTGCTGATGCTGAAACAAGCTTGTGTCTCACATACACAGGGACAGTTCACTGAGCTTCAATGACAGGCACCTCCTGCTCATTACATCTTTTCTCTCTAGGACAGCTTTGCCCTTATTTTAACTAGACTTCCCTTGAACCAAAAGGGAAGGCTACATGCTGTGACTTGCTGGGCAGCCTGGAAAGGTGGGCCACTCCTAGCCACAGAGATGAGACAGAGTTCAGACAAGAGCTTATCCCCAGTCTTCCTTTTCTATATTGTTTATTTTATTTTATTTTTTTATTTATTGAGACAGAGTCTCTGTCACCCAGGCTGGGGTGCAGTGATGCGACATTGGCTTACTGCAGTCTCCACCTCCTGGGCTCAGGTGATCCTCCCACCTCAGCCTTCCGAATAGCTGGGACCACAGTAGTGCACCACCATACCTGGCTAATTTTTTTGTATTTTTTGTACAGACAAAATTTCACCACATTGCCCAGGCTGGTCTCGAACTCCTGGACTCAAGCGATCCGCCCACCTCAGCCTCCCAAAATGCTCGGATTACAGGCATGAGCCACTATGCCCAGCCTTGCTCTTCCTTTAAAGCCTCCTGTCCTTCCCCAGGTCCCCAGTTCATAGCAGGATCAAAGGTCACTGGGCGCTCACCCTGTCTTCAAGATGCTCTTCCCTATGTCACTGCTTACGCCCAGGTCAGATGTGACTAGAGCCTAAGGAGCTCCCACCTCCCTCTCTGTGCTGGGACTCACAGAGGGAGACCTCAGGAGGCAGTCTGTCCATCACATGTCCAAATGCAGAGCATACCCTGGGCTGGGCGCAGTGGCGCACAACTGTAATCCCAGCACTTTGGGAGGCTGACGCGGAAGGATCACTTGAGCCCAGAAGTTCTAGACCAGCCTGGGCAACATGGCAAGACCCTATCTCTACAAAAAAAGTTAAAAAATCAGCCACGTGTGGTGACACACACCTGTAGTCCCAGCTATTCAGGAGGTTGAGGTGAGGGGATCACTTAAGGCTGGGAGGTTGAGGCTGCAGTGAGTCGTGGTTGCGCCACTGCACTCCAGCCTGGGCAACAGTGAGACCCTGTCTCAAAAGACAAAAAAAAAAAAAAAAAAAAGAACATATCCTGGTGTGGAGTAGGGGACGTTGCTCTGACAGAGGCTCGGGGGCCTGAGCTGGCTCTGTGAGCTGGGGAGGAGGCAGACAGCCAGGCCTTGTCTGCAAGCAGACCTGGCAGCATTGGGCTGGCCGCCCCCCAGGGCCTCCTCTTCATGCCCAGTGAATGACTCACCTTGGCACAGACACAATGTTCGGGGTGGGCACACTGCCTGCTTCCCGCCGCACCCCAGCCCCCCTCAAATGCCTTCCGAGAAGCCCATTGAGCAGGGGGCTTGCATTGCACCCCAGCCTGACAGCCTGGCATCTTGGGATAAAAGCAGCACAGCCCCCTAGGGGCTGCCCTTGCTGTGTGGCGCCACCGGCGGTGGAGAACAAGGCTCTATTCAGCCTGTGCCCAGGAAAGGGGATCAGGGGACGCCCAGGCATGGACAGTGGGTGGCAGGGGGGGAGAGGAGGGCTGTCTGCTTCCCAGAAGTCCAAGGACACAAATGGGTGAGGGGACTGGGCAGGGTTCTGACCCTGTGGGACCAGAGTGGAGGGCGTAGATGGACCTGAAGTCTCCAGGGACAACAGGGCCCAGGTCTCAGGCTCCTAGTTGGGCCCAGTGGCTCCAGCGTTTCCAAACCCATCCATCCCCAGAGGTTCTTCCCATCTCTCCAGGCTGATGTGTGGGAACTCGAGGAAATAAATCTCCAGTGGGAGACGGAGGGGTGGCCAGGGAAACGGGGCGCTGCAGGAATAAAGACGAGCCAGCACAGCCAGCTCATGCGTAACTGCTTTGTGGAGCTGTCAAGGCCTGGTCTCTGGGAGAGAGGCACAGGGAGGCCAGACAAGGAAGGGGTGACCTGGAGGGACAGATCCAGGGGCTAAAGTCCTGATAAGGCAAGAGAGTGCCGGCCCCCTCTTGCCCTATCAGGACCTCCACTGCCACATAGAGGCCATGATTGACCCTTAGACAAAGGGCTGGTGTCCAATCCCAGCCCCAGCCCCAGAACTCCAGGGAATGAATGGGCAGAGAGCAGGAATGTGGGACATCTGTGTTCGAGGGAAGGACTCCAGGAGTCTGCTGGGAATGAGGCCTAGTAGGAAATGAGGTGGCCCTTGAGGGTACAGAACAGGTTCATTCTTCGCCAAATTCCCAGCACCTTGCAGGCACTTACAGCTGAGTGAGATAATGCCTGGGTTATGAAATCAAAAAGTTGGAAAGCAGGTCAGAGGTCATCTGGTACAGCCCTTCCTTCCCTTTTTTTTTTTTTTTTTTTTTTTTTTTGAGAGACAAGGTCTCTCTCTGTTGCCCAGGCTGGAGTGGCGCAAACACAGCTCACTGCAGCCTCAACCTACTGGGCTCAAGCAATCCTCCAGCCTCAGCCTCCCAAAGTGCTGGGATTACAAGCATGAGCCACCCCACTCAGCCCTTTCCTTCCTTTTTAATTGATGCATAATAATTGTAAGTATTCATCATGGTCCAACCAACCCTTTCTTGACCCACCTTCCTAGAGAGAGGGTCCTCTTGCTTCAGCAGTCAGGGCCCCAGACCCATGGTCTGGCTCCAGGCACCACCTGCCTCATGCAGGAGTTGGCGTGCCCAGGAAGCTCTGCCTCTGGGCACAGTGACCTCAGTGGGGTGAGGGGAGCTCTCCCCATAGCTGGGCTGCGGCCCAACCCCACCCCCTCAGGCTATGCCAGGGGGTGTTGCCAGGGGCACCCGGGCATCGCCAGTCCAGCCCACTCCTTCATAAAGCCCTCGCATCCCAGGAGCGAGCAGAGCCAGAGCAGGATGGAGAGGAGACGCATCACCTCCGCTGCTCGCCGCTCCTACGTCTCCTCAGGGGAGATGATGGTGGGGGGCCTGGCTCCTGGCCGCCGTCTGGGTCCTGGCACCCGCCTCTCCCTGGCTCGAATGCCCCCTCCACTCCCGACCCGGGTGGATTTCTCCCTGGCCGGGGCACTCAATGCTGGCTTCAAGGAGACCCGGGCCAGTGAGCGGGCAGAGATGATGGAGCTCAATGACCGTTTTGCCAGCTACATCGAGAAGGTTCGCTTCCTGGAACAGCAAAACAAGGCGCTGGCTGCTGAGCTGAACCAGCTGCGGGCCAAGGAGCCCACCAAGCTGGCAGACGTCTACCAGGCTGAGCTGCGAGAGCTGCGGCTGCAGCTCGATCAACTCACCGCCAACAGCGCCCGGCTGGAGGTTGAGAGGGACAATCTGGCACAGGACCTGGCCACTGTGAGGCAGAAGTGAGGAGGGGATGGGGAAGGGGGGCCTTGTGAGCAGAAGGGGCTGAATCCCCAAGAGGGAGTGCCCGAGAAGTCTCAGGCAGGGGCCGAACCTCCCTGCTCCCTGGGCCTCCCTACCTCTTGATGGGGCACTATCCTTGCCCCCCAACATGATGGGAGGGACCAGAAACAGGCCCAGGGCCCCGGGGATCTGATGCTCGCATGCCTTCTGCCAGGAGTCCAGGGTCCCCTCAGCACCTCCGTACTGGGGAAAGCAATGCAGGAGCAGCTGGGCCCCTGTGTTTCATTCATGGCTGGGCTTTGTGACTGTGGGCAGCGAGCTCACCTATTCTGCGCCTGTGTCCATATAAAGGAGGAGTTGGAAGCGGAGAAGGTTGATGTCCATGAGGGAGATTGGATTCTGGGGTGAAGGAAGTGAGGGAAAGAGCAGGCAGGTCTGGGCGCAAAGCACAGGTGACTGCCTGCCACCAGCTTGTGACCCCCATCAAGTTACTTTGACTTGCACAGCTGTGAAGCGGTGCTCATAATAAAATTCATTTCAAAAGGTGGTTACCTGGGATCAGAGGAATGCCCAGGGGCATGGCGCTTCGCTGAGCTGACAGGACATGCATGTGTGCCTTCAAGTGCAGGAGGACATGTGCGTGTGTGTGTGTGTGTGCGCAACAGTGAGTGTATGCTTGTGGATGCGCCTGTGTGAGCAGAAGCAGGTGCACCAACCCTGATAAGGCACCTTAGTAATGAGTTAAGGCAAAAGCCCACATCTGCTCATCCTCCAGACAAGTCCTCTGTCTAAGGCCCCCCAACCCTTAATCCTCCTGCTGCTCTACTGGTCCTGGGTGGGGGTGGTCTCTGTGACAGCTGCCTCAAGGGAGACTGAGGCAGGTATCCAAGTGTCCTCAGAAGAGCCTGGACCCAGGAATGTGTCCCCCCACTCCAGGCTCCAGGATGAAACCAACCTGAGGCTGGAAGCCGAGAACAACCTGGCTGCCTATAGACAGGTCAGGGAGGTGGAGGGGAGGGGCAGGGGAGGGAGGAAAGGATTGATGGCCACCCACCCAAACACAGCCCCCAAGCTCAGCCCACCAGAGCAATGTGCTGCTCCCCACTGCCCCAGAAGGAGGGGTAAGGCAAGGCTGAGGAATGGGGAGAAGGAGCCTGGGGCCCCAGTGGCCCTCTGCTCCTCACCCCTCCTGCCACCCCAGGAAGCAGATGAAGCCACCCTGGCCCGTCTGGATCTGGAGAGGAAGATTGAGTCGCTGGAGGAGGAGATCCGGTTCTTGAGGAAGATCCACGAGGAGGTGAGGCCAGGGCAGAGGGAGGAAAGCTCAACACAGAGATTGCAACTGAGAGAGGGAGAGACAGAGACAGAGAAGCTGAGACTGAGAGAGACACTCAGAGAGAGGAGAGAAACAGAGATTGGCAGGTAGAGACAGGAAATGAAAGACAAACAGAAAGACACTAAGGGAGACGGAAAGAGACAAGAGAGCATTCGAACTCCTGGCCGAGGGGCAGGCAGAAGAGGACACGATGCTGTGGGGAACCCCAGCTGCGGCCTGCACCCTGAGCCCTGGTACCGCTTCTCTCACCCTGGTCAGGAGGTTCGGGAACTCCAGGAGCAGCTGGCCCGACAGCAGGTCCATGTGGAGCTTGACGTGGCCAAGCCAGACCTCACCGCAGCCCTGAAAGAGATCCGCACGCAGTATGAGGCAATGGCGTCCAGCAACATGCATGAAGCCGAGGAGTGGTACCGCTCCAAGGTAGCCCTGCCTGTGGGCCAGCCTGCCTCCTCCAGGCAGCCCTTCTTGCTCTGTACAAGAGAATGGGGGAAGGAGGGTGGAGGAAGCTGGGAGAATATCCTCTCCAGGTGACTGACTTTCACCAGAGAAGTGAGATGGCTTGCCCAGGGTCACACAGGCACTATTGCTTTCAAAAGTACCCATTATTATTACTGCTACTATTGCTATTATTAGTAGTAGCTGACACTGTTCTGTTCTAAGCCCTGTGCTTTTCATGGATTACCTTACTATGAAGTAGGTGCTGTTCTTTGACAGATGAGAGAGCCGAAGTCCAGAGAGGTTAACTAATTTGCTCAAAGTCACACAGCTCCTAAGTGGTAGAGTTGGAAATCCAACTCTAGCACATCTCACTTGGGAGCCTGCATTCCATGCCTCTGCCAGTCTGTTTTGGGTTACTGAGCCTTTACCATATGCCAGGCACCCCCCAGGACACAGAGAGGTGTCTGACCTGGAAGGTGTGATATTGACGTGCACCCAAACATAGTGCCCGTAGAGAACACCACAGCTCAGAGCTTATATGTAGTGTGGGAGCCAGGAAAGACACTGTAGAGGGGGCATTTGGGCTAGGCAGGACAGGCACGCTGTGGACAGGAAGAGAAGAAGGGAGGGCCATTCCTGGTGGAGGACAGAGCCTAGAGGCAGAAAAGCACAGAGAGGCAGGGCCCCAAGATGCTAGCCTAGCCAGGGCACCTAGCTGAGGAGTGTGAGTGGCAGAAGCCACTGGTGTCTGAGCAGGGTGAGGGCCCGATGGGGCTGGGAGGACCTCCCTGCAGGCAGGGGAGAAAGGGCTATTAGAACCCAGGGTGAGGCCGGGCGCGGTGGCTCACACCTGTAATCCCAGCACTTTGGGAGGCCGAGGCATGCGGATCACCTGAGGTCAGCAGTTCAAGACTAGCCTGGTCAACATGGTGAAACCCCGTCTCTACTAAAAATACAAAATCAGCCGGGTGTAGTGGCGCATGCCTGTAATCCCAGCTACTCAGGTGGCTGGGGCAGGAGAATTGCTTGAACCTGGGAGGCAGAGGTTGCAGTGACCCGGGATTGTGCCACTGACTTCCAACCTGGGCGACAAGAGCAAGACTCTGTCTCAAAATAAACAAAAAAAACAAAAAAACAAAAACACACAAAACACCCAGGCCTCCGCTCGCCTAAACCCGCTGTCCGCTGTGGCAGATGACAGTGTTCAGTCCCGCAGATGCAGCTGTCAGTGTGGAAGGTTCTGGATTCTGTGGCACTGTTCATTCATTCGCTTGCTGACCAGGTGTTGTGCTAGGTGCTGAGGTCTGGCAGCCCGCTACCCTGCCCGCATCCATGGGTCACAGTTGTTGGGAAAAGTCCCAGCCAGGGCCAACGTCCTGGGGTTAACTGGGGTGCTGCTCACCTCCCTGATTTCCCAGAGCCCGTGCCTGCCCATGGGCCCACACAGCCCCCCATATGTGTCCCCCACCTAGTTTGCAGACCTGACAGACGCTGCTGCCCGCAACGCGGAGCTGCTCCGCCAGGCCAAGCACGAAGCCAACGACTACCGGCGTCAGTTGCAGTCCTTGACCTGCGACCTGGAGTCTCTGCGCGGCACGGTGAGCGCGGCCAGGGCAGGACGGGGACGGGCGGAGCAGGGACGGCCACCCCAGGAGATGCCAGGGGAGAAGGGCCAGGGGCGAAGACCTGGGTCGAGGGCGGGGCCTGAACGTTACCTCCGGGCTAGAGGCGGGGCCTGGGGCCGGGGGCCGGGCCTCGAAACCTCCCCAAGTCGGGTCGGGGCTCCGCGGGACCGGCCGGCTCCATCCCACAGAACGAGTCCCTGGAGAGGCAGATGCGCGAGCAGGAGGAGCGCCACGTGCGGGAGGCGGCCAGTTATCAGGAGGCGCTGGCGCGGCTGGAGGAAGAGGGGCAGAGCCTCAAGGACGAGATGGCCCGCCACTTGCAGGAGTACCAGGACCTGCTCAATGTCAAGCTGGCCCTGGACATCGAGATCGCCACCTACAGGAAGCTGCTAGAGGGCGAGGAGAACCGGTGAGCCCTCATCACAGCCCCTGGGGAAGTCTCCCTGCTGCCTCACGGTAGAGCTCACCTTGCTCCCTTCAGGGACTGAGTCTTTTTCAGCCTTGTGTGCAGATCCCTTCCCACCTCAATGCCCAGCACAGTGCCTGCCTCACACATAGCAGGCAGTCACTAGATGTTTGATGAATGAATGGATGGATGGATTCAACCAATATTGATTAGGCCTCAAGGCCAAGGACTTGGGTCACCCTCCAAACTAAGAGGCATACTCCCCATCTTCCCAGCCAAGATTGGACTCCTCACCTCACCCATCTCTTCTGCCTCCTTGGAACTTTCGTCACCACTTTCCCCTCCCTTTTCCATCTTCCTTCAGATAGACATGCGCCCCTCCCAGATAACACTCAAGCCCCTTGCAGACGTTTGGAACTCCAGATAGCACGTTGGCTGCTGGGGAAAAAGCTAGGAGATGGAGTTAGACTTTCCTGGCAAGGAAAAGGGCATTCAAGTTGTCATGATGGCCCCAGACCAAGACCCAGCCTAGGGGTGTCCCAGGCAGCCTGGGCAGCCCTTTCCCTCTGCTTTCTTTCAGGATCACCATTCCCGTGCAGACCTTCTCCAACCTGCAGATTCGAGGTCAGTACAGCAGGGCCTCGTGGAAAGGGCACTGGAGTCCTGCCCCCTCCTCCAGGGCCTGTAGGTTGCTCCAGACTGGGACTGAGGATCAGGGCAAAGGGATCCAGCTCTCCCTGGGGGCCTTCGTGACACTGCAGCACTCCTAGCCAGAGCCTATCATACCAGGGTACTTCTAGGTGGGGCTTGCAGCTGCCCCTGTCCTGCTAGGCCCTGGGTCCCTCTTCCCCTCCCTGCACCCCATTCTACAGCAGAACTGGGTGAGAGCTTGACATCTGCCCTGTCTGCAGATCCCTGAGCAAGCACTGCCCTTCTGAGTGTTTTCTGTTTTTGTTTTTTTAACTGCTTGTCACTACAGGGGGCAAAAGCACCAAAGACGGGGAAAATCACAAGGTCACAAGATATCTCAAAAGCCTCACAATACGAGTTATACCAATACAGGCTCACCAGATTGTAAATGGAGCGCCGCCGGCTCGCGGTTAGCTGCCTGCCTCTCAGACACGGCGCTTTGCCCAGCTTGACAGGGAGTGAGCCTCACCCACCCCATCCTCCCAATCCCCCTGAGTTCCCTCCTCCCAGGCTTCCCCTAAAGGGCCTGGACTGCGTCATTTTCCCAGGAACTGCAGTGCCCAGCCCAGGACGTGGTACAGAGTAACTGTACATTAAACTGGCAGAGCTCGTTAGTGGTAAAGGTGGTGAGTCCTTGGGTGCGCAGCGGAGCTGCTCTGGGGCCTCTGAGCAAGCAGCAGCCTCTGTCTCACCTCTTCCCGTCACTGGGAGGGCCCCTTGGGTCTCGCTGTGCCTGGGGGCCAGGCTCTCTGCTTTATTCTTTCATCCCTGAGGCTCCATCGCTCAGCTCAGTGCTGACTCAGTTCAGAGGATTCTTCCCTCAGGACCGCAGCTCTTGCAGTGAATAAAGTTTTATGTTCCCTGCTCTTAATGTTAAATATTAGTGAATGTGACGTGTTATATTTTTCTCTCTCGGGGGGGGGGAAGAGCTAAATTACTTTTTACTTGCATTGGCCCTGAAATGATTCTTAGCTAAGGAACAAAATTCCTCTTCTTCTGGACTAGAATATTTAGGACCACTAGATATGCATGTCTCAGGACTTAATTCAGCATCAGAAAGGCTAACCAGGCTGACTAGTAGAGGTAATACTGCCAAATCCTAGATAGTCACAGGTCACTAAAGCACAGATAAATGGCAGAGAGAAGTAGGAAAGAGGAAAGGGGACAGGAAAGGGACCTATGTGTATTGAGCACTAATATGTGCCACATGTTTAACAGCCTTTATTTTAGTTAATTGTCTCCTCTCTCCCACCTAGAGAAGTAGGCCCCATCATCCTTATTTTACAGATGAGGAAACTGAGGCTGGGAGAGGTCAATTAACTTGCCCAGAGTCATGTGGCTAAGTTGGGACTTCTTGAGCTCTGGTCTCCTGATCCTTCCCTTCTTTCCTTCCTTCCTTCGGCAGAGCGTCCCTCTGTCACTCAGGCTGGAATGCAGTAGTGCAATCTTGGCTCACTGCAACCTCCACCTCCCAGGTTCAAGCAATTCTCGTGCCTCAGACTCCCGAGTAGCGGGGATTACAGGTGCGAGCCACCACACCTGGCTAATCTTTCTTTTTCTTTCTTTCTTTCTTCCTTCCTTCCTCTTTCCTGCTTGCTTGCTTGCTTGCTTGCTTGCCTGCTTTCGACGGAGTCTTACTCTGTTGCTCAGGCTGGAGTGCAGTGGCGTGATCGCAGCTTACTGCAACCTCCGCCTCCCAGGTTCAAGTGATTCTCCTCTCTCAGCCTCCTGAGTAGCTGGGACTACAGGCACCTGTCACCATGCCTGACTAATTTTTGTATTTTTAGTAGAGACAGGGTTTCACCATATTAGTCAGGCTGGTCTCAAACTCCTGACCTCAGGCGATCCACCTGCCTCGGCCTCCTAAAGTGCTGGGATTACAGGTGTGAGCCACCATGCCTGGCCTATTTTTTGTATTTTTAGTAGAGGTTTCACTATGTTGGCCAGGCTGGTCTCGAACTCCTGGCCTCAGGTAATCCACCTGCCTCAGCCTCCCAAAATGATGGCATTATAGGTGTGAGCCACTGCGCCCCTCCTGGTCTCCTGATTTCAATACTGTGCTGGGTTTTCAGAAAGCCAGGTGCCAGGCCAGGGCTTGCAGAGGGGCTGAAATGAAGCCAGGCCAGAAGACAGAGCAGCCAGGACTCTGACTGGACAGAACAGCCAGGACTTGGGCAGCAGCACTATTGGGATTTGGGGGCTCTCCAGCCCGTTTGGAAGAGCCTAGGCTCTCTCTGCCCGGTTGCATAGGTTCTCATACTCATGATGGGGGGGTGCGATGGGGAAGCCGGGCATGGGAGAGGATGGCTCATGCCCTGAAAGTCCATGAGAGGCCTCCTCTCCCCACATCTGCAGAAACCAGCCTGGACACCAAGTCTGTGTCAGAAGGCCACCTCAAGAGGAACATCGTGGTGAAGACCGTGGAGATGCGGGATGGAGAGGTAAGGAGGGATTTGGGCCCAGTCAGGCTCTGGCTGGCCCCAGGGATTCTCAAGGCCAGGCCATGGAGGAAAGCCTGGGGCTGGCACATAGAAGGTCCCCAGCAACTCCCAGGAGCTCCCCAGGGAATTCTGGAGGAGCGCAAGGAAACTGAATGTAATTCCGTTTCCTCAGTCCCTCCATAGGCTGTTCTAAGGGGAGCCTTGGTACCAAAGCCACTAGATGGGATCCTAATACACACTCTCTCTTTCTCACCCTCAAACTCAGGGGCCTTGCTTGCCAGGGAGAGAAAGAGAATTAAAGTTAGTAGCTTTCACTTCCAACTCTAGCAGACACAGTTGGGGATGGGGAGGGCTTTCCATTTCCAGCTTGGTAAAAGGAAACTACCAGGGGAATGGGAAGAGGGGATTTGGCGTATCCGCCACGCCACTCCAACCACAGTGGGAGCTCATCTTACTCCAGCAGCTTACCACGCACCAGGCATGACGCTAAATGTTTTCCCAGTGTTATCTCACCACCCCCTCTGACCACCACGCAAGGCAGCTGTGGTTACTATCAAGAAAAGAAAGACCTGGGAAGTCGGGGACTTCCCAAGGTTACACAGCCTCGTGGTGGTGGACCTGGGGTCTGTGTGAACTCCTAACTGTTGCACTGTGCACGTTCCCTGTCCCCTGCAGGTCATTAAGGAGTCCAAGCAGGAGCACAAGGATGTGATGTGAGGCAGGACCCACCTGGTGGCCTCTGCCCCGTCTCATGAGGGGCCCGGGCAGAAGCAGGATAGTTGCTCCGCCTCTGCTGGCACATTTCCCCAGACCTGAGCTCCCCACCACCCCAGCTGCTCCCCTCCCTCCTCTGTCCCTAGGTCAGCTTGCTGCCCTAGGCTCCGTCAGTATCAGGCCTGCCAGATGGCACCCACCCAGCACCCAGCAACTCCAACTAACAAGAAACTCACCCCCAAGGGGCAGTCTGGAGGGGCATGGCCAGCAGCTTGCGTTAGAATGAGGAGGAAGGAGAGAAGGGGAGGAGGGCGGGGGGTACCTACTACATCGCCCTCCACATCCCTGATTCCTGTTGTTATGGAAACTGTTGCCAGAGATGGAGGTTCTCTCGGAGTATCTGGGAACTGTGCCTTTGAGTTTCCTCAGGCTGCTGGAGGAAAACTGAGACTCAGACAGGAAAGGGAAGGCCCCACAGACAAGGTAGCCCTGGCCAGAGGCTTGTTTTGTCTTTTGGTTTTTATGAGGTGGGATATCCCTATGCTGCCTAGGCTGACCTTGAACTCCTGGGCTCAAGCAGTCTACCCACCTCAGCCTCCTGTGTAGCTGGGATTATAGATTGGAGCCACCATGCCCAGCTCAGAGGGTTGTTCTTCTAGACTGACCCTGATCAGTCTAAGATGGGTGGGGACGTCCTGCCACCTGGGGCAGTCACCTGCCCAGATCCCAGAAGGACCTCCTGAGCGATGACTCAAGTGTCTCAGTCCACCTGAGCTGCCATCCAGGGATGCCATCTGTGGGCACACTGTGGGCAGGTGGGAGCTTGATTCTCAGCACTTGGGGGATCTGTTGTGTACGTGGAGAGGGATGAGGTGCTGGGAGGGATAGAGGGGGGCTGCCTGGCCCCCAGCTGTGGGTACAGAGAGGTCAAGCCCAGGAGGACTGCCCCGTGCAGACTGGAGGGGACGCTGGTAGAGATGGAGGAGGAGGCAATTGGGATGGCGCTAGGCATACAAGTAGGGGTTGTGGGTGACCAGTTGCACTTGGCCTCTGGATTGTGGGAATTAAGGAAGTGACTCATCCTCTTGAAGATGCTGAAACAGGAGAGAAAGGGGATGTATCCATGGGGGCAGGGCATGACTTTGTCCCATTTCTAAAGGCCTCTTCCTTGCTGTGTCATACCAGGCCGCCCCAGCCTCTAAGCCCCTGGGACTGCTGCTTCTTAACCCCAGTAAGCCACTGCCACACGTCTGACCCTCTCCACTCCATAGTGACCGGCTGCTTTTCCCTAAGCCAAGGGCCTCTTGCGGTCCCTTCTTACTCACACACAAAATGTACCCAGTATTCTAGGTAGTGCCCTATTTTACAATTGTAAAACTGAGGCACGAGCAAAGTGAAGACACTGGCTCATATTCCTGCAGCCTGGAGGCCGGGTGCTCAGGGCTGACACGTCCACCCCAGTGCACCCACTCTGCTTTGACTGAGCAGACTGGTGAGCAGACTGGTGGGATCTGTGCCCAGAGACGGGACTGGGAGGGCCCACTTCAGGGTTCTCCTCTCCCCTCTAAGGCCGAAGAAGGGTCCTTCCCTCTCCCCAAGACTTGGTGTCCTTTCACTCCACTCCTTCCTGCCACCTGCTGCTGCTGCTGCTGCTAATCTTCAGGGCACTGCTGCTGCCTTTAGTCGCTGAGGAAAAATAAAGACAAATGCTGCGCCCTTCCCCAGAGTGGACTCTGATCTGTTCATGAGAGGGCGGGACTGGGGCCAAGATGTAGCCTTTGACAAGACCAACTCATTTCTTATTACTGATCATCTCTGGGGCCCATGCCCTCACCAAATTCCACCCGCAGCCAAAGAGGACATACACCAGCTCCCTCCACTCTTTTCTTCCTTCCTCTCCCTGCTACCTGCAACTCAACCAGCACAATCTTCATAGGCAAGAAAGCAAAGCAGCTCAAACATGATTCAACACTGATCAGTGTTTACCATTGGATAAATCTGAGTTCACACTTTCCTTCTCTGACCTAAATGTGAAGTCAGGAAACACATGTGCCCTACTTCCATCCTGAGCTCAGTCCCCAATCTCCCACCAGCCTCAGGCCCCTCCACTTCTCAGATCAGGTCCCAGACCTGCCCATGAAAATGGGGAGCAAGCTGTAACAGATTTGTCCACATGTTCCTACCACCTGTCCCAACCCAGGGTACCCACCCAGAGACATCTGGTATCATTTAACAAACATATTGAAGGACAACTGGTCTTCAGAGCTGAAGAGAGCTCCTAGGGGGAGAAGTTGGGACAACAGTGAAATAAGTAGCAGCAGCAACGACAGAGGTGAATGGTGACAAAGACTGCTGTGATGAGCAGGTAGCCTATCAGGGTGAGCTCCACAGCTGAGCGAGTCTCAGGATCTGAGAACGAGGCTGGGTAGCGCCCACGAGATATCACACCCAGCCGGAAGCCAGCAACTAGCACACCCTGCCTCCAGCAATAGTAGATGCCCCGGTCATCCAGCTGGGTGAAGCGGATGTGGAGCTGGTTGCCGTGGTCAATGAACACCCTCATGGACCTGTTGACACCCTTCAGGTACTGTGTGCGGTAGAGGTGCTGGCGGTCTTTGTCCCAGGCCACTGCATGCTCTGGCCGGGCCCCAGGACAGGAGATGATGAGTCCATGGCCCAGTCTCTGCTGGTGGAACTGAATGGGCACCTGGGGCACCCAGGGCCGGCTGCCCACTTTGGACACATAGTTAATGATGGCCAGCACGCCCTCCCGGATGGTCTTTGTCTTCTCACAGGGTACTAAGCAGCTCCGAACCAGCACCTCAGGCGTGTGGTCCCTGGCCTTGGTCCGCAGCTTCCTTGGCACAGCCCTTGAGCCACAAGACACCACATCAGGCACGGCCTTGAGGTAGCGTGGGGAGAGGTCTGGGCTCTGCAGGTAGCAGAGGCCGATGCGCCACTGCTCCCCACGCACTCCGCAGCGGTCACAGGGGGTCCATTCCCAGAAGGTGGTGAAGACATGGAGGTGCCCATAGTATTCATCTGTGAAGGGCTCCTGGCCCTCGTCCTGGAAAGTGGCCACCATTCCCTCACTGTTCTGGATGTCCACATCGTAGGCGTAAAAGTAGTCCCCCCTGCGGGTGCCGCAGAAGTACAGGCCTGAGTCCTCAGGCTGAGCCCTGAAAACCAACAAGCTGAACATGCGGATGCTGAAGCGGGTCAGCATGTCGCTGCCCACACGTACCTGGGCTGCCTCCGTCAGCACCCGCCCATCGAAGTCCGTCAGCACTTTGGTGTGGCTGCTACCTAGGTGCTTTTGGTAGAACCAGACTACAGCTGGCACCTCTTCGGGTTTGCAGTGACAGGGAAGCTCAAAGCTCATGTCGGCCAGGTAGGCTGCATTTTCAAACATCAGGAAAGCAGGGCAGGGGGTCTTCTGAAAAATGTTTTCCTTCTCCACAATTTCAAAGGCCTGGAGACTCCCCCATACCCACAGGAGCACAGTGGTGAGGGCCAGGTGCATGCCTGAAGGAGGCAGGGGTCAGAGGGGCAGGGCAAAACCAGGGCATTAAAGGCTCATAGGGCTCCTAGAAAGCACTGCTAAGCGGAAGCCTCTGGATGAGGAAAGGATTATGCAGCCAGGAAAAGCAGCAACAATCTGCAGAGGAAGCCGCCAAGTGCAAGGCAATTTATTCCCAGTGGATGTACAAGATGCCCTTCTAACATTCCAGACCTGATCTCGGCGGGGGGAAAGCCATTCTAGAACCTGGCCTTTACTCCCCTTTCTAGAACACTGGCGCTCACCCAAGAATGGGTCAAAGGAAACCGGAATGAGAAGGGCGGGCTGAGGTGCTCGGGCAGGGAGATCTCTGCCTCAGTGCTCCAGGCCCTGCCCTGCCAGCCTGGTGGAAAAGTCTTTCATCAACCTGGGGGATGAAGGAAACCCACCCTCCTGCATATCTGGCCATCCGGGAGGCTGGCTGGACCTGAGCTGATGGCTTGGGACTTTCCCAGGCCCAACCTGCACAAGAACTGAGTCTCTAGGGGAAAATTCAACACCTCAAATGATGTAGTATTTGATCATTTGTTGATTACATGTCCATTCATTGGTTTGGGGTTATAAACATTCTTGTTAAGAGCTGTGGAGATCAGTGTTTGTTTACCATAAAGATTTTGCTTTTTCCTTTTTCTGAGTGGAGGCTGTAACTGGTATAGCCAGCATTTGGTTGGGCACACACTCATCTCTCAAGGCCAGTGGGCTAGAGGCTTGGCAGACTCTAAGGGTGGGAAACAAAACCGCTTTCAACTTCCTGAGCTCTTGACTGTCCATGGATACACACAGTTCAAAATAGCGAGACACTGAGGGACTGGAGAAGTGGGAAAGACTTGATTCCTGTTTTTGCTCTGAAAATTCCAAGTTGAGAAGGGAACCAGGTGTGGGTTTCTTATTATGGTCCTGCAGAACCCCCAAGACAACAACCAAAAAACTGCCTCCAGTGACCACTGGGACCTCTGAGGGTAGCTTGCCGCATCAGTCAACCTGGTACAGCTCCAGCAGCTCCTGCAGGAGCCTCTCCTCCTCCTGGAGCCCACCAGACTGCTCCTCCAGACCCTGATCCTCCCAGCTGAGCCCCTCCTTCACGGATCTGGGGTTGCCCATGGCTTGCAGCTTCTGAAACAAGCCCTTGCAGCTCTCTCTCTCTGCCCGGCTCAGCAGGCTTAGGTTCAGGGTGAAGCGCCCAGTGCTCGCCAGGCTGCATAGGATCCCCAGCACCGCTGCCCGGTCAGCCGGCCCCACGTGATCAGCCAGTGCCACCAGCAGCTCCCCAAGAAGTCCAAATCCCACATCTGTCTGGAAGAGGCAGCCGAGCCTTGGACCCCCAAGCTGCAGTAGAGCCTGGTAGCGCTCTGGCCCACTTGGCAAGTGTCGTCGCCAATCACGATAGAAGTCAGCAGACGTCACGGGCTGGAGGGGGGCTTTCTCCTGGATCACAAAGGAAGGAAAGGGAGTCAGGAGCTCTTCCAGCTGTTCTGCAACAGTGACAGTGAGGAGAGCCTGTAGCTCTTCATCTTACTGTCTTCATCTCACTACTGTCTGAGCACTGGGAAAGCTGTGGTCCTTGGTGCCCTCATTTTCAGATGAGGAAACTGGGGATGAAACAGGGAGGGCCCCAAGGAATCCACGCCATGATTTGAGATTCTCATTTATACTGGAATTTTCCTACTCATGAATGGAGACATAGCTCTGGTCTTCAAGAGTAAGTCAGGGTTTACTGTAAGTCGGGTGGATGGGTTGATTGGAAATCTCAGGAAGAGAGAAAGGAACTCAAGGATCTGAATGTTGGGGTCTCTCTCTCAACACTGCCACAGGATCATTACACTAGACACCATACAACCCAGAGGCAGAGCATCCCAATTCTGATGTGAGAATGAAAGTCAAAGGACTAAGGGAAGCCGACCTTCCTAGCCCAACTTTCTGACTCATTCTGCCCACTTCAACTCAGCTTCGCCATCTGCTGTTTGTTTTTCTTTCTGGGATTGGAGGCAGAAACCTATCTCTGTTGGTTTAACACGACAAATAAAGAAGAGGTATGTGTGGTTAAAAAAACAAAACAAAACAAAATGAAAAAACAGGATTGAAGCTTTAGGGCAGAGAATCCTGCTGGACTAAAGGGGCAGGGCCTCACCTACCGGGGAGATTTCAGTGGCCACATCCTGGAAGGTCCTTCCCTGAATAGTGTGACAGTTCCAGGGCACAGTTCTCTTTCCTCCCATCTTATCCTTCCGCTCCAGTGGCTTCAGATGTGATGCAAGGACAATACCCCTGTAGGCAAAGGACAGAAATTAGGCAATGGACTTAATGCTGTGTCTGTGGGTGTGAGGCAGCTAGACTTTGCATGGTATAGGATAAACCTGTTACGGACCAATATGACCATAATAATAACAACAGCGATAGCTGACTGCTTTCAAGCACTTCACATGTGTCAGACACTTGCTCAGTCTTATGTGCAAGAACTCATTTAATTGTAACAGTTACTGTTTTACAGATAAATAATTGAGACTCAGAGAAGTTAAGGAAATTGCATAAGATCAAACAGTAGACGGTGGGGCCAGGACTGAAGCCCAGAATGGTTTGATTTCAGAGTTAACTACTATAGTCCACCATAACAGGAGGGCCTGAGAAAAATGGCAGTGAGCCAACCTGAACTCCTCATAGGAAGCCACCCTCTGTTCCACTGCCCGTAACTTGGCAGCATTCTCCCGTTTGTACTTCTCATCAGCAGTGAGTGCAGCCTGCAGCTCTTTCTCCAAAGCCTTGAAGTTGATGATGTCATTCCTTTCCATGGCCTGTGCCTGGGAAGGCAAAGGGAATACATGTTAGTGGACAGTCAATATCAGGGGAAAGAGGGTACCTCTGAATTATTCACCAGAACACAAAATGACCCCAAAGCACTCTGGACATCATGTCACTCAGATTGGGAGGTGTTACAAAAATCTGGTTTTCTATTTTACAAAGACAAGTTGAATTTCACAGTGAGGACTTACACAAGACTTGTCCCTGAAAATAGAATACAGAGTCCTGACTTTCAATTTGGAGTTCTGTCTTAATTTTGCTCTTTGCCTCTAAAAATATTTTTAATTTTGGTGCTTCAGTCGAGGAGGCATTTGGACCTCAGAATTCAGTTTCTTCACTCTTCCCCCATAGGATTGTTCTACAGCAAGTCGTTTCGACAGGGGACCTCACACAAAGGCAGAACTCTTGTTAGTTATCCTTGAGCTCGGGGATAAAGTTTCATTCTTCATTGAATGTCTTTAATGAGGAAGGAGACTTTCACCCAAACCAGATGCAATGACTGAGCAGGAAATCCAGTAGAAGGGGCAAAGGAAGGAGCTCAATGACCCCATCCCCAAATCCCTCTGTCCAGCCCAGGGCTGGAACAGAGGTCCCTAGGTACTTGGGCAATGCCTTTAGTTCTATCACTGTACTTCTGCAGTTTCTGCATATCTGAGGCTGACTGATCATTTCTACAGAGATATTCTTTTCTTTTTTTTTTTTTCTGGCTCTGTTGCCCAGGCTGGAGTGCAGTGGCGCGATCTTGGCTCATTGCAACCTCTGCCTCCGGGGTTCAAGCAATTTTCGATCCTGACCTCAAGTAATCCGCGCGCCTCGGCCTCCCAAAGTGCTGGGATTACAGGCGTGAGCCACTGCAGAGAGATTCTCTACGTGGGTTCTAGTCGTGGCTCTGGCATTTACTTGTGGGACCTCTCTGAACTGCAAACTCCTAGTGAGTTGAGCTAGATTTTGTGGCGGGGTCATCACCAACAGCCCTAGCGCAAGGAAGCAGGAAGTCCCCAACCAATCCCATAGCCACCCTACCCCAACGTAGGGAATCTGAACGCCAAGAAGGGGCTGGGCTGGCCAGTAACCGAAATCAGGTGTCCAGTTCTCAGCCCTCCCCAGGCATTTAATACATAGAACTAACCCTTCCGTCCCCTTAATCAGCCTCCCGGACCTTCACCCCAGCAGTCCCGGCCTTGGTCCCCTTGCTTTCTTTGGGGATCCCCTGATAAGCCAGAACAGGAGGGCAACCCCGCGCAGACCACGCCCGCAGCTGTGGTTGCCCAGCAACTGCGCTAACAGCCTGACCACGTGATCTGCCCGAAGGCCCCCTCCCCCCATTTTCAGGGTGGTCCCGAGGCGCCTGATCAGATTCGTTCATCCTCAGCTCTCACCCTCTTTGGAGCAGCCCACGTCTTGGGCTACTCGTCTTGGGGACCCGCTACTCCGCCTTGCCGGTCCGCGGCGGGCATACCTCGGAACTGGTCCTCAGGCAGAGGGTTGTCCTCCCGGGCAGAAAGGCGACAGCGGCGTCTGCGGGGTCCTTCCTGGCGGCGGGCGCAGGCGTTTCCTTGGCGTGGGGCGGAAGCACGATCTCCGGCAGCGGCCTGGGAACTCTTAGCTGAGCAGGCGAGAGGTAAGTTGAAGCGGGTCAGCGGCACGGAAGGGTTGCTCCAGGTGGGATAGGAAATTAAAAAGCGTCAGATCTGGAAGGGGCCTTATATGCTATCGGCCCCTTTCGCTTTACGGATCGGTAAATTGAGGCCTGGAGCGGGAAAAAGAATGGAAGACCCTGTCGTCCTCGTGCCTCCCCAAGGCTTCCGAAGCGCACACACACGCACACACCTCGATTTCGGGGCTGCCTCTATAGCCTCAATCCGTAAAATCGTATCGCTAGGTAGGAGTGGTGCTCTAACTGTCCAGTCCCCTCGCTCACTCCCTCTTCTATCCGTGCCGCTTTCAGCCGTTCTTTGCCAAGTTCCCTCCGAAGTCCTCTTTGAGCTCCTGCATTGTAGCGGGAAGCGGCAGTGAGGTTTGTTACCATGAGTCGCTAGTTTTGTGTAACTGTGGGCAAATCAGCTATATTCTGTGTACCTTGTTAGAGTCATTCATTAGTTTAGTAAATACTTATTGAGGGCTTAGTCTATGCTAGGCACAGTACTAAGTGAACAAAGTCTTTGCTTCAATTGTAGTTGGGGAAATGAACAGTAAACAACTAGATACAAGTCAGCTAGTGATAAATGTATAACATTTGTGAATAACAATAAAACAGTGAAAGTGGGAAGTTGGAGAGTATGTATGGGGGACTTTTTAGAGTGACAGAGAAGATGACATTTTAGTGGAGACTTGATTGAAATAAAGGAACAAGGTGAAAAATATCAAAGGGGAGAGCGTTTTGGACAAAGAGAAAGGCAAGTGCAGTGGCCCTGAGGCAGAAATGAGTTTGGCTTGTTCCATGAACAGCTTTCTATAACAATTTCTTCAATCGGCCGGGCGCGGTGGCTCACGCCTGTAATCCCAGCACTTTGGGAGAAAGACGCGGGCGGATCACCTGAGGTCAGGAGTTCGAGACCAGCCTGGCCAACATGGTGAAAACCCATCTCTACTAAGAATACAAAAAAATTAGCCAGGCGTAGTGGTGCACGCCTGTAGTCCCAACTACTCGGGAGGCTGAGGCAGGAGAATCGCTTGAAACCAGGAGGCGGAGGTTGCAGTGAACCGAGATCGTTCCGTTGTACTCCAGCCTGGGCAACAAGAGCAAAACTCTGTCTCAAAAAATATATATAAAATAAATAAATAATTTCTTCAATCCCTTGACTGGGGTCTTGGGAGAATGAGATAAGCATAAATGCGATAATAGCTTTTTAGAAGTAAAAAGAATATGCATGTGAAAGTTTCCATAATAATTTACATTTAATTATTGGTCCTTGGAGCTCCAATTCTCTCTCTACATTCAGCACCCAGCAGGTGGCACTGAGGGAGTTGGAGGTATCAGTCTAATCCAAGAAATATCAGCATCTTAAAATTAAACATCCCATTCAGTTAACATTTATCCAGTTCCTACTTATGCAAGGTGCTGTCTTGGCTATTGGCTGTGTTAGCATTGGTACTTTTTTCTCAATTATTTAAAAATGTAAAATGTGGCCGGGTGCGGTGGCTCACACCTGTAATCTCAGCACTTTGGGAGGCCGAGGTGGGCTAATCACCTGAGGTCAAGAGTTCGAGACTGCCTGGCCAACATGGTGAAACCCCGTCTCTACTAAAAATACAAAAATTAGCCAAGTGTGATGGCGGGTGCCTGTAATCCCAGCTACTTGGGAGGTTGAGGCAGGAGAATCGCTTGAACCTGTGAGGCGGAGGTTGCAGTGAGTCGAGATCGTGCCACTGCACTCCAGCCTAGGCAACAGAGCGGGACTCCGTCTCAAAAAAATAAAAAAATAAAAATGTAAAATGCATTCTTAGCTGGAGGACCATGCAAAAACAGGTGGAGGGGCCAGATTTGGCCACAGGTCAGAGTTTGTCAACTCTTGCTCTAAAGTATTAGGAGGTGAAGAGGCATTGTGTCAGCAGCATACTGTCAAATATTTGGGGAAAAGAAAGTTATTTGTACTGTTCTTGCCACTTTTTGGTATTATTTTAAAATTAAATTTAGTATCATAAAAGAAGTGAAGAGAAGAAGCAGGTGCATGGAACACAGGGTTCTCATGATCAAGGATGGCAAAAAATAATGCTAGCTAACGTTTATTGAGCCTAGGACTCTGGTAAATTCTTTAATTCCTTTTTTTTTTTTTTTTTTTTTTTGAGACGGAGTCTCTCTCTGTCACCCAGGCTGGAGTGCAGTGGCACTATCTCTGCTCACTGCAAGCTCCGCCTCCTGGGTTCACACCATTCTCCTGCCTCAGCCTCCCCAGTAGCTGGGACTACGGGCGCCCACCACCACGCTTGGCTAATTTTTTGTATTTTTAGTAGAGACAGGGTTTCACCGTGTTAGCCAGGATGGTCTCGATCTCCTGACCTCGTGATCCACCCACCTCAGCCTCCCAAAGTGCTGGGATTACAGGCGTGAGCCACTGCACCCGGCTGGACTCTGGTAAATTCTTTACACAGGGTGTTTTATTTAATCCTCATAACCATTTATTCAGTGAGGATTATTCATTCCATTTTCCAGTTGAATAATAAGAATCAGGTTGGAAGAGATGAAGTAACTTACCTCAAGTTACATAGTTGTTGGTGACAAAGTTAGGATTTGAATCTAAGTCTTCCAACTCCAGAGCCCTGATGCTCTAGTCTGTTATTTATTGCTTATAAACTATAGTTGGTGATGGTAATTAGTAACTACTATTTGTTTATTTATTTTATTTATTTTTTTCGAGACGGAGTCTCGCTCTGTCAGCCAGGCTGAAGTGCAGTGGTGCGATCTCAGCTCACTGCAACCTCTGCCTCCTGGATTCAAGTGATTCTCCTGCCTCAGCCTCCTGAGTAGCTGGGACTACAGGTGTGTGCCACCACACCTGGCTAATTTTTTGTATTTTTAGTAGAGACGGGGTTTCACTGTGTTAGCCAGGATGGTCTCTATCTCCTGACCTCATGATCCGCCCATCTTGGCCTGCCAAAGTGCTGGGATTACAGGCATGAGCCACTGTGCCCAGCCAGTTAACTACTATTTAAGACAAAATTAAATACTGATAAAGGTGCAAAAAGCTCTAGTAGGATAGAGGAATGAGAAATTGAGGAGCTAGGAAAGCTTGAAGGAGGTGGTGGCATTTGAACTGTTTCTTTGAATAGAATTTCAGTAATTGAAGTGGAGAAAACCCACAAAAGACTACTTAATTACAAAGGGAAAATGAGTAACTTTACAATGGAGAGGCCTGGCAAACATCACCTTAATGAAGTGATCAAAGTTAACGTTACCACTAATGGGGCAAATTGAAATCATGTATCACCTGATACGAAATGCATTGAGAAGAACACAGCATCACTTCTATGATGTTCCTGCCCAAAACGCATAACCTGAATATTATCATAAGGTAACATCAGACAACCTCAAATCAAGGGACATCCTTAAGGATTCATGACAGTCCTTGGAAGGAAAGACTGAAGATTGTAGATCCAAAGACTGAAGATTGTAGATCCAAAGACTGAAGATTGTAGATCCAAAGAGACTAGAGACATGACAACCAAATGCAAACATGATCCTGGATTGGATCCTTAGGCGTGTAAGGTATTATTGGAACAATCTGTGAAACTTGAATGGGATCTGTAAAGTAGGTGGTAGTAATGTGTGAATATCAATTTTCTGATTTTGATGGTTGTATTGTGGTTATGTAGGAGAATGTTCTTGTTTGTAGGAATTACACATGGTGAGGGAGAGGTTGGCAAACTTTTTCTATTAAGGACTGGATAATATTTTAGGCTTTGTGAGCCATATGGTTTCAGTCTCAACTACTCAACTCTGCTATTACAGTGTGAAGGCAACTGTAAATGATGCAAATGAATATGCATGGCTGTTTTCCAGTGAAACTTTTTTTTTTTTTTTTTTGAGATGGAGTCTTGTTCTGTCTCCCAGGCTGGAGTGCAGTGGCGCCATCTCGCCTCACTGCAACCTCCACCCCCTGGGTTCAAGGGATTCTCCTATATCAGCCTCCTGAGTAGCTGGGATTACAGGTGTGAGCCACCGTACCCAGCTAATTTTTGTATTTTTAGTAGAGACGGGGTTTTGCCATGTTGGCCAGGCTGGTCTCGAACTCCTGACCTCAGGTCATCTGCCTGCCTTGGCCTCCCAAAGTGCTGGTATTACAGGCATGCGCCACCGCGCCCGGCCTCCCAATGAAACTTTTTAAATAGACACTGACATTTGAATTCCTTATCATTAATTTTCATGTATCATGAAATATTTTTCTTTTGACTTTTTCCCTGGCAATTTACAAATGTGAAAAAGCATTCTTAGCTTGAGGGCCATGTAAAAACAGCTGGAGGGGCCAGATTTGGCCACAGGCCAGAGTTTGCCCACCCTTACACTAAAGTATTAGGAGGTGATGAGCCATTGTGTCAACAGCTCACTTTCAAATAATTTAGGAAAAAGTAAGTTATTTGTACTGTTCTTGCCATTTTTTGATACTGAGTTGTTTTAAAATTAAATTTAGTATTAAAAAAGTGGAGGGAGGGGGACCTCCTCTTTCGGCTTTGGAGCACCCCCCACGCCCCATCTCTGTACGGCGGAGCTTCTTCCTTCTGTCTTCTTTCTTCCTTCTTGCCTATTCAACTCTCTGCTCCTTAAAACCCAAAACAAGAAAAGTGGAGGGAAGACTACATAAATAGAGACAAGTAAGGCAGAGACTTGGGGAAAGTACTGGGCTTTGGGGAGAGGAGGCATGTGAAAGGGGTATGGCCAACCATAAGACTAAGACTAGACAGGTGGAGCCACCACATGGAGGCCTTGATTACCTTGTCAGAATCTAACTCTTCTCTCCTTGAATTTTAGCATCATGGATACCGACTTATATGATGAGTTTGGGAATTATATTGGACCAGAGCTTGATTCTGATGAAGATGATGATGAATTGGGTAGAGAGACCAAAGATCTTGATGAGGTAAAACAAATATATTGCTCTTTTATCTCACTCTTATTTTATTTAAGACAAGATCTCACTCTGTTGCCAGGTTGGAGTGCAGTGGCGCAATCTCAGCTCACTGCAACCTCCACCTCCTGGGCTTAAGTGATCCTCCCACCTTGGCCTCCCAAGTAGCTGGGACTACAGGCATGCACCACCATGCCCAGCTAATTTTTTTTTTTTTTTTCGTAGAGATGAAACATTGCCCAGGCTGGTCTTGAACTCCTGAGCTCGAGCAGTCCACCTGCCTTGGCCTCCCAAACTGCTAGGATTACAGGCATGAGCCACCATGCCCAGCCCCCTCATTTTTCTTTTTTTTTTTTTGAGACAGTCTCACCCTGTTGCCCAGGCAGGAGCGCAGTGGCACCATCTTGGCTCACTGCAGTCTCTGCCTCCCAGGTCCAAGCAATTCTCAATGCCTCAGCCTCCTGAGTAGCTGGGATTACAGGTGTGTGCCACCATGCCCGGCTAATATTTTTTGTATTTTTAGTAGAGACAGGGTTTCACTATGTTGTCCAGGCTGGTCTTGAAGTCCTGACTTCAAGCAATCCACCTGCCTCGGCCTCCCAAAGAGCTGGGATTATAGGCATGAGCCACCATGCCTGCCCCCCCACCCCCCCCCCCACCTTTTTTTAAAAAACAATGAAATTTTGAATCCTCTGTGTTCCAGTGATACCCTGGGTACGTCTCTTGAGATTGTCCTTTTTGTAACATGACTTAGTGGGATCTCATACTGCTCCAGCAAAGCTTCGCTACTAAGGTTCCAAAAGGGAATATGTAGTTTCATTGATGAGATGGTTTTGTAATCTGAGCTCTAGTTGATCATTAGTTCTTCCATTTCCCTGAAGTGTCTTTTAACAGTCATGAATAATTCCCACTTGGAAAAGATACTCAACTCTTCCAGCTGCAGCTGCACTGGGAGCTCCCTCACAAGCTCAGATTTTCAGAGATGCATAAAAGCAATAGAAAGGGCCCGGGCATGGTGGCTCATGCCTGTAATCCCAGCACCTTGGGAGGCCAAGGTGGGCAGATCACGCGGTCAGGAGTTCAAGACTAACCTGACCAATACGGTGAAACCCCGTCTCTACTAAAAATACAAATATTAGCCAGGCTTGTTGGCGCGTGCCTGTAGTCCCAGCTGCTTGGGAGGCCGAGGCAGGAAAATCACTTGAACACGGGAAGCGGAGGTTGCAGTGAGCCAAGATTGTGCCACTGTACTCCAGCCTGGGCAACAAGAGTGAGACTCGGTCTCAAAAAAAAAAAAAAATGACTGTTGAGTACTTAGGAAGCTAGCATGAGTTTTATAAAAATAATTTTCTCTTGATAGGATTACTAGGTTGAGCCACAGGTCAGGGGCATGCTGTGGACATGATGTATCTTGATTTGGGCAAGACATTTGAAGTTTTTTATTGATGTCTTATAAACCAGCATTTTTTTTTCTTTTTGAAAATAAGGTTTACAGTCAGGTGTGGTGGCTTACGCCTGTAATTCCAGCATTTTGGGAGGCTGAGGCGCTTGAGCCCAGGAGTTTGAGACCAGCCTGGCCAACATGGTGAAACCCCGTCTCTACTAAAATACAAAAATTAGCTGGGTGTGGTGGTACATGCCTGTAATCCCAGCTACTCAGGAGGCTGAGGCAGGAGAATTGCTTGAACCCGGGAGGTAGACGTTGCAGTGAGCTGAGATCGAGCCACTGCTCTCCAGCCTGGGTGACACAGCGAGACTCCATCTCAAAAAAAAAAAAAAAAAAAAAAAAGGTTTTACAGTGTGTTTTTCTTTAATTATATAGGTAATTCATGAATACATTCTCATTCAAACCATGTTGATAGAAAGGTTTCCTTTGTTCTCATTCCATTCACTCTTCTTCCCCAGTTAACCTCTGTAACTCATGATGTCCTAGTGAAAAGAACATGGGCTGCATCATAATACAATTAGAGGAGGTCACAGCTGGTTGAACAGTGGGACACAAAGATTTTTGATTAATGGGTCACCAGCAGAGCTCTTGTGACATGTCCTAGGCATCTGTGTTTGGTCTTGTCCTTTTCAACTTAAAATATATTTAAATAGAGACAAGGTTTCACTATGTTGCTCAGGCTGGTGTTGAACTCCTGGGCTCAAGCAATCTGCCTGCCTTGGCCTCCCAAAATGCTGAAATTACATAGGGGAACCATTGTGCCCCGTCATTCAGCCTATTAGTGACTTGGGTAAAGATAGAGAACAGAGGTTTATCTAATTTGCACATGACATAAAACTAATGTATTGGATAACAGAATCTAAATTCAAAGTGATCCCAACATACCTGAATTTGGGACTAAAAACCCAGTAATAGGCCAGGCGTGGTGGCTCACACATGTAATCCCAGCACTTTGGGAGGCTGAAGCGGGCAGATCACTTGAGGTCAGGAGTTCGAGACCAGCCTGGCCAACGTGGTGTGAAACCGTCTCTACTAAAAATACAAAAAATTAGTTGGGTGTGCTGGTGCGCGCCTGTAATCCCAGCTACTCAGGAGGCTGAGGCAGGATTTTTTTGTTGGGAGTGAGGGCAGGTGGAATTGGTAAGTAACAGAGTTTCTTTTTAGGGTGATGAAAATGATCTAAAATTGATCATGGTGATGGTTGCACAATTCTGTGAATATACTAAAAACTATTATGCACTTAAAATGGATAGATTGTATGGAATGTGAATTATATCTCTATAAAGCTATTAACAAAAAAATTTTTTAAATAAAGAATAATGGGCTAAACACTTAGTGGCTCACACCTATAACCCCAGCACTTTGGAAGGTCAAGGCAGGAGGATCACTTGAACCGAGGAGTTTGAGACCAGCTTGGGCAATGTAGTGAGACCCCATTTCTACAAAAAATTTAAAAATTAGCCAAGCATGGTGGTACATGCCAGTAGTCACAGCTACTCAGGAGACTGAGGCGGGAGGATGGCTTGAGCCCAGGAATTTGAGGTAGTGGTGAGCTATGGTCATGCCACTGCACTCTAGCGTGGGCAACAGAGTGAGACCCTATGAAGGTTTTTACCTCAGTACAAACAGTTGAGTCACTCATACTCTTTAGTTCTTACTCCTCAGTGTCATTGCTGTGCAGAGCTCTGCTGTTATTTAATTAATTTGTTAATTCCCATTTATCTCATTCCCATACCTGCCACCACAGTTCTTTGTAATTTATGTATGTTTCTTTTTCTATGAGTTGCATAGTGTGTGTGTATTTTAAGTAAATGGTATCATTGTCTGCATTGTTCTGTTTCTTTTCCCACTCAGCATCATGATGAGTGGTGCATTTTAGGGTTTCTCCCTGTTGCTCTGTGTACATCTAGTCTGTGGGAACTGACTGCTACTCGGTTTGCCCTGGTGACATTCCTCTCTTAGTGATAGACACCAAGGTTACCTGTCACCAGCCTTCCCTCGCCGTAATTAATAATCCAGTGTACATTCTCATATGTGTCCCTTTATGCAATGTGGGAAAATTTCTTTGGGTTATATTCCCAAGAGCAGAGTTGCTGGTTGTAGGATATTATATATATCTCTATCTACATATGCTTATTGTATTTATACTTAGTTAATATGTTTATACTAAGTACTGTCGGATTGCCCTTTAAAATGGCTGTACTGGTCTACCCTCTTAACAGCAGAATGAGGGTTATAGCCTCCTAGTCCACAAGATGCATAGATTTATTATTATTGTTATTTTTTGAGATGGAGTTTCGCTCTTGTTGCCCAGGCTGGAGTGCAATGGCATGATCTCGGCTCACTGTAACCTCCACCTCCCGGGTTCAAGCGATTCTCCTGCCTCAGCCTCCCGAGTAGCTGGGATTACAGGCATGTGCGTCCACGCCCGGCTAGTTTTGTATTTTTAGTAGAGATGGGGTTTCTCCGTGTTGGTCAGACTGGTCTCGAACTCCCAACCTTAGGTGATCTGCCCGCCTCAGCCTCTCAAAGTGCTGGGATTACAGGTGTGAGCCACTGCACCTGGACAGATTTTTTAAAAAATTATATTGAGGTATATAACAGTAGAGATGCATAGATTTTGGTAATGGGGACAGGAAAGAAAGATGTCCCTTCTAAGGCTCATGCCTGTAGAAGGCTCATGCCTGTAATCCCAGCGCTTTGGGAGGCTGAGGTGGGCAGATGACCTGAGGTCAAGAGTTCGAGACCAGTCTGGCCAACGTGATGAAACCCTGTCTCTATTAAAAATACAAAAATTAGCTGGGCGTGGTGGCATGCGCCTGTAGTCCCAGCTACTCCAGAGGCTAAGGCAGGAGAATCTCTTGAACCCAGGAGGCAGAGGTTGCAGTGAGCTGAGATCGCACCACTGCACTCCAGCCCCGGCAAACAAGAGTGAAACTCCATCTCAAAAAAATAAAAAAATTAAAAATTAGAAAAAGCAATGATAAAAGAATATTTGTTTAGTTTTATTTGTTTAGACTTGTTGAGCTACTGTAGACTCGGGTAGAGATAATTACAGGCAGTCAGAAATTATTATATAAAATCCTGCAGTTAGATTCATAATATATTCAGCAGTATGGGGCAGGAGAAAACTGGCTTGATAGCTATTTGGAGCCACCACCAGTAGGATATATGTGGCTGCCAAAAGAGCTAATGTAATCTTAGGCCACTTTAGTAGAAGTAGAGTGTAAGATGGTAGGAGGTAGCCGGTCTCACCACTGGAGGGTTTTGTGTTCTTAAGGAAGAGGTTGGCATGCTGGAATTTGTGTGAAGGAAAACAAGCACCCAGCAGTCCCTCTGCCCACCTGCCTACATCTGTACTCATATACAATGCCTTCCCTTCCGTTCTTACGAATGATTTGTTCATGTTTCTGTCTACTAGAAACTAATCCCCATCCCTTCTCACCACTCAAGACCTTTGGCAATTCTGCCCTCTCTCTCCTGCGCCATCAGTTTTCCCTGTCTACAGGATCATCCCCATCAGCATACACAGATAAAATGTCATTTCATCCTAAAACTCTCTCTTGACCCCATATCCCCCTTCATTTACCTCCAGATTTTCCCTGCTTTCCAATGCAGCACATCCCGAATTAGTTGGTCATGGTTGCTGTCTCCAGATCCTCTCCTCCCATTGTCCTTCAAACCCACTTCCATCCTTTTGCCTCTCGCATTCCACAGACTGCTCTTGTCAAGGTCACCACTGACCTCTGCCTTGCGAAATCCCAAGGTCAGTTCCCAGTCCTCAGCCCACATGACCTGCCTGCATCTGTCTGTCCCAGCCGATCATTCCCTCCTCTTTAAAATACTCTCTTCCTTTGGCTTTCAGAGAACCCCTGGTTTTCCTCCTCACTGACCATCCCTTCTCAGCCTTTGCTGCTGCTTCCTCATTATCTCCCTGACCTCCCAATGTCAGCAGGCCCGGGGCTCCATTCCTCAGACGTCTTCTCTGTCTACACTCACTCCTCTGGGGATCTCATCCAGTCTATCAAATAACTTTATTTATAACGACTCAGATTTGTATTTCCAATCTGGACTTTCCCCTTGAATGGCACGTTTGTATGTCCACCTTCCTACATGGCATCTCTACTTAATGTCTAATAGGGAATCTCGAGCCTGGCGTTAGTTAACTCACACCTAAGTACTGAGCTTTCCCCGCCCTGCTCCCCCAACCTGCTCTTACAGTCTTTCTTCCTCATCTCAATAAAGGCAAGGCTGTTTTCCGGTGCTCAGATCAAAAACCTTACTTCTTCTCTTTTTTCTCACACCTCCTTTCAATTCATTAGAAAACAGTTTTGACTCTACCTTTGTAATGTGTCCAGAATTCAGCCTCTTCTCACCACCTTCCCAGTTCCCACTCTGTCTACTCCAAGCCACCACCACTGTTATTTCTTTCCTGAATCACTGCAGTAGCCCCCTAACTAATCTTCTTGCTTCTAGTGTATTCTCAGCATAGGGGCTGGAGTGGTTCTTTTAAAACAGAAGTCTGATCATATCACTTCTCTGCTCCAAACCCCTGGTGCAGAGTTTCTTCATCTCAGCACTGTCGACATTGGGGCCAGATAATTCTTTCTGTGAGGACTCTGTGTGTTGTAGGATGTTTAGCAGCATCCATGGCCTCTACCCACTGGATGCTAATGGCACCTCCCCGCCTACTTTTGCTCTAGAGTAAAAGTAAAGTCCAAATTCTTAGAGCGGTCCAGAAGATCCTGTCTGTTTGCCTCCCATGTGATCGCAGCTTCCTGTTCCCCCATCCTTCGCTCCATTCTCACCATATTGGCTTCCTTGCTAAACCTCAAAGTTGCCACATGCTCTTGGCTCTGGGCCTTTGCATTCGCTGTTTCACCAGCCGACTAGAATGCTCTTCCCCAGGTACCTGTAGAGCTTATTCTCTGTCTGCAGATTTTTTGCTTCAGTAGCACCTCTTTTTCCTTGATTGCCTTATTACTAACACCTGGAACAGTGCTTAGCACATATTAAGTGCTCAGTAAGTGTTTTAGGACTTAAAGGGTGATCTGGTGGCCACCTTAGATTATTTGGAAGACTTTTTAGCAGAAGTGAGAATGGCTTCGTTAATGTTGCATATGACTATGGGTTAATTTGTAAGGAGGCAGATTTGAAGTTATTTAATTGTAAAGTGTACAATTTAATGGCTTTTAGAGTATTCACAGAGTCATGCAACTGTCATCACAATCAATTTTAGAACATTTCCATTATCTCAGAAAAAAACTCCACACCCCTTACCCATTGCCCTCCCACCCACACCTACCCTGCCAGCCCTGGGCAATCTGCTTTCTGTCTATATAGATTCACCTATTCTGAATATTTTCATATAAATGGAATCATATAATATGCAGCTTTTTCAGTCTGGCCTCTTTACTCAGCATCATGTTTTCAAGGCTCATCTACGCTGTAGCATGTATATACCTATAGCAAGTATAGGTATTTTGTTTGTTTTTGTTGCCAAATAATCTTTTGTATGGATGTACCACATTTCATTTATCCAGTCATCAGTTGATCGACATTTGGTTGTTCCCACTTTTTGGCTATTATAAATAATGCCACTATGAACATTGATTTCTAAGTTTTTGTGTGGCCATAAGTTTTCATTTGTCTTGGGTATATACTTAGGAGTGGACTTGCTGGGTCATATGTAACTCTGTGTTGAACATTTTGAGGAACTACCAAAATATTTTCCAAAGCAGCTGCACCTTTTTCCCATCAGCAGTGTGGGAGGTTTCAGTTTCTCCACATCCTTGCCAGCACCTGTTATTATCTATCACAAAGTTATTTTCCAAAAACAATTCTGTGGATATAAGTGAAAATTTTAAAGGTATGGGCTTATCTCCAGTTTTTACCTCTGGCTTTTGGTTTCTGCCTTTGGAGAAAGTTGCTTTTTTCCCCCGTAAAGGGCTGTGCTGTGATTTGTTTTCTTCAGTCTCAACCCACTTGTGACCAGTGGCCCACATTCAGAAAGGGGCAAGTTTGAACCAGGAGCACTGTCCATGGCCTCGGCTTAGAGTCTTCTCTTTGTGAAGGGTCTCAAAGGAGTGGAACCTGCCCCACTGGCATAGAACTCAGAATAAGAAGCTGGCCAGCATGTACAGTCAGTGCTGTCACTCACGGAGGTAGTCAGACATCAAACAGGAAAAGCGTGTGCCTCTTCGATTCTCCTTCTCCCTCTTGCTTTCAGATGGATGATGATGACGACGACGATGACGTAGGAGATCATGACGATGACCACCCCGGGATGGAGGTGGTGCTGCATGAGGACAAGAAGTACTACCCAACAGCCGAGGAGGTATATGGTCCTGAGGTGGAGACCATAGTTCAAGAGGAAGACACTCAGCCTCTCACAGGTACGTCAGGAGGAGCTGGGCTGTGCGGAGTGAAATTGAAACCTGGAAACTTCATAGCTCTCAGCAAACCTTAAAAGTGCAGTGAATGAATTGATCAGTTTTTCTTTACTACCTTCAGGTACTGTTTCTGGTTTAAGATTTAGTTAATCCTTTTTTAATATTCAGTAAAGTTCTTAACTAGTTTCTAAGCAAATAAGAGTTATTTCTTATTTATCTGCTATCAGTTTAGGTGCATGAAGACTGTCGTTAAGTTTATTTACCCTGTGGCCTGATATGTTTTTCCATCCAAATATCTCCAACCCTTTTAACCAGTTCTCATAATATGTATTGTCCATTTCTTTTTCTTTTTTTGAGACGAAGTCTTGCTCTGTCGCCCATGCTGGATTACGGTGGCACAATCTTGGCTCACTGCAACCTCCGCCTCCCTGATTCAAGCAATTCTGCTTCAGCCTCCCTAGTAGCTGGGATTATAGGTGTCTGCCACCATGCCTGGCTAATTTTTGTATTTTTAGTAGAAACGGGGTTTCACCATGTTGGCCTGGCTGGTCTTGAACTCCTGACCTCAAGTGATCTCTCTGCCCTGTCCTCCCAAAGAGCTGGGATTACAGGCGTGAGCCACTGCAACCAGCCTTATTTTCCATTTAATAGTTTTCATAGGCTGGAAGCGGTGGCTCATGCCTGTAATCCCAGTACTTTGGGAGGCCGGAGCAGGAGGATCGCTTGAACCCAGCAGTTCGAGACCAACCTGGGCAACATGGTGAAACCCCATCTCTACAAAAAAAGTACAAAAATTAGCTGGGCATGGTGGTAGATGCCTCCTGGCAACTCGGGAGACTGAGGCAGGAGGATCACTTGATCACACCATTTGTACGCTTCAGCCTGGGTAACAGTGAAACCCTGTCTCCCAAAAAAAAAAAGTTTTCATTGATCTTTTGGAAAGTGATTGCATCTTATAAATGCAAGGAAAGATCCTGAACTGACATTGACCTCAACCTACATCCATTCCCCCTCCCTCCCTCCCACTGTCCCTCAAAATGAAGCCCAGACTCCTCTTTCCACAATTCAAGGTCCTTCACTGTCTCATGCCAAACAGCATTTCCAAAACTTTCTCAACATATGAGTGATCCTTGAGAGTAAAATAAATTGATGTCATACATCATGCATTCTGAAAGGTCAGTCTGATGGAATAGTGTTCCGTATTTTTATGTTTTATGCCCACCTACACATCACTACCTTTTTTTTTTCTTCTAGAACCCATTATTAAGCCAGTGAAAACCAAGAAATTCACTCTGATGGAGCAGACATTACCTGTTACGGTGTATGAGATGGAGTAAGTTACAAGGTTTCTCAGCTTCTCTGCAGGAATGCTGTGGGTTCATGTTTTTGTAGAGATAAGAGGTGGCTTTTGGCTGAAATAGCTAGTAAATTGTGGCCGTACATAGCTCTCAAATTCTCCTTCAGCTTGTGTGGCTGCGGGGATATTTGGGGTCAATCTTAACTTTTCTCTTGGTGTTCATCCAAATGTTAGCTGTTTCCTCTTCCAGATCTTTAGTTTGATGTTGAAAGCCAGCCTTCAAGAGAGATCTGGGTATTGCAGTTATCGCTGTTGGATCCACCAGAGCCTGTTTGGACTCAATAAGACTGCTGAGTATTTTAGGAATATATTAGCTTTTTATTTTGTTTTTGTTGTTGTTATTTTGAGACAAGGTCTCGTTTTGTTGCTCAGGCTGGAGTGCAGTGTTACAATCACGGCTCATTGCAGCCTTGACCTCCCAGGCTCAATAGATGTGTCTGCCTCAGCCTCCTGAGCAGCTGAAACTACAGGAACACACCACCACGCCTGGCTAATTTTTGTGTTTTTTGTACTGTTTCACTATGTTGCCCAAGCTGGTCTCAAACTCCTGGGCTCAAATGATTCTCCTGCCTTAGTTTCCCAAAGTGCTGAGATTACAGGCGTGAGCTACCATGCCCGGCCCTCAACTCTTTATTTTGAAAAGGAGAGCAAAAGCAGGTAGATATATGTGTAGGATCATTTAGGTGCTCTCTCTCTCTCTTTTCTTTTTTTTTCAATGCGGGGTCTCACTCTGTTGCCCAGGCTGGAGTGCAGTGGCATGATCTCAGCTCTCTACAACCTCCACCTTCCAGGTTCAAGTGATTCTCCCGCCTCAGCCTCCTGAGTAGCTGGGATTACAGGCGCATGTCACCACGTTCAGCTAATTTTTATATTGTTAGTAGAGATGGGGTTTCACCATGTTGGAAGTCCTGGCTGGGTGTGGTGGCTCACGCTTGTAATGCCAGCACTTTGGGAGGCCAGGGCAGGTGGATCACCTGAGGTCAGGAGTTCGAGACCCGCCTGACCAACATGGTGAAACCCCGTCTCTGCTGAAAATGCAAAAATTAGCTGGTCGTGGTGGCCTCGGCCTCCCAAAGTGTTGGGATTACAGGCGTGAGCCTCTGCTCCCAGCCTAATTTTTGTATTTTTAGTAGAGACAGGGTTTTACCATGTTGGCCAGGCTGGTCTTGAACTCCTGACCTCAGGTAATCCACCCACCTCGGCCTCCCAAAGTGCTGGGATCACAGGCATGAGCCACCATGCCCAGCCTCTTCTTCCTTTTTTAGTCTTGCTGTTTTACTATTGAAATCCCCGTGATAGTCCATTCACAGATTGTGTTACCTCTTAGATAAGTTTCTTGCATTCCCAAAGCCAGAGCTATGTAAGTATAGACATTCACATCTGCCTGAGCACTCTCCAGTTGGTCTGAAAGTTGTTCCTGGACAAAAAATACCTGAAACACCTTTACACCACTCCTCATTTGGAAACGTTTGCCAATCTCTCTTTTCTCTTTTCCTTTGTCCTTTCAGTTTCTTGGCGGATCTGATGGATAACTCAGAGCTCATCAGAAATGTGACCCTTTGTGGACATCTCCACCATGGCAAGGTAAGACAGAACTTTCAGCTACTTGGAACAGGATTTCTCTTTTGTACCTGCTCATGTTTTAGCCCTTAGAGTCACAGCGGTTGAGGTTTGAGGTCACAAGGCTCAACCTCCTGACTGGGGGTGCTGCATGCCTGTTACGAAGTCATACTGTGAAATTCTGGCTTTTCCCAAGCAGCAGGTGGAGCCTGTTCCTAAGCCACTTGCATGCCTGAGCCTTATGTCTACATCTGGACAGAAGATGGGAAATTGAGCCTTACTCTGATTTTTATAAGTTTTCATTTCCTGAGGGATGCCTGTCTAAGAAAGATTTCATCTTTTATTTGAAAATAATCCTGTGGCTTCAGTGTTAATTCTTTGCTGTCCCATAACCCTCCTTGCTCTCCTTTTTCTCTCCTTATCCCTAAATTATGTGGTATATTGGGAGCTGGGGGAAGGGCACAGTAAATTTTCCTCTGTGGTTGGCAGATGTTAACTGTTTCTTCCCTTTTAGACATGTTTTGTGGATTGTTTAATTGAACAGACTCACCCGGAAATCAGAAAGCGCTATGACCAAGATGTAAGTAGAACTTCTGTTGAGGGTTTAGGATGAACCATTCAGAACAGATAGAGATGTCTGTCTCCTCCTTCCTTCACCCTTCCTGTTCTTTATAAATAATGACGCCTCCAAAGTGCAGCTTTATAATTGTGATCTCTATTAATAGGCTGTAAGAAAATAATTTCAACTTTCTCGGGAGCATAGAGAATATTGAGCTGCAGTATTTTTGGATGATCCATTTTGCACTTGGGATCCCTCCTCTGTTATGATATATCCTGACTTTTATAGTCTATTCTTTCCTGTCATAGTATTAATAGCCTGCTCTATAAATATGGTACAATTGTACCTGGTTTTCATGGTAAATTTAAATGCCTGTGAATGAGGCCAACTGTGTCTGCAAGTCTCAGTGCAATAAATGTTCAAACCCTGCCAGATTGATTGTTTTAACACTTTAGCATTAAGGCTGACATGTGTCTCCCTTTACCACACTAAGAATTCTGTGCATTTGATATAAATTATCTCTCAGCTATACCTGGTCTTTAGTGACCTCCCCCAACTCAAAAAGAGTGGTGGCTCATGCCTATAATCCCAGTACTTTGGGAGGCCAGGACAGGAGGATCACTTGAGGTCAGGAGTTTGAGACCAGCCTGGCCAACATGGCGAAACTCTATCTCTACTAAAAATGCAAAATGTAGCTGGGTGGGCACGGTGGTGCGCACCTGTAGTCCCAGCTACTCAAGGGGCTGAGGCAGGAGAATCGCTTGAACCTGGGTGGTAGAGGTTGCAGTGAGCCAAGATTACGCCACCACACTCTAGTCTGGGCGACCGAGTGAGACTCCGTCTCAAAAAAAGACAAAATCACAACCAAAAAGAAAAACCCAGCCATGTGTGGTGGCTCACGCCTGTAATCTCAGCACTTTGGGAGGCTGAGCCGGGGGGATCACATGAGGTCAGGAGTTCGAGACCAGCCTGACCAACATGGTGAAACCCTGTGTCTACCGAAAATACAAAATTAGCTGAGCATGGTGGCGCACGTCTGCAATCCCTGCTACTTGGGAGGCTGAGGCAGGAGAATCTCTTAAACCCTGGAGGCAAAGGAGGTTGCAGTGAGCTGAGATCGCGCCATTGCACTCCAGCCTGGGCAACAAGAGCGAAACTCTGTCTCCAAAAAAGTAAAAATAAAAAAATCCCTCCACACACCCAGGAGCATTTCCAGCTGGGAGGGCACTGGTCTCATTGTCTGTAATTGCTGTGGGGACACCCTGCTCTCTCTCTCTCTTTAATCTCAAAGAAACCCTTGAGCTGGGAGGTAGTGAGGGAAAGTGATTGATGGTTCGTTTGTGGGAGAGCAGTCTCAACTCAGGTGGTAACAACAGTTAATTTTTTTTCAGCTGTGCTATACTGACATCCTCTTCACAGAGCAAGAGGTAAGCATGCCTTGGGGAATCTGATTGTCGCCTACACCAGACCCACCAGTAATAGTTTTGTAGGGAATGTAGAGGAGCCTTTATGATAGCATTTTAGTTCATATCCTACTCCTCTCTCTCCACTTCTCACATCCCATCTCCTTCTTCCCCCAGTTACTCCAGGGTTATAACTTGAACTGGGTAGGCAAGCTGTAGGTTAGGAGGGGAACCCTCCTGTTCTTGACTAGATTAAATTTGGCCTAATATAGGAGAAGTACTAAGAGGCGATGTCTGCATTTGTGCTATAAGTTACGCAGAAGCTCAACGTGATTTTTTTAAAATGACATCATCCTTTAAAAATCCGCAGGATGAGTCCATCCATATGATGACCTCTTTCTAGGAGTAGCTTCTCTTTGAAAATGGGTTCCTATATCTTTGTGTTCCTCTTTTTGTCTTTCCTTCCGGATCTTTCTCTCTAATCTCTGACCCCTTCTGTTTCCCCCCTCTTATTTCTGTCCCTTTTTCCTAATGGAAGTTTTAAGTATAATAAGTATGGTTAACTAAAGGCACTTGGAATTAGTAAAGATAGATAGGCAATCAACGTTAGCTGTTATTATTTTATAATGTATTTATGTATTTGGAGTTTTAAAAAAAAATTTTTATTTCTGTCATAGCTTTTATATTTCTTTTTTTAAAAAAAACTAAAATACCCCAGATTGTTTCTTTTTACTTTCAAGGTGCTCAGCTATTGTTTTTGTTTCTAATGTATAAAGAGGATGAGATTCTAGGACCCTGGATTCTCTGATAAGGCTTAATACTGTTTTGTTTGCAGTAATTCATTTTCATCTTTTCACATTTGAAACAAGTCCCCCAAAAATGGTGTCTAACACCAAGATATTTTATCTTCAAGGTCATGCTGGCTAGAGGCCTAGATAAAAATCACCCACTATAAGGAGAGGCATCAGTGTAATTTACTAGCAACTGGGGAGCCCCAAAAACAAAATGAACCCCTCTTGCATAGGAAGAGGTCTTGACCACTCTTTGTTCCTTTCAGAGAGGTGTAGGCATCAAAAGCACTCCTGTGACAGTGGTCTTGCCAGACACCAAAGGAAAATCTTATCTCTTCAATATCATGGACACTCCAGGTAGGACATCCTTTGGCTTTTGATTATTAGAACCTTGTCTTGGTTTTGCGTGTGTCCTCTCACTTTCCAGAGCAGAACAGAGCAGTGCATCTTTGTTTTTACATTCCCTCACCTTCATTGAAACCATTTTCCGTTTTGACTCTCTCCTTTGTTTCTAACTTGTTAATTTAGCAAGCATCATACTCCAGGCCTTCTATTCATGTCTTTACTCTTTCGAATATTTTAAAATGTTAGGGAATTGTATTCATTTATTCATTTCAGCCTGTCAGGCCCCATGCTATCTGCTGGGGAGCTAAAGGTGAGTCAGAGCCAGTCCCTGGCCTTGAGTACTCTCAGTCTTTTGAAGGAGACTGGCGAACATCCTGATGACCTTGGGAGCAGCGCACCTTGGCTGACCCTTCCTCCTATGGAAAGGACCAACTGGGGCAGAGTTTTTAAAAACTGGAAGGTTTTAGGTTTTGGCTAATTTGCTTTCTTGGCACCATCTGATGCCCAGTGTCCTGATAACTCTCAGCCCCTGCCCCCATAGCACCTTGCCAGGAACTGCCTTCCTCGAGCAGCACACTGTGCTCCAGGCCCTGCTTTGCCCTTTCTCCTGCCTCCAGATTGTCTTGAATCCCACAGAACTCTACTTACTGCTGATTAGGCTAAGCTGGTCTGTGTGTGTGGACTCATGCTCTCCTGGGCACTTCCCTCTTTTTATGTAGGGAGCCTCCCGTAGGAAAGCTTAATGCAAGGATATGACACTAATGGGGGATATTTTTACCCTGTAGGGGGTTATGGCGAGGAGGGAAAGGGGATATTCGGAGGTTCACGGGCTTTGAAGTGCCCCCTCAGTTCACCCTACCAGTTAATTGTGCTTTATCCTGCACCAAGTGATGACTTACTTAGTATTTGCTTTTCAGGACATGTGAATTTCTCTGATGAGGTCACAGCTGGCTTGCGCATCTCAGATGGAGTGGTCCTTTTCATTGATGCTGCTGAGGGGGTGAGTCAGACTCAGCTCCCAGAATCTCATCCACCTGTTATGTTTGCCCCCCCCCCCAACAATACCCAGAGCACTGAGTGAGCTGGGAGCCAGAGAACTTGAAACTCTCTGGGATTAAGGCTCAAATTTGCTCTAAAATTAAAGCAGCAAATGAAGTTCAAAATTAATTCTCACCGGGTGTGGTTGCTCACACCTGTAATCCCAGCACTTTGGGAGGCTGAGGTGGGTGGATCACCTGAGGTCAGGAGTTCGAGACCAGCCTGGCCAACGTGGTGAAACCCCGTCTCTACCAAAAATACAAAAATTAGCCAGGTGTGGTGACCCATGCCTGTAATCCCAGCTACTCATTAGGCTGAAGCAGGAGAATCACTTGAGCCTGGGAGTTGGAGGTTGCAGTGAGCCGAGATTGCACCACTTCACTCCAGCCTGGGTGCTAGAGTGAGACATTCTCTCAAAAAACGAAGAAAAAAAAATTATCAGTGTGGGTGCCCTTGCTTCCTGCTCAGTGAAGCTCAAAATGATAAGACTCATTGCTATTCAGAAAACACAAAGATAAAATGACAAATGTAAATAAAAGGAAGGGAGGAGTGTATGTTCTTGTAAGTGGATTTTTAATATTAGTTGCGTTTTTCCAAGAGATTGGAGTTAAAATACCAGGGTGTCTTCTGTATTCCTCAATTGAGAGATGGAACGCTTTGGCTAACCTTATTCGTGTTATCATTGGTGAGACAGCCAGCAGAGGGAGCCAGAATTGTCTTTTTTTAAACTGACTTTTCATTTTGGAATAGCAGCAAACTGAAAAGCTTCAAGAATTGTTCAAAGAACCCACCCTCATTTACTTCGTAATTCTCTCTCTGTACACGTTCAGACACACACAGAAAGACAGGTGTGTACATTTTCCCCTTGAACTGTATGAAAGTAAAATATTTCAGAATGTATTTTCTAAGAATAAGGACATTCACCTACGTAACCACAGTGCAGTTGCCAAAATCAGAAAATTTGACATTGATACAGTCCTGTTGTACAGATCTTTTTTTGCAGACCTTATTCAGTTTTATTAATCATACCAACAATTTCCGTTATAGAATTTTTTCCCCTAATCCAGAGTGATGCATAACATTTAGTTTTCATGATTTTCAAGTCTCTCTGAATTGAAGCTGTTCTTTAGCCTCTCTTGGTCTTTTATGACATTGACACTTTTGAAGAGTACAGGGCACTTATTTTGTAGAATGTCTTTTAATTTGGGTTTGTCTAATACTTCCTCGTGATTAAGCTCTAGTTATTAGAATCTGGTTATTCTTCTCCTTATCAAACTTTATCTACTAGTTTTGTCATCTATTGATGATTCTTGGCTTATTCCTACAATAGTTGCAAATAGTGAGTCTTCTAACTCTTCTTATTCCTTCTGTTTTGTTTTGGTTTTGAGATGGAGTCTTGCTCTGTTGCCCAGGCTGGAGTGAAGTGGTGCGATCTCGGTTTACTACAACCTCTGCCTTTTGGGTTCAAGCAATTCTCCTGTCTCAGCCTCCCAAATAGCTGAGATTACAGGTGCACACCACCACACCTGGATAATTTTTGTATTTTTAGTAGAGACAGGGTTTCACCATGTTGGCCAGGCTGGTCTTGAACTCCTGACCTCAAGTGATCTGCCCACCTAGGCCTCCCAAAGTGTGGAGATTACAGGCGTGAGCCACCGCTTCCAGCCATTGTTGTTTTTTTTTTGTTGTTGTTGTTGTTGTTTTGTTTTTTGAGATGGATTCTTGCTCTTCCGCCCAGGCTGGAGTGCAGTGGCGCAATCTTGGCTCACTGCAACCTCTGCCTCCCAGGTTCAAGTGATTCTCCTGCCTCAGCCTCCCAGGCAGCTGGGACTACAGGCGCCTGCCACCACACCTGGCTAATTTTTGAATTTTTTGTAGAAATGGGGTTTCACCATGTCGGTCAGGCTGGTCTTGAACTCCTGACCTCAAGTAGTCCACCTGCCTCGGCCTCCCAAAGTGCTGGGATTACAGGCATGAGCCACTGCGCCTGGCCTATTGGTTGGAATTATGTTGTAAAGAAGTGCTTTTGTTTCTCCCCCATTTGCTTATTATCACTGTGGATATTTGGGTTTGCATTTTATTCAGTGAGTTATAATCTGTTACTGTCCTTATGGATTCCGGTGCTCTAGTGCTCTCGTCCCAGATTTGGCTACTGAGAGCTCCTTCAGGCTGATTCCATCATCTTTTTCACGCCTCATCGTTTTTTGAGCACTTCCTTACTTTGAAGCACAAAAAGATGTTCTAGACGTTATCTTTCCTTGTCCCAATCCTGGACTCAACCATTTCTTCAAGGAGCTCTGGCTTTTTTTTTTTTCCTTCAAAGAGATGGCATCTTGCCCTCTGGCCCAGGCTGGAGTGCAATGGTACAATTATACCTCACAGCAGCCTCGAGCTCCTGGGCTCAAGTGATTCACTCACTTCAGCCTCCCAAATAGCTGGGACTACAGGTATGTGCCACCATGCCCAGCTTATTTTTAAATATTTTTTTGAGAGATGGGGTCTCGCTCTGTTGCCGGGGTTGGTCTTGAACTTCTGGCTTCAAGCAATCCTCCTGCCTTGGCCTCCCAAAATGCTGGGATTACAGGTGTGAGTGACTGCACCTAGCCTAGCAGCTCTGGCTCATAGTGGGGAGTCGGTTTTTTTTTTTTTTTTTTTTTGAGACGGAGTCTCACTCTGTCGCCCAGCAGGCTGGAGTGCAGTGGTGCGATCTTGGCTCACTGCAAGCTCTGCCTCCCGGGTTCACGCCATTCTCCTGCCTCAGCCTCCCAAGTAGCTGGGACTACAGGTGCCTGCCACCACGCCCAGCTAATCTTTTTGTATTTTTAGTCGAGACAGGGTTTCACCGTGTTAGCCAGGATGGTCTCGATCTCCTGACCTCGTGATTCGCCCGCCTCAGCCTCCCAAAGTGCTGGAATTACAGGCATGAGCCACTGTGCCCGGCCAGTGGGGATTAGTATTTAGAAACAAAGGTTTGGATGTGCTCATTGCTACTGGGGTACATTGCTTCTAGGCCCTCTCACTGAGCACAGCTAGGTTATATACACTCATACATATCTGTAACTATTTCTACACACATATATTAAAAATCATGCATTAATCCTAATACCCCCAATTCCATTTCAGCACCACTGGCTCTTCCCAGCCTTCTTAGTTCCTTCTTTAGCACTGAGAAACCTGGCTCCCAACATCATTGTTCATGGGTTTATTCATTTCTCAATCCTGCAAGGTGCCCTCTTAAAGTTCCTGTGTCTATCTTCGGGCAGGATGCTCTCTGCTTCCACCCAGTAATATTTCCCCAGGTCTTTTTTTCTCCCCAGGCTTCATGGTTTGAAATAGTGCCTTCTTTGGTTCTGCTTTGAACTTTCTGCCCTCCTTGTTCTTCTTACCACCTTCTGAGCCTTGTTTTTCTCAGGTGATGCTGAACACAGAGCGGCTGATCAAGCATGCGGTGCAGGAGAGGCTGGCAGTCACTGTGTGCATCAACAAGATTGACCGGCTGATCCTGGAGCTGAAGCTGCCTCCAACTGATGCTTATTACAAGCTGCGCCACATTGTGGATGAGGTCAATGGATTAATAAGGTAGAAAACCCCTGGGAGTGGATTTCCTGTCCTCGGAGGCTCTGGGTTTTAACCCTGAATACCTCTGGGAACAACTGTGATTTATTTCTAAGCGTGTGTTGATGAGTTTGTTGGGCAAAACTAGAGGCACATCCTGGGACTCTGCAGGGGTTGACTTCATACTTTAACACATCTTCATTTTACTATTATGATCAGTACTTGGGCTGTATTAATTTCTTCTCTTTTTAGAGATAGGATCTCTGTTACCCAAGCTAGAGTGCAGTGTCACAATCACAGCTCACTGCAGCCTCGAACTTCTGGGCTCAAGCAATCCTCCCACCTCAGTCTCCTGATAGCTGGGACCACAGGCATGTGCCACCATACCTGGCTATATATTTTTTAAATTAATTAATTTATTTTTTTTTGAGACGGAGTCTTGCTCTGTCGCCCAGGCTGGAGTGCAGTGGCATGATCTCGGCTCACTGCAAGCTCCGCCTCCCGGGTTCACGCCATTCTCCTGCCTCAGCCTCTCAAGTAGCCGGGACTACAGGCACCCATCACCACGCCCGGCTAATTTTTTGTATTTTTAGTAGAGACAGGGTTTCACTGTGTTAGCCAGGTTGGTCTCGACCTTCTGAGCTCGTGATCCGCCCACCTCGGCCTCCCAAAGTGCTGGGATTACAGGCGTGAACCACCACCCCCGGCCAATTTTTTTTAATTTTAATTTTTATTTTTTATTTATTTATTTTTTTTTTGTAGAGATGGAGTCTTGCTATGTTGCCCAGGCTGGTCTTAAACTGGCCTCAAGCAATTCTTCCACCTTGGCCTTCCAAAGTGCTAGCATTACAGATTTGAGCTGCTGCACCCAGCCTGGGCTCTAGAATCAGCCTCCTCTTCACCACATACCAACCATGTAAAGTAGGGCAGATTACTTAAGTTCAGTTTCTGCTTCGGTAAAAAAGGAATAATATTTGCCTAACAGCAATAGTAGCAAATATTATTAGGCATTTATAGTATAAGTTAACATAACTTACAAGGGATGTTATAAGAAATTAAATAGATACTTGATGGAACACAGCACAGTGCTTGCAATGTAGCAGCTGATGTGCTGAATAATGTTAGCTGCTATTATCTTAAAATTAACACAGTCTAAATAAATTAAGAACTGTTTGCTGTGTTTCTGTGGATATACCTGCTTCTCAACAAGATGGATTTAGGGCTTGCATTGATACATATGAGTGATGGTTATGATACCTTAGAATATAATATCAAAGGGCCTTTGAAACAGAGGTTAAATATATCTTAAAGACAGTCTTACTACAGGCTGAAAGATGTGCTAGATGACTTCCTGCAGCCCCTCAAATGGGCCTGTGAGGAGGCCTCTCCAACTGAAAGAATGCCTCTCCATTTAAGGATTGGGGGTGGAACCTGTGTGGCTAGAGACGGATACCTTCAGGAGCCTTCCCAGTGTGTAGCACTACTTTTCAAAAGGAATATCTTCACCCCATCTCCGCAAGGACTGAGAATGACTAGAGCCCAGTGTGACATCATGAGTCCAAAGGATGAAATGACAAATATATTTTAATAAAAAGGCCAAGCGTGATAGCTTATGCCTGTAATCCCAGCACTTTGAGAGGTCAAGGCAGGAGGATCCCTTGAGGCTAGGAGTTCAAGGCCAGCCTGGGTAACATAGCTAGACTCTGTGTCTACAAAAAATAATTTTGAAATTAGCTTGGCGTGCTGGCATGTGTTTGTAGTCTTAGCTACTCGGGAGGCAGAGGCAAGAGGATCACTTGAGCCAAGGAGTTCAGGGTTATAGTGAGCTATGATTGTGCTGTTGTACTCCAATGTGGGTGACAGAGTGAGATCCTCTTAAAAAAAAAAAAAAAAAAAGAGAGGCCGGGCACGGTGGCTCACGCCTGTAATCTCAGCACTTTGGGAGGCCGAGGCGGGCGGATCACGAGGTCAGGAGATCGAGACCATCCTGGCTAACGCGGTGAAACCCCATCTCTACTAAAAAATACAAAAAAAATTAGCCGGGCTTGGTGGCGGGCGCCTGTAATCCCAGCTACTGAGGAGGCTGAGGCAGGAGAATGGCGTGAACCCGGGAGACGGAGCTTGCAGTGAGCCGAGATTGCACCACGGCACTCCAGCCTGGGCAACAGAGCAAGACTCCATCTCAAAAAAAAAAAAAAAAAGTAGGAAGTGGGATAGGGCTGAACTTAACCTGATTTACTAAAATAGGAAGTCAAGAGGTCATGTTTCAAACCTCTAAACAAGAGGCCAGGCACAGTGGCTTATACCTAGAATCCCAGCACTTTGGGAGGCCAAGCAGGAGATTGCTTGAGCCCAGGAGTTCAAGGTTCAAGCCTGGGCAACATGGCTTTTGTATCTCATCTCTACAAAAATTAGCCAGGCTTGGTGGTTCATGCCTGCAGTCCCAGCTACTTGGGATGCTGAGGAGGGAGGATTGCGTGAGCTTGAGAGATCGAGGCTACAGTGAATGGTGATTGTACCACTGTGCTCCAGCCTGGGCAACAAGGCAAGACCCTGTCTCAAAAGCAAAAGAACCTCTAAGCAAGAAAAAGTAACATAAACATATTACTTAGAAACCTGAAGGTAAATACTCTAAAAGCAGCTTTAAAAGTGTTGAAAGCAGTTGCCTCTAGGGAGGATAACTTGGGGGTAGAGTGCAATGGGGTAGAGGGCTGTTCTTTATAAGCCATACCTTTATTTCTATATTGGGACATTCCATAAGATAATGTGCCAGTAAGGCTAGGGTTGTGGATTTGATCCCCTTGTACAACTCGTTTTCTTATAAATGTTAGTGAACTCAGATGCTCGTGGTTTCTGCATGGCTTTTAAGATTGAAAGTTTTAACACTGTAAAAGCCAAACACAAAAGAATAAAGAGTATGGCAGTGAGGGTAAAGAGCAGAGTTGCTTTTCTTCATTTCCTTTCTTTTCTCTTTTTTAAATGATGTTTATGTCTGCTTGTATTTGTGAAATTGAGGTTTTTCGTCAAATGTATTTCTGTATTTCTGTCTTATCACATTAGATTCATTTCCTGTGTTCTAAGGTTTTTGTCTCTGTCCTGTAGGTTTCCCCTTGTCTGTCTGGTGCAGTTAACTTTTCCAAGATTGTGCAGAATGTTCCCAGCTCTGGGAAATCAACTTGTTATTGGGAATTAGGGAACAGCTCCATCATGTCACTTTCTTGGACCAGGCTGTTGGCAAAACTGAGTGTCTTGCACAAGTCCCTTCTGAGGGCTGGAGAGTGGCTGTGATACCGAGTTCCTGCCCTTCCCCTTGGCAGTGCGTCCGGGCTGCTGCAGCCTGGCACTGTGTTCACCACTGTCTCTGTTTCAGCATGTATTCCACTGATGAGAACCTGATCCTTTCCCCACTCCTGGGTAACGTCTGCTTCTCCAGCTCCCAGTACAGCATCTGCTTCACGCTGGGCTCCTTTGCCAAGATCTACGCCGACACCTTTGGTAAGCGCTGGCTGGCAGTCTGTCTCACCAGCTTCCCCTGAGTCCTGTGTGCCTTTCCTGCTGAATGACTCAGAAATTGGCTTCGTATCAGCACCCTGCTGGGGGAACATTTTATCACCTGTTATTATCACATTTGGGGGTCTTTCTGGCCTTGAGACCCTTTCTTCAGGCTAAGTGGTTTCTAAATAATAGAAAAATAAAAGTGAATAGGAGGACATGGGAGAAGAAGGAGGTCATTTTAGGAATAAAAGTCTCTCCTAGAGTGAGACAGGTTTTGTAAAACAGGAATCATCCATGCCCACAGGCACGTTCAGACCTTCTCACAGGTGGCGTCTCCCTCACTGTTAGTGCTTCTAGCCAGCCGTATGGAGGCAGACATCAATTTCATGGGTCTAATTGAGAACTCATGGTGACCTTGCAGCCAGCATCTACAGGCCTCTGCTAACATGCCCAGCCGCATCATATCATGGGTTCCTGGAGCCTCAACACCAGATCCTTGAGACCAGATTCCCACTGTGAGAGACTCCCTGGCTCTTCATCTTTGCACTTCCCCAGTTACCTCAGATTCCAATAGGAATCGTGCACTGAGAGTCTTTTCTGTGTTCAATGTTACAGTTCCTTAGAGGGAAGTCACTGTTATCCCGTTCTTAGAGTCGAGCAGACAGGCTCCGTGAGATGTCTCATGACCAGTAGGCGGTGGAGCATCAGCGTTTCTATTCTGGCCAGTCAGTTGTCCTGCCGCACTCTTAGCATGGAGCCCTTTGCTCTTGTGAAAAAAAATGAGGGATTAAAGTTCAGTCTTTTTTGGCCAGGCGCGGTGGCTCACGCCTGTAATCCCAGCACTCTGGGAGGCTGAGGCAGGCGGGTCACGAGGTCGGGAGATCAAGACCATCCTGGCTAACACGGTGAAATCCTGTCTCTACTAAAAATGCAAAAAAATTAGCCAGGCGTGGTGGCGGGCACGTGTAGTCCCAGCTACTGGGAGTCTGAGGCAGGAAAATGGCGTGAACCCAGGAGGCAGAGCTTGCAGTGAGCTGAGATCACACCACTGCACTCCAGCCTGGGCGACAGAGCAAGACTCCATCTCAAAAAAAAAAAAATTGAAGTTCAGTCTTTTTTGACCAGGTGCAGTGGCTCACGCCTGTAATCCCAGGACTTTGGGAAGCTGAGACAGGCGGATCACTTGAGCCCAGTAGTTTGAGACCAGCCTGGGCAACATGGCGAAACCCCATCTCTACAAAAAAATACAAAAAATTAGGTGGGCATGATGGCACTGGCCTGTAGTCCCAGCTCGGGAGGATCACTTGAGCCCAGGAGGTTGAGGCTACAGTGAGCCGTGATTGCACCATTGCACTCCAGCCCGGGCAACAGAGCAAGACCCTGTCTCAAAAAACAAGAAAAGAAAAATTTGGTTCTTTTTCTTTTTTTTTTGAGACAGAATCTCACTCTGTTGCCTAGGCTGGAGTGTAATGGCACGATCTCGGCTCACTGCAACCTCCACCTCCTGGGTTTAAGTGATTCTCCTGCCTCAGCCTCCTGAGTAGCTGGGATTACAAGTACATGCCACCATGCCCAGCTAATTTTTGTATTTTTAGTAGAGATGGGGTTTCACCATGTTGGTCAGGCTGGTCTCGAACTCCTGACCTCGTGATCCGCCCACCTCAGCCTCTCAAAGTGCTGGGATTACAGGCATGAGCCACTGTGCCCGGCCTGTGTACTATGTTCTCATAATAAAGTAAGCTGGAGAAAAGAAGATGTTACAAAGAAAATCATGAGAAAAAACACATTTACTGTTCATTAAGTGGAAGTGGATCATCATAAAGGTCTTCATCTTCGTCATCTTCACATTGAGCAGGCTAAGGAAGAGGAAGCATTGGTCTTGGTGTCTCAGGTGGCAGAGGCAGGAGAAAAATCCATGTATAATTGGAACCGAGACATTCAAACCATGTTATTCAAGGGTCAACTGTATACATATGTAATCTGTGTTTTTCAAACAGCATTGGGCCATTGACCATTTTCTTGTTATTAGATGTATATATCAGTTATTTCCAGATGGCTCTTTTTTAAAAATGGGTAGCTAAACAATAAATGAAATTAAACTGAACAGGGTTCCAGTAGAAGTTTGTGTTTCTAAATGTCCATTGTATGAGCATGTGAAGCAAAATCCAAAACCCTTTCGTAATTATAATGCAGAGATGATTCCAATTTTGATTGAAAATGATCCTCAGCCTTGGGCGAGATTGTTGTTCATCCTTTGAACCCACTGTTAGTTTATGCCAGAGCTAGCTATGGGCTGGGCTGCAGCAGCGTTATCATGGAAAGCCATGTGTAGACTTCTGTAAAGTCAGCACTGAAGGGAATATTGAAGAGATCATTGAGTCCTTCTCTTCATTTTACGTGAGGGGAAACTATGCCCATGGTCACAGAAATTACTAATAGAGTAGGAACTAGAATCCATTTACACCTTAGTACCAAAACTGATACCATGTGCTCTCACTAGGAATATAATACAATAAGGCATCATGAACAACTTCGGACTTCTAGAAACTTCATCCAGTGGATGGACAGAATCCCACAGAGTGATGAATGGCAATGTGAGGTGATAGTGTGAGCTGAGTGCTGTAGGCAGATACAGCTGAGAGAATTTAGGGGTGGGGAAGGGGTCAGCCTCAATGGCTTGGAGTCAGGTAAAGCCGAGGGAAGGAGATGGGGCTTGGGCAAATAAAGAGTAGAAAGCCAAGAATTCCAGACTTGCAGGGCTGGAGAAAGAGGCACAGAGGCAGGTGGTGTTAGTCATGGCCTGTTCAGGTAACAGTGGAATGTTTAACCAAGGAGAAGAGTTCAAGTTCAGGCCAGGTCCAGTGGCTCATGCCTGTAATCCCAGCACTTGGGGAGGCCAAAGTAGAGGATCACTTGAGGCCAGGAGTTCAAAACCAGCCTAGGCAACATGGCAAGACCTCGTCTCTACAAAAAATTTTAGAAATTAGCTGGCCGTGATGGTGCACACCTGTAGTCCCAGCTACTCGGGAGGCAGAGGTGGGGGGATTGCATGAGCCAGGAAGGTTGAGGCTGCAGGGAGCCAAGGTTATGCCACTGCACTCCAGTGTGGATGACAAAGCAAGACCCCATCTCAAAGAAAAAAAGTTCAGTGATTATACTGCATGGTAAGTGCATTAACAGAGGGCATAAACATTCAGTGGTTCAGAGGAAGGAAAGTTTCAGTAACTAACAATGTGGGAAAGAAGGGGAGAATTTGGTAATTAACAGAGTAGGGAAGAAAAAGATTTTGAGTTTAGCTGAAAATTTGGTGGTAACCTTACTGATGGAGACAGAGAAGTCTGAAGGGGAATGTGACTTTCGGGAAAAGCCAGTGCATTCCCTTTATCCCATACAAGGTGAGGGGACAGTCTGACATCTGGGTAGAAATATCCAGGAGGTGGTTGGTGCTATCAGTTATCTAATTGGATGTCACCCAACGTCTTGACTTTTAAAAGCTATGGTTGTTTGGTACAGTCTGACCAGGATTAGCAGTTATAGTCAAATTAAAAATATTAATTGGTGAAAGATGAGCCAAAGGTTGGCTTTGGTGTTTTCTCTCGAGAGGGCTGAGTAATTGCTTACCTGAGGCCTAGGGCTAGCCAGAACCTTATGGTGACACTGCAGTTGGAAGGTGGCCCACACTGGCAGCAGAGTCGAGCTTGTCTACATCAGGAAAGGGTGAAAGAACCATTAAATTCCCCTTCCAGAAGGGACAGGGTTTAGATGCAGATAGAGGATGCCACACAGTAGGTGACCCTGTTCCATCGAAGGAAAACATGTAACCCATGCTCTTGTCCATAGTTCAATCCTAGTGCTTGGTGGAGATGGAGAGGCTTGGGTTCTCATTTTGGCTCCAGCACAGCCTTGTCAACTTTGGACCAGTCTTGTCCTTCTTTGTGCCTCAGTGTCCCCGTTTTCCTCTCTGGTTAGAAGGAACTGCCTGGACCCTGGAAAGGAAAGTGCTAGAAGTTCTCAGCTATGAACCACCTGTGGCACCTGAAACAGAATTTTGAACAACACTTTGCTAGGTAGATTATAATTGTGTGGCTTCTCCCATAGGTGACATTAATTACCAAGAATTTGCTAAAAGACTCTGGGGTGACATCTACTTCAACCCTAAGACGTAAGTAGAGTATGGGACGTGACTTTCCAGAGGGGTGATCATTTACCCAGTAAGTGAGGACAGTGAAATTCTCTGAGTTCAAAGATTAAATACCTACTTTTTTTTTTTTTTTTTAACGTAAACTACCGTCTTTCCTCCCCTAAATGGGTTGGCTTCCTAAGCTCTGATCTGGCGAGAAGCTGTTTCTCCTGAAGTCTTTATAGCCCAGCTCAGGCATCCAGGAGGGTCATAACCATGTATCCTTCCAGGAATCTGTCTCTGGAAACTTTACAGTCACACACACATTCCTCCCCTGGGCTGTTGTTCAGATTCAGCACTTAGACAATGCCTCTTGGGATCAGTGATAGTGCCTTTTCCCCCGGGTCACTCAGAACTTATTTTTCCTTTTAGGCGAAAGTTCACCAAAAAGGCCCCAACTAGCAGCTCCCAGAGAAGTTTCGTGGAGTTTATCTTGGAGCCCCTTTATAAGATCCTCGCCCAGGTGAGTGTGTCAGGTCACACTGGGCAGATCTGCTCTTATAAGCACAGTGTGGAAGAGCTGGTGAACTCACACTTCCCTCTGTCCCTAAACCTGCTCAGTTTTATGTCAAGTATAAGGGTGGTTGTTGGTCACTAATTGTTCCAGAAGTAATCTTCTGGATCCAGAACACTACATTACTCTAAGTGTTATTAAAATCAAAGGAAAGGGGCCCGGGCCCGGTGGCTCATGCCTGTAATCCTAGCACTTTGGGAGGCCGAGGTGGGCAGATTGCCTGAGCTCAGGAGCTTGAGACCAGCCTAGGCAACACGATGAAACCCCGTCTCCACCAAAATACAAAAAATTAGCTGGGCATGGTGGCGGGCGCCTGTAGTCCCAGCTACTCGGGAGGCTAAGGCAAGAGAATTGCTTGAACTCGGGAGGCAGAGGTTGCAGTGAGCCGAGATTGCACCACTGCACTCCAGCCTGGGCGACAGAGCGAGACTCTGTCACCAAAAAAAAAAAAAAAAAATCAAAGGAAAGGGAAAAGGTATGAAAGAAAAGACTTCTCCTAGAGCAGGTTTATGAACAGATCTTGACTATTGAGAGGAATGTGACACTTAGAACTAATCATTTCAGTTACGGAAATTTAACTTACAGATATAATTGTGAAAGTCCTCCTGGTTATTCATATAAGTCAAAGTGTTTATTATAGCATTTTTGGTTGTTTGTTTTTGTTTTTTAGAGATAGGGTCCCACTCTGTCGCCCAGGTGGGAGTGCAATAGCACGATCATAGCTCACTGCAGCTTCAAACTCCTAGGTTTGAGCAATCCTCCCACCTCAGCCTCCTGAGAAGCTGGGACTGCAGGTGCAAGCTACCATGCCTGACTAACTTTTAAAAAATTTTGTGTAGAGACAGGGTCTTGCCATTATCCCCAAGCTGGTCTCAAACTTGTAGCCTCAAGTGATCCTCCTGCCTTGGCCTCCCAAAGTGCTGGGATTACAGGCAGGAGTCCACCACCTCAGCTTATAGCATTGTTTGTAACATCAGGAAAAGGGAAAAAACTGGAAATAAGTTAAATGTTTGTCAGTTATGCTCTTTAATCTGATTAAATGAGTGATGATACATCCCATAAAATGAACTGCTTTGCAACCACTTAAAGTATGTCTGAGCTGGGCACAGTGGCTCAGGCCTGTAATCCAGACGCTTTGGGAGGCCAAGGCGGGAGGATCACTTGAGTCCAGGAGTTGAAGACCAGCCTGGGCAACATGGCAAGACCCCATTTCTACTAAAAATACAAAAATTAGCCAGGCGTGGTGGCTCATGCTTGTAATCCCAGCTACTCTTGAGGCAGAGGCTGCAGTGAGCTGAGATTGTGCCACTGCACTCCAGCCTGGGTGACAGAGCAAGACTCCGTCTCAAAAAAAAATAAAATAAAATAAATCAACTGGGACTGGTGGTGTGCACTTGTGGTCCCAGCTACTCAGGAGGCTGAGGGCAGAGGATTGCTTGAACCCTGGTGGTCAAAGCTGCAGTGATCCATGATCACACCACTGCATTCCAGCCTGAGTGATGGAGTGAGACCCTGTCTCAGAAAAAAACAAAACAAAGCATGTTCGTATGAACTTTGCTTTCTTAACTGTTTGCACAATATGTGATGCTTGTCAGATTGAAATCATTTGTCAGGAGATGGTAAGGATTTAATTAAGCATGTGGAATGCTGAGAAGCAAAGAATATAACATGGCCGGATGTGGTGGCTCACGCCTGTAATTCCAGCACTTTGGGAGGTCCCAGTGGGCAGATCGCTTGAGATCAGGAGTTCAAGACCAGCTTGGACAACATGGCTAAACCCTTTATCTCCGCACAAAATAGAATTAGCTGTTGTAGTGGTGTGTGCCTGTGGTCCCAACTACCTGGGGGGCTGAGGCAGAAGGATCACTTGAGCCCAGGAGGTGGAGGTTGCAGTGAGCCGTGATCACACCACTGCACTCCAGGCTGGGTGACAGAGTGAGACCCTGTCTCTAAAAAAGGGAATATAGCATGACGTTTGTATGAATTTGTACTCCCTAAAAGATGGGACTAAAAGGGTAAAAATTATAGGAATTTTCATACAGACCTTTCTCCCAAGACAGTAATAAAACATGCAGGTATTTAATAAGCACAGTGGACACACACATACACAAAATGTGTGTGGCCATTCCGGTGGACAAAACAGCAAAACCTAGCAACAAGATAAAATAACAATTAAAATTTATTAGTGCTGAAAAATACTTAGTATCTTATGTCAGACTGGAATGGATTAATAAAAAAAATTTATAGAGCCTGCCTCAGTAGAGACCTTGCGTCTACTGAGGGTGATTTAGCTTGGCCCTGCCCTGACAGGATCCACAGCGAGGTGACCTTTTTTGGTTCCTTCCAGTTCACAATGATCCTCTAAATCTGAGAAGTCTGTAAATAGACTTCTATTTAATAGGTGAGGGAGTTTCTGAGTGGGATGAGATGCTGCTTTTCAGACACCAGGGGGCAGCACTGGGAGTAATCAATCTGAGTGCTTGGTTTATTGGCTGGGATGGGGATGTAACCAAGTTGGCTTTGCCTGTGGTTTGAAGGGTAGGTAGCAGAGATGCCGCTGAAACCAAACTTTTGTCCTTGCCAAGAGCTTTGTCTCCATAGAAGAGAGCCTTGTGAAGGAGTTCTTCAGATATTTCTTTGGACTTCCCTTGTCTCCCTCTAGCACCATGCTCAGGCTCTCACTACAGCTGACATGGTGTCTTATACTCTCACAGGTTGTAGGTGACGTGGACACCAGCCTCCCACGGACCCTAGACGAGCTTGGCATCCACCTGACGAAGGAGGAGCTGAAGCTGAACATCCGCCCCTTGCTCAGGCTGGTCTGCAAAAAGTTCTTTGGCGAGTTCACAGGTAATAATGTGCTCGTGGCCCCTTAACTCTGTCATCCTCGTGCCCTGCCACAGGTATCACAGCAATTTTTTCTCACCCAGCGATGGAGGTCAGAAATCTGAGGATCTTTTCAACAAACCACAGATTCAGATGCAGAACACTGGTGTTTTTCCTAGCTGCTTTCCTTAGTGGATGATGGCACACATTCTATCTTGGGAAACAAAAGGAATTACATTTTCCTGCCAGGAGGAGTGTTCAAGTAAATGAGATGGGGAGGCAGGCTCTGTGGTTCTGGTATATTTTCCAGGGGGCAGCCGGGAAGGTGGATGCTTGGGTAGTGTGAAATAGTGCAAAAAGCACTAGGCTAGGACTTGGGAGACTTGGTTAGTTACACAGAAGGCACGTGATACAGCAGAAAGACACTGGACTGGTTGAAAAAACCACCTGAGTCTGTCTTGATCCTGCCCTGGCCATTCCATGAGATGACCCTGGGCCAGCCACCTAATTCTTCATGACTCTGATTTGTTATCTGTAAAATCAGGGAAGTGGAAAGGGTGATGGCTGAGGGTCTTCTCAGCAGTCTCTGATTCTAAGTCCGGTGGGAATTAGGTGTCTGGGCCCCCAAGGTGCGTAGTTTTAATAGCTTATTTTGGTCTGCCCATCAATCTGACACACCAGATACCATTGAAGGCACACAGGCCTATCCCAATGTGCTCATGGGGGTTCCCTCTTATGTGGTTTATTAATGTGTTCAGAAAACGGGGTAACTTATTGAATAGAGATGCATGCAGTGTTTCTCAATGGGAGTCAGGTCGGGAATTGTTTTAAGTAGATGTTAGATGGGGTGCTTATTTTGTTCCACGTAAATGCGTATAGCCAATAAAAGTTCATAGATCGATGTACTTTAAACTTTTTGTCAGCTGAGTTCCAAGGAACCATGTACCACTGATACCTGCTGCTTGCTCTTTTCTGGCATCAGGGTGACTCCAAATCTTCTAGCAGCACATTCCCAGGAAGCAGGCTATCACTATCTATAGTGCCAGAGCTTTTAGAGCTAACAATCAGTCCCCGCACTTTAAGCTTTTTGACCATTGTGAATGGTTCAGTAACTCCTGCTCGTGCTCCCTGGGAAGGCATGTATTAATGGCTTTCTCTTCTCCATCTACAGGCTTTGTGGACATGTGTGTGCAGCATATCCCTTCTCCAAAGGTGGGCGCCAAGCCCAAGATTGAGCACACCTACACCGGTGGTGTGGACTCCGACCTCGGCGAGGCTATGAGTGACTGTGACCCTGATGTAAGGGCATGTGGCTCCCTGGTTCTCTGGTCTTTTTTTCCCCTTCCTGTGTGGGGATACTGATTTCTGGTCACAGGAGTAATGCCCACTTTCCCACCCTTGCCTCCCCATCCCCATGAGCACAGTCAGGCCTGAATGCAAAGCCTGATGTTGCCACCGCTAGTGCTATGACCTTGGGAACATTACTCACATTTCCTGAGCCTCAAGGCCTTGGTCTATAACACGAGCATAATAAAATGTGAGCGGTTGTTATGAGATTTAAATAAGATTAAGGAAGTGTTACGGTTGTGTTCAGCATGTTGCCTGGCAGATACTAAAGATTCAACAAATGGTAGCTAATCTTGTCAGTCCTGGCTTTTAAAAACATCTTTCCCAGCCATTTCTTAGGCCGTCTAGTTTCTTATCATAAATACACAGCCAGTTGAGAATTGAGTTACATCTTAAGAGGAAATTTGGGACAGTAAGTAATCTTGCCAATAGTGCCTGTCTGCTATCTTAAATCTGTGTCTCTTCCTCAATGCCCTTATCCTCCCAAAAAAAAAAAGAGGAGAATATTTTTGCTCTGCCATGTCTCCTATTCATCCTTCTCAGAGGGATGGGGTAGAACATGGTTTGGAGATGAGACTACCTCATCTTTCTCTAGCTCCTCATAGAGCTCATGTCCTTGCTGTCAAGGAAGATGGCGGGGAGTAGTACTTCCCCGGAGCATAGATGTGGTTGAAGCTGCACCCTGTCCCCTCTTCCAGGGCCCCCTGATGTGCCACACTACTAAGATGTACAGCACAGATGATGGAGTCCAGTTTCACGCCTTTGGCCGGGTGCTGAGTGGCACCATTCATGCTGGGCAGCCTGTGAAGGTACTGGGGGAGAACTACACCCTGGAGGATGAGGAAGACTCCCAGATATGCACCGTGGGCCGCCTTTGGATCTCTGTGGCCAGGTACTGCCAACCAGAGCCCCAGGAGTATGCCTTGGTGTCTATCCAGGGGCTGCCCCCAAGGAGCTGGAAGGAGTGATCCTCCTTGGAAGTAGTTGCAAGGCTCTGTGCAAGAGGGGATAAAGTGGCTCTCCCTCCGCAGGGCTATTGACTTCAAGTTCTTCCTGTCCCAGGTTTGCTGGGGCCAAAGGCAGCTACTGTTGGAATAGTGCCAGAAGCTTCGCCTTTGCACTTTGGGTGGCTCGTGTGAACTTTTTTTTTTAGCCCTATTTGTTTGTTTGTTTGTTTTGAGACAGGGTCTCACTCTGTCTCCTAGGCCAGAGTGCAGTGGCACAATCTCAGCTCACTGCAGCCTCCGCCTCCTGGGCTCAAGCAGTCCTTCCACCTCAGCCTCCCGAGTAGCTGGAACTACAAGCACACACCACTATGTCTGGCTAATTTTTAAATTTTTTGTAGAGACAGTGTCTCACTATATTGCCCAGGCTGGTCTCCAACTCCTGGGCTCAAGTGATCCTCCCACCTCAGCCTCTCAAAAGTGTTGGATTACAGGTGTGAGCCACCACACACCATCTTAAAGCCCTTTTGAAAGCATGAAGCTTGTATGAACTTTTGTAGGAGGATTTCCATTGTTACTCATCTTAATCCTCTTTTCATTTCCTCTCCTGTGTTCCTTAAGTCATAATCTTTGTGTTTCTTCCCAAAAGAAATTGTTCCCCAACTCCACTGTCTACTCTTTGACCAAGAGAGAAGGCTTCACTGGATCCCTTGTAGCATCCCAATCTGCAGTCAAACTTAGCTTGGGCCTCTGGGCTACTTGTCAGTTTATGAGTTTGATTTCCCAGTTGACAAGTTAAACCAAAGCATTTGTGTTCCCTAAGGTGGCTACTCTGCCTCAATGGTGGCCCCTTTTGTTAAATCCACCCTAAATGCCAAAAGGCGGAATATTGAAGAGCTGGGAAAGTGGAAGTTTTCTGTGATGCTTTTTTTTTTGAGATGGAGTCTCACTCTGTCGCCCAACCTGGAGTGCAGTGCCTGTGATCTCGGCTTACTGCAAGCTCCACCTGCTGGGTTCATGCCATTCTGCTGCCTCAGCCTCCCAAGTAGCTGGGACTACAGGTGCCCGCCACCATGCCCAGCTAATTTTTTTGTATTTTTAGTAGAGACAGGTTTCACCGTATTAGCCAGAATGGTCTCGATCTCCTGACCTCATGATCCACCTGCCTCAGCCTCCCAAAGTGCTGGGATTATAGGTATGAGCCACCGCTCCCAGCCTTTTTTTTTTTTCTCTCTGTCAGCCAGGCTGGAGTGCAATGGCGTGATTGCGGCTCACTGCAACCTCTGCCTCCCGGGTTCAAGCAATTCTCCTGCCTCAGCCTCCCAAGTAGCCAGGGTTATAGGTGTGCACCACCATGTCTGGCTAATTTTTTGTATTTTTAGTAGAGATAGTTTTCACCACGTTGGCCAGGCTGGTCTCAAACTCCTGACCTCAGGTGATCCAGCCACCCACCTCAGCCTCCCAAAGCACTGGGATTATAAGCGTGAGCCGCCACACCCGGCCTTCTTTGATGCTTTTGCTAGCCCCTTACAGTTGACACCTTGGGCAGCTTTTTACCATGAGCCTGCAATTGGAATAAGATTTTCCTCTTATGTCCTCACAGAAACACCTTGTACTTTTCTTTCATAATGCCCATCAGTTTGTAACCACATACATGTGTGGATAATGATTGTTTACTGTATGTCTCCCCTGCTAGAATGTATCTGTTTTGCTCACCCCTGCTCTTGGCATGCAGCAAGTACTCAGTAAATTTTTGTGGAATAGGCCGGATATGGTGGCTCACACCTGTAATCCTAGCACTTTGGAAGGCTGAGGCAGGAGGATTGCTTGAGCTCAGGAGTTCAAGACCAGCCTGGACAACATGAAAAAACCCCGTCTCTACAAAAAATACAAAAATTAGTTGGGCATGTTAGTGTGTGCCTGTAGTCCCAGCTACTTGGGGGGCTGACGCAGAAGGATCACTGGAACCTTGGAAGTTCGAGGCTGCAGTGAGCCAAGATTGTGCCACTGCACTCCAGCCTGGTAACAAAGTGAGATCCTGTCTCAAAAAAAAAAAAAAAAAAAATTAGGGAATGCTCTGCCTAAGTTTCACTGCTGCTTATTGGACATTGCTTCAGGTACCACATCGAGGTGAACCGTGTTCCTGCTGGCAACTGGGTTCTGATTGAAGGTGTTGATCAACCAATTGTGAAGACAGCAACCATAACCGAACCCCGAGGCAATGAGGAGGTAGAGTTTCTGAAGAGACCAACTGGGTTGGCTTAAGCTAGATGGTCCCAGGGACACACATGAGCACAAACGGGACTAATCCACAGTCATTGCCATGTCCTGGTTTCAGGCTTAGCCTTCTAGATATGACCCTGCTGGATTCTCCCTGTACTCAGTTCAGATGCGAGGAATTAGGACGGGTGCCTTTTATTATTTTCCTCCTCTCTTTGTTCTGCCAGAATACCTGGGAAGAAATGGCCCTTCAGGTTACCCCCACTCAGCACCAGGCTCCTGGTTGGGGAATACATAGTCTGATCCTAAGCAAGTCCTCTTCTCTTCTCATACCTCTGCACTTTCTGTGCCTGCTCATGCCAGTTGCCCTCAGTCCTTTGTGCTTTGGATCTCAGGCTCAGATTTTCCGACCCTTGAAGTTCAATACCACATCTGTTATCAAGATTGCTGTGGAGCCAGTCAACCCCTCAGAGCTGCCCAAGATGCTTGATGGCCTGCGCAAGGTCAACAAGAGCTATCCATCCCTCACCACCAAGGTATGCCCATGGCCTGCAGCAGCCGCCAAGCCCCACTATCCCCAGCTGAATGGGCAGAGCTGCACACCGCTTCCCATCCATCAGGTGTTCATGATCTGCTGCTTCCAGGAAGCTGTGTCAGGAGCAAGCCCAGCCTATGGCTGTCATGTCAAGGCAGGACAAGACCCGTGTGTGTGTGTGTGTGTGTGTTAAAACAAGACCTGTGTAGGAGGGGGCAGTGATGGGGGGTATAGGACAAGGTTGTGTGTGTGTGTGTGTGTGTGTGTGTGCGCGTATTTGTGTTCCCCAGATGTCTTTATCTAGAAAAAAATACATTTCTTAATGAGTATACTTTGAATTGATTTTCTCGAGAAGAGAAGGAAAAGTGAGTTGTTACTCTGATCCTTGTACACTATGAGCCTGCCAGTGTACCTTTCCAGGTAGCAGGCCAGGAGGGCTAAAGGGCTAGCTTATGTCCATGGGTATAGGGTAGAGTTTGACCTAAATCATTAAGATGGGAATTAAATCATTGACTTCACACCTAGTAGCACCATGCTGAGTGGTCCTGGTGTCTTGAGGACCCACTCATAGGCAGATGCTCCTCACTGAACCTTCTTGAAGAGGCTGGAACAGATGCTAAGTAGTAGCTGTTTCTGATAGGCACCTTCTTGTCTGCTCTGGCCTTGATTTTGTTTGTGTGTGCCTTTGCTGGCATAAGAGAATCCAGGCTGTGACTGCCTGTTGTGTTTCAGGTGGAGGAGTCTGGCGAGCATGTGATCCTGGGCACCGGGGAGCTCTACCTGGACTGTGTGATGCATGATTTGCGGAAGATGTACTCAGAGATAGACATCAAGGTACAGCAGTATCTGCCGGGAGCTGGGTTCACGGTCCAGACTTTCACAAGTGACCAAATCCTTGAATTCCTGGGAAGCTCCAAGGGAAGAGAGAGTACATGTGTTTGTGAAAACCATGATCTGTTGCTCCTTATATGGGAAGGTTTTTGAGAACTGGTTTGCTCCCTTCTGCTGTGTCATACGTTTAAAATCAAGGCTCAGCCGTGCTTGGTGGCTCACTCCCAGCACTTTGGGAGGCCGAGGTGGGAGGATTGCTTGTAGCCAGGAATTCAAGACCAACCTGAGCAACAAAGTGAGACACTGCCTCTACAAAAATTAAAATAAAAAAAATAGCCAGGCTGGGCATGGTGGTCCATTGCTGTAATTGCAGCACTTTGGGAGACTGAGGTGAGAGGATTGCTTGAGCCCAGTTTGAGACCAATCTGGGCAACATAGTGAAACCTCGTCTCTACAAACTAGCCCAGTGCAGTGGCATGTACCTGTAGTCCAGCTACTGGGGGCCTTAGGTGGGAGGATCACCTGAGCCTAGACTGTCAAGGCTGCAATGAACTGTGATTGTGCCATCGCTCTCCAACCTGAGCCTAGGAGGTCATGGCTGCAATGAGCAATCATTGTGCCATTGCTCTCCTTTTTGAGATGGAGTCATACCCTGTCTCAAAAAACTAAAAAATAAAAATTAGTCAGGTGTGGTGGCTTGCACCTATAGTCCCAGCTACTCCGCAGGCTGAAGCAGGAGGATTGCTTGAGCCCAGCAGTTCCAGGCTGCAGTGAGCTACGATCATGCCACTGCACCCTAGCATGGGTGACAGAGCAAGACCCTGTCTCAAAAAATAAATGCATTGAAAAATAATAAAACAGGCCAAGCACGGTGGCTCACACCTGTAACCCCAACACTTTGAAAGTCCAAGGCGGTTGGATTGCTTGAGGTCAGGAGTTCAAGACCAGCCTGACCAACATGGTGAAACTCCGTCTCTACTAAAAATACAAAAATTAGCCAGACATGGTGGCAGGCACCTGTAATCCCAGCTACTCAGGAGGCTGAGATAGGATAATTGTTTGAAACCGGGTGGCAGAGGTTGCAGTGAGCCAAGATCGCACCATTGCACTCCAGCCTGGGTGATAGGGCGAGACTCTGTCTCAAAAAAAAAAAAAAAGAAAAAGAAAATAAAGGCTCCCAAGCCAAAGTTATTCTTGGTCCTTTGTTAGGGAAATAATTGCACAATTAAACAATTAACCCATGGGTGGTGATTAGGTCTCAGAGTGGGTGGTTTCAAGGAGAGGGTGGGGACTGTCTCTCCCAGATTCTTTGTCAAGCCTTGATGTAGCCCCTCAAACCATGTGTTGCTTGGCCTCCTTGTCCTAGTTGAGTCGTATTTTCTCCAAGGCCCTGTGGAGACCCTCAATACCCCTCTTAGACTCCTCTACTGATGTATCTAGGAAGGAGGAAGGATTGGTGTCATAGAAAACACTGGGTTTCCTGGGCAGCAGACCATGTTGGGGCTTCAGGGCAGAGCTTCACTCAGATGCTGTGGGTTGAGAATGACATGGGTGCACACCAGTGGGTCTCTAGCACCAGCTCTGTCAGACCCATGGGGGTTGTTCAGTGAATGGTGGTAGACGGCTGAATGGATGCTGAGAGCTACCTTTGAAGACTAGAATTAAGGCCCTAGTTTGATACCCCACTTACTCTTGGCTCAGGAATCTAATTTCTTTACTACAGTAAGTTTTCTTGGGCTTTTTGGTGATGGTTTGGACAGCTCTTTTAACCTGCTGTTGTACTTATCACTTGTGCTGATTAAGGCAGTTGGGGTTTTCACAGAGGTAGTGTCAAGGGAGCTTCTGAATTCCCTTAGGTAAATGGTTGCCCTTCCAACAAAATTAGACCTCGCTTCAGTAATTTATTTTCTGTTTCCCAGGTGGCTGACCCAGTTGTCACGTTTTGTGAGACGGTGGTGGAAACATCCTCCCTCAAGTGCTTTGCTGAAACGCCTAATAAGAAGTAAGCTGGGAGCACAGTGTCCCCGGGACTGCAGCCTCCTGGACACTCTCTCTCCTTTATCTTCCACCTCCACCCCCACCGTGAGCACTATGCACATAGAGACCTCTACAGCTCAGAATGGGGGGTGCTTACAATACTTGAGTTTCACTCCAGCCCTCTCAGCCCTTCTGCCTTTGAACACAACGACATGGGATTATTCGCCTTGGGTATTCCCAAGAGGAATTTCATAACTGCCACTTTGTCTCTATAAAATGACTATCTTAAAAGTTTACTCCAAATCTTACTCACTTTTTGTTTTTTTGTTTTTTTTTGACACAGGCTGGAGTGCAGCCTCAACTTTCTGGGCTTAAGCAATCCTCCCAAGCAGCTAGGACTATGGGCACACACCAGGCCATCTGTTAATTTTTTTATTTTTTGTTGTCCAGACTGGTCTTGGACTCTTGGGCTCAAGTGTTCCTCCCACCTTGGCCTCCCAAATTGTTGGGATTACAGGTGTGAGCCACCATGCCCAGCTTAAACCTTACTTTTTTTTTCTTTTTTTTAAGACAGTCTCGCTCTGTCGCCCAGGCTGGAGTACAGTGGCATGATCTCGCCTCACTGTAGCCCCTGCCTCCCAGGTTCAAGCAATTCTTGTGCTTCAGCTTCCCCAGTAGCAGGGATTACATGCACGCACCGCCACACCTGGCTAATTTTTTTGTATTTTTAGTAGAGATGGGGTTTCGCCATGTTGCCCAGGCTGGTCTCGAACCCCTGACCTCAGGCAGTCCGCCCGCCTCGGCCTCCCAAAATGCTGGGATTACAGGCATGAGCCACCACGCCCAGCTTAAACCTTACTTTCATAAAGACCAGTAGATTGAAATGAAAGAAAGATGAGCCCTTTGCCCTTTTTGCTCTACCTTGCCCCTGATACTGTGGCTTTTTTTTTTTTTTTTTTTTTTTTTTTTTGAGACAGGGTCTCACTTCATCACCCAGGCTGGAGTACAGTGGTGCCACCATGGGTCACTGCAGCCTCAACCTCCCGAGCTCAAGCGATCCTCCTACCTTAGTTAGCCTCCCAGGTAGCTGGGACTACAGGTGTGCTAACCACACCTGGGTTTGTTTTTCTTTTTTTTTTTTTCTTTTGAGACAGAGTCTCACTCTGTAGCCCAGGCTGGAGTGCAGTGGCTCGATCTCAGCTCACTGGAACCTCTGCCTCCCGGGTCCAAGCAATTCCCCTGCCTCAGCCTCCTGAGTAGCTAGGACTACAGGGAGTGAGTGTCACCACACCCAGCTAATTTTTGTATTTTTAGTAGAGATGGGGTTTCACTGTGTTGGCCAGGCTGGTCTCGAACTCCTGATCTCATGATCTGCCTGCCTCAGCCTCCCAAAGTGTTGGGATTACAGGCATCAGCCATCGCACCCGGCTGGCTAATTTTTTATAGAGATGGGGTCTCTTGCTTTGTTGCCCAGGTTCTGTTTGTTTGTTTGTTTGTTTGTCTGGGGTTTTTTTTTTGTTCTGTTTTGTTTTTGAGACAGAGTCTTGCACGGTCGCCAGGCTGGAGTGCAGTGGCACAATCTCGGCTCACTGCAACCTCCGCCTTCTGGGTTCAAGTGATTCCCCTGCCTCAACCTGAGTAGTTGTGATTACAGGCATGCGCCAGCGCACGCCACCACGCCCAGCTAATTTTTTGTATTTTAGTAGAGATGGGGTTTCACCATGTTGGCCAGGGTAGGCTCGATCTTCTGACCTTGTGATCCGCCCACCTCGGCCTCCCAAAATGCCGGGATTACAGGGGTGAGCCACCGCGCCTGGCTGTTTGTTTTTAAGAGGCAATATGTTGCTGTATCACCCAGACTGGAGTGCAGTGGTGTGAGCCATAGCTCACTGCAGCCTCAAATTCCTGGGTTTAAGTGATCCTCCTGCCTTGGCCTCTCAAAGTGCTGGGATTACAGGTCTGAACCACCACGCTTGGCCCCTGTGGCTTTCACTGATGTCACTTCCTCAGCTGTCCATCTTGTTACCCTTTTCTTAGTAATGCCTCTTCTGCTGTTCTGTTAGCTGTCCTTATCACCCATTTCCATTCTGACCAGGAACAAGATCACCATGATTGCTGAGCCTCTTGAGAAGGGCCTGGCAGAGGACATAGAGAATGAGGTGGTCCAGATTACGTGGAACAGGTGAGAACAGGGCTCTGACGCCAGGGTCGAAAGGAGGCAGGGATGCCACAGTTTAACTGCCGGGTCTCTAAGAGCACACATCTTTCTGGGGAGCATTTATGTCTTTGCCTTTGCTCTTGTTCTGGGCACAGTGGGTAGGATGAAGTGACTGTCTTCCAGGAAGGGAGGGTCTGTGGCTCCAGGACCGGCAATCACAGAGCTGGCTGACAGCTCCATTGTCTCCTCCTTTCCCCAGGAAGAAGCTGGGAGAGTTCTTCCAGACCAAGTACGATTGGGATCTGCTGGCTGCCCGTTCCATCTGGGCTTTTGGCCCTGATGCGACCGGCCCCAACATTCTGGTGGATGATACTCTGCCCTCTGAGGTACAGCAGAACTGATGGGAACTGGGTGGCGGTCTCTTACCTCTGGAGTGGAAGAAACTACAAAGTGTTCTTTTCCCAAAAGTATCTTGTGTCCTCTGGTGAAGGACAGTATCCCCTTACAGGCACATCTGTCTTCTCCCTCTAAACGCTTCAGCCGTTGCCAGGGCGACTGCTAAGGAGGCCTCATGTTTCTCTATAGGTGGACAAGGCTCTTCTTGGTTCAGTGAAGGACAGCATCGTTCAAGGTTTCCAGTGGGGAACCAGGGAGGGCCCCCTCTGTGATGAATGTAAGTCCACCAGCACTCCCGACCCCAGTCCTCGAGGGTCCTTGCAGCCAGGCATGTGAGTGGGATGGGCTCACCATCTTTAGGATTCGGCAGGAGAAGCAGCTTGGGGTACACAGGACCATCCCAAGTCCTGGGCCAGCTTCTTCCCTTTTCCTTCCTTATCCTGGTGGTGTAGCCTGGAAATGGAAATTTAAGTCATTTCTAAACTGTCATTTGCTCCTCATTTCTGAGAAGGGTTTGGCGTTGGACGTATTTGAGAAGAGATATCAAGAGGATGATGAGATTGGAATGGTTTATAGACCCTGATTGGGCTTCATGGACCAAATGTACAATTCTGGAATTTATTCTACATCCACAAAAATGTAAATATGTGCAGAAGAAGGAAATAAACTTCTAGGAAAGCTCTAAGTCTGAGCATGGTCTGAAGCAAACACTAAGAACATATGCTTAACTTCTGACCTCTGCCATGGGCCTTGCTTATTCAGTTAGAACGCCCACCTCCCATTTGATTTCTGTACCATGTCTTTCATGACTGCAAGACAGCTGCAGTGTTGCAGGAGACTGCTACTCTGCCATGGCCCCATGACAGGCCCAGAACCTCTCCCCAGTCACTCCCTCCACCTCCTTTACAGTGATTCGGAATGTCAAGTTTAAGATCCTGGATGCGGTGGTTGCCCAGGAGCCCCTGCACCGGGGCGGGGGCCAGATCATCCCCACAGCCAGGAGAGTCGTCTACTCTGCCTTCCTCATGGTAAGAGAATGGGGCGGTAGGGGACCATCTGCTTCACTGGACAGGGGACTAAGTGAAGGAGCAAGTGGGACTATAGGCCCCCAGCCTTCCCCAAGCTGAGGGGCCTTTCTTCTTGCTCTGCTGCAGGCTACTCCTCGTCTGATGGAGCCTTACTACTTTGTAGAGGTCCAGGCCCCTGCAGATTGCGTCTCTGCAGTTTATACCGTCCTGGCCAGGCGCAGGTGAGCGGCCCCAGGCGTATTAGGGAGAGTGCTGAGAGCAAGAGCAGAACAAGAGTCACCTCGGCTCCTACAGGGAAGAGAGGTTGGCCTTCTCTACCCTCCTCTCTCTGGAAACCCCGTGAGCTGATTTTCCAGAAAGAAGTAGGAGCGGAGGGAGGCAAGCCCCCGCTTTTCTGCAGATTAAAATTTGACATTTCTCCATCCTGGCTAACACAGTGAAACCCCATCTCTACTAAAAATACAAAAAATTAGCTGGGCGTGGTGGCGGGTGCCTGTAGTCCCAGCTACTTGGGAGGCTGAGTCAGGAGAATGGCGTGAACCCGGGAGGCGGAGCTTGCAGTGAGCCGAGATGGCGCCACTGCATTCCAGCCTGGGCGACAGAGCGAGGCTCTGTCTCAAAAAAAAAAAAAAATTGATATTTCTTTTGGGATCCCCTCCTCACAGAGCTGTTGGAGGCAGTGCTGAGGCAAGTCAGTGATGGGAACGTCTTTGGGCCCTTGTCCCTTCACCATCCCACTCCTGTCCTCTGCCCAGAGGTTGCTGCCACTTTGACTTCCACAGGGAATTATACTGAGAGCCCTGAGCCTTTTCTGCTTTTTGTAGAACATTCTTGGTTACTCTTTCTTTGATGGTAACTCTGGGCTGGAATGCATTTGGGGACAGCAAATGCTGGATTGCTTCTTGGCTTTTGGCCTGTGTTTGACTAGAGGCTCAGCCTTTGTTTTTCTGTCTCAGGGGGCACGTGACTCAGGATGCACCCATCCCAGGCTCCCCTCTGTACACCATCAAAGCTTTTATCCCGGCCATTGACTCTTTTGGCTTTGAGACTGATCTCCGGACTCACACCCAGGGACAAGCCTTTTCTCTGTCTGTCTTCCACCACTGGCAGGTGAGAAAGCAAAGCAGGCTGGCGGACTTGGCTTCCCACCTCTGCAAGCCTCATCCCCTTCTGTCCTGATCCCTCTCCAAGCCCTAAGTGAGGTGTACAGCATCCTGGAGAAGAGTCCTCCTCTGGGGAGCATATATTCAGGGCAACTTGAATCTGTGTCTCTCAGTTTAAAAAAAAAAAAGAAATAATAGGGCCGGCTATGGTGGTTCACACCTGTAATCCCAGCACTTTGGGAGGCTGAGGCGGGCAGGTCACCTGAGGTCAGGAGTTCGAGACCAGCTTGACCAACATGCAGAAACCCCATCTGTACTAAAAATATAAAATTAGCTAGGCGTGGTGGTGCATGCCTGTAATCCCAGCTACTTGGGAGGCTGAGGTAGGAGAATCGCTTGAACCCGGGACGCGGAGGTTGCATTGAGCCGAGATCACGCCATTGTACTCCAGCCTGGGAGACAAGAGCGAAACTCCATCTCAAAAAAATAATAAGTAGCCTTTCGGCCGGAACCGCCATCTTCCAGTAATTCGCCAAAATGACGAACACAAAGGGAAAGAGGAGAGGCACCCGATATATGTTCTCTAGGCCTTTTAGAAAACATGGAGTTGTTCCTTTGGCCACATATATGCGAATCTATAAGAAAGGTGATATTGTAGACATCAAGGGAATGGGTACTGTTCAAAAAGGAATGCCCCACAAGTGTTACCATGGCAAAACTGGAAGAGTCTACAATGTTACCCAGCATGCTGTTGGCATTGTTGTAAACAAACAAGTTAAGGGCAAGATTCTTGCCAAGAGAATTAATGTGCGTATTGAGCACATTAAGCACTCTAAGAGCCGAGATAGCTTCCTGAAACGTGTGAAGGAAAATGATCAGAAAAAGAAAGAAGCCAAAGAGAAAGGTACCTGGGTTCAACTAAAGCGCCAGCCTGCTCCACCCAGAGAAGCACACTTTGTGAGAACCAATGGGAAGGAGCCTGAGCTGCTGGAACCTATTCCCTATGAATTCATGGCATCATAGGTGTTAAAAAAAAAAAATAAAGGACCTCTGGGCTACAAAAAAAAAAAAAAATAATAATAATAATAATAAGTAATAAATTTAGGAATAAAATAAATAAGAAGAGTCCTGCTTCTGGGCCTGAATCTTCTGGGAATTCTGCCTGGGCCATCTGAAATTCCTTTGCCTTTTAGATTGTGCCTGGTGATCCCCTGGACAAGAGCATTGTCATCCGCCCCTTGGAGCCACAGCCAGCTCCTCACCTGGCCCGGGAATTCATGATCAAAACCCGCCGTAGGAAGGTATGTCTCCCTTGGGCCTGTTGCCATCCCTCAACCCCCCAGGACTCTCAGAAGCAGGATCTCTCTCTTTCTTTTGGCCCCTTTTCCTAAGGGACACTTTTCCAATGTAGAGATATGATCTGTATACTCCTTAGGCAACCAAACCTGGGCCCCAATCTCGTTGGGAAAGGAGAGCCTTATCCTCCCATGTGATAGTACCCTAAAGGCAGGGCTCCTGAAACACCACCACCTACCTTCCAGCCACCACTAGCCTCCCCACTGAACACAGGTCTTGGATAGTCTCCTTGCTTAGTCTGCGACCACCTCGGGCTTTCTTATATTTGCCCCATTCCCTGCAGGGCCTCAGTGAAGATGTGAGCATCAGCAAATTCTTCGATGATCCTATGTTGCTGGAACTTGCCAAACAGGATGTTGTGCTCAATTACCCCATGTGAGTGCATGGACTCCTGGGAGCTCCTGCTCCCTACAGTGGGCTGCAACTCCTGTACTTGAAGCTGAGACCTCGTATGACGTGGCCTTCGTGTTGTCAGAGAGTGTCTGGAAGCTGCTGTTGCCATCTTGAACAACTCACCAACCTCCAACCCAGAGCCCCAGTGAGAGAGGAGCATTTGGCCTCCTGCTTCCTTCTGTGGCCTCTGCCGGGCTCCATTCCCAAGGAAAAGAGAGGAGCTTGGGCTCACAGAAAGAGAAGGGGATGAAACCCCAAGGGGCCCTATCTTTGGGATTTACATGGAATTTTATTTTCTACAAGTTTGACCTTAGCCATGGTTTGCAAGTGAACAGAACATTCTGACCTCTGTCTTGCTCTGCTCCTTTCATCCTCGTCTCCCCTGCCCCGTCTGGTGCTTACATTCTGAATATATGTCATCTCCCAAGAGGCTTCACTGCCTCTGCTTCCAGCTGCAGCCTCCTTCCTGCCTGGGTCCCCAGGGAAGCCGCCTGCCTTTTAATTCAGTGTTCCCATGAGCGCCAAGGCCCCATTATTGCCCCCTTGCTCCCACTCCATGCTGCTTCTGGGTGGGACCTAAGATGGCTTGGGAGTTGTTGGGTTCCTGCGATCAGAGGTCTACCCCACGACCTCCTCAGGAAACTGCTGCCTCCCTTAAGAATCTTCCTTGCCCTGGAGTAGGGGGCCAGAGCACTTTGATTTCCAGCCATTTACTCCAAGTCCTCTCCCCAGCTACCACCAGTCCCTTACTCTGTTCTCCCCCAGTGAAAAAGAGTCTGTTGATTTTCCTCAAAACTGCTTTATTAGGAATGTACCAGGGATTGAGTTAGGGGAGTTGGACAGCCCCGGCTCCTATAGGAGTTCTACTTCTCTCCAGCATCCTGTGCCATCCTCTTGACATAATCGCTGTACATTGTGTACACAGCACCTGTGTGAGAGAAAAGAAATAATGCCCCTTGGCATCAAACCCTTCACCCGTCCTCTGGCTCTCAGGCGTCCCAGGGGTTCACCTCTAGCTGCTCCCTTGAGAGTCCAGCTTCCCGCTCATCTTTGTGCCCCAGGTCCCAACAGCTGCTTCAAGCATCTGACCACACACCCTGGGGAAACCGCTTATCTGACAGTTCACAAAACACTTTCACATGTATTGTGTATCTGAGAAACCTCACAGCAGCCTGCAAGGTAGGCAAGCCAGGGGTGGTTATTGTCATGTTACACATCAGGAAACTGAGGCTCAGTGAGAAAGATTTGTCCACTGTCACACAGTTAGCAAGTGGCTGTCTGCTTTTTAATCTCAAGAGGAAGAGAAATTCAACATATGTTCTGTTGCATGATTTTTCTCACCCCTAGGGCAAACTGTCATGAGACACTGTCCCCACAGGCCTGGGACAGGAGCCTAAACAGGGAAGATGGCTCAGTATAGGGGCTTCACCAAGCATGTGATGTGGAGCCCAGAACAGGAGAACTTAAGTCACAGTCCTTTTTTTTTTTTTTTTTTTTTTTTTTTTGAGACAGAGTCTCACTCTGTCACCCGGGCTGGAGTGCAGTGGCGGATCTCAGCCCACTGCAGCCTCCGCCTCCCAGGTTCAAGCAATTCTCCTGCCGCAGCCTCCAGAGTAGCTGGGACTAAAGGCACCTGCCGCCACGCCCAGCTAATTTTTGTATTTTTAGTAGATACGGGGTTTCACCATGTTGGCCAGGATGGTCTCGCTCTCCAGACCTCATGATCTGCCCGCCTTGGCCTCCCAAAGTGTTGAGATTACAGGCGTGAACCACCGCGCCCAGCCAAGCACAGTCCTTTTAATTGTTGGGACTTAAAGACCTACAAACTGCATAATCGGTTTTGCCCTCATTCTGCGACCCCACAAAGCTACTCACCTAGCATGATTGCACCCACTGCACAGGCTTGCGCTGCCACTCGGGTGTGAATCAGGTGTATGGACATCTTGGTGGAACCACGAGACCTCAGCCGGTAAATCCTGTATGCTGCTACCACCAAGCAGCCTCCTAAGCCTGTGGGCAGAGAACACAGCCCCTGGACCACAGCCACAATGCACAGCACTCCCCTGATGAGAGATACCTTACCAGGCAGGCTGGGCATCTAGATAAACAGCTGGTTTTATGCAGCATCTGGTGGCGGGGGGTGGGCGTTGCGGGGGACCTAGGGGGATCATTAGAATATTGAGTTGTTGCCGGGGCATGGTGGCTCATGCCTGTAATCCCAGCACTTTTGGGAGACTGAGGCAGGTGGATCACCTGAAGTTGGGAGTTTGAGACCAGCCTGACCAAAATGGAGAAACCCAGTCTCTACTAAAAGTACAAAATTAGCCGGGCGTGGTGGTGCATGCCTATAATCCCAACTACTCAGGAGGCTGATGCAGGAGAACCACTTGAACCCAGGAGGCAGGGGTTGTGGTGAACCGAGACTGTGCCATTGCACTCCAGCCTGGGCAACGAGTGAAACTCCATCTCAAAAAAAATATATATATATTGAGTTGTTGCCCTTCAATGGCATTTTCAAAGTGGCTGCCTCCCTCCCGTGACACCCCTCCCCCATATACAAATAGCTGATCACCACCAGTGATGCCCCTCCCCCAGATACAAATAGCTGATCACCACGACTCAGCCCCTCCCCACCAATTTGCTCCGCCCTGGGCCCTTGAGCCACACTGCTGGCTCCCACCTCCTGGTACAGCTGTTTTCCTACTCTACCAGGGCCATAAGGAAGGAAGCCCTGGGGGACCCCAAGGTGTTCTTCTGACCCTTCCCACTTTGGTGTTGGTGCTCCAGGTTCCTCATATCCCATGTACTCAGTTGGCTGCCACCTCCACCCATCCAGACGTCCTGATTTCATTGTAAGGGTTTGCCCCTTGGCACCTTTGCTGTTGTTTCCCTTGTTCCGTGAGTAGGACCACTTGAGTTTTCTGACCTCTGCTTCATTCTCTTTGGAGGGTACCAGGAGACATGACAGAGAAGGCCTCCTACTCGGCACCCCATTCCTTTCTTCACTTACCTATAGGCACCAGCGGAGATTCCCGAGTCTTCCTCAGGAGCTTCTCAGACACACAGTCTTCGTCGTCAGGTGGTACCCACCAGCGTCTGTTAGCAGACATAATCCTGGACCTGGATGTAAGCAGCTGAGACTCCTATGCTGCAGCCCCGTCCTAGAGAGAGGCACTCCACAATCAGAACTCTGATTCCTCAGTCTGGAGAGGAAAGGAAGGTTACCTGCTAAGACCCTCTCTCACCATGCCCCAACACAGCCTCTACTTGAAAAGATGTCCCTCCCAGGTATCCCATCTCAGGTGGCTGGGCCACTAGTGCCATTTCTCCGTCTCCATTTCCTACCATCTGCCTCTTCCCCAGCTCATTCTGTCTTCACTGCTTTCTCAGCTTCCCCTTCCCCCATCTGCATCCCTATGGGTGTGATCCTTGGGCCAAGAAAAACAGCTGGAAAAGTCCACAGATGGTGGTGGGAGAAACAGTCCTTGAGTGCTGGGGCCCCCGCTGGCCTTTGGTCTGTGATGGTTTCTCCTGTGGGAGCTACAGAGCAGGATCTGGCCCCAGGGAGCCAGAAACGTCCTAGACCAGATAGTGTCACAGCATTAGTTACCAAATTGCCAGAGATTATAATGATTGGACATTGATTTGCATGTAATTTAGCATATATTTTGCACATGAGTACTAAGGAACACATTCTGGTTCCTGAGCTGCTCCGTTTTTCCAGGTCCATCTCTTTCCAGGCAGGTTCTTCACAATTACCAACTGGCTACCTTCATCCCTGGGCTGGAAACAAGGGTTCTGCCAATGGGATGCCTTCTTTTTTTGTTGTTTTTTTGTTTGTTTGTTTGTTTTGAGACGGAGTTTCGCTCTGTAGCCCAGGCTGCAGTGCAGTGGTGCCATCTCGGCTCACTGCAACCTCCGCCTCCCAGGTCCCGGTTGAAGCAATTCTGCCTCAGCCTCCCAAGTAGCTGGGATTACAGGTGTGCACCATGCCCAGCTAATTTTTTGTATTTTTTTAGTAGAGACGGGGTCTCACCCTGATAGCCAGGCTGGTCTTGAACTCCTGACCTCTTGATCCGCCCACCTCGGCTTCCCAAAGTGCAGGGATTACAGGTATGAGCCACCATGCCCTGTCCAATGGGATGCCTTCTAAGCCTAACCATACGGCAAACTCTCTTTTCTTTTTCTTCTTTTTTTTTTTTTTAGGCAGGGTCTCACTTTGTCACTCAGGCTGGAGTGCAGTGTCAATCCCTGCAAGCTTGACCCTCCAGACTCAAGCAGTCCTTCCACCTCAGCCTCTCAAGTAGCTGGGACTACAGGTGCATGCTACCATGCTCAGCTAATTTTTGTATTTTTTGTAGAGACAGTTTTGCCATGCCGCCCAGCCAATCTTGAACTCCTGGGCTCAGGCGATCTGCCCACCTCAGCCTCCCAAAGTTCTGGGATTACAGGCATGAACCACTGTGCCTGCCCTTGAGTCAGCTTCTATCCTAGTTAGCCCTCCTCTCCTGGAGGAGCAAGGACTGGTGGCCCCCCAGGTCGTTGGCATGCTGGTGCTTACCCTAGGAGATGGCTAGAACGAGGAGAACGGGCGGCCAGGCCAGGGCTCAGCGTCTGCTGTTTTGAACCGACCAAAAGCTGAGATGGAGCTGCCACTATGGGGTCAGGGAAGCAGTGACTTGGGCTTTATGAAAACTTTGAAGTCAGGGATGGAGAGGGGAGGGGAAAGGACAGGGGATCGGTCTTAACCCCCAATCTGCTGAGTCCCAAGCCAAAGCTCCAGGCACTGGAAAGTAAGGAAAGACCAAATGGAGGGGAGCCCCTAACTAGATTCAGTCTTTTAATTCCCATGGAATTAAGTGGCTGGATCAGAGACAGGCTTGATGAGGAGAACGGAGATGGAGATACAGGAACAAGGATGAGCAGAAAGCCTGGGTCCCCCAAGTTACACTCCCTCGGATACTCTTATGAACAATGTGGGATGTAAATAAAATACCCTAGTTGTGAGAGACAGACTCTCTAGGCTGTCTTTTGGTTTGGGATTTTTTTTTTTTTTTTCCGAGACGGAGTCTTGCTCTGTCACCTAGGCTGGAGTGCAGTGGCACGATCTCAGCTCACTGTAACCTCCGCTCCCAGGTTCAAGTGATTCTCCTGCCTCAGCCTCCCGAGTAGCTGGGATTACAGGCATGTGCCACCATACCCAGCTAATTTTTTTATTTTTAGTAGAGGCGGGGTTTCACCATGTTGGCCGGGCTGGTCTGGAAATCCTGACCTTGTGATCCACCCGGCTCAGCCTCCCAAAGTGCTGGGATTACAAGCATGAGCCACCACACCCAGCTAGTTTTTGGGGTTTTTTGTTTTCTTTTGTTTTTGAGATGGGGTCTCCCTCTGTCACCCAGGCTGTGTGATCTTGGCTCACTGCAGCCTCATCCTCCCAGGCTCAAGCAACCCTCCCATCTCAGCCTCCTAAATAGCTGGGACCACGGGCACATACCACCACACTTGGCTCATTTTTGTATTTTTGGTAGAGACAGTTTTACCATGTTACCCTGGCTGGTCTCAGAACTGGCCTCCCAAAGTACTGGGATTACAGGTGGAAGCTACAGGGCCCAGCTTCCAGAACTCTTTATACTACCTATGGGGTGATGCTCATTCAGGTTGCAGGGATGACAGTGATCAGGATTAGGGCTCTTCTGTACTCAGTATATTTCTTTCTTTCTTTTTTTTTTTTTTGAGACGGAGTTTCACTCTTGTTGCCCAGGCTGGAGTGCAATGGCATGATCTCAGCTCACTGCAATCTCTGCCTCCCGGGTTCAAGTGATTGTCCTGCTTCAGCCTCCCGAGTAGCTGGGATTACAGGCGCCTGCCACCACGCCCAGCTAATTTTTGTGTTTTTAGTAGAGATGGGGTTTCGTCTTGTTGGCCAGGCTGGTCTCCAACTCCTGACCTCAGGTGATCCGCCCACCTCGGCCTCCCAAAGTGCTGGGATTACAGGCATAAGCCACCGTGCCCAGCCCTGTACTCAGCATATTTCAAAACTCTCAGCTATTCTATATGGTAAGTAGCAGTTGTTCACAAAGGAATGGAGCTTCAGAGAGGCTTAATGACTTACCTGAGGATACACAGCTAGTACATGGCAGTTTTGTCATCTGAACCCAGGTCAGGCTGGCTCAAGCGTTTGCACTCCTAACTGCAATACTAACCTCCAGGGGGCTGGTTAAACGGAAGCCCTTTCCAGATGAATACTGAAGCTTAGGAATGCTAGTATATCCTGGCACCCTTGTTTAGGAGAAGAAAAAGTATGTGCTAAGCAAATGGAAAAAGATAGGGTGTGCTAGGGAGATCCCACTCTATCCCAGGCCTTTGTTTCTTCCCTAGATTACTCAGCCCTGTGTGTTTATCCTAAAGGGGCTCTGCAGCACTGGAAATTTGTTTGGCAGATGATGTCCTTTTCTCTCCCCAGCATTCACTGCTCTAGGCAGAGACCCAGGGTCACAGCAACTCCCCAGGGCCTTCACATGTCCCCAGTGTCCATGGGAACTCTCCTCCCAGCCTTTCACACACACCCTCCTTTGCTGCCTCTCCAGGTTCCAGCAGTGGCCTGAATTCTCAGGAGATGGACGGTATATTCCCTTACTGGTCTAGGCCAGAAAAAGGGGGATGAAAATGTCTGGATAAGACAGGGCAGGAAACAGGATCAACTCCAAGTCCTTTGAAGAACAGGAGCCAAACCACGGATAGTGAAGTTCAGCTTCTCCCTACTGAAATGATGGTGATGTTCCCACAGCTGAGAAATAATAATAATTGCTGTGATTTACTGAGCACCTTCTATGGGCCAAGCAGTGTGCTAATTGCTTTGTTTTTGTTTTGTTTTGTTTTGAGACAGAGTCTCACTCTGTCACCCAGGCTGGAGTGCGGTGGTAATCAAAGCACACTGCAGCCTCGAACTCCTGGGCTCAAGGGATCCTCCAGCCTCAGCTTCCTGAGTAGCTGGGATTACAGGCACATGCCACCACGCCTGGCTAATTTTTGTATTTTTAGTAAAGATGGGGTTTCACCCTGTTGGCTAGGCTGGTGTCGAACTCCTGGCCTCAAAGTGATCCACCCACCTCGGCCTCCCAAAGTGCTGGGAATATAGGCGTGAGCCACCATGCCCGGCCTCCTTTGTGTAGATTAATTCTCACGATAGCAATGAGGTAGGTGCTATTATTATCCGCACTTCACAGGCAAAAAACTGGGGCTCCATTAAGCGTTTTGCCCAACAGTAAGTGACAGAAAAAAGACCAGACTTCTAACTCACTACTCAGGACTAACCTGAGAGAATGTAAAGTGGAGGGGAAATCTTGAAATAGAAGAAGTAAAATTGCTTTGTATTTCAAAAACTTCTGAGAACATACAGTAACTAAAAAAAACTTCAAGGAACAGATTTTTGTAGAGTCCTGCTTTAGTAAACAGATAAGATAAAATTATGATAGCATCATTTTTGTGAACATGCCGAGTCTTTAATGTTTTCCATTTATGCATTGCTACATTAGTAATTTGTTTAGTAGACCTCTTTTTCTTCCAAATCAGGTCACATCAATAGAAATTCTGATTTAGAGGGGCCTAAATCAATGATGCGGACAGACTTAGCATAGGCAAAAGTCAGACGTGGGATCAGTTAGCCCACAGACCAACCACTCTAAATATTGGGTTATGCCATTTAATCTCTTAGAGTCTTTGGCTTCGTTGGTAAAATCAAGGTAGCACCTGCCCATAGGATGATCGCAAGGGTTAAAAGAGAATTGTTAGAATTCTGCTAACTCCTGCTGCTCCTCTTCCTCCAGGAGCAAGTGGCAGGGAATGGGTAGCAGGCTGGGGGAAAAGCGGAGAGTCCCTGACAACAGATGGCAAAGTTACCATATTCTGTGTGGTTCCGAATTCAGCACAGCTTTTCTCATTCCCTTCCCCCGGACCCCCTCCTTCTTGGGCTTGCCCACCCTAACTGGAAGCTTTAGGCTTGTTCTCCCTGTTGTGTTAAAGGGGAAGGGATGGGGGGAAGGGGGACTAAGTCTTAAAGCTCTCAACACGATCTAAGGCACAGCTATGCTATTTATAGCCCAAGGGAGCGAGTGACTGGGAGGGGAGGGACAAGCAGCTTTTGCCTTGAGCTAATGGGAGCTGTAAGTGAGGGCATGATGGAGAATAGACTAGGGGACAGAGGATGCTCCTAGTTGGGGTTGGAATGGGAAGAAATGGGGTTGAAAGGCTGGGAGAATCAGAGGGGAGAAAACATTAGGGGATATAGTTGTGTCTGGGGCACTTGAAGGGTAAGGAGTGGAGTAGCAGGAACAGGCAGTGGAAGTTTCTAGATAATATGGCTAGGCTGAGGCCGCTTCCTGGTGGAGGCTGTCTGTAACACCCCCACCCCCCACCCTTTTATAAACAGGCATTGAGTTCCAAGGACCTCCTAGCATTTGTCCAAGGACAGCCCCAAGGGCCACAGGCCTGAAGCCAGAAAGTACCTTTGGTATCCACTAATCTTTCTGAGAAGACTTCACATATTTTTTAATTTAATTTTTTTTTTTTTCTGAGACAGAGTCTCACTCTGTCGCCCAGGCTGGAGTGCAGTGGTGCTCACTGCAACCTCCGCCTCCCGGCTTCAAGCAATTCTCCTGCCTCAGCCTCCCGAGTAGCTGGGACTACCCAGCTAGTTTTTGTCTTTTTGGGTAGAGACGGTCACCATGTTGGCCAGTGTGGTCTTGAACTCCTGATCTCAGGTGATCCACCCGGCTTGGCCTCCCAAAGTGCTGGGATTACAGGCATGAGCCACCACACCTGGCCAAAAGAACTTTTTTGACAACAAAAAAATCTGGTTCAGTCAACATCCCTGTGGGCAGGGGCAGGGAGAAGCAGTATAATGTGTCCCACAGGTTAACTGAAACTGCTGGGATTAGTGGAGAGGGAGGGTGGTGTTTCCCACTAATACCTCTCTCCCATTAGCAGGAGTAATCAATAACTTCTCTCTCTCTTTTTTTTTTTTTTTTTTTTTTGAGATAGAGTCTCACACTGTCACCCAGGCGGGAGTGCAGTGGCGTGATCTCAGCTCACTGCAACCTCCGCCTCCTGGGTTCACGTGATTCTCCTGCCTCAGCCTTCCAAGTAGCTGGGATTACAGGTGCATACCACCACACCCAGCTAATTTTTTTCAATTTTTAGCAGAGATGGGGTTTCACTATATTGGACAGACTGGTCTCGAACTCCTGACCTCGTGATCCACCCACCTCGGCCTCCCAGAGTGCTGGGATTACAGGCATGAAGCACCGCGCCCGGCAAGAGTAATCAATAACTTCTTTAACAGTTCTTACTATCCAGCCAGTCTGGGGCAGGCAGGACTCCCCTGTTCCCAACAAGCAGCATTCTCAAAACTTTTTCTGGGCCGGGCTCAGTGGCTCACGCCTGTTATCCTAGCACTTTGGGAAGCTGAGGCGGGTGGATTGCCTGAGCTCAGGAGTTCGAGACCAGCCTGGAGAACACAGTGAAACCCCATCTCTACTAAAAATACAAAAAATTAGCCAAGCGTGGCAGTGTGCGCCTGTAATCCCAGCTACTCAGGAGTCTGAGGCAGGAGAATCGCTTGAACCCAGGAGGCAGAGGTTGCAGTGAGCCGAGATCCGCCATTGCACTCCAGACTGGGTGACACAGCGAGACTCCATCTCAAAAAAAAAAAAAAATTTACCTCTCTGGGCCTCTTTCCATCTTCCAAGACAGAAGAATCTGCTCTGAGTTTACCAGCCAAGTGGGGACCCTGGAAAGTGTGTAATGGAAATAGTGACACATTGCAGCCTTCAGATTGACCCTACTGTTCCCAAACCACAGAGCCCCAGGGCGACTCTCAAGTTCTCAAATTGGGTTTTGATCCTTTCCTGCCTGAGCCCCATGTGGATTAAAAATGATGTGGTTCTCATAGCACCCAGCTGTACCACTCTCTGCCAAAGGCTGGAAATGAGATCCATTTCCCTGTTTGAAACTTACAGCTTTTTTCCCCTTCCCTCCAGCAGTGGTCTTTCTTCTTCTAGGGATGGTGAGCCTTCATTCACTTATTCACTCAGCATATACTTCCTAAGTACCTACAATTTGCTGGCCTCTGTTCCAGGAGCTGGGACACAGCGCCCCTGCCTTCGGGGAGCTCACGTTGTAGCAGACACCCTGGATTGCTCCATATCCTGGCGAATGCCTGGGCCCAAGAGCCTCTACCCTGGAATTCTGACCTCAGTTTTCCCACCAGTAATGGGATTAAAGGAAATCACTAGCTGCCAAGGTGGTAGAGGAGAGAAAGAAGTCTTGACTAGAAGACAAGAGCCTTAGGTTATATTTTAGGTTTTGGGGTTTTTTGGGGGGTTTTTTTTGTTTGTTTGTTTGTTTTTGAGACAGGGCCTTGCTCTGCTCTGTTGCCTAGGCTAGAGTACAGCCCCAGGCTAGAGTGCAGCCTCATCTTCCTGTGCTCAAACGATCCTCCCAAGTAGTTGGGACTACAGGTGCAGGCCACCAAACCTGTTCATTTTTACATTTTTTGTAGAGACAGGGTTTCACTAAGTTGCCCAGGCTGGTCTCAAACTCCTGGGCTTAAGCAATCCTCCCACTTTGGCCTCCCAAAGTGCTGAGATTATAAGCGTGAGCCACCATGGCCAGCCTACTTGTTTTTTAAAGTATCTACAAGTGGCCGGACATGGTGGCTCACGCCTGTAATCCCAACACTTTGGGAGGCTGAGGCGGGTGGATCACCTGAGGTCAGGAGTTCGAAACCAGTCTGGCCAACATGGCGAAATCCTGTCTCTACTAAAAATACAAAATTAGTGGGCGTGGTGGCTCGTGCCTGTAATCCCAGATGTTAGGGAGGCTGAGGCAGGAGAATCGCTTAAACCCAGAAGGTGGAGGTTGCAGTGAGCTGCGATCACGCTATTGCACTCCAGCCTGGGCAACAAGAGCAAAACTCCGTCTCAAAACAAACAAAAAAAGAAACGTTGCTCTATCAAAAGGGAGACAGAGCTGCAGGCTTGGTGGCTTGGTAATAAGGTAACAAATTAGAAAGTAAATGTATTGCCCGGTGCGGTGGCTCACGCCTGTAATCCCAGCACTTTGGGAGGCCGAGGTGGGCGGATCATGAGGTCAGGAGATCGAGACCATCCTGGCTAACACGGTGAAACCCCATCTCTACTAAAAATACAAAAAATTAGCCAGGCATGGTGGCGGGCACCTGTAGTCCCAGCTACTCCGGAGGCTGAGGCAGGAGAATGGCATGAACCCGGGAGACGGAGCTTGCAATGAGCCGAGATCGCGCCACTGCACTCCAGCCTGGGCAAGAGAGTGAGACTCCGTCTCAAAAAAAAAAAAAAAAAGGAAAGTAAATGAATGTATTGTTCCCAATCTCTAGGAAGAAAGAATAGGCAATGCATTTTGGGAGGGGGAGGCAGGAGGATTGACTGAGCTCAGGAGTTCGAGACCAGCCTGGGCAACATAGGGAGACCTTGTCTCTACTAAAAATAAAAAAAATTAGCCCGGCATGGTGGCGCATGCCTGTAGTTCCAGCTACTCGGAAGGCTGAGGTGGGAGGATCACTTGAGCCTAGGCGGTTGAGGCTGTGGTGAGCTGTGATCACGCTGCTGCAACCAGCCTGGGCAACAGAGTGAGACCCTGTCTCAAAGAAAACAAAAAGTAAAAGAAAAAAAAAATAGGCAACAATAAAAGATGGGGAGTTTTCCCTTCCAGATTCATTCATGAATCTATAGGAAAATAATACCTAATGAACATTTGTATATATAAAAATACATTTATATATTTATAGTTTTATATATATACACACACACACACACACACATATATATATAATCAAATGTTTTAATACCATTTTAAAGGTTTTTTTTTTAGACAGAGTCTCCCTCTCTTGCCAGGCTAGAGTGCAGTGGTGTGATCTCGGCTCGCTGCAACCAACCTCTGCCTCCTGGGTTCAAGCCATTTTCCTGCTTCAGCCTCCCAAGTAGCTGAGACTACAGGCATGCACCACCATGCCTGACTAACTTTTTTGTATTTTTAGTAGACAGGGTTTTGCTGTGTTGGCCAGGCTGGTCTTGAACTCCTGAGCTCATGTGATACACCCGCCTTGGCCTCCCAAAGTGCTGGGATTATAGGCATGAGCCACTGTGCCTGACCTTAAAGGTTTTTTTTTTTTTTGAGACGGAGTCTCGCTCTGCCACCCAGGCTGGCTCACTGCAAGCTCCACCTCCCGGGTTCACGCCATTCTCTTGCCTCAGCCTCCCGAGTAGCTGGGACTACAGGCGTCCGCCACCACACTCGGCTAATTTTTTTGTATTTTTAGTAGAGACAGGGTTTCACCGTGTTAGCCAGGATGGTCTCAATCTCCTGACCTTGTGATCTGCCTACCTTGGCCTCCCAAAGTGCTGGGATTACAGTCATGAGCCACCACGTCCGGCCTAAAGGTTTTCATTTGTCTTAATATGCCACAGAAAAGCACACCATCAAAAGTATGCAGCTCAGCCAGGGGTGGTGGCTCATGCATGTGATCCCAACACTTTGGGAGGGGGGGCAGCGGTGGGGCAGGGGGAAGATCACTTCTGGCCAACATGGTGAAACCGTGTATTTACTAAAAATACAAAAATTAGCCGGGTGTGGTGGCACACACCTGTAATCAAGCTACTCAGGAGACTAAGACAGGAGAATCAGTTGAACCCGGGAGATGGAGGTTGCAGTGATCCGAGATGGTGCCACTGCACTCCAGCCTGGGTGACAGAGTGAGACTCTGTCTCAAGAAAACAAACAGGCCAGGCTCGGTGGCTCATGCCTGTAATCCCATCACTCTGAGAGGCTGAGGCAGGTGGATCACCTGAGGTCAGGAGTTTGAGACCATCCTGGCCAACATGGTGAAACCTCATCTACTAACAATACAAAAATTAGTCAGGTGTGGTGGTGCGCACCTGTAGCCCCCAGCTACTCAGGAGCCCAAAGCAGGATAATAGCTTGAACCTGGGAGGCGGAGGTTGCAGTGAGCTGAGATTGCGCCATTGCACTCCAACCTGGGCGATAGAATGAGACTCCATCTCAAAAAAAAAAAAAAAAAAAAGAAGAAGAAAAAGAAAACAAATCAACCAAGTATGCAGGTCAGTGTACTAACTGAACACACCTGTGTATTCAGCACCCAGCTCAAGAACAGTGAACTGCCTGAAGAGTTCATCTTGCCCGCTACCCAGAAAAGCTGATGCACTGCAAACAGCAGGTTTTCCCAATAGAGAAAGAGTTTAATGAATGTAGAGGTGGCTACATGAGAGACTAGAGTTTATTACTCAAATCAGTCTCCCCCAAAATTCAGAGACTAGGGTTTTTTAAGGATAATTTGGCGGGCAGGGGGCTAGGGAGTGGGGAATGCTGATGGTTGGGTTGGGGATGAAATCATAGGGGGTTGAAGCTGTCTTCCATTCCTGGGTGGCATCCAGAACTAGTTGAGCCAGTTTACTGATCTGGGTGGCACCAGCTGGTGCCTCAGAATGCAGGATCTGAAAAAATATCTCATACCAATCTCAGGATTTTTTTTTTTTTTTTTTTTTTTTTTTTTTGAGACAGGCTGTCACTCTATCACCCAGGCTGGAGTACAGCATGTGATCATGGCTCACTGCAGCCTCAGCCTCCCTGGGCTTAGGAGATTCTCCCTGCTCTGCCTCCCAAGTATCTGGGACTACAGATGTGTGCCACCACGCCCAGCTACTTCTTTTTTTTTTTTTTTAGTAAAAACAGGGTTTCACCATATTGCCCAAGCTGGTCTCGAACTCCTGGGCCCATGTGCTCCACTTACCCTACCCTCTCAAAGCGTTGGGATTACAGTCGTGAGCCACCATGCTGGCCAATATCGGGTTTTATAATAGTAATGTCATCCATAGGAGCAAAGGAGCAATTGGAGAGGTTAGGAATCTTTTTTTTTTTTTTTTTTTTTGAGACAGAGTCTCACTCTGTCACCCAGGCTGGAGTGCAGTGGCGCCATCTTGGCTCACTGCAAGCTCCACCTCCCGGGTTCATGCCATTCTCCTGCCTCAGCCTCCCGAGTAGCTGGGACCACAGGCGCCCGCCACCACGCCCGGCTAATTTTTTGTATTTTTAGTAGAGACGGGGTTTCACCTTGTTAGTCAGGATGGTCTCGATCTCCTGACCTCGTGATCCACCCGCCTCGGCCTCCCAAAGTTCTAGGATTACAGTCGTGAGCCACCGTGCCCGGCTGAGGTTAGGAATCTTATGGCCTCTGGCTGCATGACTCCTGAGCCCTAATTTCTAATTTTTTTTTTTGTTTTGAGATGGAGTTTCACTCTTGTTGCCCAGGCTGGAGTGCAACGGTGCGGTCTCGGCTCACCGCAACCTCTGCCTCCTGGGTTCAATCGATTCTCCTGCCTCAGCCTCCCGGGTAGCTGGGATTATAGGCATGCGCCACCACGCCCAGCTAATTTTTTTGTATTTTCAGTAAAGGCAGGGTTTCTCCATGTTGGTCAGGCTGGTCTTGAACTCCTGACCTCAGGTGATCCGCCTGCCTCGGCCTCCCAAAGTGCTCCGATTACAGGTGTGAGCCACCGGCCTGGCCCCTAATTTCTAATCTTATAGCTGATTTGCTAGTTCTACAAAGGCAGTCTGGTCCCCAGGCAGAAGGGATTTATTTTGGGAAGGGACTCTTATCATCTTTGTTTCCAAATTAAATTATAAAGTCAATTCCTCCCATGGAGAACTCAGCCTATTCCCAGGAATGAACAAGGGCAGCTTGGAGGTTAAAAGTAAGATGGAGTCAGTTAGGTCAGATCTCTTTCACTGTTGTAATTTTCCTGTGTCAGATTTTTCTTTTTGTTGTTGTTTTTTGAGACAGTCTCTCTCTGTTGCCCAGGCTAGAGTGCAGTGGCGAGATCTTTGCTTACTGCAACCTCCGCCTCCTGGGTTCAAGCGATTGTCGTGTCAAGTAGCTGGGATTGCAGGCATGTGCAACCACTCCCGGCTACTTCTTTTGTATTTTATTTTATTTTATTTTATTTATGTATTTATTTATTTAAGACAGAGTCTTGCTCTGTCACCCAGGCTGGAGTGCAATGGTGCAATCTTGGCTCACTGCAACCTCCACCTCCTGGGTTCAAGCAGTTCTCCTGCCTCAGCCTCCCGAGTAGCTGAGATTACAGGCACCCACCACCACGCCCGGCTAATTTTTTGTATTTTTAGTAGAGATGGGGTTTCACCATGTTGGCCAGGCTGGTCTCGAACTCCTGACTTCAGGTGATCCACCTGCCTCAGCCTCCCAAAGTGCTGGGATTACAGGCGTGAGCCACCGCACCCGGGGTTTTTTTGTATTTTTAGTAGAGACGGGGTTTCACCATGTTGTCCAGGCTGGTCTCGAACTCCTGACCTTAGGTGATCCACCACCTCAGCCTCCCAAAATGCTTGGGATTACAGGCATGAGCCACCGTCCCCAGCCTGTGTCAGATTTTTCTCACTGTCATGATTTTTGCAAAGGCAGTTTCAACAGAACAAGGCCAGCCCCCCAAAAACCCCTCATGCTCCTTTCCAGTAACTGTCCTGCCTGCCAAGTAACCACTATCCTTCCTTACTTCTTTCTTTTTTTTTTTTTTTTTTTTTTGAGACAGTCTTACTCTGTCACCCAGGCTGGAGTGCAGTGGCGGGAGCTTGGCTCACTGCAACCTCTGCCTCCTGGGTTCAAGCAGTTCTCACAGACGCATGCCACCACACCCAGCTAATTTTTGTATTTTTAGTAGAGACAGAGTTTCATCATATTGGTCAGGCTGGTCTCGAACTCCTGACCTCAGGTGATCCACCTGCCTCATCCTCCCAAAATGCTGGGATTACAGGTATGAGGCACTGTGCCCAGCCCACTATCCTTACTTCTAATTTTTTTTTTTGAGACCAAGTCTTGCTCTGTCCCCAGGCTGGAGTGCAGTGGCGCAATCTCAGCTCACTGCAACCTCCAACTCAGCCTCCCAAGTAGCAGGGATTACAGGCTCACACCACCACGCCCAGCTAATTTTTTGTATTTTTAGTAGAAATGGGGTTTCACCATGTTAGCCAGGCTGGTCTCAAACTTCTGACCTCAGGTGATCCACCTGCCTCACCCTCCCAAAGTGCTGGGATCATAGGCGTGAGCCACTGTGCCCAGCCCACTGGCCTTACTTCTTCTTTTTTTGAGACGGAGCCTTGCTCTATACCCAGGCTGGAGTGCAGTGGCACAATCTCCACTCACTGTAACCTCCAACTCCCTGGTTCAAGCAATTCTCGTCTCAGCCTCCAGAGTAGCTGGGATTACAGGCATGCGCCACCACGCCCAGCTAATTTTTGTATTTTTAGTAGAGACGGGGTTTAGTGCTGGGATTACAGGCGTAAGCCACTGCACCTTACTACTTCTTTTTTTTTTTTTTTTTGAGTTTTGCTCTTGTTGCCCCAAGCTGCGGTGCAATGGCACGATCTCAGCTCACTGCAACCTCTGCCTCCCAGGTTCAAGCAATTCTCCTGCCTCAGCCTCCTGAGTAGCTGGGATTACAGGCATGCGCCACCACGCCCATCTAATTTTTTGTATTTTTAGTAGAAATGGGTTTTCACCATGTTAGCCAGGTTGGTCTTGAACTCCTGACCTTAGGTGATCTGCTCACCTCGGCCTCCCAGAGTGCTGGGATTACAGGCGTGAGCCAGTGCACCTGGCCAACTGTCCCTACTTCTAACGGCATGGATTAGTTTTGCTTGTTTTTTTGTTGTTGTTGTTGTTGTTTTGTTTTTTTTTAAACGTGGTCTTGCTCTGTAACCCAGGCTGGAGTGCAGTGGTGCAGTGGTTCAGTGGCGCAATCACAGCTCACTGCAGCCTCAACTTCCCCAGCTCAAGTGATCTTCCCACCTCACCACCTCAGCCTCTGGAGTAGCTGAGACTCCAGGCACGTGCCACCATGCCTGGCTAATTTTTGTATTTTTTGTAGAGGTAAGGTTTTGCCATGTTGCTAAGGCTGGTCTTAAACTACTGAGCTCAAGTGATCCGCCCACCTTGGCCTCCCTAAGCGCTGGGATAACAGGCGTGAGCCACAGCACCTGGCCAGTTTTGTCTGTTTTTGAAGTTTTTGTAAATGGAAACTTTTGTGAGATCTATCTTATGTGTAAATGTAGATTGTTCATTTTCATTGCAGCATAATGTACGTAACACAATTTATCTAGCCATTCTACGGTTGACAGGCATTTTGGGTAGTTTCTAGTTTTTTGACTTATTATAAATAGTGCTGCTATGAATACTCTAGTACAAGTATTTTGGTGAACATTTGTACACATTTTCGTGGAATTGCCATGGAATTCCAAAGGCATAGTGTATTCATAGGTTCAGCTTTAGTAGTGTAATGGCGGAAAGGTGTGACACCTTTCCTCGTCCATCATAAGGATCACAGCTGACACTCCTATAACAAAACCCAGATTAACAAGAGAAAGGCATAACCAAGTTATTTAACCAGTTTTATGTAACACAAGAGACTTCGGAAATTAAGACCTCAAAGGGCCGAGTGCGGTGGCTCACACCTGTAATCCCAGCACTTTGGGAGGCCTAGGCGGGTGGATCACGAGGTCAGGAGTTCAAGACCAGCCTCACCAACATAGTGAAAACCAGTCTCTACTAAAAATACAAAAAAAATTAGCCAGGCGTGGTGGTGTGCGCCTGTAGTCCCAGCTGCTTGGGAGGCTGAGGCATGAGAATCAGTTGAACCTGGGAGGCGGAGGTTGCAGTGAGCCGAGATCACGCCACTGCACTCCAGCCTGGGTGATGGAGAGAGACCCGGTCTCTCTCTCTCTCTCTCTCTCACACACACACACACACACACACACAAACCCTCAATACCCTAGGACAATTGTTTTTATGCTTAGGTTCAATGCAGAATGGACAAGCAGAATGTGATCAGACAAAAGGGGTATGATCTAATTTAACAGACTGAGCGGGGAACCCAACAAGGCTTGTCGGTTCAAATTCTTCTTGGCTTCCCAGTGTAACATTCCTTCCTCCAGGGTATTCCTTCCTGGTTCCTCTGGAATGAGGGTCTTCAAGGGGGAGGAGAGAAGGGGGAGAGTGACCTTTCTGGTTTTATGGCTTGCTTTGGGGGAGAGGGGTTCTAGTTTCTATGACCCGCCTTGGGGAAGAGGAATTTTTATTTCTATGACTCGCTTCAGGGGAGAAAGGGGCGGGAGACAGGAGGGCAGGAGAAGGTCAGAGAGAGACTTTGCTTCTGAGGCCTTCCAGTCTCCTTTAGTTCAAAGCACTCAGCACACCAAAGCTCCATACTTTGGGATATTGTTTTCTTTCTTTCTTTTTTAAAGAGATGGGGTCTCGCTCTGTCTTCCAGGCTGGAGTGTAGTGGCATAATCATAGCCCACTGCAGTTTCCTGAGTAGCTGGGACTACAGCCACCACGCCCTGGGAAATCATTTTCTGAGCCTCAACAGTAGATATTGCCAGTTTTACAAAGTCCGCTGGGCACGGTGGCTCATGTCTATAATCCCAGCTCTTTGGGAGGCCAAGGCGGGCAGATCACTTGAGGTCAGGATTTGAGACCAGCCTGGCCAACATGGTGAAACCCCGTTTCTACTAAAAATACAAAAATTAGCCAGGCATAGTGGCGGGCACCTGTATTCCCAGCTACTCCGGAGGCTGAGGTAGTAGAATCTTTTGAACCTGGGAGGCGAACATCGCAGTGAGCCGAGATCACCCCACTGCACTCCAGCGTGGGCGACAGAGTGAGACTCTGTTGCAAAAACAACAACAAAGTGATTTAGGCCAAGCACGGTGGCTCATGCCTGTAATCCCAGCACTTTGGGAGGCCGAGGCAGGCGGATCACAAGGTCAGGAGATCGAGACCATCCTGGCCAACATGGTGAAACCCTGTCTCTACTAAAAATACAAAAATTAGTTGGGCGTGGTTGCGTGCGCCTGTAGTCCCAGCTACTCGGGAGGCTGAGGCAGGAGAATTGCTTGAACCGGGGAGGTGGAGCTTGCAGTGAGCCTAGATGGCGCCACTGCACTCCAGCCTGGCGACAGAGTGAGACTCTCCCTCAAAACAAAACAAAACAAAACAAAAAAGTTATTTGTACTAGTTTACAGTTGCAGGCTGTGAGAATTTTAATATTTTATTCAACAGGTACAATGATGTTGTTTCCTGTGTTATTTTAGTTACATGTTATTTATTATTTCCAGATATTTTCAGAGTTTTCACCCTGGTCATTTTTTTTTTTCATTTATTTTTTTGAGACAGGGTCTCACTCTGTCGCTCAGGCTGGAGTGCAGTGGCGCGATCTCAGCTTACTGCAGCCTTGACCTCCCGGGCTCAAGCGATCCTCCCACCTCATGCTTGGAGTAGCTAGGATCACAGGTGCGCGTCACCACACCCGGCTAATTTTTGTATTTTTTGTAGAGATGGGGGTTTTGCCATATTGTCCAGGCTGGTCTGGAACCCCAGGGCTCAAGCAATCCGCCTGCCTAGGCCTCCCAAAGTGCTGGAATTACAGGTGTGAGCCACCGCGCCCATCCCACACTTGTCATTTTAAATACATCTGTAGAGAGGCAATGTGATAAGGCGTGGGGACAGACTACAGCAATCACAGGGAGAAGTACTTAAATGCTCCGAGGCCAAGCAGGTCATGAAATGATTTAAGCAGCTGAGTGGGGACATTGCCTACCCGGACAAGGTGACTCAAGAGGAGCTGCCATGTGAAAAGAGAAGCTCAAAGTAAGCAGGTTTTGACTTTTTAGGGAGGCCAGAAATCTGGATTTTAATATTTTGGTAACTAATTTATATTTTTGGAAAACATACTGGCCACACAAAACTGGTCAGTGCATTAGATGCCTAGCCTTCAAGATTTCCACTCTGGGGCTACCCCTTAGGGCTTGGCTTTGGGTGGGGGAGTTTGACTTGCAGCAAGTAACCTCACTTGTTAGCGCTTAATTTCCCCTCTGGTCAAAAGGGCAAAATAATAAAAGCCTATCCATCGGCATTCTGATGCTCAGATGAGATCATTCCAGAGGTCGCCCATCTCTTTACTGAGCCTTCCTTTATTACCCAAAGTCTCACTCTACTTAAAGCATTTGGAGAATTTTCGGTTTCCTACTGGGCATTTTAAAACTGGGGATTCCTATGCATGAAAATTTTTCCCAAGTCCTCTGAATGGGATCCTGAATGCAAAGAGTTAAGAGGAAATAGCCTATTAGGGTCTTGCTAATCCGAGAAGTTCAGGACCTGAAAAGTATCTAGAGCACTGCTAAGAGCCCCGACTCTAGCTAGATGCGCGCAGGGCCCGCTAGATCCTCGAGGAATTGTAGAGCAGAACCTAGGAGGAGACATTAGCATCCCGTGCTACAATGGACCAAGGCCTCGGCGGAGCGCGCAGAAGACAACTCTGGGCCCGCTAAACCAACCCAGGATACCCAGGTAAGGCGAGAACCCACGGCGCCGTTAGCGGCCCGCTCAAACTGAGGCGCGGCTGGCGGGGGACTCTCGCCCGAAAATCAGCTTGGAGGAACGAACTGTCCGGAGCGAAGTCTGCGCCCACCCGGGGTCCAGACTCCACGCGGGTGACTCCCACGCGCGCCGCGCCTCCGCCGCGTCCCGGACTATTCGAGAGCGCGGCGAGAACTCGACCGCGGAAAGTTGGCGCTCGCGTCGCTTCCCGCGCGTTCTGGGGCGCCCCCTCCCACTCGAGCGCCACGTGCTGCGCGCCCCCCGCTCCCGGGCGGCGGCGGGACGCCCCCGCCCCCACCGCAGCGCGCAGTGCGCAGGCGCCTTCCCGCGGGTCGCGGCGGCGGGAGCGGGAGGCGGCGGCGGCAGCGGCGGGAGCGGCTTCTGCTTCGGCTGGAGACTGAGGCGAAGGCGGCAGCGGCGGAGGAGGTGGAGGAGAGGCGAGGGTGAAGGCGATGGCGACGCTGGGCACATGAGGCCGCGACCGGCGGGACGGGCCGAGGCCCGGCGGAGGAGGCGGCTCCGGGGGAACCCGCCGCCGGGTGAGGGGCGGCCGCAGGGCCGGCTGAGGAGAAGCGGGCCAGGGGCGGGGTCCCAGGGGGAGGCGGGAGAACTCTTGGGGAGCCCGGGGAGGGGCCGAGGAGAACCTTCGGAGGTCCGGGGAGGAGCGCGGCCGGAGCGGGAGAAGGAGGGGGGCGCCGCCGAGGGGTTCCCGCCGAGTCCGGAGGGGCGTCGCCGGCCCGCGTCCTGCCACTGTCCCCGGCGCACCCTCCCTCTTTGTCCCCAGGCGCACGGCTCCCAAATCGGGAGGGAAACGGCTCGGGGGTGTCCTGGGCCGCGGAGGTGTCGGGGGACGGTCGGGGAGCCCGGGCAGAAGCGGCGCGCACTCGGCGGCGCCCCGGCGGTGCCCACAACTACCCGGGCGGTTAGGGGCGCAGGGCGGAGCCGGGCCGCCCCTCGCCGCCCGGGCTCTTCGCGGGCTGCTCTTTGTCTCCCCGACCTCGGTCCCTGCGTCTCCGGCGGCGTGCGGGCTCGTCTGAGGCTTTCCGCATCTCCCCGCTGGAACTCCTGCCTCCCGGGGGTTAGAGGAGGGTTCGTTCGAGGGCTGGAAGCGGGAAAGCGGGGCGGAAGGACTGGGCTCATCGCCTCCTGATTAACTCGTTGTCTTTACTTAAAATGACTTTTCCCCCACTTTGTCAAACTTGAGAACTGTTTGTGTGTGTGTGTGTGTGTGTGTGTGTGTGTGTGTGTGTTTCCTTAAGTCTCTAGCTTCAAAATTAAGAGTAGGCGCTACCGCTGTGATTGTGGGCAGTTGTGTGGTTGGCGGCTGCGTTTGGAGCTCTGAGTTGAAAAGATGTACGTGAATGTATGGTTTAGATTTTGTTCTTTCTTTTGCGATTGTCTGATTGGGAGTACTTTTCCTTTGCGAAATGGGCGAATTTGGTTTTCTTTTTGTTCATTGAGAACTGGCAGTGATACCGATTTCATTATGCTCATGCTTAATTTTGTTAGCATCAAGACGATGTGAAATCGAGTAAGTTAAGTTTGAATAAGTTCAGGCTGAGGGTCATCTTGTATGCCTGATAAGTCTAAATTTGTTATATGTTTGTGTCGTGTACACGTTCAAGTGAATATATGTGAAAGCGCTATAAAAAATCAAACTACATAAATGAAAGGGATTTTAATTTCCTGATAAGCAGGAAACAGCATATCTCCAGTACTTTAATATCTGTAGAAAAATGCGTTAATAATGTCATTTAGGAATAAAATATTTCTCTCCCTAGAGAGGGTTTAGGTATTATTCAGAGTAAAAGAGCAAAAAAATTTCAACCTCAGAGGGTATGGAAAAAAACAGAAAAATACCCTTACTTCCAGAGCTCCTGATTAAAATATTGTGAGTTGTGGGTTAAGTTTACTGATTTAAAAAAAACTTAGCATAGAGTTGTATCACTGGAGTTGCTTTGAATGTCTTAAGTACTGTGTAATGGCAGAATTAAACACGAACTAATTTTTCTGGGTAGAAGGTGAAAAGCTCCAATAAACAGATCTTAGTTTTCCCCAGATTTTTGTGCCCAGAGTGCTGTAGGCAAAGGGCATATTGAAGAGATACATAGAAGTTGTATGGAAGGTCTGTTAATATTTGTCCTGATTTGTAATGGCTTAATATTATTTACTACTTAAACTGTTGTGCATTTTTCCAAAGCATTTCAAACAACCTCTTCAAAAGCCAGCACTTTTAACTTTTGAGGTTGTGTGACTTAAGAATTGTTTTCTACCAGAAACAGTTCTCTTAAAAAGTTCTACCACAGTTCTCTTAAAAAGGAGCAAAGGACCTGGTAATTTTCTCTGTAATCAATTCATGAAGGTAAAATTGAGTTTTAGCCTTTAATCCAGAGTTAACATATCTCCAGCATAACAATCTTACTTATAAATGCTGTTATCCTTTGTCAGTTAAATTTTATTCTTATATTTGTATAAGTCAGCCAAAGGGAAGGAATGCAGGGTTGTGTTTCTGATTAGTCCACTTCCCCCCAGGTCCAGGCTTGCCTATCAATTGAGTAATGAGGATTTTAGAATACAGGATATATAATTTAAATCCAGAGCATCGTTCTCTTAACAAATGCTTAGTGTTTGTTCCATGCCTAATTCAATGCAAAGTGATGAGTTCCAAAAAACTATTGCTTTATTTGCTGTTTGTTCACATTTCAAAATTGGTGAGGTGTGTTCTTTTTTCTTTTTCCTTTTCCTTTTTTTTTGAGATGGAGTCTTGCTCTGTCGCCCAGGCTAGAGTGCAGTGGCTGGGACTACAGGTACCCGCCACCACGCCCGGCTAATTTTTTTTTGTAGTTTTAGCAGAGATGGGGTTTCACCATGTTAGCCATGATGGTCCCGATCTCCTGACCTTGTGATCCTCCCGCCTCGGCCTCCCAGAGTGCTGGGATTACAGGCGTGAGCCACCGCGCCCGGCCATCCTTTTTTTTTTCAAAGACATTGCTATGATGCCCAGGCTGTCATAGTACACTGCAGCCTCAAATTCCTGGGCTCAAGCCATCCTCCTGCCTCAGCCTCCTGAGTATACCCAGCTAATTTCTTTTTTCCCCTCCTTTCCTGTCCTGTCCTGTCCTTCCTTCCTATAGTTAAGTTTGACTAGGGGGTATGATTACTTATTTCTGAACTTATGCTTTTCTTGTAGTGTAGAAATACATGTGGCTCCTGTTCAAAATATTTGATAAAAATTTAGGCAAAGAAAAAGCAGGAATTTTTTTTGTTTGTTTGTTTGTTTTTGAGACGGAGTTTAGCTCTTATTGCCCAGGCTAGAGTGCAATGGTGCTATCTTGTCTCACTGCAACGGTGCTATCTTGTCTCACTGCAACCTCCGCCTCCCGATTTCAAGTGATTCTCATGCCTCAGCCTCCCAAGTAGCTGGGATTACAGGAACGCCCCACCATGCCAGCTAATTTTGTATTTTTTAGTAGAGACGGGGTTTCACCATGTTGGTCAGGCTGGTCTCCAACTCTTGACATAGGTGATCCGCCTGCCTCTGCCTTCCAGAGTGCTGGAATTACAGGTGTGAGCCACCGCACTCGACCAGATTATTAGTTTTGTAAGACCATTCCTTTGAGAATAGGTATGAGAAGATAGATTTTGGCTGATATCGTTAACCTGAAATTTAGACATAGAAAACAGTTCTGAGCTGTTAATATCAGCTGAATGGCAACAGTTGTTTTTCAACATACTGCTACAGCTGATGAGTTCAGTTTGTGTTGAAATAAGAACCTAGTAAGATGTATTTTTAAAAATATTTTTTAAGATTTAATACAAAAAATTTTAAATACAAAAAACTAGCTGGGCATTTGAGCATTGCTATTTACTGCAACTCTAAAGAGTGAATGACCTGTTAGTCAGTACTGGCTGGCATACAGTTATACATTCTTGAATTTTACAAGTACTGTAGTTGGCTGAGAGCACTCCTTGGCAATAAAGGTTTATCTTTCAGACCTGTGGAATATATTGCCCAAAGAGTTTTCCTAAAACAAGGATATGATGATCTCTTTGCAGATAGCATTTTACTTCTTTTTTTTTTTTTAGACGGAGTCTCGCTCCATTGCCCAGGCTGGAGTGCAGTGGCGTGATCTCTGCTCACCACAAGCTCCACCTCCCGGGTTCATGCCATTCTCCTGCCTCAGCCTCCTGTGTAGCTGGGACTACAGGCGTCCACCACCATGCCCGGCTAATTTTTTGTATTTTTAGTAGAGACAGTGTTTCACCGTGTTAACCAGGATGGTCTCGATCTCCTGATCTCATGATCCGGCCACCTCGGCCTCCCAAAATGTTGGGGTTACAGTCGTGAGCCACCGTGCCCGGCCAGCATTTTACTTCTAAAGAAATGAAGTGGGGCCAGGAGTGGTGGCTGATGCTTATAATCCCAGCACTTTGGGAGGCCAAGGCGGGTGGATCACCTGAGGTCAGGAGTTCAAGACCAGCCTAGCCAACATGGTGAAATCCCATTTCTACTAAAAGTACAAAAAATTACCTGGGCGTGGTGGCAGTCATCTGTAATCCCAGCTACTCGGGAGGCTGAGGCAGGCGAATGGCTTGAACCTGGGAGGTGGAGGTTGCAGTTAGCCGAGATCGCATCACTGCTCTCCAGCCTGGGCGACAGAGCGAGACTCTGTCTCAAAATAAAAAGAAAGAAATGAAGTATTCTGGTAAATGAATTCTTCTCCAGCTCTCAGTTGAAGCTTTGTTCTTTGAGGCTATAATGCTTGTAATACAAGCACAATTTGGACAAAAGCATTCTGGTGCCCATTAAGTCATTCAACTTTTTTTTTTTTTTTTCTTTTGAGACTGAGTCTCACTCTTTCACCCAGGGTGGAGTGCAGTGGCACGATCTTGGCTCACTGCAATCTCCGTCTCCCGGGTTCAAGGAATTCTCTTGCCTCAGCCTCGCGAGAAGCTGGGATTATAGGTGTCCACCACCACGCCCAGCTAATTTTTGTATTTTTAGTAGAGAAAGGGTTTCACCATGTTGGCTAGGCTGGTCTCGAAGTCCTGACCTCAGGTTGCCTCAGCCTCTCAAAGTGCTGGGATTACAGGCGCGAACCACTGTGTCTGGCCCTTTTTATTTTTTTGAGACGGAGTTTTGCTCTTGTTGCCCAGGCTGGAGTGCAGTCGCGCAATCTCGGCTCACCGCAACCTCTGCCCCCTGGGCAAGATTCTCTTGCCTCAGCCTCCCAAGTAGCTGGGATTACAGGCATGCACCACCATGCCCAGCTAATTTTGTATTAGTAGAGACGGGGTTTCTCCATGTTGGTCAGGCTGGTCTCCTGACCTCAGGTGATCCACCTGCCTCGGTCTCCCAAAGTGCTGGGATTACAGGCGTGAGCCACTGCGCCCAGCCTTTTTTTTTTTTTTTTTTTTGTAATTGAGACAGAGTCTTGTTCTGTAGCCCAGGCTAAAGTGTAGTGGTGCTCTCAAGCGATCCTTCCACCACAGCATCCCTAGTAGCTGGGACCACAGGCCCACACCGCCACCACGCCCAGTTAATTTTAAAAATTTTTTTGGAAGAGACAGGGTCTTGTTTTGTTGCCCAGGCTGGTCTTGAACTCCTGGGCTCAAGCAGTCCTCTTGGCCTCTCAAATATGGGGATTACAGGCCAAGGCACCTGGATCCCAACGTTTTTTTTTTTTTTTTTTTCTTCCCCAAAACATATAAGCACTTGATTAAAAAAAAAATAGTTGGACTCTTTCTTTCCCCCCCTTCTCACTATTGCACTTGACTAATTTTTTTTTTTTTTTAAAGACAGTCTCGTTCTGTCATCCAGGCTGGAGTTGCAGAGGTGCGATCTCGGCTCGCTGCAACCTCTGCCTCCCAGGTTCAAGCAATTCTCCTGCCTCAGCCTCCCAAGTAATTGGGACTACAGGCGCATGCTGCCACGCCTGGCTAATTTGACTGATTTTATTTTATTTATTTTATTTTTGAGACAGAGCCTCACTGTGTCACCCAGTCTGGAGTGCAGTGGCACACATGTAATCCCAGCACTTTCGGAGGCTGAGGCTAGAGGATACCTTGAGCCCAGGAGTTTGAGACCGCCCTGGGCAACATAGTGAGGGCCCTGTCTCTGCAAAAAGTAATTTGAAAATTAGCTGGATGTGGTGGCATACACCTGTGGTTTCAGCTACTCAGGAGGATGAGGCAGGAGGATTTTTTGAGCCCAGAAGTTGAAGGCTACAGTGAGTTGTGATCACACCATGCACTCCACCCTGGTCAACAGAGTGGGACAGTCTCTATTTGAAAAAAGAAAAGAAGCCGGGTGCGGTGGCTCACACCTGTAATCCCAGCACTTTGGTAGGCCGAGGCAGGCAGGTCACAAGGTCAGGAGTTCGAGACCATCCTGGCCAACATGGTGAAACCCTATCTCTACTAAAATACAAAAAATTAGCCGGGCATGGTGGCGCGCGCCTGTAATCCCAACTACTCTGGAGGCTGAGGCAGGGGAATCGCTTGAACCCGGGAGGTGGAGGTTGCAGTGAGCTGAGATTGTGCCACTGCACTCCAGCCTGGCAACAGAGCAAGACTCCATCTCAAAAATCGAAAAGAGGGCCAGGCACAGTGACTCATGCCTTGTAATCCCATCACTTTGGGAGGCCGAGGTGGGCAGGTCATGAGGTCAGGAGATCGAGACCATCCTGGCTAACACCGTGAAACCCCGTCTCTACTAAAAATACAAAAAATTAGCCAGGTGTGGTGGCACACGCCAGTAGTCCCAGCTACTTAGGAGGCTGCGGCAGGAGAATCGCTTGAACCTGGGAGGCAGAGGTTGCAGTGAGCCAAGATTGTGCTACTGCACTCCAGGCTAAGCGACAGAGCAAGACTCCATCTCAAAAAAAAAAAAAAAGAAAAGGAAAGAAAGGCCAGGCATGGTGCCTCACACCAGTAATCACAGCTCTTCTGGAGGTCATGGCAGGAGGATTGCTTGAGTCCAGGAGTTCAAGACCAACCTGGGCAATATGATGAGACCCTGTCTCTACAAAAATAAGAAATTAAAAAAAAAAGGAGGAAAGAGGCCAGGTACGGTGGCTCACGCCTGTAATCTCAGCACTTTGGGAGGCTGAGGCGGGGGGATCATGAGGTCAAGAGATCAAGACCATCCTGGCCAACATGGTGAAACCCCGTCTCTACTAAAAATACAAAAATTAGCTGGGCCTGGTGGCACACACCTGTAGTCCCAGCTACTTGCGAGACTGAGACAGGAGAATCACTTGAACCCGGGAGGCGGAGTTTGCAGTGAGCTGAGATCACACCACTGCACTGAAGCCTGGTGACAGAGCAAGACTCCGTCTTAAAAAAAAAAAAAAAAGGAAAGAAATGCATAGGGTTTCAGAGTAAGTTTTGATGTTTTTCCTCTATATAAATCGGATAAACTTCACACACCCCTATTCTTATCCTCTAATCTCTAAACTATATTCAACTCCCAATAGTTATAGAGATTATTTTCATTCACATGTTTGTAGTATTTATTAGTTTTGGCTTAATTTATTATTACTTAACTAATGAGTTATAACATTCCTTTTGGGAACGTTCAAATTAGAGCTGGACTCTATTTTAGGAATTCCCCTTGAGTCATTCTTGGACTTGGAATTCCTAATTGCCCATCCAGAGTAGATGTTTATTTGGATTCAAAATTTTCCTTCCTGAAATTATCCATTCTGTGGCTTCGGTTACCATATATATTTTGAATACTGCCACATTTTTATCTGTAGCCAGACCTCTTTTTTTATCCTGGCTGCCTGTTCAACATCTCCACAGAGATACCCAGAGGAGGTAATTTGAATTGCGTTGTCCAAAGTGAGCTCTTCATCTTGGCCCCACACCTAGACTTTCTTCAGTGTACTCTATTTTATTAAGTGGCTCTATCACACAATTTACTGAGGCTGGACTCTTTTTTTTTTTTTTTTTGAGATGGAGTTTCGCTCTTGTTGCTCAGGCTGGAGTGCAATGGCATGATCTTGGTTCACTGCAACCTCTGCCTCCCGGTTTCAGGCGATTCTCCTGCCTCAGCCTCCCGAGTAGCTGAGATTACAGGCGCCTGCCACCACGCCCAGCTAATTTTTTATATTTTTAGTAGAGATAGGGTTTCACCATGTTGGCCAGGTTGGTCTCGAACTCCTGATCTCAGGTGATCCACCCGCCTCGGCCTCCCAAAGTGCTGGGATTATAGGCGTGAGCCAACACACCCTAATTTTAGAATATTTTAGAATGTTTTTATTCCGTCAAAAAGAAACCTGATACCCGTTAGCAGTTACTCCCTCCTTATTCCCCCCATAATGGTTGTACAATATTCCATTATGGAGGTTATACCATAAATTATATATGTTTCTTTTTTTTTTTTTTTTTTTTGAGACGGAGTCTCGATCTGTCTCCCAGGCTGGAGTGCAGTGGCACGATCTTGGCTCACTGCAAGCTCCGCCTCCCAGGTTCACACCATTCTCCTGCCTCAGCCTCCCAAGTAGCTGGGACTACAGGCGCCCGCCACCATGCCCGGCTAATTTTTTGTATTTTTAGCAGAGACAGGATTTCACAGTGTTAGCCAGGATGGTCTTGATCTCCTGACCTTGTGATCCACCTGCCTCGGCCTCCCAAAGTGCTAGGATTACGGGTGTTAGCCACTGCACCCAACCTAATTATATGTGTTTCTTATAATAAATGCCCTGTATTTGTTTAGGGTAAATTACTAAATGTGGAATTATTGATCAAAGGATATAAGCACTTTAAAGTTCTTGATAACTATTGCCAAGATGCCTTCCAGAAAAGTTGTACCAGATGATGACACCATTGGTGTATGATGGTATGGGTGTTGGTTTTTTTTTTTTTTTTTGAGACGGAGTTTCCCTCTTGTTGCCCAGGCTGGAGTGCAATGGCGTGATCTTGGCTCACTGCAGCCTCCACCTCCCAAGTTCAAGTGATTCTCCTGCATCAGCCTCCCGAGTAGCTGGGATTACAGGCGTGTGCCACCACGCCTGCTAATTTTGTATTTTTGGTAGAGACAGGATTTCGCCAATATTGGTCAGGCTGGTCTCGAACTCCTGACCTCAGGTGATCCGCCTGCCTCAGCCTCCCAAAGTGCTGGGATTACAGGCATGAGCCACCGCACCCAGCCGATGGTATGGGTTGGGTTTTTTTAAAGAAATTTTGTATCATAAACGTAGTCATATTGGAAAATCATACATTTATTTTTGTCTTAGACATGTTCGTTTTTCTAGACTGAGCATTGTTCAGAACAGTTGGTTTGACCTAATCTTAGGCTGTTTTGGACAAATGTTCCAATATTGTCCTGTTTGCATGAAGACAGTTCCATTTAGGATATGTTGTGAATGAATATATTATCCCTATCCCAGGTTCCTCATACTTCTCCAGCTGGTTCCTGAAGGTTCTTACATTCAAATAGAATGGCTTTTTGCCAGCGAAAATTGGCACTTCAACCCACAATGGTGCCTTTTGTTTCCTCATTGGTTGATACAGCCAAGATCTCAAACTACTCACTCTCCATGAGGTTTTATAATTTGATTCACCACAAATTATATTTTAGGTTTTTCAAATATTCATAGCCAAGAGCTCTTTTGAAAACAAGTTGTTTTCATGTTTGTAGCACATAGATTACTATGTGCTACTTAGCTGCTGTGATGCTTTTGCTTAGAAATTGTCACGAGCTAGTTATTAAACATCTATTATCACTCATGTGGAATTAACTTCCACTTAAAACGTTCCAGTTAAACAACACTTCATTGTAAACCCTTTAATTGATTCCTGGTCTCTGCACATAAAGCAGTCGCGTTCAGGGGTATGAGTCACTAGCACGATTCTTAGTGGATTGCTCAGCTCATGAGCTGGGATGCCTAGATTGTTAATACCTACTTTGGAATTACAGTGAGTCAATATTGAAATTTTTTAATTTAGTCCAACCGCAAATTTTCTGAAATGATCGTTTGGGAAGTGCCTTTTTAAAATTTTGACATCTTGTTATATTGTTTAATTTTACTGCTGTTACTTTACTTTTCTCCTATCCCTAGACTTTTGAGTTCCACATAATTTGTCAGTTTGGTGAATTTTACTCTGAGATAGTTTTCATCAAATGTTAAATGGAAGAGATTTTAGAAATCATCTAACTTGATATTCTTCATTTATTTCAGAAATTAGGATATGGAAAGAACTTATTCCTGAAGTGCATGGATTACATTCTGGGATTAGAATCTCTTGCCTTCTAGTCCATTGCTTGCTTAGTTTCACAAAATTCAAGGTTAAGAATCACTTTTCGCCCAGGAGCTGTGGCTCACGCCTGTAATCCCAGCACTTTGGGAGGCTGAGGCAGACGGATAACCTGAGGTCAGGAGTTTGAGACCAGCCTGGCCAACAAGGTGAAACCCTGTTTCTACTAAAAATGTAAAAAAATTAGCCACTGTGGAAAACAAGATAATGTTCCTCAACCAATTAAAAATTACCATATGATGGAGCAATTCCACTTCTGGATATTAAAACAAAAGAACTGAATGATTAGCCAGGTGTGGTGGCACACGCCTGTAATCCTGGCTACTTGGGAGGCTGAGGCAGGAGAATCACTTGAACCTAGGAGGCAGAGGTTGCACTGAGCCGAGATCATGCCACTGCACTACAGCCTGGGTGACGAGGCAAGATTCTGCCTCAAAAAAAAAAAAAAAAAAAGAATTGAATGATTTGTACACCCACGTTCATAACAGCATTATTCACAGTGGCCAAAGTTGTAGACAACCCAGGTGTCTGTCAACAGATGAATGGATAAACAAAACATGGTATGTACATACTATGGAATATATTATTCAGCCTTAAAAATGAAGGAAATTCTTTTTATTTATTTATTTATTTATTTATTTATTTTTGAGACGGAGTCTCGCTCTGTCGCCCAGGCTGGAGTGCAGTGGCGTGATCTCGGCTCACTGCAAGCTCTGCCTCCTGGGTTCACGCTGTTCTCCTGCCTCAGCCTCCTGAGTAGCTGGGACTACAGGCGCCTGCCACCACACCCGACTAATTTTTTATATTTTTAGTAGAGAGGGGGGTTTCACAGTGTTAGCCAGGATGGTCTCGATCTCCTGACCTCATGATCTGCCCGCCTCGGCCTCCCAAAGTGCTGGGATTACAGGCGTGAGCCACCGCGCCCGGCCAAAGGAAGGAAATTCTGACACATGGTATAACATGGATAAACCTTGAACACATTATGCTGAGTGAAATAAGCCAGACACAAAAAGACAAATATATAATTCCATTTATATGAGATAATTAGGTAGTCACAACCATAGAGAAAGTAGAATGGTGATTGCCAGGGGCTGGGAGAAGGGGAAATGGGGAGTTACTGTTTCTGGGTCTAGAGTTTCAGTTTTACAAGATGAAAAAAATTCTGGAGGTAGTGGTGATGGTTGATAATGCTATGAATGTGTTTAATACTTGAACTGTACACTTAAGATAGTACATTTTATGTCTATTCTACCACAGTAAAATAATAAAAATAATTTAACAGGACACAAGTTAATGGGGGGGTTTTTTAGTGCTTGATTTGAAAAATTTGAGAGGTTTTGTTTTTTTGTTTTCTTTTTTTAAATAGAGACGGGGTCTCGCCATGTTGTCTAGGCTGGTCTTGAACTCCTGAGCTGAAGTGTTCTGCCCATCTCAGCCTCCCAAAGTGCTGGTATTACAGGAGTAAGCCACCACGCCCAGCCAGCTTCTTCCTGCCCCACACCCCCAGATGGTGTTTTGCTCTTTTGCTCTCTTGCCCAGGCTGGAGTGCAGTGGTACAATCTTGGCTCACTGCAACCTCTGCCTTCCGGGTTGAAGCAATTCTCCTGCCTCAGCCTCCTGAGTAGCTGGGATTACAGTAGCCCAGGCCTGGCTAATTTTTGTATTTTTAGTAGAGACTGGGTTTCACCATGTTGGCCAGGCTGGTCTTGAACTGACCTTGTGATCCACCCGCCTCAGCCTCCCAAAGTGCTAGGATTACAGATGTGAGCCACCATGCCTGGCCTTTTTTTTTTTTTTTTTAACATGAGACTATTAGAGACTTTTCCAAAGATATATGTGGAAGTGATTTCTTGGGTTAATAGTTGTTTTGTGGTCTCCCTATTCTCAATGCCCAAATAAATTGTCCTTCTTAAATAAATAAATCATTTTTGTCAAAGATACCGTTTATTCCTTCCTCCCCAGCTACCAAGAAAGCTTGTTCTGTTTTATTTTACTTTTAAACTTTCATTCCATTTTACATTTTAAGATCTTAAACTCTGAAATGTATTTTCTTTCTGGTGTTTGTGCGTTTTTTTTTTTGTTTGTTTGTTTGTTTTTTTGAGACAGAGTTTCGCTCTTGTCGCCCAGGCTGGAGTGCAATGGCGCAATCTTCAGCTCACTGCAACCTCTGCCTCCTGGGTTCAAGTGATTCTCCAGTCTCAGCCTCCCGAGTAGCTGGGATTACAGGTGCCCACCACCACGCCCAGCTAATTTTTCTATTTTTAGTAGAGACGGGGTTTCACCATGGTGGCCAGGCTGGTCTCAAACTCCTGATTTCAGCTGATCCGCCCACCTTGGCCTCCCAAAGTGCTGGGATTACAGGCATGAGCCACCGCGCCTGGCCTTGTGCTTTTTCTTTTGTTGTTCTGATCCTGAAGATTGGGATTAGGGTCACATAGAACCTGTACATAATTCCATCGGTAATGTAATTCTTTACTAGCGAGTGGTCAAGAAAGAGCCCAAACTCCAGTGCAAGACTGCCTGACTTCAAATTCTGGCTTTGCTACTTAATAAGTAGATGATTTTAGGCAAATAATAAAGTTTTTTGGTTTTTGGGTTTTTTTGAGATGGAGTTTCACTCTTGTTGCCCAGGCTGGAGTGCAATGGCACAATCTCAGCTCACCACAACCTCCGCCTCCTGAGTTCAAGCGATTCTCCTGCCTCAGCCTCCTGAGTAACTAGGATTACAGGCATGCACCATCACGCCTGGCTAATATTGTATTTTTAGTAGAGACAGGGTTTCTCCATCTTGGTCAGGCTGGTCTTGAACTCCTGACTTCAGGTGATCCGCCCGCCTCAGCCTCCCAAAGTGCTGGGATTACAGGCATGAGCCACCGTGCCTGGCCTTGTGCTTTTCTTTTGCAGTTCTGATCCTAAAGACTGGGATTAGGGTCACATAGAACCTGTACATAATTCCATCTGTAATGTAATTCTTTACTAGCGAGTGGTCAAGAAAGAGTCCAAACTCTAGTGCAAGACTGCCTGACTTCAAATTCTGGCTTCACTACTTAATAAGTAGATGATTTTAGGCAAATAATAAAGTTATTTGTTTTTTGTGGTTTTTTTTTTTGAGACGGACTTTTGCTCTTGTTGCCCAGGCTGGAGTGCAATGGCACGATCTCAGCTCACTGCAACCACCGCCTCCCGGGTTCAAGCAATTCTGTCTCAGCCTCCTGAGTAGCTGGGATTACAGGCATGCACCACCACACCTGGCTAATTTTGTATTTTTAGTAGAGGCAGGTTTCTCCATCTTGGTCAGGCTGGTCTCGAACTCCTGACTTCAGGTGATCCGCCCGCCTTGGCCTCCCAAAGTGCTGGGATTACAGACGTGAACCACTGCGCCTGGCAGGCAAATTATAAATTTTTAAACCTGATTTCCTCATCTTTAAAATGAGTTTACTATTAGAATCTACCTGCTGAAATAATTCAAATAATGTTCATTACATTTGATCTTCAAAAATCCTATTAATTCGGCTGGGCGCGGTAGCTCACACCTGTAATCCCAGCATGTTGGGAGGCCGAGGCAGAGGGATCAGTTAAGTCAGGAGTTCGAGACCAGCCTGGATAACAACGTGAAACCTCATCTCTACTAAAAATAGAAAAATTAGCCAGGCCTGGTGGCGAGTGCCTGTAATCCCAGCTACTCGAGAAGCTGACTGAGGCAGGAGAATTGCTTGAACCCCGGAGGCAGAGGTTGCAGTGAGCTGAGACTTCGCCATTGCACTCCAGCCTGGGCGACAGAGCGACACTCTGTCTCAGAAAACCAAAACCAAAACAAAACAAACTGAATTATGTTTTACAGAAAAACAGTGTTAATTTGAGTCTGTTTGGATATAACCTATAGAAAACTCTTGAGATAAGAATTTGAGAGAGAATTACATAATTTATTACCATGTTGATGCCAGCTAATTTTTTTAAATTCTGTTTTCTAGTGTAAGACAAGGTAGATTTGTGTCTAAGTTATTTGGAAAATAGACTAAAAATAGCACATTTGGTTTCTGTCTAATAAATGTTATATAAGCAAACTTGATTTTCTTCAGTATTTGGGTTTTCTTTGTGTGAGTGAATCCTTTTGAATTATGGGCTACCATGAATTGCAGTATCTTTTAAAATAGAAGCCGTTCTAGAAAAAAGCAACTTTTTCTTTTTTTTTTTTTGAGACGGAGTGTCGCTCTGTCACCCAGGCTGGAGTGCAGTGGCACGATCTCGGCTCACTGCAAGCTCCACCTCCCGGGTTCACACCATTCTCCTGCCTCAGCCTCCCGAGTAGCTGGGATTACAGGCACCCGCCACCACGTCTGGCTAATTTTTTGTATTTTTAGTAGAGATGGGGTTTCACCTTGTTAGCCAGGATGGTCTCGATCTCCTGACCTCATGATCCTCCCACCTCGGCCTCCCAAAATGCTGGGATTACAGTCGTGAGCCACCGCGCCCAGCCAACTTTTTCAACCTTTTAATTTTTTAAAGAATTGATACGATTCTATAAAAATAATAAAATTTGAAGGAAGTCAGTAAAATAAACTGAGATGTTTATATTAAATGTCAATTAATCAATGTCTATACTATATCAAGATTACCTTTTATAGACAAATAGGTAAAAGAATGGAAATAACCCACAAAGGGGTTGGATATATGAGGGGGAATGTATCCTACTGTCTTAGAAACATGAAAATTGACATGATTTTGAAATGCCATTTTGCATCTAGTAAAGGAGCATAATGACAGTGCTGAAGAAGTGGAGGTGAAGTTGTTTTAAGTATACATTCATTGCCAGGCACTGTAAATTACTAGTGCCTTTTTTGAAAACCAAATGACAGTACAAAGCAAAAACCATGCAGATTTACATTGCCTGTGATCTAATAATACCACCTCCTAGAATTTATAGATATAAACTCAAGGCATTTAGGATATATTCACGAAGATATTAAGTATAAAAGTACATATAAATCAGTTGGACCCCAGCTATTCAGGAGGCTGAGGTGGGAGAATCACTTGAACCCAAGAGATGGAGGTTGCAGTGAGCTGAGATCATGCCACTGCACTCCAGCCTGGGTGACAGCAAGACCCAGCCTCAAAAAATAATAAAAAATTGGTGCTTTACTAATTAGCAAAAGACATTGAGGTATTTGGCCTCCACCCATCTCCACCACTGGACATGTGCTTCCATGTCGTTTTCTATTTGTAGATGGAGTATAGACATGATTTTTTATTCATGAGAGCCATTCACAGCTGAATCTCAGACTTTCAGCCCCTACACTATAACCAAGTTTGTTTTCAGAAGCAGGGAAGCCAGAAAAGACTTATGTCCTGAAATTTTTTTTTTTTTTTCCTAAGACTGAGTCTTGCTCTTTCACCCATGCTTGAGTGAAGTGGTGCCTTCTCGTCTCACTGCAACCTCCGCCCCCCGGGTTCAAGTGGTTCTCCTGCCTCAGCCTCCAAGTATCTGGGATTACAGGCGCATGCCACCACGCCCAGCTAATTTTTGTATTTTTAGTAGAGATGGGGTTTCGCCATGTTGGCCAGGCTGGTCTCGAACTTCTGACCTTAGGTGATCCACCTGCCTTGGCCTCCCAAAGTGCTAGGATTACAGGCGTGAGCCATCGCTCCGGCCCTATGTCCTGAATTTTAGGCACCTTTTCAGGTCCCTTATGTAGACCATTTCCTCACATGTGCACTGATCAGTTCTGAAGACTGAGGGGCCCCTCTGCAGATCTCCAGGGTTTTTTGTGTGTGAGTGAGTGAATCCTTTTGAATTATGTGCTTCCGTGAATTGCAGCATTCTTTAAAAAAAAAATTTAAGAAGCCATTCAAGAAAAAATAGATAAAATGTTCAGGGCTGGGTGTGGTGGCTCACGCCTGTAATCCCAGCACTTTGGGAGGCTGAGGTGGGTGGATCACGAGGTCAGGAGATCAAGACCATCCTGGCTAACATGGTGAAACCCCATCTCTACTAAAAATGCAAAAAATTAGCCGGGCGTGGTGGCGGGCACCTGTAGTCCCAGCTTCTCGGGAGGCTGAGGCGGGAGAATGGCATGAACCTGGGAGGTGGAGCTTGTAGTGAGCCAAGATCAGGCCACTGCACTCCAGCCTGGGTGACGGAGCAAGACTCTGTCTCAAAAAATAATAATAATGGTTCAGGGGAAAGGAAACTTCAGTGGAGCAAGAACCCACTTTTCTCCACAGTGAGACCACAATTGGCAGTGACATATTCTGCTTAGAAATGTTAATTCCAGAACCTGCCTTCTACTCATTCTACTTCTTGAAATGATCTTAATTTCTCTGGAGGAGTATTGTACTCTGTAACATTGTAAGCCAATCCTTAATGCTTTGTTAATACATAGCTGCCAGGGAGGGGGCTTGCCTAGAGAATGAGTGACCCATTACAGAAATGAGGACTAATGTTTTCAAAATGTTTCCCAGACTGCACTCATCTCCCAGGAATTATTTGACATTTCACTGAGAGTAAGAATGGGTAACTTGTGGCCGGGCGTGGTGGCTCATGCCTGTAATCTTAGCACTTTGGGAGGCCGAGGTGAGCAGATCACCTGAGGTCAGGTGTTGGAGACCAGCCTGGCCAACATGGTGAAACGCTATCTCTCCTAAAAATACAAAAATTAGTTGGGCGTGGTGGTGTGTGCCTGTAGTCCCAGCTACTCAGGATGCTAAGGCAGGAGAATTGCTTGAACCCGGGAGATGGAGGCTGCAGTAAGCTGAGATCGTGGTACTGCACTCCAGCCTGGGCGACAGAGAGAGACTCTTGTCTCAAAAAAAAAAAAAAAAAAGTAACTTGGAAGGAGAGGAAAGGGAAGAGTATCAAAGAAAAACTTACTGACTCAATAGGTAAAAACATTGGTGATACTGCCATTCATTTTAGGAAACTCATGGTTCTTTATTTTAGAAAGAAAATTGCAGCTGGGTGCGGTGGCTCACACCTGTAATCCCAGCACTTTGGGAAGCTGAGGCGGGTGAATCTCCTGAGGTGAGGAGTTCGAGACCAGACTGGCCAACGGGGTGAAACCCCATCTCTACTAAAAATTAGTTGGACGTGGTGGTGTGCGCCTGTAGTCCCAGCTACTTGGGAGGCTAAGGCAGGAGAATTGCTTGAACCCAGGAGACGGAGGCTGCAGTCAGCTGAGATTGCGGTACTGCGCTCCAGCCTGGGTGACAGAGACTCTTGTCTCAAAGAAAAAAAAGAGAAAGGGAGGAAAGGAGAAGGAAGGAAGGTTAGTTGCTCGTCACCCATTTTGTGAGATGTTGGAGTTAAGTTGGTAAACACATTTACACAAAAAGAAATGCAAATAGTAAACAAGTATAAGAGAAGTTTGGCCGGGCGTGGTGGCTCACGCCTGTAATCCCAGCACTTTGGGAGGCCGAGGTGGGCAGAACATGAGGTCAGGAGATGGAGACCATCCCGGTTAATGTGGTGAAACCCTGTCTCTACTAAAAATACAAAAAATTAGCCGGGCATGGTGGCACGGGCCTGTAGTCCCAGCTATTCGGGAGGCTGAGGCAGGAGAATCGCTTGAACCCGGGAGGTGGAGGTTGCAGAGAGCCGAGATTGTGCCACTGCACTCCAGCCTGGGCGACAGTGAGACTCTGTCTCAATTAAAAAAAAAAAAGTTCATTTTTACTACTAGATCCCTTAGTAAATTAGTGTTATTTGGAAAGAGTATTCATTTAGATAAAGACTAGAAGGACATAAGGAAAACCAAAACATTTGTAAGTAGCTGTGATTATGGGTTTTTTTGTGTGTGTTTGTTTGTTTTAACCCATTTATGCCTGAGATTGCAATTTTTTGAATTTGAAAAAATCAGACCTTGGCAATGATCTTGAACAGTAGGATATAAATAACTCCCACATGCGTAGCGTTCCAGTAATGGAACAATAGGCATACATGGGTTTTAATGTTATGGGTTTTTTGTTTTGTTTTGTTTTGATTTGATTTTTGAGACAGAGTCTTGCTCTGTTGCCAGGCTGGAGTGCAGTGGCGCAATCTCGACTCACTGCAGCCTCTGCCTCCCTGGTTCAAGCCATTCTCCTGCCTCAGCCTCAGCTTGTAGTCCTGAGTAGCTGGGACTACAAGCGTGTACCACCACACCCGTCTAATTTTTTTGTGTTTTTAGTAGGGGCGGGTTTCATCATGTTGGCCAGGATGGTCTCGATCTCCTGACCTCGTGATCCATCCGCCTTGGGCTCCCAAAGTGCTGGGATTACAGGCATGAGCCACTGCTCCCAGCTGGGTTTTTTTGTTTTTTGTTTTTTTTTTTTTTTTTTTTTTTTTTTTTTTTTTTTTTTTTTTTTTTTTTTTTTTTTAGAGTTTTGTTCTTGCCCAGGCCGGAGTGCAATGGGACGATCTCGGCTCACTGCAACCTCTGCCTCCCAGGTTTAAGCCATTCTCCTGCCTCAGCCTCCCAAGTAGCTGGGATTACGGGCACGTGCCACCATGCCCGGCTAATTTTGTATTTTTAGTAGAGACGGGGTTTCACCATGTTAGCTAGGCCAGTCTCGAACTCCTGACCTCAGGTGATCCACTTGTCTCAGCCTCCCAAAGTGCTGGGATTACAGGCGTGAGCCACCGCGCCCGGCCTATTTTTTTTCCCACAGAATTATATTAAGAGAAAGAGGCCGGGCATAGTGGCTCATGCTTGTAATCCTAGTACTTTGGAAGGCCGAGGCAGGCAGATCACTTGAGCCCAGGAGTTCAGGACCAGCCTGGGCAACATGGCAAAACCTCTTCTCTGCAAAAAATACAAAAATTAGCCAGGCATGGTAGTGTGCAACTGTAGTCTCAGGTATTTGGGAGGCTGAGGTGAGAGGATCACCTGAACCTGGGGAGGCTGAGGCTACAGTGAGCCCAGGTGCCGCTGCACTCCAGCCTGGATAACAAAGAGAGACTTTGTCTCAAAAAAAAAAAAAAAGAAAAAGAAAAAAGGCCAGGTGCAGTGGCTCACGCCTGTAATCCCAGCACTTTGGGAGGCCGAGGTGGGTGGATCACCTGAGGGTCAGGAGTTGGAGACCAGCCTGACCAACATGGGTGAAACCCTGTCTCTACTAAAAATACAAAATTAGCTGGGTGTGGTGGCACATGTCTGTAATCCCAGCTACTTGGGAGGCTGAGGCAGGAGAATCGCTTGAACCCAGGAGGCGGAGGTTGCAGTGAGCTGAGATCGTGCCATTGCACTCCCTCCAGCTTGGGCAACAAGAGCGAAACTCCATCTCAAAAAAAAAAAAGAAAGAAATTATATTGGCTGCGTGTGGTGGCTCACACCTGTAATCCCAACACTTTGGGAGGCTGAGGTGGGCAGATCACTTGAGCTCTGGGGTACAAGACCAGCCTGGGCAATATGACGAAACCTCATCTATACAGAAATTAGCCAGGCATGGTAGTGTTCCTTCACCTGTAGTCCCAGCTACTGCAGGGGGCTAAGGTGGGAAGATTGCTTGACACAAGAGGTTGAGGCTGCAGTGACAGGTCTGCACCACTGCACTCCAGTGTGGGCAACAGAGCGAGACCCTGTTTAAAAAAAAAAAAATGAATTAATTGATGTCCATCCAGTATAGAGAAGATCAGGTATCCAGATCCCCGCTCCTCCCCACACATGCACTGATCAGAGCTGAAGACCTGGGGTATGGGGGGGAGTCCGTCTGCAGATCTCCAGCGAGTTTTGTGGAGAAAACCCCTGGCTGTTGTGGATCTTCTCAACATTTTGTGGTCAAGAGCATAGACCGTAGCGATACTCATTCTGAAGACTTCAGAGTGTGGGTATAGAGTACCCATACTCTGTGGCTCTTAGGATTGTCTATGGAAAACCAGACTGTAAGGGTTCAGCATTTTCCACATCTGCAGCTTAATCAGTACACAATACTTACTAATGGATGTGTTAAAATGGCTGCTTTAGAACTTACATAAGCTCTGAAGGATTTATCACCAATTCTTCCCACCAAGAAAATTTTATTGAAAAGCTCAACTGTTGAGAAATTCTTTCATAACAATAATTACTTAAAAGATACACATTTGGCCGGGCGCGATGGCTCATGCCTGTAATCCCAGCACTTTGGGAGGCTGAGGCAGGTGGATTACCTGAGGTCAGGAGTTCAAGACCAGCCTGGCCAACATGAAACCTCGTCTCTACTAAAAATACAAAATTAGCTGGGCGTGGTGGCTCACGCTTGTAATCCCAGGATTTTGGGAGGCCGAGGCGGGTGGATCACGAGGTCAGGAGATCGAGACCATCTTGGCTAACATGGTGAAACCCAGTCTCTACTAAAAAATACAAAAAAAAATAGCCAAGCGTGGTGGCAGGTGCCTGTTGTCCCAGCTGCTCGGGAGGCTGAGGCAGGAGAATGGTGTGAACCTGGGAGGCGGAGCTTGCAGTGAGCCGAGATCGTGCCACTGTACTCCAGCTTGGCCAAAAAAGCGAGACTGTCTGGAAAAAAAAAAAAGGCTGGGCGTAGTGGCTCACGCTTGTAATCCCAGCACTTCGGGAGGCCGAGGCGGGCGGATCACCTGAGGTCAGGAGTTCAAGACCAGCCTCAACATGGAGAAACCCCGTCTCTACTAAAAATACAAAATTAGCCAGGCGTGGTGGTGCATACCTGTAATCCCAGCTACTCGGGAGGCTGAGGCAGGAGAATTGCTTGAACCTGGGAGGTGGAGGTTGTGGCGAGCCAAGATCGCGCCATTGCACTCCAGCCTGGGCAACAAGAGTGAAACTCCGTCTCAAAAAAAAAAAAAGATACACATTTATCTTTGTGGATGGAGATATAACAGATGAGTTAGTTCTAACTAATTGTATTTTCATAATTTTGGCTTATTGGAACAAATAGAAATTTCAGGCTTTGGGGAAAATCTGAGCCTGCAGAGAATTTGTGGATGAGAATCATGGAGTTCTATGTTGGAAACCTGGCTTACATCACCATTTAAAGATTTTATATTATTTACTTCTTGTTTTGAGGTTTTATAACTTGTATATTCAATGAGAAAAGAGGTGGTGAGCTCAGTTGGAAAACAGGGCTAGAAATGGGAGCTGTACTGGAAATTCTATTGTGTTAGAGTCTCCCTCTCTCGCCCAGGCAGGAGTGCAGTGGTATGATCATAGCTCATTGCAGTCTCAAGCTCCCAAGTTCAAGTGATCCTCCTCCTTCAGCCTTCCAAAGTGCTGAGATTACAGGTGTGAGCCACCATGCCCAGCTGGATTCTTTTGTTTGTTTGTTTTGTTTTGTTTTGAGATGGAGTTTTGCTCTTGTTGCCCAGGCTAGAGTGCAATGGCACAATCTCAGCTCACCGCAACCTCCCCCTCCCCCTCCCAGGTTCAAGCAATTCTCCTGCCTCAGCCTCCCAAATAGCTGGGATTACAGGCATGCACCACCACACCTGGCTAATTTTGTATTTTTAGTTAGTTGGTCAGTCCATGTTGGTCTGGCTGGTCTCAAACTCCCGACTGCTGGTGATCCACCCACCTCGGCTTCCCAAAGTGCTGGAATTACAGGCATGAGCCACCGTGCTTGGCCTGGATTCTTCATATGTAAATCTTTTTGCTTCTTTATTTTTTGAGGTTTCGCTGTCACCTAGGCTGGAGTGCAGTGGCACGATCACAACTCACTGCAACCTCTACCTCCCGGGCTCAAGTGATTCTTTCACCTGAGCCTCCCAAGTAGCTGGGACCACAGGTGTGCGTCACCATGCTAATTTTGGGGGTGTGTGTTGTTGTTGTTGTTTGGTGAAGACTAGGTTTCACATGTTGCCCAGGCTGGTCTCAAACTCCTGAACTCATGTGATTCCCCCCACCTTGGCCTCCCGAAGTGCTGGGATTACAGGTGTGAGCCAGAACCACTGTGCTGGGGCGTGTGTGTGTGTGTGTGTGTGTGTGTGTGTGTAAGAGACAGGGTGTTGTTCTATCTACCAGGTTGGACTGCAGTGGCCACCACTGCCACCACACCTGGCTAATTTTTTTAAAATTTGGAAAGATAGGGTTTCACTATGTTGCCCGGGCCTATGTGCAAATCTTTATGTGGCTTCATGCCTTCACTTTTTTTTTTTCCATTGTTCCTTTGGAAATTGTTCCAGTTTTTTTTTTCCTGTATCTTTAAACAACAAAACAAAGCACCCTTTTAATTAAGTTACTATAAACACATAACATTCAGGAATTGTTTTAAATTTATTTGCTAAATGTGGGCGCCTTATGGATGACATTTGGCCAGAGCTATGCAGAGTTGCCAGAGCTTAATAATGAGCAATAATTCATCTTGGAAACTTTTCTGTTTTGCTGTTTAATCCAGTACAGATGCAGGTGTTTTCTTTCTGTGACTTTTTGTGAGCAGTTGTATCTGTAAATCACCTCCCATGGAGACGGGTGTTCCTGTGACTGAGAGCCAGCTGTTGGGTGTTTTAGCTAAACAGCTTGCTCCTAGTTAGCTGCTCAAATCCCCCTGAGAGGTGTATTGGCTGCTTCAGGGAATAGAGCAGATGGGGTGAAGGTTTTTGCAAGGCCTTCAGTGACCTGCTTTCAATTTGCTGCAATTCTTCTGCTTTGGCTTTTTCCTATAGGTGCCAGAGTTCATCTGCTTCATATTTTTACTACTGACGCATCTTCCTGTCGTATATTCTTAGACTGTGGTGACTTAAGAATCTTTGGGTCACCTGTTACATGGTTTCTCCTGCCACCTGTATGGGGAGGAGAAGACTGGTATTCAAACTCAAGCCTGTTTCTATCTTATTCTCATTGATTTTTATGATACATAGAAAACTTTGTTTCTTTCTGAAAATGGCATTTTAGTGATTCATTGTTTTCTGTGGGAGAAAGCTTATGACCTGCTCTTTTCTTTTTCCCTTCCAGAGGGAATCTGGAAAAATTGCAATCAAAACATCATTTCTCTAAGAAAATTTTGGGTAACCGAAGTTCTGGACAACAGGTAAAGTGTGTTTAAACTTTGGTGGTGCTGACAAATCATCTGTAATCTGCAGAAGTAAACTGGGAGAGGGAGGAGGACAAGTTAAAAATTAAGTCTACTTTGTGTCGGGGCTTTATTGGGGATTTCCCATATATTACCTCATTTAGGTGGTTTTTACCTGGATCCTGGATGTAGATCTGGGAATCTCAGAAAGAAACTGTCCTTTAAAATGCTGTTTTAAATGGATTTGCTGTTGATTGGATTTAATGTCCTCACAGTTCAGTTTAGCAATCATTTTTTAATGTCTACCATAAATAAGGTACAGAAGTATAATTTGTAGATTCTGTTATATAGTAAAGGGGTACAATATTTATTGCAAGACCATTTACTGGGCTTCTAAGTAAAACCAAAATCTGGTATGCGATGCAGCCTAGCTAGGGAAGATCTTCCTAGTTCCCTTCTGTCTTTTGTTTTAGTTCTTAATGATTGCCAGCAGTTTGTAGCTGTACCATCTTCTTAATCCCTTTTAGCACTTGTCTAAAATTTAAGTTTCCTAATAAATCACCCCTTCACAGTGGAGTCCAACCGAGATGTCCCCTTTATGTTCTCAGTGGTGGTTTTTCTGTGATTGGACCGAATAACTATACCTGTGTGTTTTTTAAATTTCTATCTCACAAAATTCTGAAGGTCTCATGAAATAATAGTATATGTAAAGAACCTAGGTCTGGCCAGGCATGGTGGTTCACGCCTGTAATCCCAGCACTTTGAGAGGCCAAGGCAGGCGGATCACCTGAGGTCAGGAGTTCGAGACCAGCCTGGCCAACATGGTGAAACCCCATCTCTACTAAAAATACAAAAATGGTGGTGCATGACTGTAATCCCAGATACTCGGGAGGCTGAGGCACAAGAATCACTTGAACCTGGGAGGCGGAGGTTGCAGTGAGCCAAGATCACGCCACTGCACTGCAGCCTGAGCGAAAGAGGGAAACTGTCTCAAAAAAAAAAAAAAAACAGAAGAACCAAGGTCTGAGAAATATCTCAATAAATAGTAGCTACAAGTTTACCTTTTAAACCAGAGGAGATATGAAAGCAATCCATACTTTCTGGGACCTTGTGGGGCCAACAGGTGTTGACTGAGGTGAATTGACCTTCTTGAAGATAGTAGAGAGTGAGATGCTGTTTATTCTTTTTTTTGAGATGGAGTCTTGCTCTGTTCAAGCAATTATCCTGCCTCAACCTCCTGAGCTGCTGGGATTACAGGTGCACACCACCGTGCCCGGGTAATTTTTGTATTTTTGTAGAGACGGAGTTTCACCATGTTGACCAGGCTGGTCTTTAACTCCTGACCTCAAGTAATCTGCCCGCCTTGGCCTCCCAAAGTGCTGGGATTACAGGCGTGAGCCACCCTACCCAACTGAGATGCTGTTTATTCTAACATTTGTTCCACTGTGAACCTTGAGGTTAGATTTCAAGTATTCAAAGCAGTAGTTCCTAGAGATATCATAATTAATAATTAAATTAAGATTTAATATTTGTTGATTTTATTTTGGTATTTTTCCACTTTTATCAGGGCATACCAATTCAATCACCATGAGTTGGAGCTTCCTGACTCGCCTGCTAGAGGAGATTCACAACCATTCCACATTTGTGGGGAAGATCTGGCTCACTGTTCTGATTGTCTTCCGGATCGTCCTTACAGCTGTAGGAGGAGAATCCATCTATTACGATGAGCAAAGCAAATTTGTGTGCAACACAGAACAGCCGGGCTGTGAGAATGTCTGTTATGATGCGTTTGCACCTCTCTCCCATGTACGCTTCTGGGTGTTCCAGATCATCCTGGTGGCAACTCCCTCTGTGATGTACCTGGGCTATGCTATCCACAAGATTGCCAAAATGGAGCACGGTGAAGCAGACAAGAAGGCAGCTCGGAGCAAGCCCTATGCAATGCGCTGGAAACAACACCGGGCTCTGGAAGAAACGGAGGAGGACAACGAAGAGGATCCTATGATGTATCCAGAGATGGAGTTAGAAAGTGATAAGGAAAATAAAGAGCAGAGCCAACCCAAACCTAAGCATGATGGCCGACGACGGATTCGGGAAGATGGGCTCATGAAAATCTATGTGCTGCAGTTGCTGGCAAGGACCGTGTTTGAGGTGGGTTTTCTGATAGGGCAGTATTTTCTATATGGCTTCCAAGTCCACCCGTTTTATGTGTGCAGCAGACTTCCTTGTCCTCATAAGATAGACTGCTTTATTTCTAGACCCACTGAAAAGACCATCTTCCTTCTGATAATGTATGGTGTTACAGGCCTTTGCCTCTTGCTTAACATTTGGGAGATGCTTCATTTAGGGTTTGGGACCATTCGAGACTCACTAAACAGTAAAAGGAGGGAACTTGAGGATCCGGGTGCTTATAATTATCCTTTCACTTGGAATACACCATCTGCTCCCCCTGGCTATAACATTGCTGTCAAACCAGATCAAATCCAGTACACCGAACTGTCCAATGCTAAGATCGCCTACAAGCAAAACAAGGCCAACACAGCCCAGGAACAGCAGTATGGCAGCCATGAGGAGAACCTCCCAGCTGACCTGGAGGCTCTGCAGCGGGAGATCAGGATGGCTCAGGAACGCTTGGATCTGGCAGTTCAGGCCTACAGTCACCAAAACAACCCTCATGGTCCCCGGGAGAAGAAGGCCAAAGTGGGGTCCAAAGCTGGGTCCAACAAAAGCACTGCCAGTAGCAAATCAGGGGATGGGAAGACCTCCGTCTGGATTTAATCCTGGCGGGCTTAAAACCTGTGCTTTTCATAGTTTATGGTAAGCAGCAGCTCACTGAATAATGACTTCCATTGAGTAAACATTTGGCTCTGGTTATCTTCAGGGATGCTGTTGGCTCATGATCCAAGCTCAGGGGACTCTGGAGGCGGGGCTGGGCTGAGGGACAGAAAGGGAAACACAGTGTTCCCAGGCACATGTTCTTAGCAATAATACAGTTGCAGAACTTTACATTTGTGTCTTCCAGATCTGGAGAAGAACAGACATATTTAAATCATTCTTGTTGAACAGTTTTTGTATGTACAGTATTATGGTACTTTTTTTTTTAGTATGAGAACTTTTTTTGTATTTGTACATTGAACTGCTGTAGTTATACTTTTATATTAAAGGGGAAAAAGTCCTTATAAATAATGCCTATTAGGCTAGTGCTATTACTTTGTTCAGCAAATTCTACCCTGGCTTTAGAGTTTTTAATAGATGCTACACCTAATAAAAGTGCCTCTCATATTGCAGGAACGATTTCAGATGTGTAAGGAGACTGAAGAGGAGATACCAGTTTTTAGTCTTGGAAAGCAAGTTCACAGTAGAAGGAGGTTGAGATCTTTCTTTTATGTGAGAAATCTTTGAATCTCATTCATGCGATCAGAGTTGTAGCCAATTTTTGAAAACCTTATTTTCAAAGGAAATAAATGATTCACTGTTGGATTCCTTTAAATATCAAGCATCACCAGTATATGCTTTGATGGTATATGTATATAACTTAAAGTTCTTTCAAAAGCCTGATACAGAAACGTGTCCCCAGTTTGGTAGCAATGTGGAAAACCTGGCTAGAGATGATATGGAGCTGTCCCTCAGAAAGCAAAGCCATGCCTGGAATCCCTAATAGGATGCTTAGTTGTGAACCTGTTTGATTTGCCTTAAGCCTCTATCCAGAAACCTGCCCGCTTCCGTCTGGTTAAGAAGCCAGTGGTGGATATTTTCTTTGTTAACATTAGAAATGCAAACATTCCCTTGTCAACCAAGAATACTCAAAGCTACTTGTATTGGAAACGGCAGAAGGCCTAAATCCAAATTTCTTATTTTTTATAATTTACCATAGAAGTTTTGTGATTAAATTCTTACTTCTGCCAGTGGAGGTTTATGCCTGAAAGGTCATGGGGTCCTGTCTGTAAATAGACCTAAAGAGAAGTGCAGTATGTATTCTTTGTAGGCATAATGTGTTTGTCACTGACAAGCATTCATGTTCATCCCACTAGTCTTTTATTGCAGTCTTTTATTGTCATTTTCAGCCTTATGTTGGAGAGCTTTGCTTTCTCATCATGTTCACATTGTCTTAAGTTTTGTGAGCTTCTGAGAAAGAGCTTGGTAAAGGTTTAAAGGGGACTTTGTTCCACCAGGGAGCATTTTATTTGGGTGTCTCACCCTTTTCTAATGAAAGCTGTTGTAAGCCACCTCTGACTTGGAAATTCTGAAAGTATGAATATTTTTTATATCTTAATTGTAAAATGCCAGTTCTCCATTATTTAGATGAATAGTAGAACACTGCACCCTTTGTGCAGTGTTTTTGTTTCTCTACTGCATTCCTACCCCCACCAAAAAAAGAAACTTAAGGAAATTTTTTTTTGAGACAGGGTCTCCCTCTTTCACCCAGGCTGGAGTGCAGCAGCATGATCTCAGCTCACTGCAGCCTCTGCCTCCCAGGCTCAAGCAATCATTCCACCTCAGCCTCTTGATTAGCTGGGACTACAGGCATGTGCCACCATACTCGGCTAATTCTTTTTAAAAAATTTTTTTTGTAGAGACGAGGTCTCACTATGTTACCCAGCTTTTGGTGTCGAACTTTTGGGTTCAAGTGATCCTCCCGCCTCAGCCTCTCAAAGTGTTAGTATTATAGGCGTGAGCCACCATGCCCAGCCTAGAAAATTTAACCTTATCTTTTAGCCATTCATTTACTTTTATTTGCTTTTTTAAAAAAAAAAATCTTTAAATTTTAGCCTAGAGAAGCACCTCAGGAACTCTAAACATCTTAAGCAAAAATTAAACTCAGGTGAGACTGAAGGAGAAATTTCAGAAATACACATGTACATAATGGGTAATTAATAGACATGCACAGTTTCCTTCAAATCAAATGTTTAATAAGGAAATTCATATAATTCCAAGAAAACAGGCAAAATTTTGAATACATAAGCCTAGCTAAGATAAAGAACTACCAGTTAATTCTTAACATCACTGGAGCTTCCAGCAGGTTTTTTAATTGAAGGACAAAAAGTGTCCATACATTTGTGTTATCTCTTCAGAGCCTGAGGGAGAAGAGAGTGGCTTTGCCCAGTGGAAAGGTTGGGGATTTGAGAATGATACAGGGGGAAGGAGTCAAGCAGAAATGCCAGGAAGAACCAGGCAAAGACATTTGGCGCCAGAAGCATCCACTTAGTTTCTGTGAAGAGTGCCCCTGGTGTTTCATCTTGGCCTGTTTTGATGAGAATGTTATCTTTTGTGTCTGGATAACGCGTCAGCTTCCTAAAGTACATATAAAGATATTCTGTCACCTCCCCACATGCACACACTTTTAAAGTCTATTTTTATTCTCTTGCTAAAGTTGTAATTATGTCAAGAATTTTCCAGCTCTAACTGCCTTCTTAGTACATGTCTTTCTGCCTTTGAAGCATATGAGTTTGCCAAAGTCATTCTCCCCTAATGACATATTGTGGACTTACATTAAGAAAATGGGCCAGGCGCGGTGGCTCACACCCGTAATCCCAGCACTTTAGGAGGCCCAGGCGGGTGGATTACCTGAGGTCAGGAGTTCAAGACCAGACTGGTCAACATGGTGAAACTCCGTCTCTACTAAAAATACAAAAATTAGCCAGGAGTGCTGGGTGGACGCCTGTAATCCCAGCTACTTGGGAGGTTGAGGCAGGAGAATTGCTTGAACCCAGGAGGCAGAGGTTGCAGTGAGCTGAGATCATACCATTGCACTCCAGCCTGCAAGACAGAGTGAAACTCTTGTCTCAAAAAAAAAAAAAAAAGAAAAAAAGAAAGTGAGCCTGTTGATATCTAGCTAACCCATTGGTGGAGTCTGCATTGAATCTGTAAGAATATTGTTCTGGATCATGCAGGTGGGGTTTGTATAAAAAGCCTGTCCAACATTTAGTTCTCTCGCATCAGAATCATACTGTTTTGAATTGCCATATAAGACATGCTCCATCATGACACTTGCTTCTCCTCCAAATACAAGTTGAGTGCTTAGTCCTTCACCTGCTAGAATCAGGATACAATCAACATGATTATGTTCCTTAACACACTTGGATTTATGCAGATGTGGTGTGTCCTTTGCTCTTTTTTTTCTTAAGACAGAGTCTTGCTCTTGTCGCTCAGGCTGGAGTGCAGTGGTGTGATTTCGGCTCACTGCAACCTCCGCCTCCTGGGTTCAAGCGATTCTCCTGCCTCAGCCTCCCGAGTAGCTGGGATTACAGGCACCACCACCATACCAGGCTGATGTTTTTTGTATTTTTAATAGAGACAGGGCTTCATCATGTTGGCCAGGCTGGCAGGCTGGTCTCGAACTCCTGACCTCGTGATCCACCCACCTCAGCTTCCCAAAGTGCTGGGATTACAGGCGTGAGCCACCGCGCCTGGCCTGTTCTTAAAACCCGTTATTCAGAAGATTTGTAAAAGAAATAGGCTTTTTTTTTTTTTTTTTTTTGGTTAATTCAAACTTGAGGGGAAAATTAGATAGCATTTTCCCCTAAAGAAATGTTAATGTTCATTTTGTGGCTTTGTTTTCAAGTTTCAGGAGCCATGTACATCTCAGAAGTGTTACGAAGTGATTAGAAAAGGCCTCTGGTAAAAGACGTTCAAGGACCAACCATTATTATTGGTCACTTGTTTGAACTTGGCGCTTAAAAAAAAAGTTGGACTGTGATGCTTTGGTGCTCTTTATCACAGACATCAGTGATGGTCTGAAACACTCTCTAGCAGTTTATACGAAGAATGGACTTACATGTTATCAGTTACACTCATGATTTACTCGTTCAGCTTCTACAAGTCCATACTTTATGCTGTCTCATTTAAGAGACAGTCCACTTCTGAAAATAAAATCGATAGTTGATGATACATTTTTGGCTAGCCAGCTTTCTGTAAAAGGCAAGTATGTTAGACATGCACAGTTTCCTTCAAATCAAATGTTTAATAAGGTACTTCAAGAAACGCCTTTTTAAAAATCAAAGGTTTTGGCCAGGCATGGTGGCTCACGCCTGTAATCCCAGCACTTTGGGAGGCCAAGGTGGGCGAATCACAAGGTCAGGAGTTTGAGACCAGCCTGGCCAACATGGTGAAACCCCGTCTCTACTAAAAATACCAAAAATTAGCCGGGCGTGGTGGTGGGTACCTGTAATCCCAGCTACTCAGGAGGCTGAGATGAGAATCACTTGATCCCAGGAGGTAGAGGTTGCAGTGAGCCGAGATTGTGCCATTGCACTTCAGCCTGGGCAATGAGTGAAACTCTCAAAAAAAAATTAATAGTAATAATAAAGTCCCTGCATGCAGTTTGGAAATAAAATTTAAACTCATTTATATGTAATAAATATGTAATAATTCACAGTCACCATCAAATGTTGGAATCATTGAATTGCATACTTGTACTCATTCCGGCCACATCATGAAGTGTTTAAAGATTTGTATTTGCTGTTGTCTCTATGTAGTTCTATTGATGTTTGGTTTTGTTTTTTGGGGTTTGTTTTGAGCCCAGGCTAGAGTGCAGTGGCACAATCTCAACTCAATACAGCCTGGACCTCCTCGGCTCAAGCAATCCTCCCACTTCAGCCTCCCAAGTAGCTGGGCTGCAAGTGCTCACCACCACACCTGGCTAATTTTTGTATTTTTTGTAGAGACAGAGCTCTCACTATGTTGCCCAGACTGGTCTCAAACTCCTGGGCCCAAGCAATCCTCCCGTCACAGCCTCCGAAGGTGCTGGGATTACAGGCATAAGCCACTGTGCCCAGCCTGTTTTTAATAATGATATTAAGTGGGTTTGGTTCATGTGTTATTAATCAGTGTTAATAATCGTACTTTTTTTTTTTTTAAAAGAAACCATGGTATTCTAAAATCAGGAGTCCAAATAAAAGAAAGTTCTCGGCTGTGCGTGGTGGCTAACACCTGTAATCCCAGCACTTTGGGAGGCTGAGGTGGGTGGATCACTAGAGGTCAGGAGTTTGAAACAAGCCTGGCCAACATGGTAAAACCCCCTCTCTACTCAAACTACAAAAATTAGCCGGGCATGGTGGTGCACACCTGTAATCCCAGCTACTCGGGATGTTGAGGCATGAGATTTCCTTGAATCTGGAAGGCAGAGGTTGCTGTGAGCCGAGATCGCGCCATTGCACTCCAGCCTGGGTGACAGAGTAAGACTGTCGCCAAAAAAGAGGAAAAAAGTTATCCAGTGCAGTTTCTACAGAGATAAAAGAAGTAATAGTTCTGGCTGGGTGTGGTGGCTTATGCCTGTAATCCCAACACTTTGGGAGGCCAAGGCAGGTGGATCACATGAGGTCAGGAGTTCGAGACCAGCCTGGCCAACATGGCAAAACTGTCTCTACTAAAAATATAAAAATTAGGTATGGTGGCACGCGCCTGTACTTACAGCTACTTGGGAGGCTGAGGCATGAGATGAGAATCTCTTGAACCCAGGAGGCGGAGGTTGCAGTGAGCTGAGATTGCACCACTGCACTCCAGCTTGGGTGATGGAGTGAGACTCAAATAAAAAAGGTACTAGTTCTGCATTTCAGAGTTGGCTTGTTGAATCAGGCTATATGCTTCCAAGATTTAAAATGTTTTTCTGTATTATACTCTCAATTGTGTTTTAAAAAATCTCTTACAGAAATCTCTACCTCAGGCACTAAGTGTTATGACATGGGTAGCATATTGATATTGAAAACTTAGCTAGGACTTCCAGCCTTTTAAGATAATTTAAATGTAAAATTAAATGGTTAACCAGCAATCTAATGTCATGTGGTGTGCAGTTTGGATATTGCATGAACAGCTAAGGAATCACCTGTTCTAGTGCCAAAGATCACTCATTGCTAATTTTGTTCTGTACAGCTTATGTAATATTTTCATGGTGGAGATGGACTCTGTGTGCTCAGGGCCTTGTCTCTAGGAAGATTTTGTCAATTCCAAATACAGTTTTGAAGATTCATTTGTGGTTTGTGTTTCCTTTCTCAGAATTTGAAACCAACTGAAAATCAGCTGCCAGGAAATGTCATATTGAGGATTTTACCCTATTTATATAAGATAATACCCAAGAGCTTAGTGATATACACAGAAAAGCTAATATGAAGATCTCTTCCTCATACGTTTCACCTGTAAGTTGATCTTGGTGGGAATACTTGAGCAGAGAAATTTCCAACTAAAGGTTTGGGCTTAAAAGATGCCTTTTTTCATAGCTGATTTGAAGCTCTTCTGGGACTACTGTGGCTAAATAGGTCAGCATATTCGTGGCGTCGCAATCTGGGGAATATAGGTAGCCTGGCGGGGGAGGCTGGGGTCTAAGCTCAAAAGCTGGGAATGCACCCTTGACTTCCCTCGGTTCTGGAGGCCTTTCCTGGAGTGCCTTCTGCAAGGGACCCTTTGCGGCAGCAGAGTCAGCAGTGTCGTTGAAAAGCCTAATCCACCTCCTGAGAAGGGAGCAGCAATGCCCTCTTGTTCCCTCAGACACGGGATAGCCGACTGGTAGGTCACGAACAGCTCACCCTCAGCAGCACAGATTGTAAACTGGTCAGCCAACCATATTTGGTAATGAATTTGTGAGCTATTTGAATGCTATTGGAGCAGTTAAATCACTCTGGATCTGTTAGTTTTGAAAGTAGATTCTTTGGCAGATTTGCCATCAGAACGGAGACTAATACCTGTGGCATCAAATCTGTTTTCTTTGCTACACAGAGTTTGAAAACTGTTTTTAAGGTTTTAAGGGCTTATATGATACTTTTAGGGTTTGTTTCCTTTAGATATCTCCCATTGGAAGCAGGTTGCACAACGGCATGAAGAATATGGAAGCAGAGGCAAATTTGGGAACAGAATCCAGGTCTGTACAATCCAGTATCCTTTGTTCTTGCAAGAGGAGGGTCCAGAAGCAGCTGTTAGCGGGTGCTCACAAGGGTTTAGGGGCATCTTTGCTGGGTGGACCTTGCATCTGTCTATTACAGTACTTTTTCAAAATGTAACCATTGGACCATTGGACTACTTGTTAGAAGTAACAGGAATGCTATTAACATACAGATTCCTGGGCCAAGGCGGGCGGATCACGAAGTCAGGAGATTGAGTCCATCCTGGCTAACATGGTGAAACCCCATCTCTACTAAAAATACAAAAAAATTAGCCGGCCATGGTGGCGGGCACCTGTAGTCCCAGCTACTCAGGAGGCTGAGGCAGGAGAATGGCGTGAACCCGGGAGGCGAAGCTTGCAGTGAGCCAAGATTGTGCCACTGCACTCCAGCCTGGGCAACAGAGCTAGACTCTGTCTCAAAAAAAAAAAAATTAAAAAATATATATAACAGAGAGAGAGAGAGATAGCGATATATAGATTCCTAGTCTGGGCAACATAGTGAGACCCTGTCTCTACAAAAAATAAGCAAAAAATTAGCTAGGCATGGTAGTACTCACCTGTAGTCCGAGCTCCTTGGGAGGCTGAGGCAGGAAGATCGGTTGACCGCCGAGGTGGAGGCTACAGTGAGCCGTGGTTGCGCCACTGCACGCCACCCTGGATGACAGAGCAAGAGCGAGACCCTGTCTGTCTGTCTCTCTCTCTATATATATACGTGTGTGTGTGTGTGTGTTTTTTTTAGATCCATTGCAGACCTACATAATCAGAACTAACAAGTTCTCTGGGGGATTCATTTTTTTAAATCTTTTATTAAGATATAATTTACATGGAGTAAAACTGTTGCATAGTTAGAAATGCATACAGTTAAGTAACCACACCAGAAAGATGCATAATAGTTGCATTACCCCCAAATTACCTGGTGATTCTTATGTACATTATAGTTTGAAAACCACTCATTTTTAAAAAATTGTTTGAAGTAGCCAAAATAAAAGGGGAAAGAGAATTGTTTTGAATTACCTCCTCTGTTCAAGAAGGTTTAGACCTGGCATAGCACATGAGTTTCATCTCATCAGTCAGCTCAGAATGACTGCTGGCTCCCTGGAGGGGAGACCTACGTAGAGGATCCAGGGACTCCTCTGGGTTCAGCCAAATAATCTATCAGTGATTTTGAGGTTGGGGCAGGGTTGATGGAAGAGTGTGCCATCCTTGACTAGATGTTAAGCATGTTTCAAAATATCATTGATATGGGAGTGCTGGGAAGGGAAGAGGTGGTCCCTTTAATTGATATGGAAGGGGGGAAGGGAAGTGCTGCATAGAGGATGGCATGGTTCCTGGCTAGGGCTCCACCCCCACGGACCTAGGTGAGGACTGGCATTTCCTGCCCAAATGTTTCGCCCCCATTCCCTAGACCCTAGTAGGCAGATGCAGGTGGCTGGATGTCCGGAAGAACACACTGACAGGCACTGGTGCGCTGGCAGGCCACCGACCTGCAGAAGCAGAATGACATGGAGTTTGGCCTGGGCAGTCAGAGGAGAGCCCGGGCCGCCAAGCGGCCGGACTCCAGGGGAAAAGCATCTCCCTTCTGGCTCCCCCATCTGCTGAGAGCTACTTCCACTCAATAAAACCTTGCACTCATTCTCCAAGCCCACGTGTGATCCGATTCTTCCAGTACACTAAGGCAAGAACCTCGGGATACAGAAAGCCCTCTGTCCTTGCAATGAGGCAGAGGTCTAATTGAGCTAACACAAGCCGCCTATAGACGGCTAAACTAAAAGAGCAAAACTAAAAGCACACACTGTAACATACGCCCACTGGGGCTTCAGCTGTAAACATTCACCCCTGGACACTGTCTTGGGGTCAGAGCCCCACAGCCTGCCCATCTGTATGCTCCCCTAGAAGTTTGAGGTTTGAGCAGCAGGGCACTGAAGAAGTGAGCCACTCCCCCATTGCACACCCTGCAAGGGGACAAGGGAACTTTTCCTGTTTCATCATGAAATAATGGATTTAGTGGCCGGGAGGGGTGACTCGCGCCAGTAATCCCAGCACTTTAGGAGGCTGAGTCGGGTGGATCACGAGGTCAGGAGTTCCAAGACCAGCCTGGCCAAGATGGTGAAACCCCGTCTCTACTAAAAATACAAAAATTAGCTGGGCGCAGTGGAAGGCGCCTGTAATCCCAGCTACTCGGGAGGCTGAGGCAAGAGAATTATTTGAATCTGGGGCAGGAGGGCAGAGGTTGCAGTGAGTCAAGATCGCACCACTGCACTCCAGCCTGGGTAACAGAGTGAGACTCTATCTCAAAATAAAATATGCATTTAGCACTTCTGGATCATGACTATGACTAGGCCCATGTGAAAAGAATCATCTCACCTTGTATGTAAGCAAGAGTTGGTGTCATTACTTAGAAATTTCTCCTTCCTACAGTTAATGACATCTTGGAGGAACTTAGAAACAGGAAGTGACTCAGGATTGGGAAGCACCAGAAAAAGAGCTGCTGACATGACATGGTGACAAGCATTCTTTGTCAATTGACTTTTTCTCCCGCCCCCTGGATCCTGAGGAAATGGCACAGCATTTCCTTGCCCTGCCCTTGACGTGCTATGCCTACTCTAAGCTAGATAGGGGCTTCTGAAAGAAAAACCTAAGGAAGCCCCCTGCTCATGCCTGGAGGAAAGAACTGCCGACTTTGTCTTTGCCCTCAGCCAAACTGCCACAAGTATCTTTGTCTGCCTGGCTCTCCTGGGGCCATCACAGAGGGCTGGGGATGCTGACAGCCGTAAACTCCAGGCGAGGCAGAACCAAGCAGCTGTTCATAAGCGATTTCAGTGCATGTCCAGTGACCCGAATGGGACCCGACCATGGGGAAAATGATACAGAACTAGATCGCTTTCTTTAAATTTTATTTTTAGTTTGTGTACTCCTATGGAGGTGTAATTTTATCTTTGTGCTGGGAACACTGAAAAGCACTGACGGGGAGCTCCTTTGGCCTGGCCCATTTTTCTGAAAGCACGTTGCAGCTGTGGCTTCTGCCCAGCAGGCAGAGACTGATGTTAGATCCTGTACCCAGCTGCTGCTGGGAGAAGGGACAGACTCAGCTTCTGACTGCAGGGGCATCTGCAGGAAGATCGGGGAAACTGAAGACATTTTAACTGCAAAAGCCCTAGAAACAGTAAGTGCAAATTGTTCCGTGGATTGTTGACTTCACATTCAAACCATCGGGAAGTGATCGAGACTGGAAGCGTCGACAAGGATCCGCAGGGTCTGGGACCAGAGACCAGCTTGTGATCCTGCTGTGGAGTGCTAGGGGTCTGCTCTGGGGAGGGGGCTTTGGCCTAGAAGAGACATGGTACAGAGTGGGAACTGTTACAGTCATGCAACACTTAACATCAGGTGATTCTGTCATTGTACAAATATAGAAAGAACTCACACTAACCCATACAGCGTAGCCTACTACACACACAGGCTCTATAGCCTATTGCTCCTAGGCTACGAACACATCCAGTGTGTGTCTATACTGAATGCTGTAGACAATGGCAACACAATGGTATTTGTATATCTAGACATATCTAAACAAAAGGTACAGTGAAAGATAAAATATATACAGTATAAAAGATTTTTTTAAAAAGCTGGGTGTGGTGGCACACTCCTGTAATCCCAGCACTTTGGGAGTCCTGAGGTGGGAGGATCACTTCATCCCAGGAGTTCGAGACGAGCCTGGGCAACATGGCGAAAACCCATCTTGACAAAAAATACAAAAATTAGCCGGGCGTGGTGGTGGGCGCCTGTAATCCCAGCTATTCAGGAGACTGAGGCATGAGAATTGCTTGAACCCGGGAGGCGGAGGTTGCAGTGAGCCGGGATGGCACCACTGCACTCCAGCCTGCATGACAGAGTGAGACCCCGACTCAAAAAAGAAAAGAAAAGAAAATGTGGTCCTTCCATACAATAGAAAGTTATTCAGCCTTGAAAGAAGGAAATCCTCACATCTGCTACATGAATGAGACTTGAAGACATTATGCTGAGTGGATTAAGCCAGCCACAAAAAGACAAATACTGTGTGACTCCACTTATATGAGACTCAGAATAGTCAAAATCATGAAAACAACATAGACTGGTGGTGGCCAGGGGCTGGAGGGAGTGGGGAATAGGCAGTTGTCAATGGGTGTAGAGTTTTAGTTTTGCAAGATGAAAAACTTCTAGGGATCTGCTACACAAACGTGCATATAGTTAACACCACTGAACTGTACTCTTTTTTTTTTCTTTTTGAGACAGAGTCTCGCTCTTTTGCCCAGGCTGGAGCGCAGTGGCACGATCTTGGCTCACTGCAACCTCAGCCTCCCGAGTAGCTGGGATTACAGGCGCCTGCCACAACGTCCAGCTAATTTTTGTATTTTTTAGTAGAGACGGGGTTTCGCCATGTTAGCCAGGCTGGTCTTGAACTCCTGACCTCAGGTGATCTGCCCACCTTGGCCTCCCAAAGTGCTGGGATGACAGGCGTGAGCCACTGCGCCCGGCCTAAACTGTACTCTTAAACATTGAGAAGGTAAGTTTTGTATTATGTGTTTTTTACCACAATTTAAAAATTTAAAAAATGTATTCAAACAAATAAAAGAATTTTGAGGCTCACGCCTGTAATCCCAGCACTTTGGGAGGCCAAGGCAGGCGGATCACCTGAGGTCAAGAGTTTGAGAACAGCCTGGCCAACATGGTGAAACCCCGTCTCTACTAAAACTACAAAAATTAGGTGGGCGTGGTGGCGGGCGCCTGTAGTCCCCGCTACTTGGGAGGCTGAGGCAGGAGAATCGCTTGAACCCAGGAGGCGGAGGTTGCAGTGAGCCAAGATCATGCCACTGCACTCTAGCCTGAGTGACAGAGTGAGACATTGTCTTTTTTTTTTTTTTTTTTTTTGAGACGGAGTTTCGCTCTTGTTGCCCAGGCTGGAGTGCAATGACGCGATCTCGGCTCACCTCAACCTCCGCCTCCCGGGTTCAAGCAATTCTCCTGCCTCAGCTTCCCGAGTAGCTGAGATTACAGGCACGCGCCACCACACCCAGCTAATTTTGTATTTTTAGTAGAGACGGGATTTCTCCATGTTGGTCAGGCTGGTCTCGAACTCCCGACCACAGTTGATCCGCCTGCCTGGGCCTCTCAAAATCCTGGAATTACAGGCTTGAGCCACTGTACCTGGCAACATTCTGTCTTAAAAAAAAAAAACACGGGCCGGGCTCAGTGGCTCACGCCTGTCATCCCAGCACTTTGGGAGGCCGAGGCAGGCGAATCACGAGACAGATCACCTGGGCAAGAGAGGGAGACTCCATCTCAAAAAAAAAAAAAAAAAGAAAATTAAGTCCCCCCCATGCTCCCGAGTCTTCTTACTCCTCATAGGTGACCACTGTTCAGTCTACCGTTTCTTCCCAGAAATATGTGCACATACAAGCATATACATATGTCTACTCTTTGCTTAGCAAACCATTTATTCAGCCAAATTACAATTGTTGTCTTTGATAAAGCAGGCTACAGACCTCCAGATCCTAAATTGGTGGCACCAAAATTAGAGAACTTACTTTGTCTTGAAGAGAACACTTGCAAATTGACCAGGAACCCCTACTGCCAGTGTACATGAATTAGACTTCCATAAAGATTATAACTTAGGTGCCAGAATACACATTTTGAAATGAATGTAGGCCATCTAAAGGCATTTTTAGCTTCTAAACATTAACTTTATGGGGGCATAATTTACAGACAATAAATATACCTGCTTACAGTACATAGAGTTCAATTAGTTTTTTGTTTTTTTTTTTTTTTTTTTTTTTTTTTTTTTGAGAAAGGGTCTTGCTCTGTTACTCAGGCAGAAGTGCAGTAGCATGATCATAGCTCACTGCAGCCTGGATCTCCCGGGCTCAACTGATCCTCCCACCTCAGCCTCCCAAGCAGCTAGGACTACAGGCACATGCCACTACATCCGGCTAATTTTTAAATTTTTCTGTGGATATGGGGGTCTCACTGTGTTGCCCAGGCTGGTCTTGAATTCCTGGGTTCAAGTGATTCTCTTGTCTCAGCATCCCAAAGTGTTGAGATTACAAGTGTGAGTCACTGCACCCAGCTGACTTTTTTTTTTTTCCACTGTAAATACCATTGCCTTCTTTTGAGGGGGTTATTCTGTTTTAATTACTTATTGTTTTCTGGTTATGAAGATACTACAAGTTCCTTATTTTAAAATAGAGACAATTCAGAAAATAAAGAGAAACCAAAAGACATCAATAATTGCTCCATCCCTCAAAAAAAAAAAAATTGGCATTATTAGCATTGTCTTTTTAAAAGCATATGTGGCCGGGCACGGCAGCTCATGCTTATAATCCTAACATTTTGGAAGGCCAAGGCAGGAGGATAGTTTAAGGCCAGGAGTTCAAGACCAGCCTGGGCAACACAGCAATTCTCCCATTTCCACACACACACACAGTTTAGGCCGGGCCAGGCGTGGTGGCTCATGCCTGTAATCCCAGCACTTTGGGAGGCCAAGACGGGCGGGTCACGGGGTCAGGAGATTGAGACCATCCTGGCTAACACGGTGAGACCCCGTCTCTACTAAAAATACAAAAAAAAAAAAAAATTAGCTGGGTGTGGTGGTGGGTGCTTGTAGTCCCAGCTGCTCGGAAGACTGAGGCAGGAGAATGGCGTGCACCCGGGAGGCAGAGCTTGCCGTGAGCCAAGATCGCGCCACTGCACTCCAGCCTGGGTGACAGAGCAAGACTTCACCTCCAAAAAAAAAAAAAAAAATTTAGGCCGGGCATGGTGGCTCATGCCTATAATCTCAGCACTTTGGGAGGCTGAGGCGGGTGAATCACCTAAGTTCAGGAATTCAAGACCAGCCTGGCCAACATGGCGAAACCCCATCTCTACTAAAAATACAAAAATTAGCTGGGCGTGGTGGCACACACCTGTGATCCCGGCTACTCGGGAGGCTGAGACAGCAGAATTGCTTGAACCCAGGAAACAGGTTGCAGTGAGCCAAGACTGCGCCACTGCACTCCAGCCTGGGCAATAAAGCAAGACCTTGTCACATACACACAAAAAATTGGCCAGGTGCGGTGGCTCATGCCTATAATCCCAGCACTTTGGGGGGCTGAGGCAGGCGGATCACGAGGTCAGGAGATCAAGACCATCCTGGCTAACACGGTGAAACCCCATCTCTACCAAAAATACAAAAAAATTAGCTGGGCCTGGTGGCGGGCGCCTGTAGTCCCAGCTACTCGGGAGGCTGAAGCAGGAGGACTGCTTGAGCCCAGGAGGTCAGGCTGCAGTGAGCTATGATCACGCCAACGCACTTCAGCCTCGGCAACAGAGTGGGATCTTGTGTCTAAAAAATAAAAACGAAAAATAAATGCACACATGCACTTACTCATCTGTAAACACGGATAGTAATTTCAAGTGTCCTCATATAGTAATTCTCTGAACAAGGATTGGTATGTGGTTTTTAATTTCAGAAAAACTGAAAGCCATATTAAATTTAGCCCAAGTAACTTTATCAGATTTAGCCCAAATCAAGGTAAAATGAAGGCCTCTTATTTTTTTTTTTTTGAGTCAGGGTCTTGCTCTGTTACCCAGGCTGGAGTGCAGTGGTGTGAGCTCAGCTCACTGCAGGCTCGACCTCCTGGGCTCAAGTGATCCTCCCACTTCAGCTTCCCAAGTAACTGGGACCACAAGTGCGCACCACCACAGCCAGTTAATTTTTTATATTTTATGTGGAGATGAGGTCTTGCCATGTTACCCATACTCATCTCAAACTCTGTGCTCAAGCAATCTTCCCACCTTGGCCTCCCAAAGTGCTGGGATTACAGGCGTGAGCCACCGCGTCTGGCTCCAGCCTCTTTTCAACAACACTGGTCATTAGGCTTGGTTTTCTTTTTCTTTTTTTTTTTTTGAGACGAGTCTTGCTCTGTTGCCCAGGCTAGTATAGTGGTGCAATCTCAGCTCACTGCAACCTGAGCCTCTGGGGTTCAATCAATTCTCCTGCCTCAGCCTCCCAAGTAGCTGGGATTACAAGCCTATGCCACCACGCCTGGCTAATTTTTGTACTTTTAGTAGAGATGGGGTTTTACCATTTTGGCCAGGCTGCTTTCAAACTCCTGACCTCATGATCCACCCATCTCAGCCTCCCAGAATGCTGGGATTACAGGCATGAGCCACTGCGCCCGGCCAGAAAAGACATTTCTACAGTGTGCATGTGCCATGGGGTATGTCTCAAATGAAACTGTCTTGCCTCCACATCCCAAAGATAACTGAAATTTCAGTTTAAACTCCAGTTAAGCAGAATAGTTGTCAGCCAAGCACGGTGGCTCATACTTGTAATCCCAGCATTTTGGTAGGCCAAGGAGGGAGGATTGCTTAAGCCCAGGAGTTCAAGACCAGCCTGGGCAAATATTGAGGCCCTGTCTGCACAAAAATTAAAATTAAAATTAACTGGGGCTGGGCATGGTGACTCACGCCTGTAATCCCAGCACTTTGGGAGGCCAAGGCAGGCGGATTGCCTGAGGTCGGGAGTTTGAGAAACCCCATCTCTACTAAAAATATAAAAATTAGGTGGGTGTGGTGGCACACACCTGTAATCCCAGCTATTCAAGAGGCTGAGGCAGGAGAATTGCTTAAACCCGGGAGATGGAGGTTGCAGTGAGCCAAGATTGCCCCACTGCACTCCAGCCTTGGCGACAGAATGAGACTCTGTCTCAAAAAAAATAAAAATAGGCCTTGTGCAGTGGCTTACGCTTGTAATCCCAGCACTTTGGGAGGCCGAGGCAGGCGAATCACGAGGTCAGAAGTTCGAGACCAGCCTGGCCAACATGGAGAAACCCCATCTCTACTAAAAATACAAAATTAGCCGGACGTTGTGGTGCATGCCTGTAATCCTGGCTACTCAGGAGGCTGAGGCAGGAGAATCGCTTGAACCCGGGAGTCAGAGGTTGCGGTGAGACAAGATTGTACCATTGCACTCCAGCCTGGGCAATAAGAGCGAAATTCCGTCTCAAAAAAATAATAAAATAAAATAAAATAGGGGCTAGGAGCAGTGGCTTGCGCCTGTAATCCCAGCACATTGGGAGGCTGAGGCAGGTGGATCACCTGAGTCAGGAGTTCAAGACCATCCAGGCCAACATGGTGAAACCCTGCTGTCTCTACTAAAAATACAAAAATTACCTGGGCGTGGTGACTCACACCTGTAGTCCCAGCTACTCGGGAGGCTGAGGCAGGAGAATTGCTTGAACCCAAGAGGTGGAGGTTGCAGTGAGCTGAGATCACACCACTGCACTCCAGCCTGGTGATAGAGCGAGACTCCGTCTTTAAATAAATAAAATAAAATAAGATAAAATAGATAAACAAATAACTAAAATTAACTGGGTATGGTGGCACGCCTATAGTTGTAGCTACTCAGGAAGCTGAGGTGGAAGGATCACTTGAGCCTGGGAGGTCGAGGCTGCAGTGAGCCATGATGGAGCCACTGCATGGCCAACAGAGCAAGACCCTATCTCAAAAATAAATGAATAAATAAATAAATAAAAATAAAAGAACCAATAAAAGTAAAAACAGTTGTGAGCCAGTCTGGATTTTCTGGTCCCATTTTACATTTGCCCATTTGTTCTAGTCTCGTGTAGCACTGAGCAGTTCACTCCACAAGCATTTATTAAGCACCACTCATGTTGCAGGCACCAGATTCCATCCTGGAACTATGACACTGTAACAGGCAGACCCCGTCCCACTCTTCAAGGGGCCGACGCTGCTGAGGGGGATGGACAGGCTGTCAGGGCTCAGGGTGCTGCGTGCTTGGACCCAGGGAACTGATCAGAAAATGCTCCAGGAGCACAGGGCAGAGGCATCTCACCCAGGCTGGCTTTCTGGAGCAGAGATGGATAAATTGCCACCTAACAGATGAGTAGGAGTTAGTCATATAAAGTGGGCTGGAGGCCAGAAGTGGTGGTTCACCCCTGTAATCCAGCACTTTGGGAGGCTGAATTGCTTGAATGTAGGAGTTCAAGACAAGCCTGGGCAACATGGCAAAACCCCATCTCTACAAAAAATACAAAAATTAGCCAGGTGTGGTGGCACACGCCTGTAGTCTCAATTACTCGGGGGACATGAGGCGGGAGAATCACTTGAGCCTGGGGGGTGAAGGCTGCAGTGAGACGAGATTGTGCCAAAGCACTACAGCCTAGGTGACAGAGTGAGACTCCATCTCAAAAATAAATAAAAATAAATGAAATGGGAGGAAATCATAAATGCGGGGGAAGGTCCAAGGGTGACAGCTTTCAAGGAACAGGAACAGAAAGAAATTCCCAAGGCAGGAGCCTAGCGGGGAAGATGGGCTGAAACGGGCTGGAGAGGCGAGCAGGGAAGGGGCAGGTGAGCCAGAGCTCTGGCCACAGCCACGCTGGGAGGAGGGTCTGTGGTGCTCAGCCTGTAAGACTGCAGCAGGTGGTGGCATGAGCAGGAGGCCGGTTTGGAGTTGGCAGCCCCCAGTGTTTGCCCCAAGGACTGGACAGCAGTGGGAACTGTGGCAGTGGGAGCGGCAATGCCACGGTGCAGTGGGGCTGCGGAGGCGCTGGGGCTGGAGGTGGTTGGGGTGGTGGTTTGTGTTTAAGGGTGAAAAGGGCTGGGTTATGGGAAGGAGCAGGAAACATGGGGGAGAGGATTGGTAAATGGCAGAACCATGGCCTGAAGTGGTACCAGGGGCAGGGGCCCGAAGCAAAGTGGGAGGGATTAGCCCTTGGGGAAGAGCCTGAAGGTGCTGGGAAGAAGCAAGCTGGGAGCTGGGGAGCTGGCCTTTCTCCTAGGAGCATGAGGGGAGAGGCCATCAGGGAGAAAAGGGGTGGGACAGGGTGAGTTCTGAAGAGAACAGAGGAGGAGAAATTAAATGGCAGGAAGAGGGGAGGGAACCCTGGGCACTGTGGGTGTGAAGGCCACACAGTGCCCCACTGAGGCTGGAGATGCTGGTTTTGCAGAGACACCTGTCTGAGCCATCCTGGAACCCCCATACCCCTTAGAGCAGCCCTATGCCTCTACCCCACTCCTGCACTTATATCCTCCACCCAGAAATGACCCTCAGATGGGAGAAGTGACAGGTGCCCCACAATAAAATGGAGTTTTCTGCAGCAAAGTCCCTACAATGGAGTCGTAGAACGTGTTCCTCGCAGGGGCCGCTGAGATGACGGCGACATGGTGCTTTCGGGGGCGGCTGGGATCTAGCTCCACATGGAAGAAGTGCCTGGGATTCTGCTGGAGGAAAGGCAGATAGCGAGTTTATTTTTAAACCCAAGTGGGCACCGCGGCTGCCAGAGAGAAGCAGACGGTTCTTGGAGAGTGGAGATTGGCAGTTGGTCAGACACTTGTCAGGAAGCCTGAGGCTGCCAAGCGGGCAGGGGTTCAGGTGGCGGAGGGCCAGGGCTGAACAGAGGGGTCTGTGGGGGTGAGGGCAGCAGCAATTAACCCTTCGGGGTCCAACACCAGCGTGGCCTAAGGAGGTAGCCAGGCCTGGAGGACTGAGTGTAGCGAGTGGAGACCTCAGGCTGGGCTGCCCCTGGGGCCATATGGAGCCAGTGTAAGTGATAACTGTCCTAGCCCCTGCACCCAGTGGTGGCCCAGGCTTGGTCTCCTCCTGTAGTCAGATGGGCCACGTGAATAGCCTTGTGCAAAGCAAAGGTGTCTGTTGGGGACCCCTTGCTGCTCTCCACGCTCTGAAGGCCCCTGGGCCTCTTGCATTGGGGTGTTCTTTTTTTTGAGACAGAGCCTCCCTCTGTCACCCAGGCTGGAGTGCAGCGGCGTGATCTTGGCTCACTGCAACCTCCCCTTCCCAGGTTTAAGCAATCCCCTTGTCTCAGCCTCCCGAGTAGCTGGGATTACAGGCACCAGCCACCACGCACAGCTAAATTTTGTATTTTTAGTAGAAACGGGGTTTTACCATGTTGGCCAGGCTGTTCTCTAGCTCCTGAGCTCAAGTGATCCACCTGCCTCAGCCTCCCAAAGTGCTGGAATTACAGGTGTGAGCCACTGTGCCTGGCCACACTGTCAGCATTCTGAGGAGCCAAGTGGCACTTAGTCCTGATAGCTGACTTGGAATGCCACCTGTGACTGAGGTGGAGGGCATGGCTTCATGGCCTCATCAACCTCATGGGGACTCGGCGAAGTCTCGGTGGTGAACAGGCCTCCTAAGGACTCCTGCGCATGGCAAGGGCTGTCAGGGCACATTTCAGGAGCTGTCGCCAGGGGTGGTCTCCAGGTTGTAACGGCTTTGGCCTCTTAGAGGACATGATCCACTGACTGGTGTTTATTTCCCACCTTTGCTTTCAACACCAAAGGCCTGAAGAGCCTAGGCCGCAGGCACTGGGTTTCTGGGCTCAGCTGAAAGTCTTCAAGAATCTTCCTCAGCATGAAGCCTTGGGCTGGAGCTGCTTCTCTCTCCTGCTGATCTTCTGGAAAGATTGACAGAAATCTTCTTTTGCCTAAAGCAAGTTCCTGGGAGCCAGAGCCCCTTTCAGGGCAGGATAAATCTAGGTCTCTCACTCTAGATTAAGTTAAAATTCCTTGATCCTGCCAACATCAGCCTGACTTGTCTCTTGCCTTCTTCTTCTTCTTTTTTTTTTTGGAGACGGAGTCTTGCTCTGTCACCCAGGCTGGAGTACAATGGACCATCTCGGCTCACTGCAACCCCCGCCTCCTGGGTTCAAGCGATTCTTCTGCCTCAGCCGCCAGAGTAGCTGGGATTACAGGTGCGCACCACCACGCCTGGCTAATTTTTTTGTATTTTTAGTAGAGACGGGGTTTCGCCATGTTGGCCATGCTGGTTTCCATCTCCTGACCTCGTGATCTGCCCACCACAGCCTCCCAAAGTGCTGGGATTACAGGCATGAGCCACTGCGCCCGGCCATCTCTTGCCTTCTAGAAAGGACTATACACAAAGGTTCCCTCTGACCTTTAAGGAGGCAGTGTCTGCTGCTCCTGACCTAAGTCTTTCACACATAGTTGTCTGTTTTCTCTTCTGTCCTTTCCTTCTTTCAAAGCTTCCTGGATGTAAATGTTGCTTCTTAACAGTATCTGTAATAGCCACATGTAGCTGCTGAGTTTGAAACTGGGCACAATGCATCCCTGATTTCAAAGGCTTTGTACAAAAAAAAAAAAAGGATGTACCATCTCAATAATTATTTTATGTTGATTATATGTTGGTATGAGAATATTTTGGATGTATTAGATTTATTTATTTATTTAGTTTTAGTTTTTTGAGATGGAGTCTCGCTCTGTAGCCCAGGCTGGAGTGCACTGGCACAATCTCGGCTCACTGCAACCTCCGCCTCCCAGGTTCAAGCAATCCTCCTGCCTGGGATTACAGCTGGGATTACGGATTACAGGCACCCGCCACCACATCAGCTAATTTTTGTATTTTTAGTAGAGATGGGGTTTCACCATGTTGGCCAGGCTGGTCTCGAACTCCTGACCTCATGATCCACCCTCCCCAGCCTCCCAAAGTGCTGGGATTATAGGCTGAGCCACTGCACCCAGCCCCTGTGCAACAAAAAATTGGCCAGGCATTAGCCGGGCGTGGTGGCACGCACCTGTAATCCCAGCTACGTGGGAGGCTGAGGTGAAAAGATCCCTGGAACCCTGGAGGTGGAGGTTGCAGTGAGCCAAGATGGCACCACTCCACTAGGGTGACAGAGCAAGCTCAGTCTAAAAAAAAAAAAAAAAGAAAAAAAAGAAGAAAATTAACCAGGCATGATGGCCAGCACCTGTGGTCCCAACTACTTAGGAGGCTGATGTGGGAAGATTGTTTGAGCCCCAGTGTTCAATGCTGCAGTGAGCTATGATGCATTACTACACTCCAGACTGGGCGACAGACAAAAAAGAAAAAAAAAAAAAGTGAGGGGTGAGGGGGATGATTCGGAGGCAACCTGGAATGGTGATTTTATCCAAAGATTTTCTCTTTTCTTCCTTTTTTTTTTTTTTTTTTTTTGAGACAGAGTCTTGATCTGTGTTAGCCTCCCATGTAGCTGGGATTACAGGCCCACACCACCAAGCTTAGCAAATTTTTTTTTTTTTTGAGACACAGTCTCGCTCTGTCACCCAGGCTGGAGTGCAGTGGCACCATCTCGGCTCACTGCAACCACCACCTCCCAGTTCAAGCAATTCTCCCGCCTCAGCCTCCCGAGTAGCTGGGACTACAGGCATGCACCACCACGCCCAGCTAATTTTTGTATTTTTAGTAGAGATTTGATTTCACCATATTGGCCAGGCTGGTCTCAAACTCCTGACCTCGTGATCCCACCCGCCTCGGCCTCCCAAAGTGTTGGAATTACAGGTGTGAGCCACTGCGCCCGGCCGGTTAATTTTTAAAAAGTTTTTTGTAGAGACAAGGTCTCACTATATTGCTCAGGCAGGTCTTGAACTCCTGGGCTCACTCAAGTGATCCTCCCACCTCAGCCTCCCAAAGTAATAAAATTATAGGCATAAGCCACTGCTCCTGGCCAAAGGAATTTCTACTTTTGAAAAATAAGGGTTCCTGGGAATTCCTTGCAATAGGTGGCCTTCACTGCAAATTTCAAATTCCTGGTTCCACCCATGTTGTTTAGGAATCACTCCATCAGAGCTGCCGATAACCAGTTCTGAAACCAAAGTCAGTCTTTTCAGATGTTCTGTTTGGGCCAGATCTGATTCTCCATTCCAACCTGTGGAGCTTTATTTCCTCCTGGCCAGTTGGGAAAAGGTGAGCTGGCATCCCCAGGCAGGCAAGACAAAGGCAGAGAGTTCGGTGCCTCTCTGACATCCGCTTGCCTACCCACGCAGGGGACACTTAGGGCTCCAGGGTTTGGTCCGAGGCTGAGAGGCGTCTGGTGACTCTGCACTGACCTTTTTTTTTTTTTCTTGAGACAGAGCCTTGCTCTGTCGCCAAGGCTGGAGTGCAGTGGTGTGACCTCAGCTCACTGCAACCTCTGCCTCCCGGGTTCAAGCAATTCTCTCTCTCAGCCTCCCAAGTAGTTGGGACTACAGGCAAGCGCCACCACACCTGGCTAATTTTTGTATCTTTAGTAGAGACAGGGTTTCACCATGTTGGCCAGGCTGGTCTCGAACTCCTGACTTCAAGTGATCCACCTGCCTTGGCCTCCCAAGTGTTGGGATTACAGGCGTGAGCCACCACGCTCGGCCTACACTGACCTTTGAGAGTCACAAAGGCTGAGCCTCACCTGTGCCCTCTCTGCCTTCCTGCCATTCATCTGCCAGAAGCCACCCTTTCCCTATCTGGAGGGTCAGCTGAACCACACATCAGACCCGGATAGACTGGGAACTGGGAACTGAGAAAGGGTTAAGCATGGGCATGGAGGAGTTGAGAGGCAGAAGCAAAAAGAAAGTTAAAAATAGTGTTATTCAGCCTAGAGCAAGGAAGACAAGGGCACAGCTAGACTTCAGTTCATGACTGATCGGTTTGAGAATGATTCTTGCTTTTTTCCCCCTGCACTCTGAATAGGAAGAAGCTGACCTGCTGCAGGAGAGACTGGAGTTAGATGTTTCCCAGTGTCCTGCGGCGACCAGATGCCAGAGTAGGAATCTAAGCTGAACGTGGCCCTGGGTCCTACTCTTTCGGCATGTGATCCAAGGTGGCCTTGGGAACCCTACCTGTTCAGGAATGGGGGGCTATGATCCCAAAGCTTCTAGCTGCCAATTCTTCCCAGGCCCCTGCTTGGTGCTGCTATTTCTTTCTCCATCTTTTTCTAGCCTTTCATTTGTTTCCCTGCCCCCAACTGCTTCTTTTATCTTTTCCCTTAACAAGCGGGACTTCCAGAGCCCGATGGATCCTCCCCCAGTTCTTCCTCCCGGCCCCCCAAGTCTGCGAATACCTCCAGGCCCAAGCACTCTGCAGGGGAAGACAGGAATAATCATTACAGGCTCCTGGCTCAGACGCAGCCCCAGCCAGGGGAGGGACTCCCAGCACTAGCCTTGCTCAGTCCCCTCCTGCCCCAGGCTCGGCCAGAGGGCACAGGGGTGGGAAAAGAGCCCAGGAACACGGTGCCCTGGGACCAGACAGGCTAATGGTTTTGTCCAGCTTTCTGGAATCTTTTGGGAGGTGAGGAGAGGCTTCTTTGGCTTCAGCCATAAAAGGGAAGTTGGGTCTCCAGACTTTTGGGAAAATGCTTTCCTACTCGCCTGGCCTCCTGCTTTGCTGGAGCCAGAGGAGGGGCACAGCTGTCTTTGTTGGAAGAGCCGAGGAAGCAAGGAAGCGGAAGCGGGAGGGCCAGGCCTCCACCCTGTTTCCTCACCATGAATGGAGCTGGTCCTGGGCGCTCCCTTCCCGCCTCCAGCACCCCAGTTATCATGCTCCCTCCTGAGCCAGAGGGGACAAGTCACAGCATGGCCATTCACAGACAGGAGAGAAACGCAAGGTTGGTGTGAGCTCCCTGGAAGCCCCAGGATGTGATCTTTAATCGATGCTCCTGGCCCCGCCTCCCCACCCCCAGCCCAGGTGGCGTATGTACAGGATGCTGTGTGGAGGCCCAGGCAGAGGCAGCCTCCATTCCTCCCTGGGTTCTGCCAGGGTAGGCACTCGCCAGGGCGGGGCAGGAGGATACAGACAGCTGGGAGCCAGGGTGGACTGGTCACAGGAAGTCTCATGTTCCCCACCCCATATACACGAGCACACACAGATACGCCCATATGTGCAGAGGTATTCACACTTGTGCAGAGGTGTGGATCCAAAAGCTGTGCCCAGATGCACTGTACCTGTGTGCACGGGTGCACCACCAGAGGACAGATGCCTTAAGGCAGCGCAGCAATAGTGCAACACCCAGCCCTTCCCCCACCCTGCATCAGCTTGCAGGGCTGGTGGAGCAGAGCTGGCCGGAGGGGCCCCTCCACTCAGCCCTTGAATGGGCAGTGCCAGCTGGAGCTCAGTGTGTGGACCCCACTGCTGTCGGGTGCATCCAGCTACCCAAAATGGTGTCAGCGGGTCCCAGGCCTGTTTGCCCCTGAGGGTGGTGTGAATAAACAGGGAGCGATGCCCTCCACAACGCCTCCTCGAAGGTGCCCCAGAAACAGGGGCTCAAGCAGGTAGCTCACGGGCCCTGGGGTGTCAGAACTCCCTGCCGAGTGAGGGCAGGGCAACCCTGGTGACAAGAACTGTATTCACTTGTGGCTTTCATCCATTAGGTAGCTGGCCCCCATCTTGCCCCTGCCAGCTACCTTTTAGGGTCAAGGAGCCAGTGCTCCACCCTCCCAAGCAAGGGTCATGAGGGAAGGCCACCGGCAGGACTGTGTGAGAAGACTGAGGAGCTGTGCCTGGCTCTGCCTGGCTCTCAGGCTCGCTGCAGCAGGGATGGGTGGGGGCACGTAATGGGGGAAACATCTGTAAACTTACTACTCGGCTCTGGAATGGGGGTAGGGAGTGGAATGGACTAGATGGGGCCTTAAGGACTTCTAGCAGCCTAGGATCATCCATGAGACCTCCCTTTCCTACTTCCTCTTGCACATCCCAGGCAGAGACCCTAACCCTCCAGGCACTGGGCCACCTCTGGCCTTCCCTACCTGGGAGAGTTCTCCCCAGAAAGATGGCCCAGGTGGGGACATCTAGGCCACACCAGGGGGCACCTAAACCCTGAGTCGGCCCCAGAATCACCCTTCTTGAAAGGGGGAAGGTGCCATTTTATTATAGGAACTATATTTTCTAGAACCCCCCCCCCAAAATCCATGTGTCCTGACAGGGACAGCAGGACGGTCGTTTTAGAATTGGAGACGATCTGGGACATGTGGTTGCCGTACCCATAACCTAGGCCTTGGGCATGGCACAGGCAGCTTTGGTTTGAATCAGCACTCATACTTCCTCCAAGCTCAGCGGGGCTAAGCGGGGGCAAGCTGGGATGCCCAGCCCCTGCCTGTGCTCAGTGACAGGACTTCGGGTGTGGTCATCCTTGGGGAGGGTCTGGGGGATGGCCACACCTCAGTTTCTCCGGGCCCTCCTGTAAATGTCAAAACATCCCCACATCTGCCCTGGCCCCAGCACCCCCGAGTTTACATTCATCGATTAAGATTCAGTTTTTAAAAATGTAGATGTCAGCCCCATCCCCCTAGGTCCCAGAGAGGTAAGACCCTGGTCTCAGTTGCCTGGTTGCAAGGAGGGGCCATCCAGGCTAGGTCCACTGGTGGCTGCCTGGGGGCATCCCTCCAGGCCCCCCCGAGTTGAGCTGTGGCAATCCATGAGGTGGAAGCTACATTCACACGGGGCAGTGGGTGTGCAAGGCTGAGCCGCAGGAGGTGGGTGGGGTACTGTGGAGGAAGTGCCCTCCAGGCCTGGTCCACCCTGGTGGTGCCAAGGGCAGGGCCACAGCCCCCACCCAAACCCCTGCGGAGCCAGGAGTTGAAGGGTTTGGACCTGGAAGACATTTGCATGGTGCCTCCCTCCGTGGCTGGATGGGGGCAGCCTCGTGGTTCAGGGCCGAGACGGTGGGTGCCAGGCTTGGAGGGAGGAGGGTGGCACTTAGGCCCCTCCGGACCTGGAACGGAGAGGGGGCATCAGGGGAGGACGTGAGCAGGGGCCACGGGGAGAGCCCCCCAGCAGGGCCCCGGAGCTCAGTGCTGGGCCCTGGAGGCAGGCGGCAAGTCACAGGCTGGCCAGGGAAGGGATCTGCGTGAGGTCAGACAGTGGTGATATGGAAGACAAAACAGATGGGACGCACAGGGAGGGCCCTCCTGGGGATGGGGACTGCCAGGGGCGCAGCTCCAGTTCCACCTGGTGGCAGGGGAGGGCCTGGCCGCAGCAGGGCAGTCGAGCAGGCGAGGGCGAGGGCAGCTGGGACCTTCTTCCCTGAGCGAGGCTCTCCCACCCCTGCCGGGACAGCCTGGCAGCAGGGGTGGGGGAATCAGCCCCCGCTCCCCATCAACAGAACGCGGGGTGACGAATGAGATGGAGGAGACAAGGACAGCGGGAGGGATGACGTGGCCGGCATCACACTGCCCCCTGCTGGGTCGGGTCGTACCTTCCTCGGCGAATGTTTCTGCAGGGGGAGGATGGTGGAAGGGGAGAGGAAAAGGAGACATCTGACCTTTTGCTTCTCTCAGGGAGGGGCCTTTGGCTGCCATGCGACCCCTTGCCCCAGAGCGGGGCCGGGGTCCCCGGGGCCTGGACACTAATGTAAGGGCCAGGGAGAATTACCCAGGGCACCCACAAAAATGCGTCCCGGTTCCAGCTCTGACTCTGCTACTAACTCAATCATGTGACCTTGGGCCGTGGGTTCCTCCTCTGCACATTAAGGGGGTTAGACCAGCACAAGGACCCCAAACTTAGACACGCACAAAGCATTATAGGCTGGGTGGGACTGGAGACCGGAGGACACATGCCTGGCTTGGGTGGCCCCTGCCCAGCTCCACTCTGTGGCTATTCGGGGATGCTTAGAGGCACGCTGGGGCTCAACCTTTTCATGTTTCCAGAGCTGGAAATCCGAATTGCTAGTGTAAAATCTCCTGATTTCTTTTCTCTTTTCTTTTCTTTCTCTCTTTCTTTCCTTTTTTTTTTTTTTTTTTTTTGACGCAGTCTTGCTCTGTCACCCAGGCTGGAGTGCAATGGTGCGATCTCAGCTCACTGCAACCTCCACCTCCCGGGTTCAAGCAATTCTCTGCCTCAGCCTCGCAAGTAGCTGGGATTACAGGTGCGCACCACCATGGCTGGCTAATTTTTGTATTTTTAATAGAGACGGGGTTTCACCATGTTGGCCAGACTGGTCTTGAATTCCTGACCTCAGGTGATCCGCCTGCCTTGGCCTCCCAAAGTGCTGGGATTACAGGCGTGAGCTACCTCATCTAGCCTAAAATCTCCTAGTTTCTAAATGTTAAGCCCTGCAGGCTACTTGGACCTATGACGTGTGAGCTCTGGTTTAGTTGGGCTTTCAGGGAGGGCCCCCTCAGCTCCACCAGCAGGGATTCTGATCCCCCCTCAAGGATGCCAGGGGGCACAGGGTGTGTGTGTCTCTTACTTAAATCCCCAGCCCGTGCCGCCCAGGACGATGGCTGCAACCAGGACAGCCCCAGCGATGGAGCCAATGATGATGTTGGTGCCGCTGGGACCTGGGGAGGATGGCAGGGCTTAGCTGGCAAGGACAGGCATAGAGAGCGGGACAGACAGAGCCCCCTTGGCCAGCTCCAGCCTCACCTTTATATCTCTCCGTCTCCCCCGTGGGTGGGGACGTGGGCAGGGGGTTATGGATACTGCAGTCTTTGCCTGTCCAGTCTGGCTGACAGATGCACTTCCCTTCATTGCTGCAGACCTAGAGGCAGGGCAGGGCCAGGAGAGGTGAGCAGGGGCCTGTCCCCTCTTGTAAGCTTCTCCCGCCATCCCGGGCTCCAGGCAGTCACCCCGTGGTGGGAGCAAATCCGGCGCTCCCCACTGCCGGGGCAGGTGCTGAAGTTGAAGGCAGAAGCTGGCAGGCAGCGATGGTCCAGGCACAACATGTTAGGCCCGCAGGCTGTGCCATCCTCCACATAGCTCAGGTCAGAGCCGTCCGCCAGCTGCACGTGGCCTCCCCTGGGGAAGTGACACAGCCAGCCTCAGCCCCCTGTCTCCTAACCCCCAGCACAGCTGCAACCTCCCCTCCCTAGTCTTGGTCCTGGCCAGCACCTGCAGTCCAGCTCCTTGCCCTGGTGGTAGAAGGTGACACTACTGATGTCTCCCACCAGGTCCCCTAGCCGAGGAGCTCCAGAGATGTTGACACAGAGGAGGAAGCCACACAGCACGTCCCTGTTGGGGCATATAGAGACAGTGAGCCCCAAGTTTGACCTCAGACTCAACTACTGAACTCTAATCTGCCCTCACCCTGCACCCTGCCACCTCATTTGCCACGTGCCCGCCCATTGGGACTGACAGGCTCCTCCTGGGAGAACCTGCTGCCCCATCTCTGAAAAGTCTCACACCTGCCCTGGAGCTGAGAGGCCCTCTGGGAGCCTCAATACTCACTGCTTACTGCACTGGACCCAGCCGGATCCCTTGCGTCCACAGCTCCCACGCTCCGTCCCCTCCACGTTCAGCTTCTCGTAGCAGAAGCGATCAGCAGCCGCTGTGGGGAGAGGATGCCAAGTGACCCCACGCGCCCCAGGACCCACCCCAAGACCTCAGGCCTGCATCTCCCACACTCTGCCTGGGTCCCTGAGATCCTGGGGAGCTACACACTTGGGGGCCTGTTCAGCTGGAACCCACTCTCCCCAGCTTCTCAGCTCTGGGTCCTCCGGAGTCCCCACTCCCAGCCCTAGCCAGACTCACCATGGCCCCAAAGAACCTGGCACTGCCGGTCCCGGGTTTTGCAGCGACCTCCGTAGCAGCGGCCCTGAGAGTCCAAGAATTAAGAGGCAAGGGATGGAGATGCTGAGTGGTCAGAGTGGAGACAAGAGACTGCCCTGAATCCCAGGCTCAGGGGGCAGCCATCATACCTGCTCATGGTCACAGTAGTAACCGTCCAGCTTGTGCAGGTTAGGCGGGCACTGTGGAGAGAGGGGTGGGGTTGAGCGGAGCAGCCCCAGGACTGGAGCTGAGGGCTGCCCCAGGGAGGAATGCTGGGGTACCAAGTGCCCCCCATTGGGGGCTCATGCCACAGGGCTCTTCCACGCCTAGGACAAGCGATCTGTCTGGTTCTGGACCCAGACCACACGGATTTGCAAGCCCCAGAGCCGCTCCAGCCTCCCTCCCTCGTAGGGCTGGGAGATAAATGCCTGGCATGTAATTAGGTTGTAATAGATGTTAACTAATATTATCATCTACTCTGATCCCTAACCTACACCAGGCACCGGGCCAGGCGCTGGGAATACCAGCCAGACGATACATTCTAGTTTAATGATTGAAGGAACAAGGCCAGGACCATGAAGAACCCCTTTCTCAGATAAGAAAACAGTCTGATCAGTGGAGGTCGATGCCAGCTGTGGAGAGGAGGGGAGTGCTGAGCACTCGTCCGGGAAAACCAAATCGACAAGGGTAGGGGTTGCCTCGCCCAGGGCTCCACAAGACGGCGGGGCCGGGAGGACCTGGCTAGAGTCCCCGGTGCAGGTCTCCGCGATGTCGCACTCGTTCACGGCCTCTCGGCAGGACACACCCCGTGGTTCGTACTAGGGAAGAGACGCGCTCCTCGAGTCAGGCAGGATGGATGCCTCGGCCTTGCCCTCCCCAGGCCCCCCGGTCTCTGGACCCCCACATCCCCGGGCCCTCCAGCTCCCCAGGGCCCCGTTTCAGGCCTGTTCTTATTTCCCTGCTCCCACCACCTCTTGAACGCTCCCCACCTCGCTCCCAGCGCACTCAGCACCGCCCCCAAGCCCGCCCACCTTCCCGCCCCTCCTTGATTCTGGGCAGCCTTCCCTTCCCGCTCCTCGTAGCCCCGCCTTCAACATCCTTCAGCCCCGCCCCTTGCTCCCCATTGGCATTGTCTTCGCATCAAGCCCTGCCCCAGAGGCCTTCGTCCCCTAAGGCTCCGCTTCCCTCCCTAGCTCCCACCCCTTATATGAAGGCCTCCAATCGCTCCTCCTGCGTCCTGGCCCCGCCTCCCGGCCGGTCCTGCTTACCTTGCAGCGGCGACAGCAGAGCCCGTCGCTGCACATGGCGTCGTGAGTCAGTGTGCATTTCTTGCAGCAGTTGCCACCTGCGCGGCTGCACTCCTGAGGGACGCGGGAGAAGGGGAAGGAGGCGGGCGAGCCCTAATCCTCCCACTCGGACGCTCCCTCGTGCCCACCCCCGCATCCCGGTTCCCCACCTGGCGCCCGCACCACCGCTCACCTGCACCGAGCCGCAGTCGCACTCCTCCCCTGCCTCCACGAAGCCGTTCCCGCACTCTGGGGGGTCCAGGAGCTGGACCGGGAGGACAGGTCGGGAGTCTGGCCCGGACCCCGCCCAGGGCCCGCTCCCATGCTCCCCGCCGCGGGGCTGGTACCTTGAGGGGCTTGTTGAAAAGGCAGCTGCCACCACCCTCCTGCAGAAACTGGTTGTACTCGTCGATGCTGCAGCGCGAGAACTTGCGGGGCAGGTAGAACCTGGATAGGGCGAGGGGAGGTGCTGCTGGCTGCTCCCCTCCAACCCACCCTCACCCCTCTCAAGGCTGGGGAGGGGGTACACTGGGGGACTTCGTCACCATCGCGAGGAGGCGGAGGATCTGCCCCGGGATTGCACCAGAATCCTCCCGCCTGTCCCTGTCGCTCCCATCCCCTCCGCTGAACCTGGGGACTCGCAGCCGCGCTGGAGGGAAGGTGTCTCCATGCGAGGCTTGGGCGGCGCCCAGTGGCCACGATGCGCACTGCAGCCTGGCCGGTTTTGGTGTCCCAGCAGGGAAATCTGGGTCTCCCGGGGCAGTGTTTGCGGAAAACTGGGCTTCTTGGGATCCTGAGTGGTTCTGTGAGCTGGGCCTCTTGAGCCCCCTGGTCCAGACTGCCAAACAATGCTCGCTCTAAGACTCCCCTCGCCCAAGACCTTCCCCCGGTTTGTCCCCAAGAACTCACCCAGTGTCCTCCATGATGCAGCCCAGCCAGATGTCTGGACACTTGCAGTCCCCTGAGGGGTGAGCCAGGCGGATATGAGGGAGGCCAAGGACCACCCCTCCCACTGTCACCCTCCCGTTCCAGAGCTGCTGGGCGTGGGCCACACGGGGGCCTCCGGGGGAGGATACCTGCCGAGCTCCGGTGTTTGTTCCACATCATGCCCAGGTTCTGTCCCAGCGTCTGGGCAAGGGTCACGGCCATCGCCCCCATGTTGCCGTACTGGGGGTGGGGAAGATGGGGCACAGATGTCTACATCTTCCAACAGGCACGTCGTGCCCCTGAAGCCCCTTTCCCTCAGCCGCCACCCCAGCCATGTCCCCTCACTGCTCACCTCGTTCACACCCCCGCCGTGGGACAGGGAGCATATGCCCCCCACGTAGGCTGCCCCGCTGCTCGTGCTCTGGAAGGTCCTGCCCCTGGAAGGGAGTGCGCTGTCAGGATGGCCTCCTGCCCTCCCCTGTGGCTCCCCGGGTGGTGGTGGGGCCTTGGGGAGCCCCTCACACTAGAGTCCTTCCTCGGGAGGTGAGCCTGGCCCTTTACATCAGCCTTGGTGACCCCAGGCAAGACCCTTCCACCCCTCCTTGGGTTCTTTTTTTTCTTTCTTTTTCTTTTTCTTTTTTCTTTTGAGACAGAGTTTCACTCTTGTGGTCCAGGTTGGAGTGCAGTGGCACCATCTCAGCTCACTGCAATCTCCACCTCCTGGGTTCAAATGATTCTCCTGCCTCAGCCTCCCGAGTAGCTGGGACTACAGGTGCACACCACCACACCTGGCTAATTTTTGTATTTTGAGATGGGGTTTCACCATGTTGGCCAGGCTGGTCTTAAACTCGTAACCTGAAATGATCTACCCGCCTTGGCCTCCCAAAGTGCTGAGATTACAGGCATGAGCCACCACGCCTGGCCCCTCCTTGGGTTCTTTTGCCCATAAGGCAAAGGAGAGGCTCCCAGTAGACCATCTCTAGTTGCAAGGCCCTTTTATTAGATTTTTTTTCCCTACTAGGGCACTGGGTCCCTGAGGAAGGGATGCTGGGACAGTTTGAAAGGGGAAAGACAGAACTAAGGGGAGGTGAGAGGCAGAAGAGGGCCACCAGGGCTAAGACAAGGGCATCAACCTCAGATTCAGGGGATGATGCCCAGCTGTTGCATGTGGCTGGGGGTAGGTGGCAGGTGCCAGGTGAGCCCAGTCCCCAGACTCTGAGAGGAGCAGCCAGCACAGGGCAGGTGTTAAGTAATCCCAAGCACTGTAGCAACTAGCAGAGGCTGGCAGGAGGTGCAGGGCGGGGGACTCACGAGAAGAGGTGGGTGGCATCACTGGGCTCAGGCAGACCCTCCCGTCGGTAGACCATGAGCCGGGCCAGGGTCTCCAGGAGGTCATCCTGCACCTGGATCTTGTCCCCATCTGCCCATGTTTCCATGGCAACCAGGACGATGCGAGTGTTGAGCTGCTCCTTGTATATCTGGGGAGAAGATGAGGGGGCTGGAGGGTGGGAGTGGGTGTTGGGGCCAGGGCTGGAGGAGGGCCTGTCTGTTCTCTCCAGGAAGTGGGAGCCAGGGGCTGACAGTGCCCCCTAATGTGTGTGGTGGGGTGGGGGGCATGAGGAGGAGGGAAGGGAGGGAGGGAGAGCTGCTTACCACATCGGCCAGGTTCACCACGGACTTGGCAAAGTTGCTGGTGAGGACCACCGACTGTCGCATCTGCTCGAACTGGGAGAGAGAAGAATGGGAGGAGGGCGAGGCTCCTCAGGGGCCTCCCAGTGTCACTCCCGTCCCTGCCCTGGCACTCACCAGCTGGTGGTCGTTGATCACAATTAGCTCCACATACTTGGTTTCACTGTGCACTGTAGGGTGGCCCCGGCGGACCTGGGGGGTGGGTGGGCACTTGGAATCAGTCCCTCCCATGTTTGACTGATCTCATGGCCAAGCCAGGAACAGACTCGGTGGGGATGGGGGGGTCTGGACTCCAGCCAGGGACAGTGCCAGCTCCCCACTGGCAGAGGGTCCTGTCCCTCCTCAGCTTTGGAATGAGGGCAGGCAGCTTCGGTTTGCCCAGGATGGGGCCTCTGTAGATGCCAGCATTAGGGAAGGGGTGGGGGCTTCTCCCAGACACGGTCCCTGGCCCCCAGCCACATCCATCAGAGCCCTCCTTCGCCCCAGCCATAGATGAGGGTGCCCTCCTGCTCTGGGCCACGGCCTGAGGTCTCTCTGCAGCCCGAGGTCTCTGCAGCCCGAGGTCTGTGCGGGCCCCCGTACCTGCCTTTTCCTTCTCAGCCTCGGCCGGTTTGGAGGAGCCGACTGGGCAGGCACAGCAAACAGGCAGCCTGTGGGGAGGGGCAGGTGAGGGGGGCACAGCCGGCCCCTCCCCACCCCCCCTTCCCTCCCTTACCTGGTTCCCTGCATCCAAGGGGATCTGGGAGGAGAGGGGTCCGGTAAATGAGGTGGGGAAGGGGTCCCTGCAATGAGGGGAAATTAGTTCTTGGGGTGCCAACTGGGCCTGCTCCAGGCCCACTTGGGGGGGGCCAGATCCAGCCCTCGCCTCCACCCCACCCTGGGGTGACCCAGAACTGGCCACAGCTCCCATGTCGGATCTGATCTCCCAGATGCTCAGATTCCGGGGTCAAGACCTGGGGGCACCCTGAGAGACACGGGCAAAGGACATTGGAGCCCAATGGGAGGTCACTTATGGGACAGATGGGACACTGAAGCTGGGGGCACAGGGGGAGCTGGGGCACAGGAGGGAGGGAACCAGAGCTGGGGTCACTGAAGAGGGCAGTGAGGCTGGGGTTACTGAGGGAGGAGCAGGAGGAGGAAGAGGTGGCAGCAACAGCTGTTGGGACAAGCTTGGCAGGGCCACCAGAGAGGACGGCAAGGGGTTGTGTGGGGCTTACCTGAGGGGCTCCCCAAGGTCCAGCCACCTCTTGGGGCTCCACGATGTAAGTCAAGTTCCCATCAGAGAAGACCCCACTGTGGAGAGAGAGGCGCAGCTCCCCTCCGTCCCCAGGCCTGGGCCAGAGGCTTCTCCCAGCTGCCCGGCCCCTCCCCATACTCACTGCAGCCCCTGGCAGGTGGAGAGGGCAGCGAAGGAGTGCGGGTTCCCCCGGAGCTTCCCCTGGTAGTAGCAGTGGTCTCCAGCCCCCTGAAGGAGCAGAACAGTGAACAGAACGCTGGCATGAGGCCGGGGACAGCCAACGGGCCTCAAGGCTTTTTAGGGGACACTGAAGCTGCCCTGTGTGCAGGTGGCCACAATCCCTGGGTATGCCTGGGGCTCTGGAGCCTGTTTCTAGATGGCTGGTGCTCCTAATTTGCCATGCCACCCTGGGCAAGTTCCTAGCCCTCTGGGGTTAGGAACCTCTGGGCCTCCTTCACGTCATCTATAAAATGAGGAAGCTGGACTGTAGCAATGGTTTTTTTTTTTTTTTTTTTGAGACAGGGTCTCGCTGTCGCTCAAGCTGGAGTGCAGTGGCGTGATCTTGGCTCACTGCACCCTCTGCCTCCTGGGTTCAAGCCATTCTCATGCCTTAGCCTCAGCCTCCCGAGTAGCTGGGATTACAGGCATGTGCCACCACACATAGCTAATTTTTGTATTTATTTATTTATTTATTTTTTGAGACGGAGCTTCGCTCTTGTTGCCCAGGCTGGAGAGCAAGGGCATGATCTCAGCTCACTGCAACCTCCGCCTCCCGGGTTCAAACAATTCTTCTGCCTCAGCCTCCCAAGTAGCTGGGATTACAGGCATGCACCACCATGCCTGGTTAATTTTGTATTTTTAGTAGAGATGGTGTTTCACCATGTTGGCCAGGCTGATCTCAAACTCCTGACCTCATGTGATCCGCCCACCTCAGCCTCCCAGTGATGGGATTATAGGAGCCCGGCCTACAGCAAGGGTTCTTAGCCATTTGCTGGGGCTGGGGAAGGGATCAGACTCTTTTGAGAATAACAGGCATCATTTATTTAGCACCTACCATGTACCCAGCACTGCTCTGGCACTAACCATATATTACCTCATTTAATCATGTACTCGCCCCTAACATCACACACAACCTCATGCACTGCCTCCCTGGGCCTGTGGTTGGCTGAGGAGTGATGGGCAGCATGTGTCCTCCTGGCCAGGCTCGTGGGTTGGGGCTGGGGGGACCAGTGGCACCCTCCCGCTCCAGCTCTGCCTCCTGCAGAATTACTTGTGCTCCAGTTACTGAACAGGCGGTGGGGGGGTGAGACAGGCTATTTATAGACACTCATTCATTTTCAGGCTCTAGAGCCTTCAGGGCTGGGACCCTAGTGTCCCAGGCAGCTGGGATTTTCGGGGCCTTGATATTGAGTAAGAAGGGCCTTTCCTCAGCTGTCCCTCTCAGAAGAGTCTGGAGAGGGGGATTCCTGGCAGCCTGCTCGGAACGAGTGTCCCTGTAGGCCCCACGTGGGCTGGCTGGGGGTCAGAGCTCTGGGGCCAAGTGAGGGGACTTCAGGGCCCTATGCACTCAAGCTGCCCACTGTCCACCCTCAGAGCCTCCTGGGTCGGGAGAGAGGGAAGGTGCTGAGGGGCCAGGCCCAGGACCCCATCTCCAGTGGCCACCTGTCCCTACACCTGTGACCACAGAACCACAGAAACAGCACCTCCCTTCCACCCCCGGCCCCGGTCCCCTGCAGTGGCACTCACGGTGCTGTGCTGGGTTGTCCCCTCCCGGCTGAAGTGGCGCTCCACGTATTGCGAAGAGAGGAGGTGGCTGAGACAGAGGGGGCAGCAGGAAGGGGGGTCACGGGCGAGGTGAGGTCAGGCTTGAGGCTTGCCTCAGGTCAGGATCCAGGTCCCCTCTGCCCAGGCCCAACCTCCAGACCCCCAGCAGCCAGGCCCTAGCCATGTCTCCCCCGCCCCACCACTGCCCTTCCTCTTGGGCTCAAGGCCACACTCACTGGTTCAGCTCCAGGTCCAGGGTGAAGTTTGAGTTGAAGGCTGGGATGACGAAACTCACCTGGGCCAGATGGACAGGCTGGGTGGGGGGAGGGCAGAGGGGGAGTCAACCCAGGGAGGCCTGAAGGTGGGAGTCGGGGGGATCCCAGGAGCAACAGTAGCCCTGGGGAGGGGGCGGCCAGCCCTAGCAGCTGAGGGGACCATTGATTTGGGGGCAAGATGCTTTGTCCAAGCTCCTCTTCCTCCACGACCCTGCTCCTTTACTAGTGGGCAGAGGCAGGAGTGCTCAGCCCTGGGCACAGCCCCATTTCTGCCCTCTGGGCCCGGGCACCTGCGCATCCTCTCTGGGGCTGGGCTGCAGGTGCAGCTGGGATGGAGAGGGGCCGCCCGGCCAGCCCTCTGCCTCATTATGCCCTCCTGGCTGGTGAGGGGCACCCCACCATCAGGCAGAGTAACGGGAGGGCCCCAGGAGTATCATGGGAAAGGGACAAACAGGAAATGGGAGGCAGGACCCTCGCTGCCTGTCCCCCTACCCTGGCCCCAGCCTCCATCTACATAGGAGGCCTCGGACAGGGGTGAATGGGTGGGAATGGATGGCTAGGCCCCTGGAAACTGGGCGACGGGCAGGTGCCATCCTGTTGGGAGTAAGGACTTGGCTCCTCTACCCCCAAATCCATTGCCCTCTGCCTCACCCAAAGCAGCTCATCTTTAATATTTCAATCCCATGGTTAATTTTTAAACATGGAAGTTTTCCTGATAAATTTTTCAGAGTGCAGTGGGGCTGGAGGCTCCAGGTTGCCACGGCAACACACCACGCCAGAGCAAGATGGCGGCCCCCCCAGGCCTGGGCGCTTGAGGATGCCTGGATCACAGCAACCGCAGGGCCCAGGAAGGGCTGAGAGGACTCAGGGCTGGGGCCTTCTCCACACCCCTTGTTCATTCCAGAAGACTGACTCCAGACCCCAACATGAGGGTCACCCACTCTGCCCTGCAAATGGGAGGCTTTTGTTCGCTGCCTGGCCTTTGAGGTGGGGATGGCAGGTTGCAGGAAGGAAGAGAGCCCCAAGGTTGTGGTCATGAAATCCATAGCCTGTGCCTTGTCGGCTTCCTCCTCAACCACCTCATCACTGCTAATCTTTACCGAGCACTTCTTGTGTGCCGGGCCCTGGTCTAAACACTAAGAGTATTGCCCTGTTTGATCTTCGCAGCAACCCTATGGGATAGATTACTGTCATTCCCATCTGAAAGGGGACAGGCACAGTGGGGCTGACTAACTTGCCCAAGGTCACACAGCTAAAAAGTGGTGAAGCTAGGGAGTCTGCTTCTAGGGCTGTCTCACCCCAAAGGTGGAGTAAAATGGAAGAGGGCCCAGTGTCCATGAGAGGTCCTGGGAGAGAAGCAAGGGGGGCACCAACGGCCAGGGCCTGGGTGGGCTGACCTCTGTGCCCCAAGGACACCGACTCACCCTATTCCAGGCTGACCAAGGCTCCCAATTCCATCCTGAGCCCCTAGAGCATTGATCAGCCCGAAATAGAAAGTCAAGGACAAGGAGTCGCCACATCCTCTTCCCGGCCCATGGCCTGAACCATCCTGGCCTTCCCCTGCCCCTGGGACTGTTCCTGCTTGTTCTATCTGCCCCCCACCAACAAGCCCCTATGCCAGCCCCCTCCACAGCTGCCTAGAGGAGCAGCCTGCCAGACCCCTTGCCCCAATGCTGCTCTCTGACCGTGCAGCCCCAGGGATGACCCAGCAACCTCTCTGTGCCTCAGATTTTCCCACTGAAAATGGTCAGATGAGCCCAGATGCGAGGCCAGGAGGTTGGCTACGTATTGGTACCATCCTGGGCCTGGAGATTCCAGCAGAGTCTGCCCTGGCACCAGCAGAATCTCCCTCACTCAGGAGGTCTGCGAGCCACCCCATCAAGCCTGCTTCCTCTCTGCAGAGGCCAAGCCAGTCCCCACTCTGGGGAAAGCCCCAGCTGATGGGGGACGAAGGCCAGATACCTTAAGACCCTTCTTGTCCACCACCTCCTGCCACCTGCTGAGCTCTCACCACTTCCCCATCTGGTGCAGCCGAGCCCAGCAGGACACAGGGCTCAGACCAGATAAGCCCCTGGGGCAGTGCCGGGGCAGCTGGGGCTGGGGGCTGGGCCTGGCTGGAGGTGGCCCAGGAGGGGGCTGGGAGAGCCCCCAAAGGCGGAAGGAGAAAGAGAGAGACCACATACTAAGGCGTGTTTGCCTGGCCTGGCCCCATATGGGGACACAACCCTGTCCCTGGTCTGAGGGAAGAGATGGGTCACACAAACCTATCTCAGTCCCCAGAATCTCTGTGGCCCTGGCACCTGGGGAGTGGGGAGGGGACTCCTGCTGGCACAGAGTCCCAAGACCGCCCCAAGCCCACCCAGCATTAGGCCAATGTTCTTTTTTTTTTTTTTTTTTTGAGATGGAGTCTCGCTCTATCACCCAGGCTGTAGTGCAGTGGTGCAATCTCAGCTCACTGCAACCTCTGCCTCCTGAGTTCAAGCAATTCTCTGCCTCAGCCTCCCGAGGAGCTGGGATTGTAGGTGCCTACCACCACGCCCGGCTAATTTTTTTGTATTTTTAGTAGAGATAGGGTTTCACCATATTGGCCAGGCTTGTCTTGAACTCCTGACCTTGTGATCCACCCTTGGCATCCCAAAGTGCTGGGATTGCAAATGTGAGCCACCATGCCCAGCGAATGTTCTTTTTTTAAAATTAATTAATTAATTATTTAAGAGATGGGATCTCACTGTGTTGCCCAGGCTGATCTTGAACTCCTGGGCTCAAACCATCCTCCCGCCTCAGCCTCCCAAAGTGCTAGGATTACAGACTTGAGCCTCCATGTCCAGCCTAAGCCAGTGCTCTATCAAAGCCAAACTGTGCTCCCTGCCTGGCCCTGCTTTCTGCCCCTGCCCTGCCTCTGACCTCATCCCATTGTCCCTCCATCCCTGGCGGGAGGGGCCTTTGGTCTTGAGGTCATGCCAGCCCTCAGCTGACCCTGTGCCCTGCACTTGTCTCTTGCTCCCCCGGCTGCCCAGGCTCTCACATGCTCCAGCTCATTTGATCTCAACCTGCCCAGGCTGTCTGGTCCTCATTTTACAAATGCCAGGATGAGGCTCAGGGAGACACCTGGAGGTGACTGGCCCAGGGTCATGGCTGGGTGGCTGGGGAGGTGTGGGGCTGGATCTCACCCTGGGGCTGGAGTTCGTGTCGCCACAGCAGCTGTGACTGCCTGGCAGGGGTGACCACCCCTTCCACCCGAGGCTCCTCTCTGGCTGGCCCACCCACTCTCCTAGACATCTGCTTCAGAGCGACTGTGCCTTGTCCTCTCTGTACCAGATGCAGGGTGCAGACAGAAAAAGGCAAAGATTCTGCCAAAGACCCAGAAGCACAAATACAGGTGCCTGGGCTCTGCCCCAGACCTACAGACACACAGTCTTAGGAAGGGAGAGACTAAGGAGCCTTAGGATTCTCAAATTCTCCAGGAAATTCGAGAAGGGAGACCATTGCTCCCCACCACTTCCAGACACAGCCCTTCACACACTGACCCGGAACCCCTGCCCGGACCTCCCTCTCCTCCCCACCCTCATCTGCACAGCCTGCACCTGCCAACCCATGCAGGGCTCTGGCGCCCTCCACCTCTGGGCCTTTAAGCACACAGTAGACATATACTTCTTTGATCACTGATTTGGCTTTTCAGGTGGGCGACCTTTAGTTCCCTGGAGCAAGGGTGATGCCTGCTTTTTTCCCTGCCCACGGGCTCAACACTCACGTTGAATGGAAATGTATCGCAAGGCCTGAGATAAGCTGCTTCATGCCCCCGGCCTCAGTTTTCCCCTCGGTAAAACAGAATTGTTGGGCCAGGAGCAGTGGCTTACGCCTGTAATCCTAGGAGGCCAAGGTGGGCGGATTGCCTGAGCTCAGGAGTTTGAGACCAGCCTGGGTAACGTGAAACCCTGTCTCTACTCAAACAAAAAAGAAATTAGCCGGGTGTGGTGGCATGTGCCTGTAATCCCAGTTACTCGAGAGGCTGAGGCAGGGGAATTGCTTGAACCCAGGAGGCGGAGGTTGCAGTGAGCCAAGATCATGCCACTGCACTCCAGCCTGGGCAACACAGCAAAACACTCTGTCTCTACAAAAAAAAAAAAAAAAAGAGAAAAGAAAAGAAAAACCAGGATTGCTGTGAGGATTAAATAAAAGCCCTTTTAAATGTGTTATCATAAGGGTCAATAATAATAATAACGAGAAGGAAGTGTAAATGTTCCAGCTGAACAGGGCTTTGAGGAACTGCATAAACGACTCCTTTGGATCACCTACTGTGACAGGGACATGCCAGAATGGTGGCCTTATGCTCCAGATCTGGGTGGACGGTGTGATTTACCTGTCAGGTGTCTCACCTGAGGACATCTTTCTGGAATCCCCTCCCGCAAGGAGACACCACCACCTTGTGGGCCAGGTGGCTGCAGACTGGGGAGGAGCCAGAGAGGCAGGAGCTCCACCTGGGAGTATGTCCCAGCTGGGAGAAATCCCCCACCCACCCACCCACTCACCTGCCAGCTCCCCCCACCCACCCCCGGCAATGTGTTGGGTGCTCCATTTATCAAGAGGGCAGCGGGATTCCCAGGCAATGAGAACAGCCAGACAAATTTCCAATGATGGGATTTGACCTACATTTTTGAGAACAGAGCCACCTCCTTACAGGGTCATCAGTCCCTCTGGGGACAGACTCTGGACAGCTGGGTTCCTCTAGGCAGCCAGGAGGTTGCTTGGGTGAGGCCAAGCCCACAGGCCAGAGTCCTGCTCATGTGGTTTCTCCCCTGGACCCCACCCCGAGCCTGACAAGTAACCCCTAAATATCCTGGCTCCTGTTTCTGACACCCAGCCCTCATGCCAGCACCAGGGCCCAGCACCCTGTCCGGACACTCAGAGATGTTGACCATCGGCTCTTTTGCCAGATCTTGGGCTGGACACCTGACATTCATCATCTCAAGTCCTCGCAGCAGCCTGAGAGGTGGAGACTATGAGCATCCCCATTTTATGAATGAGGAAGGTGGTGTTCAGGGGGCTGCATGGCTGGCTCAGGTCACACAGTCAGAAGCAGGGGAGCAGGACTTGCACTAAGGCTGTGCCACCTCAAAGCCACAGCGTGCAGCCTCTGACACCAAAACTAAGCCTGCTGAACTCTCTGGCATGGCAGAGCTCAGTTCATGCCCCCACCTCGCCCCTGGGAACAAGCTGGGCCCAGCAAAATCCTAGCCCTGGCTTCTAGCCATCTGCCCCAACCCAGGAGAGAGCCGCAACTTCAGCCACACAGACTATAGCATGGCCTTGGCTCTAGTGGGGTACCAGGGCCCCAGGCACAGACCCTGGCCCCCCTGTGGCACCATGTCCATGACTCCCATCTTCAAGAGCTGGGGGTGAGCCTTACTCAACTGCCCTCCGCCTTTCTGCAGGAAGAAAACACAAACACTGTTGCAGCACATGCCCACCGTGGAGGGCTTCTGGGGTGGCACTTCCAGTAAATGCTGGCCTGGGCAGCTCTCACAAGAGCTTAGCCCAGAGACTGAGGCACCCCTCCCCTAGCTGGCTCAGATGAGCTTCTATGTACCAGGTCTGCGACCTCCTCACCCCTGACCCTAGTCACCTCCCCATGTCCTGCCCTCTCCTTGTTCCCAAGGAGTCTGGGTCTCCCCAGGGGCAGGCATAACCCACACAGCAGCTTGGTGCAAATTAGAAAAAGGGGTCCCAAGACCGGGTGAGGTGGCTCACACCTGTAATTCCAGCACTTTGGGAGGCCAAGGCGAGTGGATCACTTGAGATCAGGAGTTCGAGACCAGTTTGGCCAGCATGGTGAAACCCCATCTCTACTAAAAATATAAATATTAGCTGGAAGTGGTGGTGCACGCCTGTAATCCCAGCTACTCGGGGGGCTGAGGCACAAGAATCGCTTGAACCCGGGAGGCAGAGGCTGCAGTGAGCCGAGATCGTGCTGCTGCACTCCAGCCTGGGTGACAGAGTGAGACTCTGTCTTAAAAAAAAAAAAAAGAAAGAAAACAAGATCCCCCTGCAAGTCAGAACGCATGTGGCCCCATAAGCCCACGGATTGCATTCAGCTCACTTACCGCTTGCCCAGTCACCCTAGTGGAGTGAACAACCAGCCCAACTGGACACGGTAGTCTTGCCTGACCTGCACCACCCCTCAGCTGCAGGCTCCCTGGAACCACAGGTTTCTGCACCCCCAGAAGCTCCCTCACTTCTCTGGGCCTCAGGCCTAGCCTGCTTCCAGGCTGGACAGAAGTGAGGGGGTTGAGTGCAGTAGCAGAGAGAGGGCAAGGGTGCATCTGTGTCTCTTTTCCCTTCAGCCCTGAGCAAGAGGTGGCAGCGTGCTGGGTGAGAGCCCTGCTTTGAGGATCAGTCTTGACTCTGTGCTCAAGTGCTGTGTCACTTGGGGCAGTTACGTTGCCTCTCTGTGCCTGTTTCTCCATCTGCAAGATGGGAATAACAGCCCCACCTCTGGGAGCTGTGATGAAGATTAAATAATTCCACGTAAAGGAGTGCCTGCCCCAAAAAGGCCTAGTAAATAATTGTAATTTCTCTACCTTGTTCTTTTGTTGTTGTTGTTGTATTGTGTGAGACAGGATCTCACTCTGTAGCCCAGGTTGGAGTGCAGTGGTGCAACCATAGCTCACTGCAGCCTTGAACTCTTGGACTCAAGCGATCCTGCAGCCTCAGCCTCCCGAGTAGCTGGGACTACAGGTGCGCACCACCATGCTTGGGTAATTTTTTTTTTTTTTTTGGTAGAGACGGGAGTCTCACTATGGTGCCCAGGCTAGTCTCAAACTCCTGGTCTCAAGCAATCCCCTGACCTTGGCCACTGTGAGCCAATGCACCCAGTCTAATTTCTCCAGCTTCTAATTCCTTCTTGGCCGCTGTATCTCTTCCCCTGTCCCAGTCGCACCCCCACCCTTGCCCCTGTCAAGCCAGGAATCCTCAGCACGTAAAGCTCTTTCCCATCACCACCTCCTGGTAGTAGGTGGGACTGAGATATGTTACCATCCTGATTTTAGGGAACAGGAAACTGGGGCTCAGAAAAGTCAAGCGACCTGCCCAAAGCCACAGCAGCTCAGCGCCCCAGGCCCTGCCAGCCAGCATGTGCCCCTGGACTCGACACATGACCAGAGATCTTGCTGCCAGCTCCACACCGGCTAGGCTTGAAGTTCCAAACCAGGGCAGTAAGTTAAGGCAAAAACCAAGCAATGCCCAGCTGGGGTACTTCTGGCTAGGACACACACAGGCTCAAGTCCACACTGGATCCACCATCAGACCCCGTGGCTCTGAAGCCAAAAGCGCTCTAACCCCAGGGAGAAATGCCAGGCAGGAGATTGAGGGTTTGCCATATCTCCTTACCGCTGGGGAAAATATTCTGGATGTGTCTTTTTGTCTCCTTGCTCTGGGCAGAGTTGGGAGACTGCCTCCTGGACCCAAATCCAGAGAGCCCTGGAGGCAGAACTGGGAAGTGCCCTGGTGTGGAGAAAACTCCCAGCTCCACTGCTTAAGATCTGATTGACTTTGGGCAATTTACTTCTTCCCTCTGAGCCTCAGTTTGCTCATCTGTAAAATGGGGCTGACAAAAGTTACAAGCTGCTGGGCGCAGCGGCTCACGCTTGTAATCCCAGCACTTTGGGAGGCCAAGGTGGGCAGATCACCTGAGGTCGGAAGTTCGAGACCAGCCTGAGCAACATGGAGAAACCCCATCTCTACTAAAAACACAAAAAATTAGCCAGGCATGGTGGCGCACGTCTGTAATCCCAGCTACTCGGGAGGCTGAGGCAGTAGAATTGCTTGAACCCGGGAGGTGGAGGTTAGGGTGAGCAGAGATCACGCCATTGCACTCCAGCCTGGGCAACAAGAGCAAAACTCACACACACACACAAACACACAAAAATTACAAGCCTTACAGAGTTGTGAGAAATAAGTGATGTAGAGTGCATACAAAGCTTGGCAGAGTGGCCCATAGAAGTCCACAGCTTTGGTACCTCAGGGGAAATTGAGGCACAGATAAGCGAGGGCCCCAAACAAGTCCCTTGAGGAGGTCGCCATGAGGGCCCTAGGAAGTCTCAGTCTCAGAGAGACCCCAAAATTGGAGATAATCACTGCCTGGCAGATCCATGGAACTCCATTTCCTCCCCGCAGGCTCTCAGACACCCCTCAGAAGTATCTGGAATCGGTGGATCACATACACACCTCACATGCACTCACTCACCTGCAGAACAACACAGAGACCCCCAACCCAAGCAGTTCAACTGCACCCATCCTGACCTTCCCACGCAGCTGCAGACACCACCACAGCCCAGAACCTCCTACCCTTTGCCACCTCTGTCTCTGCTCAGAAAGGGTCAGGCTGAAGGAGCAACCTGCCCAGTTGGAATACCTGACTTTTCATCCCTACCTGACTCCAGGCTTTTCCTCAACTCTGTCCCCTTTCCCTGCGGTGACATCCCTCCATGACTCAATCTGCACATCCCTTAAAGCATAAGCCAGAGTCCCAGCAGTCGGGCAGACCATCAGTTCCCCCACAGTGTAACCACGGGGTGCACAGTTCACAGGTAGGGAGTGACACCAGGCAAGACAGCCAGACTCAGCAGCCAGGACACCCCATCCCTGGCCCTGGGACTGCACACCTCCCAGGGAGCCTGGGCAGTTGCTGAAGGCAGCTTCCACCCCCCACCCCACCCCCAGTGACTGCGGGCCTTGGACCATTAGCCCCCTCCCCCTGCCCCTCTGCACGGCCCTGAGTGATGGTCCATCTATTATGCATGCTCCCTTCCTGCTCCATCCATTTCATCAGTATTCTCCACCCCTGCACCACCCCACATCCCCCTCTGCTCCCCTCCCTTAAGGGCTTTTAACCAAGTACATTAGGCAGGGCCAGATGCCAGTCTGACAGATGTCCGTAATGTTAGCCTCCGTTTCCCTCCTTCCTCCCTCTGCCCAGCCCAATTTACCTCCCACCACTCCCCGCTGCCAAAACTTCCCAGGCCTCAGTTGTACCCCTCTTCTGGGTCTCCCCCCTACACCTCCTGTTTGTGCCAGGCCTTTGCCGGCCAACCTGCCCTCTGCTGCCCTGTTGGCCTGGCTCACTTTCAGCTCCAGCTCTTGGAGCGCTGGGGTGTGCTGAATGAATATTCCATCTGGGTGATTATTATTCACATGATATTAATTAATTATTAATTGCAATTAATCTCCTTCATGCCTAACCTTCCTCTGGGAGGCAGGAGGGGCCTGGCAGCTGAAAGGGACAGTGGGCAGGCAGGTAGAGCTGGCTTGGGGCCTCAAGTTATTTTCCAAGGCCCCACCTTCAGCCAGGACAGGAAGGAGAACAACAAGCCTATCTGGGCACTGTGTGGAAACTGAGGCAGGAGCAAGCACTAAGCTGTCCCAAGAAAGCCCACTGAGGTGGCTGTGGTGAGAACCTGAGAGCCCTAATCCCTGACTGGAATCTGGGCTGCCTCTCCCTGCCCCCAACTTGCCCCATCCAAGCCCTGTTTTGAACAGAACAACTAGCTTTGGCCAGAGCGGAGCAGGGGGCCATTGGAAGGCTGACCCAAAGCAGACCTGAGACCTAGGCATTAGTGGTCCCTGTACACTGAAGACAGGGGACCCTACAATAATGGGAGGGGGCCCTGGGGCTGGGCAGGCCTGGTGCTCCCCACCAGTGGGCTCCAGCACCCACCGGATAGCCCACTGTACAGAAGGGGACCCTGCGGGGCAGCTGCTGAGGGGGACTCCAACCCTGGTTACCCCGTGGGCTCCCTGGGGCTCTGAGGCCTGCTTCAGCCCCTGGCCTCACCACCCAGCCCCACTCACCGGGCCCCCTGGTGGCTCCTGGCGGACCCTTGTGTCCAGCTGCTGCTTTCGGACCTCTCCCCCGGAGCTCTCCCTAACCAGACGGCTGGGTTCCGTGACCTCAGGGGCTCCTGGGCCTCCCAGCTGGGGTAAGTCCCCCCATCGCAGAGCTCCAGCAGGACCTTGGGTCCCAAGACCTGGGGAAACAAGGCCATGGCTGCAGGCAGCTGCCCACCCTGGGGCAGAAGACTTGGGAATGGGGTGGGCATGCCGCATCCCCCACTCTGGTGTGGCCCCTGGAGCCCTAGGGCGATCCGGGTGGGAGGATCTGGCTGCCCTGCAGAGGCAAGAGCCCGCGGGGAGGGGGCCAGGAGCTTCACTCCCGCCCAACCGTCACGACTGCCCCCCCATCCGCCCAAACCCGCAGAGACCTGCAGAGCTGGCCGGTCGGCGGCAGGGGCAGGGACGCGGTGGGCCCGGCCAGCTGGGGACAGGTGGGTGGACGCACCTTCCCTCCTCTCCCGCTCCCCTACCCTCCCGCGCTCCGGACCGGCTGTCACCCCGAGCACTGCAGGAAAAGGTGGCTGCAGCAGCAAGCGCCGCACATCCCGGGGCGGGGGCAGGGAGGGGGCGCCGGGGCCGGGCGGGGGTCACTCACCGGGCGGGGGGAGCAGCGGCAGCAGCAGAGCCGCGAACGCCCAGCGCCGCAGCAGCCTCATGGCTCGCTCATTCCTCCCGGTCCGGGGGCTGCGGCTGCCAGCGGCGCGGGGAGGGCGGGAGCAGGGACGGGGGTGGGGAGGCGCCGGCTGCGGAGCCGGGGCGGGGGCGCGGGGCCGGGCGGGGGTCGCGGAGCGGTGGGGGCGGCAGGGACGGCGCCGGGGCTCAGCGCGCTCCGGCCGCGGCCATCCCGGCGGGGCGGCGGGGCCGGGTTAAGAGCTGAGCAGCGAGCACGTGAGCCCAGGGCCCGCCCTCCGCTCTCCCGCCGCCCCCCGGCCCCCCCAGCCCCGCAGGGCCCGGGCCGCCGCCGCGGCAGGACAAAAGAGGCGCCGCCCCGGGGTCCCTCCCCGCACCTCGGGGTCTCCTCGGCAGGTGCGGGGAGGTGGCGCTCCGCGTACTTATCCCGCGGCCTCTCCTCGGCCACCTCTGCCTGAGCATCTCCGAGGACTCGTAGATTTGTAGGGGAGGGAAGCAGGGGACGGGGTACCCCCGGGGTCGACCCGGCGACTGCCTGTCTGGGGCCCGGGGGCAGGAGCGTGGCTGCGGCGCCCGCGTTCGCCCCTCTGTCGTGGTACCCCAGAGAGGCTGCCCCAGCCCCAGCTTGGAGCGCCCCGCTTGACCCCAGGCTGTGGAAGCTGGGGTTGGGGTGGGCAGAGGCTCTTGGCGAACGCCGGGCTCTACGCCTCTGGGATTTCTTGCACCTTCGCTACGGGTCGTGTCACTGCGGAGTCCTCTCACGCCCGCGGTACAGACCCCTTCCCATCGGCTCCTTCTCCCCGCCAAAGATGCCCCGGCCTCCAGGAGGGCTTCAGGGATCGCTGTCACTCCAACCATCAGGAAGGGCTGGCATGTCCGTCTGGGTTCCTGAGTCTCTCACAGGCGTCCTGTCCTTCCTCCTAGATAAAATATAAACTAGCCAGGTCACTTATATGCTGCTAGCATGCCCCATGGCTCCCCCTCCCTTGCTAGTCCCAATCCTTAGGAGCAGAAGACACCTCTGGAGCCCCCCAGCATTCCCTCTCTGGTCAGACTAGGCTGCCCTGTCTGCAAAATACTGGACCTCCCAACCTACATCCCCAGCTGTGCCCTCCACCCAGCTCCTGGGGATGTTGGGTCCCAATACCAGGGCTGGGACCTCAGACTTCTGCTAGGGGTGCTGAAGGCCAGATACCCGAGATGGTGTGGGGTGTGGTAGGGCATGGTGGGTGGGCCGCTGAGTCCCCACCCTGACCTTTTTGGTACCCATGCTAGGGGACCACAGGTCGCTGAAGAACAAGATTGGAGGCAGGAAACCCCTTCCTGGGTCCTCTGCTTCTGCAAGGACCCAGGGCCTCTGCTGGGGATGAGGGAACTGCCTCTAGCTTGTGACACTCCCACCCCCCCGCTCTATTTTAGGCCCAGGAGAGGTGAGAAGGCGATTTCCCAGGAGGCGCTGACATCAATGCAGGGAACCAAGTGACTCCCCCCACCCCCAACCACCTGCCATGCCAGACCCAGATGCTCAGTAAGGCTGAGCCAATTCTTCCTTCGCTCTGGAGACATCTTGAGAACCTCCTCCAAGATGTAGGCATGAGGAGGCTCCTGGGAATGAGGGCCTACTAGGTGGTATTCCTGGAAACTCATCATGAGCCCAGAGGGAGAGATTGTGCTCCCCATTTTACAGATGGGGAAACTGAGGCTCTGAGAGGTTATGTGAGCTTCTCAAAGTCACAGAGCTGGTGAGAGGCACATCCCATACTCCATGGCCCCACTCCTCTTAGCCACCCCTAGTCCTACTTCCATCTCTGCCCTCCATTTGGGACCAGAGGGGACTGGTATATCTGGTCCCATGCACCCTCACCACACACCCCAGACACGAAGGTGGCTGTCCTGCTCCAGCCTGCCCATGTCCCAGGGCCACATCAGCAAGTCCTGATCAGGAGTGCCCCCCAGTAGGCTGGGTGAGGTTTGTCATTTCACAGTGGGAGCCCGGGGCTGGGAGAGTCTGGGTCCTCCAACATGTTCAAGACCACAGAGCAAGCCCAATCTGTGGTCCAGGCCTCTTCACCAGAGGCATGTTCCTACCACATCGGTGGCCCTGGGACCCTAGACTTCCTGTTGGGGAGACCTGATGAGCCCTAAGAGTGACTCTCCCTGGTGGCACCCTGGGCTAGTTCCAGTGGAGACTCGGTCATATGGCTCCCTGGCCCCCATAGCCACTTATATTCTTGGGTTCCCCGGCTCCCAGCAGATCTGGCTAGAACTTACTTTTTTTTTTTTTTTTTTTTTTTTTTTGAGACAGAGTCTGGCTCTGTCGCCCAGGCTGGAGTGCAGTGGCACGATCTCGGCTCACTGCTAGCTCCGCCTCCCAGGTTCACGCCATTCTCCTGCCTCAGCCTCCTGAATAGTTGGGACTACAGGTGCTCGCCACCACGCCCAGCTATTTTTTTTTTTTTTTTTGTATTTTTAGTAGCGACGGGGTTTCACGTGTTAGCCAGCATGGTCTCGATCTCCTGGCCTCGTGATCCACCCACCTTGGCCTCCCAAAGTGCTGAGATTACAGGCATGAGCCACTGCACCCGGCTAGAACTTACTATTTTTTTTTTTTTTCTTTTGGAGAGTCTCGCTCTGTCACCCAGGCTGGAGTAAAGTGGCAAGATCTCAGCTCACTTCAACCTCCACCTCTGGGGTCAAGTGATTCTCTTGCCTCAGCCTCCCAAGTAGCTAGGACAACAGGCATGTGTCACCATACCTGGCTAATTTTTTGTAATTTTAGTAGAGACGGGATCTCACCATGTTGCCCGGGCTGTTCTCAACCTCCTAAATTCACCATGTTGTCCAGGCTGTCCTCAACCTCCTAAATTCAGGCAATCTGCCTGCCTCCCAAAGTGCTAGGATTACAGGTGTGAGCCACCATGCCTGGCCTAGAACTTTCTTTTTTTTTTTTTTTGAGATTGAGTTTCGCTCTTTTTTTTTTTTTTGAGATGGAGTCTCGCTGTGTCACCCAGGCTGGAGTGCAGTGGCGCCATCTCGGCTCACTGCAAGCTCTGCCTCCCGGGTTCATGCCATTCTCCTGCCTCAGTCTCCCGAGTAGCTGGGACTACAGGTGCCCAACACCATGCCCAGCTAATTTTTTTGTGTTTTTAGTAGAGACGGGGTTTCACTGTGTTAGCCAGGATAGTCTCGATCTCCTGACCTTGTGATCCACCCGCCTCGGCCTCCCAGGGTGCTGGTGGGATTACAGGGTGAGCCACCGCCCCCAGCTGGAGTTTCGCTCTTGTTGCAATGGCATGATCTCGGCTCACCGCAACCTCCGCCTCCCAGGTTCAAGCAATTCTCCTGCCTCAGCCTCCCGAGTAGCTGGGATTACAGACATGTGCCACCACGCCCAGCTAATTTTGTATTTTTAGTAGAGATGTGGTTTCTCCATGTTGGTCAGGCTGGTCTCGAACTCCTGACTTCAGGTGATCCACCCACCTCGGCCTCCTAAAGTGCTGGGATTACAGGCATGAGCCCACCGCACCCAGCCGACCTTTTTTTTTTTTTTTTTTTTTTTGAGATGGGAGTCTCACTCTGTTGCTTAGGCTGGAGTGCATTGGCATGATCCCGGCTCACTGCAATCTCCTTCTCCTGGGTTCAAGTGACTCTCCTGCCTCAGCCTCCCAAGTAGCTGGGATTACAGGTGTGCACCACCACGCCTGGCTAATTTTTGTATTATTAGTAGAGATGGGGTTTCGCCATGTTGGTCAGGCTGTTCTCAAACTCCTGGCCTCAAGCAATCTGCCTGCTTCAGCCTCCCAAAGTGCTGGGATTGCAGGCAATAGACCTTATTTTTTAATTTTTTGAGGGTCTCGCTCTGTTGCCCAGGCTGGAGAACAGTGGCACAATCATAGCTTCCTGTAACCTTGACCTCTTGGGCTCAAGTCATCTCCTGCCTCAGCCTCCTGAGTAGCAGGGACTACAGGTGGCGTCACCAAGCTTGGCTTTTTTTTTTTTTTTTTTCAGACGGAGTCTTGTTCTGTTGCCCAGGCTGGAGTGCAATGGTATGACCTCGGCTCACTGCAACCTCCTCCTCCCACCGGGTTCCAGCAATTCTCCTGCCTCAGCCTCTCAAGTAGCTGGGATTACAGGTGTGCTCCACCATGTCCGGCTAATTTTTTATTTTTAGTAGAGATGGGGTTTCACCATGTTGGCCAGGCTGGTCTTGAACTCCTGACCTCAAGTGATCTGCCCACCTTGGCCTCCCAAAGTGCTGGGATTACAGGTGTGAGCCACCGTGCCCAGCACTTTTGTATTTTTTGTAGAGATTGGGTTTCATCCTGTTGTCCTGGCTGGTCTCAACACCTGGACTCAAGAGCCATTCAAGGCCGGGCGTGGTGGCTCAAGCTTGTAATCCCAGCACTTTGGGAGGCTGAGGCGGGTGGATCACGAGGTCAGGAGATCGAGACCATCCTGGCTAACACGGTGAAACCCCGTCTCAACTAAAAATACAAAAAATTAGCCAGGCGTGGTGGTGGGCGCCTGTAGTCCCAGCTACTCGGGAGGCTGAGGCAGGAGAATGGGGTGAACCTGGGAGGCAGAGCAGCCTCCCAAAGTGCTGGGATTACCAGGCATGAGGCCGATGCTTGGCTAACAAAATTTCTTTTTGTAGAGATGGGGGTCTTTTTATGTTGCCCAGGCCAGTCTCGAACTCTTGGACTCAAGTGATCCTCCAGCCTCAGCCTCCCAAAGTGCTGGGATTAGATTACATCTGTGAACCCTGGCACCCGGCCTTGGCTAGACCTCTTGCCTCTCCCTTGACCACAGTCCCCAGTCCCCGAGGTTCACCTCCCCTGTCTTATGCTTGCCTCAGCTCTCTTAGGAGCGGTGGGATCCCCACACAGAAAGCTTGCTTCACGTTCTCTCACCCACCGTCCCTCCTGAGGTCAGGGCTGTCTGTTTTCTCATTGGTGGCCCTTCATCAGACTGGGACTTCAGAAGAGCAGGGCTTGTCCTCCTCATCAGACCTGACCCTGATAGCAAGGGCTGTTTTCTGCTTAGATCGGGGCAGGCCTGTGTCTCCCCCTCAAACATAGGGTTCCCTGGGGGGCCCCACCTCAACTTCATAGCTATGGCTGGCTCCTTCGGTCCATCCATTGAGGCTGGGGCCACTATTTCTGCTGCCCTGATGCCACTCTTGGGGTTGCTCTTGCTGAGGGAGCTGTGGGGCCCTGAGGGGTGGGTCTCTGGCCTCCCTTAGGAAGCCCCTTCCCTAGGAGGCCAGAGCCTCCTTCCTTCTGCTGCTCTTCTAGCTCTTCAGCCGATTCTCTCAAATTTTCCTGCATAAGGGCCAAGTTGGGGATGCAGGGCCAAGACCTTGTCTCCGCAACTCCAGGTTAAGGAAGAGGTGCTGGTTGCCCCCAGCCCTGGGGTGATACCACCGGCAGTGATTCCTGCCAGTGGAGGCCGTCCAGGCCTGGTGACCAGCCTTAAGTCCTGCAGCACAGACCATGCTAGTCAAGGGGGCAGGATTCAGGTCTCCAGGCTGGGGTCCCAATCCTGCCTCCCCCACAAACTGGCTGTGTGACCTTGAGCAAGCCCGCTGGCCTCTCTGGGCCTTGGTTTCCTCATCCACGACACAGGGGTTAGAAAACCACCCCCCTCACAGTGCTCCTCTCGGGGATGATGGCTGAGCTGCCCATGCTTGGAGCAGCGTCTGGCACATGAAAGGGGCTCAGTCACCCTGGGCTCGCACCGTCCAAGGCGTCGAGGAGCAAACCGGCTCCCTGGCCCTTGCCCAGGACCCCAGGCCTCTCTATGGCTTGGGGTCCTCGGGGTCCTCTCTCTACCCAGCGCAGAGAGAACCTGTGCCTGATGTCGTGATGTGGAGGGGTGGCAGCAGGGGAAGTGCCTAGCATTTGGACAGGAAGTTCATCCTGCTTCCTCTTAGATGCCAGCCCAGGGTCCAAGGACCGTTCTTCTCATCTGCATAGCTCTCCCAGGAAACCTCATGCTCCTCCCTCTCAGGCGTCCAAGTGGCCCCTCTTTTAATCTCTGAAGCTCTCAGGCTTCACCAAGGGAGGAGTTGGGGGCACCTGGGGCACCAGGATCCCAGGCACACTCATCCTTTGGGAGGTCTGTGGGGCACAAATACAGTCACACCCATAAGGGCCCAAGTGCCACTTCTCTTCCACAAAAGGGATCCTCCTGGAGCTCAGGAGGGGGCCCTTGGGAGGGGGCCTGGGACAGGGGGTCTCACAGTGCCCCTCAGCAGCTTCATCCACAAATGCTCACCCAAGATGAGGACGCCAGTTACCAAGGGACACTGCCAGGTGGGAATTAGTGAGAATAAGCTTTATGTAAGTTTAGGAGGGAGGCCTCACAGGCATGTGTGCCTGTGGGTAATGTTATTTTTTGAGACAATGTGCCAAGCTCTGTGCCACATACCTCACAAACACATCTGATTTCATTCTTGTGATTTCCTAGCGAGGTAGCAACTATGATTATCTCCATTTTTCGTATTTATTTATTTATTTATTTATTTATTTATTTTCAAGACAGAGTCTCGCCCTGTTGCCCAGGCTGGAGTGCAGTGGCACAATCTCGGCTCACTGCAACCTCTGCCTCCCAGGTTCAAGTGATTCTCCTGCCTCAGCCTCCCGAGTAGCTGGGCTTACAGGCATGCCAGCATGCCCGGCTAACTTTTGTATTTTTAGTAGAGATGGGGTTTCACTATGTTGGCCAGGCTGGTCTCGAACTCCTGACCTCAAATGATCCGCCCGCCTCAGCCTCCCAAAGTGCAGGGATTACAGGCGTGAGCCACCGTGCCCAGCCTAGATTACCTCCATTTTTTAGATCAAGAAAACAGTTTGAGCTAGGCACAGCTGAAACTCCCCTGGGAAGGGGAGCCAAGGTCCAGGATGAGAAGGAGTGCTCGGGTATACAGCACTCCTGCTGGTGGCAGGATAGGGAAGGACATAAAAGATTTGCTGGCAGTCACAGTATTTTATTATTGGAAAGGGTCCTGAAATCATCTCATCCAAGCCCCTTACTTAAAGACGAGGAAACTGAGGCCCGAGTAATAAAGGCATTTTTCTGAGGTCACAGTGAGTTGGAGGCAGCTAGCTCCTGCATTCCACCCAGCAGAAGGGAGTTGGGGTGGAGCTACCAATCGGTCACATCTGCCGAGAAGTGAAAGGCTCAGTGAGAAGAGGCAAGAACAAAGGCCTGGGGACCTAGTCTGAGGAAAGTAGTTAGGGCTGGAGGGCTCTTCAGGTGTCTCGGAGCTGACTCAGGGCAGACAGCAAGGCCTGTGCTGAATGAACGAACGAGGGAATGGGCAATGGTGAGGAAGGGCAGGGGGACAGGAGAACCAGGCCACTGAGGGGCTGCTGCGACCAAGGGAGCCAGGCTTCAAGGAGGAAAGAAAGGAGAAAAGGAACCAACTTTGGTCACCAGTAGCCTGTCCATGACCTTGGAATAGATGATCTTAGTGGAATGCTTCAGGCAGAGCTACCCAGGAAGGAAGTGTGGAAGGGAAGGAGGTGAAGAGGAGGCGGTAGGTATAGACCGCAGGAAGGAGCCAGAGAACAGAAGGTGGGAGCCTTCAAGTATTTGAAGTCGATTTACTGAATCAACTCAAGTGTTTTCCAGGAGAGGAGCATGACATTTTGGGGTAGAGGGGAAAGGTGGCAAGTCTGAGAAGGAAACCAACAAGAGTGGTTGGCGAGGTGGGCTGGAGGGCCAGGGACAGACAGCGTGACTTGTGGAGGGAGGACACCTCTTCAGAAAGAAACGGCAACATGTTGAAAAGGGACTGACTGCAAGATGAGGCAATGCCCACTGGGTCTGGGTAAAAGTCGTCTGGTGCGATGTGGAAAGGGGGCTGGAGTGGAAAGGAGTCTGAGCAGTGCTCACGCCAAGGAGCCACTGCGGGACCTCATTCACATCAAGCAGCACCCATCCATCCTGGGTCAAGTCTCAGGTGTTCTGGGTTCACCTCTAACCTGAGTCTACAGCCAGGAAGCCGCAATGGAGAAATGGCTGAGGAGTGTTCCAGCCTTGGGGTTTGGCCTGGCAGAGATGTCCAAGGTCATGATCATTGAGATAGGAGGGGAAGGCAAGGGTACACGGATGTGAGGTTCGGGGAATGGGTCCTGCAGTTGACAATGAGGGCACCCGAACCCGGCACCACAGGCTTTGTGTGAGCAGCAGGTAAAGGTATCCAAGTCTGAGACAGGGGCAAGGGGAAACTTCCTCATGCAGAGGGGTGGTGTCATGGGGAATGAGGCAACCCCATGTCACAAAAGGAAAGGGACGAACCCAGCAGCGTGCAGACATAAGCCACGGTCTGGCTTCAGGGAAGAGGAGTGGGTCCTTAACAGGAATGTCCGCTGGGGCAAAGGAGTTTTCTTGGGAGGGATGGAGGGGCATGTCCTCTGCAGGCGACCACTCCCCAGGCAGCAGAGCCAAGTAAGTGACCAGATGAGACTGCGTAAAGGAGGCTGGGCAGGGACAGAGGCAGCCCTGCTCCCTGGAGCCCTTGGGCAAGGCCGGCAGGAGGGTTGTGGCACTCACACATGTGTGACTTGCAGGAGGTCCCATCCCACCATCTAGTGATTCTGTCCATCGCTGCTGGCCCGCAGCCCTGCCTTGGGTCACTGGAGGGCAGATCAAGGACCGACACATGGCATTCCAGCCCCATCTCTTTGCTATTTGTAATTAACAAATTTATTTACATTTCCTGAACCAAAATTAATTGTAAAATTTAACAGGAAGTGGGTAACATGACCTCTAAGGTGGGCTGTACACATAGTTGCTCTATTTCCAAACTAATAACTTGAGTCCTCACCCATAGCTGGGCCCCCCACTTCTTCCTTTGAAAGGAGACACAGAATAGCACCAGGCTTCCGGAAGCTTCAACATTTAAAGAGACAACTCTTTAAATGCACGGACGCAGAGAAGGGTGAGAAGAACCACGGTACAAATTGTAATGAAAGAAAAAGTGGCCAGAGAATCGATAGCAAACCCATTTCTGTCTCCAGATTAATGACTTGGCTGCCAGAAATGGGGGGAGGTCCTTGGGGAAGGAGAGGAGGGAGCGAGGGAGGAGGGTGATGTGGAAGTTGGCAGGTGACACACTGGCCCCGGAACAGCCGAACTTCGGGCAGGCAGCTCAAGCTGAAGAGGCAGAGAAGGGCCGAGAGGGGTCCCAGAGGGGGCTCTGGCCACATCCTGGGCTCAGGGGAAAGGTCAGTGCTAGGCCCCAACTAAGTGCCTGGGGGAGGGAGCTCTGTGAGTGGTGCAGCCCAAGCCCCTCCTCTGCTTCATATGTTCCTGAGGATCTGTGTGCGGGAGCGTGGGGGGCTGGGGGAGGGGACAAACACAGGCATTTTGGAAAGCAGGAGCGGCCACATGCTCGTGAGAAAGGAGGCCGGGGTTGGGGGTGGAGCACACCAACAGCTAACCCGCGGCTCTGCAGAGAGGCAAGGGCCTGTGGAGGGCCAGGAAGCCGGGCCAGGACTCCTGCTGCCCCAGCTCCTTTGTGGTCCCTCCCCATGCCAACTTTGCCTCTGCCTCCTGGCGTGGGCGGCCAGCCTCAGCTGGGCAAGCACACTGTAGACTCTGCCTGGTCAGGAACATGGCAGGAGGCGGGGGTAGGAGAGGGCAGCCCCCAGCCCAGATTCTCTCCCAAAGACCTGGCCAGTGGGAGGGGTGGCTCTGTCAGCTCCATGGAGCTGAGCGTGACAGCTGCTTGCTGGACTTCAAAGGCCAGGCCCGGGCCTCCTTCTGGCTCTTTTGGGGAAGTCCTGGGGTTCTGCCCCTCCTGCGTCCTGGTCAGCCCTGGCCGGGTGTGCAGCACCCAGCAGAGGAGTAAGTTGTATCTGTGGCCCTTCAATCTGGAGCTGCCTGGCCCTGTGAAGAGCCAAGCACCTTGGGGACTCATAGGAGCAGCTCTCTGCCAGCATGGGGCTGGGGCTGGGGCTGGGGTTGGGACCAGGGCTGGGAGACAGGGAGACAGGGCACCTGGAGAGGCTGGGGGGCCCAGAGGCATCGGGAACAGCTGGCTCCCGCACTGGCTGGCAGGGGCTGCAGGAGGGAGGTAGACCTGCTCTCTACAGGTGCTCCCGAGGGCTGCACACTGGTAGCTGAGTACAGGGGAGCTGATGGCCAGCCTGGAGCTGTGGGGCAGCTGGGGAGCTGGCCAGCCTCCTGGGATACAGGGCCAGTGGCTGTACACTCAGAATCCTCAGGCCCTGGGGGCCACCCTTTCCCCAGCCAGGAGGGCTGTGTGGCCCAGAACTCTGCTGGTCTGTCTGTGGGCTGCCAGGGGAAGGGGTCTGGGAGAGAGAGGCAGGTCTGTGAGTGGCACAAGGGCTGGAGGGAGGCGAGGAGCCTGGACTCATGGCCTGTAAGGGGAAGAGAGGGAAGACGCTTGCCATTAGTTGTCCTGGTGCCGCAGGGGTTGGGGGCTATTGGGACAAAAAATGAAGCCGGTGGCCAGGAGGCCCCCACTCTCTTCTCAGCACTGCCACTGGGGAACTGAACCTTCCGCTTGTGGCCAAAAAGTGCCAGGTCTGGGCCAGAGGAGAGTTCCATAAAACCAGAGCTAGGCAGGAGGCATTGGCAAGCAGGGCTCCTGGACACTGGTATCCCTGGGGGGTCCACAAACACATCAACTGACACCCCCAGGTCCTGGCAGCTTGCTATAGGTCCAGGTACCTCACCAGTCCCTGCACGTTCAGCTGGTGCCTGCGTGCTGTCCACTGTCCCATCCTGCTCTGGGATACCTGATGCCTGGCAGCTGTCTTCTTTCCTTATCCTGGGAGATGCTGCCCTGGGATGGGAGGGCTGATGGGGGTGCAGAGTCTCAGGACAGAGAGGGTCACAATCAGAAGCTGGGGAACCTGACCACCTGTTGGGACAGAAACACTGTGAGCTGCAGGTTTCAACTTCACAGCAGGCCTGGGCCAGGGCTGAGGGCACAGGGAGAGCTGCCACAGCTGGCGGTTCATGTGCCGAGAGAGCTGCCTTCTCTGAGGCCCTGTGTGAAAGTCCTCCTGTTTGGGTCTAACCTGCCGTAGCAGCCAGCACTGTGTGCACTTCTCTTGGCTCTGCGGCCTGTGGTTGGGGCCGGCCAGAGGAATAGGTTAGAGGCTATTCCATTTCATGACTTCACAGAGGAGGCTGTGCCCTTCGGCAGCTGAAGAAAGCAGCGCAGTGCCTGGCTGTGCAAGTTGAGCTTGAGGTGGAGATTTGGGGTGAGAGGTGAAGCCACAGCCCCAGGTGGGAGAGGGTCTGCCTTGCTGGCAGCAAGGGGAAGCAGGGCTCAGAGGGCCCTGGAATTCCCACCAAACCCCATGCAGTCCTTTCTGGGGGTGACTTCTACAGAGGGGAAAGACTTTGCTTTTCACCTATTTAGGAGAGGCCCAAGCACTAACCCCCTGCTCCCTGGCCAGAACTGCTTATCAACCACATCAAAGCCCATGGAGTTGGAAGGGAGCCACAGTCTAGTCTGGGTCTAGTCTTCATCAACTGAAGCCACAAATGGAGGTCTTTTTATTTTTTTTGGCCAGCCCCAAAACAAACAGGACTGAGGATAAGGGGAAAGGAAGGTGAGAAAAGAGGAAAACATCACAGTCTGGTCCCAGCAGCCACCAACCTGAGGGTCTCTTCCCACCCAGAGGGCAACAGAGGAGAGAGCAGACACAGTTGTGCCTGCCAGCGTGGCACTCACCTGGGGAGGCCAGCCTGGAAAGGGATGTCTGCAAAGCTGTGGCTGAGCTGAGCAATGATCCTGTCCACTTCTGCATATAGATGGGCTTCCAGGGCAAAGCTCCGGTGCTGGGCACTCTGAAGATGCTGCCGGCGGGGAAGAGGAGCACAGGGCATTAGATGAGGCCTGGGGGGAGGGGACACGGAAGCTGACCTCCCAGCCCATGCTCTGGCCCTGGAGGACAGCCATAGCAGCGTAGACATCGCATAGGAAGGACTCATCCCCAGTGAGCAGGCTCCCTCAGGGCACTCTGGGAGCAGCTGCTTAACGGGGAAGGGGCTCACCACATGGAGCTCCTCGAAGGCCTCCTGACAGCACTCGCAGTAGCCTTTCTTCCTCCTGGGCATGGTGCGGGCAGCTGATCGTGGGCTTGGCTCTCCATCCTTGGATTCTCTGGGGAGGGTACATAGTGCGGCAAAGTGGTTACTGCTGGGGCCCTTGGGGGGAGGAGCCACTACTTAGAGCCTGGAGCCTAGGTCAGGGAGGGGAAGGACCAAGATGGCCAAGGGGCTGTGCAGGCACCGGCAGGCAGGCCTTCCCTGAGCTTGGTACCAATCATCTAAGAATGGCAAGAGGGGAACAAGGAAGAAGATGTCTGGAGACCTCCCTGTGGGCAGCCTGTCTTATCTCTGTCCTTCTCTCTCTCTCTTTTTTTTTTTTTTTTTTTTTGAGAGAGTCTAGCTTAGTCACCCAGGCTGGAGTGCAGTGGTGCGATCTTGGCTCACGGCAATCTTCACCTCCTGGGCTCAAGCCATTCTCCTGCCTTAGCCTCCCGAGTAGCTGGGATTACAGGCACCCGCCACCATGCTCAACTCATTTTTGTATTTTCAGTAGAGACGGGGTTTCACCATGTTGGCCAGGTTGGTCTCAAACTCCTGACCTCAGGTGATCCACCTGCCTTGGCCTCCCAAAGTGCTGGGATTACAGGTGTGAGCCACCGCGCCAGCCATCTCCGTCCTTCTCTTAAACGACAGGTGAGGATGGGATGGTGATGGCTGCAGCAAGAATCCCTTGTAGGAATTCCAACTCTGTGCTCAAACCTACACCCACATTCATGAGACCTGAAAGATGAAAGGGAAAAGGTCTCAACCACAGTGAAGGGACTGCTCTTCTTTTCCACCCTGAATGTCTCCCCAGCTTGGTTCAGTCTGTCCCTTCTCTCATGCTGCCTTGGATCTCTCACAGCTGTCCTCACTGTCCGCTAGGACTTTCAAACCTTCCTCAAACCTGACTTCTTTTTTTTTTTTTTTTTTGAGATGGAGTCCTGCTCTGTCACCCAGGCTGGAGTGCAGCAGCACGATTTCGGCTCACTGCAACCTCCGCCTCCTGGGTTCAAGTGATTCTCTTGTCTCAGCCTCCCGAATAGCTGGGATTACAGGAACACACCACCACGCCTGGCTAATTTTCTTTTTTTTTTTTTTTTGTATTTTTAGTAGAGACAGGGTTTCACCATGTTGCCCAGGCTGGTCTCAAACTCCTGACCTCAGGTGATCCGCCCACCTCAGCCTCCCAAAATGCTGGGATTACAGGACTGAGTCACCACATCCGGCCAAGCCTGAATTCTTATCTGAATATCAGCCCCATATTTCTAACAACCAAAGGGCATTTCTATCTGGCTGTCCAGCAAACTCGACAAGTCCAAAACACTCCTTTTAAAGACTTCCTAAGTATGACACAAAACCCAGAAGATATACAGAAAAACTCATAAATTCAGCTATATACAACTTTAAAATATGTATGCATGGCAAAGAATCATTAGCAAATGATATGGTTAGGCTTTGTGCCCCCACCCAAATCTCATATTGAATTGTAATCCCTATAATCCCCAAGTGTCAATGGAGAGACCAGGTGGAGATAACTGAATCAGGTGGTTTCTCCCATGCTATTCTCGTGACAGTTCTCATGAGATGTGATGCTTTTGTAAGGGGCTCTTCCCCCTTCACTCACCACTTATCCCTCCTGCCACCTTGTGCAGAAGGTGCCTTGCTTCCCCTTTGCCTTCCATCATGATTGTAAGTTTCCTGAGGCCTCCCCAGCCATGCTGAACTGTGAGTCTATTAAACCTCTTTCCTTTACAAATTACCCAGTCTCAGACAGGTCTGTATAGCAGTATGAAAATGGACTAATATAGCAAAGTTAAAAGACAAACCACAAACTTGGGGTTTTCTTGTCTTTTAAAAGTATTTACAACTTCTCTGCTCAGGGAGGCTTAGGAAAAAAATATATATATTGATTTATTTACAACTGCCAGGTACAGTGGCTCACACTTATAATCCCTGCACTTTGGGAGGTCAAGGTGGGAGGATCACTTGGGCGCAGGAGTTCGAGACCAGCCTGGGCAACATGGTGAAACCCCACCTCTACAAAAAATATAAAAATTAGCCAGGTGTGGTGGTGCACACCTGTACTCCCAGTTACTTGGGAGGCTGAGATGGGAGGATTGCCTGAGCCTAGGAGGTGGAGGTTGCAGTGAGCAGAGAAAAGAAAATATTTACAACTAATAACAAAGAGCTCATTTTTCTAATATGAGAAGGGCTCCTTACAAATCATTAAAGTGATCAATAACCAAATAAAAAATGGGCAAAGTATAAAAAGAAGGTTCACATAAAAAGAGATTCAAACAACCAAACATATGCAAACTTAATTAGCCTCATTCATAGTAAGAAAAAACAAAAATTATAATTATACTGAGATACAGTTTTTAATCTGTTATACTGGAGGTCAGCATATCTGCCAGTCACAGCATGAGGCAAGGGGATGGGAAACAGCCTCTCCCATGCAGTGCAGGTAAACATATAAGTTGGTATCCGCTCCATGAAAAGCCATTTGGCTGAATTTATCAAAATTATAAATGCATATATCTTTTGACCCAATATTTCTACCTTTAGGAATTTATTCCACAAATATACTTGAACAATTGCAAATTTACTCTGAACATGATTTTCATTGGAGCTAATCTAAGCATCCATGAATAACAGACTGGTTAAATAAAATACAGTAAATACATTCCATACAATGGAATAATGGATACCCTGCAGCCATAAAAGGGAATGCAATTTTTTTTTTTTTTTGAGACAGGGTCTACTCTGTCACCCAGGCTGTTGTGCAGATTCACCACCTTGGCTCACTGCAACCTCTGCTTCCCATGCTTAAGCAATTCCCCAGCCTCAGCCTCCTGAGTAGCTGAGACTACAGGCTTGCACCACCATGCCTGGTTAATTTTTGTATTTTTAATAAGGTGGGTTTTCGCCATGTTGCTCAGGCTAGTCTCAAACTCGTGAGCTCAAGTGATCCACCTGCCTCAGTCTCCCAAAGTGCTGGAATTACAAGTATAAGCCACTGTGTCTGGCCAGATTTTTTAAAAATATAAAAATAGAGATGGGCGGGGGGGGGGGGTCTCATTATGTTGCCCAGGCTGGTCTCGAACTCCTGGCCTCAAAGTGATCCTTCCCCCTTGGCCTCCCAAAGTGCTGGGATTACAGGTGTGGTCTATCTCCAGAGATAGTTCATGGATATACAAGTACATGTGTATCCTTCGTTCCCTCTTCTTACATAAAGAATCATATAGGCTGGGCGTGGTGGCCCACGCCTGTAATCCCAGCATTTTGGGAGGCTGAGGTGGGTGGATCACGACGTCAGGAGTTCAAGACCAGTTGGCCAACATAGTGAAACCCCATCTGTACTAAAAACACAAACAATTAGCCAGGCGAGGTGGTGTGCACTGTAATCCCAACCACTCAGGAGGCTGAGGGAGGAGAATCGCGTGAACCTGGGAGGCGGAGGTTGCAGTGAGCAGAGATCACGCCACTGCACTCCTGCCTAGGCAACAGTGTGAGATTCATTCTCAAAAAAAAAAAAAAAAAAAGAATCATACAGTATTGACTATGCTGGATGTTACTTGCTTTTTCTTTTCATGCTGCCCCAGGCTGCGCTCTCCATTTGGCAGGGGTGAGGCACCACTCGGATCTCCTCCAGCCTCTACCCCTGGGAGGAAGGTTGCACCAGTGAGGGGATACAACTGGAGGCTGGGTGTGGAATATAGACTTTTCACATTAAACCATTTGTAACACAAATTTAAAACTTTTTAAATTTAAAAAATTTTAAACTTTAAAATATAATAACGATTTCAAAAATATAAAAATGTAAACACTTCTTCCTACACATATTTTCCACATACACACATGCCTGGAACTTTGATGTCCCACCAGGGCCAACTCCCTGCCTAGGCGCCTCACATGCAGATACCAAAGCTTCATTGCTTCATCTTCCCTTTACAGCCTCTTAGCTCCTCTGTGATCCCAAGGCCATCCCAGGCCTAGCATCACTGCCAGCGCCAAGCCTGGGCCACCTTCTGACTGGCTCTCCCTGGTATCCCTTGTATTGGGACTTAACCTCACCTCTTTCTCTCCTTGCTCCCATTTCATCTACTGCCACATTCCCTTAATTTTTTCCCTCCTATTTGTACTATTTTCTTACCCACAGCCTTTGTCAGCTGATGGAAACCGCAGAGCCTCCTTGGCCCCAGGAACTCCAGGGCTGAGAGTCTGCTCTGTTCTCTCCTGGTCTATAACCCCACAGCCCAGAGGTTAGAAAGGGTCTGAGAAGGCATCTCACCCATCACCTGAGCTGAATTCCTTCTCTACTTTGGTTAATGAGGGTTCAAATTCTCAAACATCTGCAGAGTAGAAACATTAACAAGCCCACAAGCCATGAGCCACGTAATGCAGCGATCTTCTCCCCCGCCCCGCCCCTTAGTTATTCCTGATGTTTGGCCCAACCAGTTTAAACTTTGATATTCACTGAAATCACCTGAGAGCTTGTAAAATGCAGCTTTTGGGGCTCCATCATCAGATATTTTGATTCTATAGATATGGGGTGGAGTTTAGGAACCTGCATCAGGGTTTCACTCTGTCATCCAGGCTGGAGTGCAGTGGCACAATCATAGCTTACTGCAACCTTGAACTCCTGGGCTCAAATGATTGTCCTGCCTTAGCCATCTGAGTAAGTGGGACTACAGGCACTTGTCATCATGCTTGACTAATTTTTTTTTTTTTTTTTTTGAGAAGGAGTCTCGCTCTATCACCCAGGCTGAAGTACAGTGGCGCAATCTCAGCTCACTACAACCTCCGCCTGCCGGGTTCAAGCGATTCTCCTGCCTCAGCCTCCCAAGTAGCTGGGATTACAGGTGTGCACCACAATGCCCGGCTAATTTTTTTTTTGTTTGCATTTTTAGTAGAGAAGGGGTTTCACCATATTGGCCAGGCTTGTCTCAAACTCCTGACCTGAAGTGATCCGCCCACCTTAGCCTCCCAAAGTGCTGGCATTACAGGCATGAGCCACTCTGCCTGACTCATAATTTTTTACATTTTTATTTTTTTTTTGTAGAGGCAGAGTCTTGCTATGTTTGTGTGCCCAAGTTGGTCTCAAACTCCTGGCCTCATGTGATCCTCCTACTTTGGCATCTCAAAGTGCTGAGATTACAGGCATCAGCCACTGTGCCCAGTTAGAACTTGTATTTTTTATTAAAGAGACCCCAGGGGACTCTGATAATGGTGGTCTATAGATATGAGTTTGAGAAAGCGGTCTATTGTCTTCTGTGTATACTCGGTAAACCCTGCCGAGTGAGGTAACTGCTGGATGCACCATGTCTGGTTGCAATGGTCCATGCTCTGGGGGAAACAGTGCAGGCCAGGGGTTCTGGGCGGACAGGGTAAGAGTGCTGTATCTCAGCAGTGAATTAACAAATAGGTCTTCTTTGACCCTTAAGGAGAAGGGGGTGCCCTTCACAACCCTGGCACCTCCCTTTCTTCTTCAAGTTAAATTCTTCAGTACGGTTGAAGAACACAAAATAAAATGGATGAACGCTCCTAGTCTCTCTTCTCTGGGCTACGTTCCCAGAATAGACTTTGCCTAAGGAGCAAACACATGGCCATTCCCAAATCTGACCAGCAGGCCCCCGATGGGGAGGACTTTGGCCTGTAACCAGCCCTTGGTACTCAGGAACCAGAAAGACCCACCTGGTATGGTGCATGCTGCCCAGGGTCGTCGGGGCCTCAAAGGGACTTGCATCTTTGGGTCCAAGAAAAGAAATTTCAGGAAAGGATTTAAACTGATGATGTAAAGGACGAAACTTCCTGCAACAGAGAAAACTTCCACTTTGACTACAATGGGGAAGGTAAAGGCTGAGGAGGGGGCCTCGCCCAATGCCCTAGAATTCCAGCCCTGATAAAGTGGACTCTCACCTCCACATCTTTTAAATTCTATAACAAAACTCATCAGCCTTTCTAGGTTAAATTAATACGTATGTTCTCCCTGTCTACTTTTCTTTTTTTTTTTTTTTGAGACAGAGTCTCGCTGTCGCCCAGGCTGGAGTGCAGTGGCGCGATCTCGGCTCACTGCAAGCTCCGCCTCCCGGGTTCACGCCATTCTCCTGCCTCAGCCTCCCTAGTAGCTGGGACTACAGGCGTCCGCCACCATGGCCGGCTAATTTTTTGTATTTTTAGTAGAGACGGGGTTTCACTGTGTTAGCCAGGATGGTCTCGAGCTCCTGACCTTGTGATCCGCCCACCTCAGCCTCCCAAAGTGCTGGGATTACAGGCGTGAGCCACCACGCCCGGCCCCTCCCTGTCTACTTTTCAAACTCATACCACTGCCTCCCTGGAATCCTATAAGCACCCTCTGGGCTTATCCTATTTTATATCTAAGGAAATGAAGCCCAAGAGGTTCTGTGACTTGCTCAACGGCTCACAAATAGTTAAGCGGCCAAGGTCAGATCAGAAGCTACATCTCCAGACTCCTGATCTACTTTTCCCCACCTTCCCATTTGTTTCTTGACCTTACAACAATCTTTGAGGACTCTAGCCTGGCAGATTCTAAATGGAAGAATGTTTAAACCAGAACAGTTATTTCCCTGTTCTGTGAAGTGTTCTTGCTGGTCCTTAGAACTATCTGAGGGCTGGGTTCTGAAAGGAGAAGACAGGCACAGTGAAGGTTCTGGATAGTCAGACCTGGACTGAGTGGTTCTGGCAGTGTGCCTCAAGTTGCAAACATTTAAGAGATTTGCAGAGACAGAAGTGATCTGTGTATACTTCGCAAACCCTGCCAAGTGAGGTAACTGCCGGGTGCACCATGTTTGGTTGCAATGGTCCATGTTCTGGGGGAAACAGTGCAAGCCAGGGGTTCTCAGGGAGCAGGGTAAGAGTACTGTAGCTCAGCAGTGAATTAACAAATAAGTCTTCTTGGACCCTTAAGGAGAAGGGGGTACCCCTCACAACCCTGGCATGTTTCTTTCTTCTTCAATGATATTGTTTCTGCTTAGGGGGCTTGAAACTTGAGGATGGGCAGGCTAATAGGCCTAATAGGCTTTGAATGCACCTGCTTCAAAACAGCACATAAAAAAAAATCACAAGAGGCTGGGCACTGTGGCTCCCACCTGTAATTCCAGCACTTTGGGAGGCCGAGGCAGGTGGATCACCTGAGGCCAGTTCGTGATCAGCCAGGCCAACATGGCCAAACCCCGTCTCTACAAAAAATACAAAAATTAGCTGGGCGTGGTGGTGAATACATTTAGTCCCAGCTACTCGGGAGGCAGAAGAATCGCTTGAATCTGGGAGGCAGGGGTTGCAGTGAGCCGAGATTGTGCCACCGCACTCCAGCCTAGGTGATGGAGTGAGACTCCGTCTCAAAAAAAAAAAAATTTTCACAAGAAATCTCAGCTCCAGTTGGATCTCCTCTCTGGCCTATAACGTCAGGAATATGTGTACCCCTCTCTGGTGACAGTGATATACCTGTGCCTGCCATGTGCAGTGCAGATACTGAGGCTGTAACAGTGCCTTTCAGCCGTTGCATATGTGTCATGATTACCTACATTTAAATAGGTGTGAAGGGGCTGGGGATGAATACGCACTCTATCCCACTGGAACTGGAAGACAGCACCTCTGTACCATCCCACTGTTCTCTCCACTTGCCTTTGGGCCACCAAAGCCAGCGCAGCACTGTCTGCAGGTGCTGAGAAGTGACCCTGGGCTTGTCTGGAGGATGGGCAGGCATGCCAGGCTCCTAGGGCTGGTCTCAGCTGCCCTGCCCTTCCCTGTCTGAGGCACACAGACAATTCTGTCCTTAGTAGTCTCTGCTGGATATACATGGACTTATTTCCTTTAAAAAATTTATTTAGTCTGAAAATGCCTTTTTGGAAAAAATATTAAAAACAAAAATTTAAATTTTGAGATAATTATAGATTCACATAGACTTTCGATCTTGTACTTACTGAAGATTCAGTGATAACCAACATGGCTGCTAATAGCTCATTAGGTTAACATTGTCAATGGGACCCTCCTGCTCCGAGGGAAGAGGAGATCATAATGGTGGACAGAGAAGACACAAGACAGGGTAGGCAGGACACCTGGATTCTAGCCTTGGGCTGCAATTTATTAGCAAGGTGGCTGTACACAAGTCCCTTCCTTTCTCTGACCTCAGTTTTCCCCATTAGGAAGAGATGGGCTCTCCTCATGCTTTTTTCACCCAGGGCTGTCAGGAGGTAACATGAGCCATAAAACGATTTTCAAAGTGAAACAGAAAGGCTTTATCAAGTACAGGGTGGCCTGACAAGGGAATCCCCAGTACCACCCCTAGCACCCTAATTTCAGCCAAGATGATGTCTTGGACTATACTAGCACTGTGACTGGGTAATGATTTGACATGAAATGTCAGCATACACCCAAGGGGAAAGGAGTTGCAATAATGAGCCTGCATGGGACACCATGAGCTCATAGAGCAGAGTATTAAATGGAGGTAATTCACACACAGGATCATTAACCTCTGACTCATCTCCAAGAGGACTATTCACTGTATAATGCCACTCTCAGAGGCTCCTCCTGGTTTGCGTGAGACTTCTCCATGACAATGGGAGAAAGTGGCTTCTCAGGAAGATGAAGGTGCAGGGTTAAGGGGCTCCATGTCTTCACATTAGCTTGAGGCCCCTGAGCACTCCTCCCTCCTCTGTGCAGGCCTAGCTGGGGCAAGCAGAGAAAGGAGGTCTCACTCACCTGCTTTCATCTTCGATTTTGAGGAACGGGGCCTTCAGTCTGGCCACTGAAAGGGGAAGAATGCACACATCAGCTATCTGTCTGCCCCTGTGCAGGGCCTGCACCACACATGCAGGAAATGCTGAGAGGGAAGGCTCTGCCAAAGCCTAAGAGCCTTGCAAGAGCTGGAAATCATGCCACCCCAGGCTGCGCTCTCCATTCACTCAGATCTCCAGCCTCTACCCCTGGGAGAAAGGTTGCACCAGTGGGGGGATAGGCTGCAGTGTAACTGCAGCCCTAGATGGGCCCTTCCTCTGCAGGACGCAGGAGCTCCTGTGTGTGGATTCTGGAGGCTATCGACCAACCAAAGATGCCACCACCATCAGACACCTGGCTGGTTTGGTGGGAGAAACCCAGCCCCTGATGGCTTCTGCTAAAAGCAGGGTGGGGGTGGTCATTCCCACAAAGTCCCAGGTCCTTCCTAGCCCTTTGCTTCTGGAGCCTCAGGATACTGAGGGGCCTAAGATCAACTCCCAGGCAGAATGCTCCAGGAGGACCCTGGGTTTTTTGGAGGGGAAGCAGAGAGGAAGAGGGATAAAGAGTGTTTAGTGGTCTTATTAGCAGGATGGTAGAAAAATATCACAGGTAAAATCTGGTTCCTGAAAAAATAGGGCAAAGGAGTGCTGAGAAGATGAATTTGGAGTCAATTAAGAGACTCACCCCTATTAGATAGTTATTCGCATAGCTTACAAAATCCCTTAGGCATCAGGACCCACAGTGACCAGGAGTCCTGTCGAAGGGGCAGCCAAGGCAGCTGAAATCCCGGGCCCATCTGACAGCCATAAATTCCCCAAAGACGCTGGCACCTTACAGCTCCCAACTGTACTTGAGGCCACCAGTAGCACCCAAGCAAAAAGCAGCCTTTTCTCCTTTAGCAGCAGCTCTCATTAATTACTTTTTGGGGACAATTTCTTGTCTTTCTAATTAACTGAGACAGTTATTAAAATCAATTCCCCTACAGACTTCCTTGAATTTTGAGCATGAGAGAGGTGCCAAGTGACTTTTCTTAGCTCCTGCTTGTGCATGAATAAATGCCACTGAAAGAGCATCTTTGGGAGAAACATCCAGGGGGAGCAACTCTCCTGCTGTCCAAGAGGAACCAGGAGACGGAGTCCATCAATCTGCCAGTTTGTCAGTTTCACGGAGTTTGGCAGTTCTGAAAACGGTAGGCAGCTGTCAAACTGCCCACCCCCAAACTGCTACTGAATCAGAAGGAAAAGGATGCTGAACCTCAATCGATGCCCAGGAACAGCCAGAGGACACAGGAGCCAAAGTGTCTGCATGGGGTCTTGGCTCTAAAGGAGAAGCCCCAGCCCAGCAGCTCTGGACTTGCTCTTGGACATGCCTCTCTCGCTCCAGAAACCTGAGGACCAGGCCCTGGAAACACAAAGGGGCAAGATAACCTGGACTCGCTTGCTGCCACAGAAAAGTGAGCAGATGCTGCCACAGAGGGAGTCGTGGGGAAGTGTTTAGGGAGGGAGGGATTGCAATTAGATGAGGAAAAGCTACCACACTGACCTTTCCGTGTTCTTGACTCTGCTGCTGGACATGTTCCCTAAATGGAAAGGAAAAATAGGTTAAGGATGTGAGGAAGCCACGGGGGTCAAGGAACTGGGCCTGATAAGCCAAGTGGCTGCCAGTCTGTCCCACTTTGCTTCCTGCTGTTGAGAGGCCTGCAGAACCAGACTCTCAGGCCCTGAGCTGGAGCAGACCTGGGCACAACGGCTCCCTCCTCGGCAACACGATGAATAAGCGGGGCACTCGGTGTGTGAATCTTAATGGCAGCTGACTGTGCAGGGAGTGCAGGACAGTACAGAGAGCAAGAACTCTGGAGTCCCAGAGGCCTGGTGGGTACTTCAGCTCTGCCACCTGCAATGTGAAGAGTACCCACTGACCTCATCGCATGTGGCACAGAATAGATGCTCACTAAATGGCAGCTTTATTTTCTAGGTACTGATGCTGTTCCAGGTACCCTATAGGACTAGGATAAAGACGATAGCCATTTGCTTTCCTATGTCCTATCTTGTGTACTCTGATCCTGTGGGTCAAAATCAATGTTTAAGCCAAGGTCAAACAAAGCTGATATTAAAAAGTAAATGGAGGCTGGGCGTGGTGGCTCACGCCTGTAATTTCAACATTTTGGTAGGCCGAGGCAGGTGGATTGCTTGAGCTCACAAGTTTGAGACCAGCCTGGGCAGCATAGTAAGACCCTATCTTAAAAAAAAAAAAAAAAAATTAGCCAGGCATGGGGGTGCATGCCCATAGTCCTAGCTACTTGGGAGGCTGAGGTGGGAGGATGGTTTGAGCCCAGGAGGTGGAGGTTGCAGTGAACAGAGATTGCGCCACTGCACTCCAGCCTGGGCGACAGAGCCAGACCTTGTCTCATAAAAAAAGTAAAGTAAAATAAATAAATAAAATAAAAAGAAAAAAGAGTAAATGGATCTTCTGGTATATACCTGAAAAATAAGTAAATAAATATAAGATAAATGGAATAAAATAAAAAAATCAGCTTTAGCTGGAGGGCCAGGATGATGGTGGATCCATGACCACCTGTGCCTCTGGGCCTTAAGAAGTTCCAGATTCTCCTGTAGGCCACACCTTGGGGGCAAACACAGTCCAAAGAAGCCTCTCACATTCCCTTGCGTATCAGCACATTACACCCAAAACTCACTTCACTGCTAGATATCTACAAAACTAATTTTTTTTTCTTTTTTTTGAGACAGAGTCTCACTCTGTTGCCCAGGCTGGAGTGCAGTGGTGTGATCTCAGCTCACTGCAACTTCTGTCTCCAGGGTTCAAGCGATTCTCCTGCCTCACCCTCCCAAGTAGCTGGGATTACAGGCATGCGCCACCATACATGGCTAATTTTGTATTTTAGTAGAGACAGGGTTTCACCATGTTGGCCAACTGGTCTCAAACTCCCGACCTCAAGCGATTCACCTGCCTCGGTCTCCCAAATTACTGGGATTACAGGCGTGAGCCACTGTGCCCGGCCTACAAAACTGATTAAGTTAAAGTAAAAATGCTGTGTATCTGCATAGAAGGGGGGAATTTTTGACATATTTGCTTCTATGTGCATAGAGTCCTAGAAACTGTTCACACTTTCAGGGAGGGAGGTCAGTGGTTGAGGAGAAGCTGGAGCAGGGCGAGAATTTTTGTTGTATACCCTTTTGAATTTTGAATAACACAAATTTAACAGCAGCAATGTCCCCAACACTCCTAGAGGAGAGGGTGTGGAGAGGGCGTCAGTGTCTGAATGCTCCATCCACTATTTTTTTAAGTTTTTTTGAGACAGAATTTTGCTCTGCCGCCTAGGCTGGAGTGCAGTGGTGCGATCATGACTCATTGCAACATGTCTCCCGGGTTCAAGATTCTCCTGCCTCAGCCTCCTGAGTAGCTGGGATTACAGGCATGTGCCACCACGCCCGGCTAATTTTTGTATTTTTAGCACAGTCGGGGTTTCACCACACTGGCCAGGCTGGTCCTGAACTCCTGACCTCAAGTGATCTGCTGGCCTCGGCCTCCCAAAGTGCTGGAATTACAGGCGTGAGCCACCATGCCCAGCCGCTCCATCCACTTTGGATGTGGCTTGCTAGTTCTGTTAGCTAATCAGCACTGTTAACTAATAGCTATTACTGTTCGTCCTGTGCCTGGATGCCAGGCTGTGGGTAGATCTGTAGATTTAATCCTTCCTCAGATTGAGGCTTGGGTGAAGATACTGTGGCTTTAAACCAGGTTGGGCTCTCTTGATGTGGTACACACAGTTCTAACGCCAGCAAAGAATGGAAAACAAACAAGGATTTAGAAGATGGCAGCTATTTCAATCACTCCTTCTCACCCCTGCAGTATGCAGACTCGTTCCCAGTCTAGAGGCTGTACAGGGGAAGTTCCAGAATAGCAGCCTTGTCAGTGCCATGGGCATTTATGAACTTTATCTGGTCCAGAACTACTGTAGGCAGCCCATGGCCCAGGCCATAGGGATGTCTCAGCAGGGTGTGTGCCATGGGAGGACTGCAAGTGCCACAGAGAAGAGAGAAGAAAGGGTGTTGCAAAGCTATGGGCGCTAGGACTGAGGTAAGTAAGAGGCTGCATTCCTCTTCCATCTTTCAGAATGGCCAGGAAGAGATGGTTTGGGTGGGCCATGGATTTACCTAAGTTGTCACTGATTTCATTGAAAACCATCCATTTGTCCTTCAGTTCAGCAGGATGACCTACCTCTGGCTTCTTTGGCTGTTGTTTTTTCACACATAAAGACGCAAGAGACAGCTGTTGCACGTGCATCATCATTTCTGTGGAGAAGACAGAGAGTTTGTGCCAAAGGCTTCCAGTCTTCACTTACCTAGCACAGCCCCTTCCTGGGCTGCAGGACTAAACTCGCTGGGCCAGCCCACTGAATCACTCCAGCCTTGCCTGCCACCTTCTGGCTACACATCCCCTCTGCATCTCCTGACAGCGGAGGTTAAGGACTGGGTCCTCTATCCCTGGAACAGCACCTGAGCGGGTGTCACGCTCTTTTGCAGCATTGAATACAACTCATCTTTGAACAGAAGGTGCCTCATGGCTTGCTAAGGACTTTAAGGCACCACTGAAGAGCTGTGGCTGTGAGGGAGGCCATGCTGTGTGAACTACTCAGCAGTACCCTCAGGTGAAAGACCAGCAAGGGCTAAACATGCTAGCACCCCTCTAACAGAGAAAGGCAGGGAAGGAGATCAAGTCAGAAATGGCTGATTTTTCAGTGAGATGAAGCCCTCCACATGCCAGACCAGGAACTTCCCCTGTACAGCCTCTAGACTCCCCTGGAAGATCTTGGTACCAAGGGGTGGGGCAGTGCCCCAGTCAGCACCTATGGGCTGTCCCATCTGGACCAATCCTCTAAAATGGATCAGAGAAAACTCCAGACTCAAGAATGGAGCTGGGTATGAAACCACTCACTGCCAGCTGGTTCAAGACAACTATTCTAGTGTAAACAGGCTGCAAACAGGTTGTTTACAGTGTGAAAAAAGAAGGAGCACAAAATTTACAGCTGAGTAAAACTGAGAGTGGTGGGCCACACTACACACTCTGGTGAGACCATGGACAATTTGCCTAATCCCTTTGAGGCTCAATTTCCTCATCTGTATAATGGGGACAGGACTGTAGTGAGGATTAAATGAGGTAATTCGTAGCACAGAGTCAATACCTGTTAGGTGGCCATGAATTTTTTTTTTTTTTTTTTGAGACGGAGTCTCGCTCTGTCGCCCAGGCTGGAGTGCAGTGGCGCCATCTCGGCTCACTGCAAGCTCCGCCTCCCGGGTTCACGCCATTCTCCTGCCTCAGCCTCCCGAGTAGCTGGGACTACAGGCGCCCACTACCACGCCCGGCTGATTTTTTGTATTTTTAGTAGAAAAGGGGTTTCACCGTGTTAGCCAGGATGGTCTCGATATCCTGACCTCGTGATCTGCCCGCCTCGGCCTCCCAAAGTGCTGGGATTACAAGCGTGAGCCACCGCACCTGGCCGAATTTTTTTTTTTTTTGAGACGGAGTCTCGCTCTGTCACCCAGGCTGGAGTGCAGTAGCATGATCTTGGCTGACTGCAACCTCTGCCTCCTGGGTTCAAGTGATTCTCCTGCCTCAGCCTCCTGAGTAGCTGGGATTACAGGCACGCACCACTAGGCTCGGCTAATGCTTGTATTTTTAGTAGAGACGGGGTTTCACCACGTTGGTCAGGCTGGTCTCGAACTCTTGACCTTGTGATCCACCCGCCTTGGCCTCCCAAAGTGCTGGGATTACAGGTGTGAGCCACCACGCCTGGCCAGTGGTCATGAATATTAAGATCATTTCTGCATTTGTAAAACAGGATCATGATACTAGCTGGGGGAGAGCTGTAGCAGGTGACATGAAAAGGCATGTTCTAGGGACCTCCTGCGGGATGCCGAGGCCACAGCCTGCACTCTGCGTCCTCACCGCTTTCCCCCTTCCCCACATCCTCCCGCCTGCACTCTGCGTCCTCACCGCTTTCCCCTTCCCCACATCCTCCCGCCTGCACTCTGCGTCCTCACCGCTTTCCCCCTTCCCCACATCCTCCCGCCTGCACTCTGCGTCCTCACCGCTTTCCCCTTCCCCACATCCTCCCGCCTGCACCCTGCGTCCTCACCGCTTTCCCCCTTCCCCACATCCTCCCGCCTGCACCCTGCGTCCTCACCGCTTTCCCCCTTCCCCACATCCTCCCGCCTGCACCCTGCGTCCTCACCGCTTTCCCCCTTCCCCACATCCTCCCGCCTGCACTCTGCGTCCTCACCGCTTTCCCCCTTCCCCACATCCTCCCGCCTGCACTCTGCGTCCTCACCGCTTTCCCCCTTCCCCACATCCTCCCGCCTGCACTCTGCGTCCTCACCGCTTTCCCCCTTCCCCACATCCTCCCGCCTGCACTCTGCGTCCTCACCGCTTTCCCCCTTCCCCACATCCTCCCGCCTGCACTCTGCGTCCTCACCGCTTTCCCCCTTCCCCACATCCTCCCGCCTGCACTCTGCGTCCTCACCGCTTTCCCCCTTCCCCACATCCTCCCGCCTGCACTCTGCGTCCTCACCGCTTTCCCCCTTCCCCACATCCTCCCGCCTGCACTCTGCGTCCTCACCGCTTTCCCCCTTCCCCACATCCTCCCGCCTGCACTCTGCGTCCTCACCGCTTTCCCCCTTCCCCACATCCTCCCGCCTGCACTCTGCGTCCTCACCGCTTTCCCCCTTCCCCACATCCTCCCGCCTGCACTCTGCGTCCTCACCGCTTTCCCCCTTCCCCACATCCTCCCGCCTGCACTCTGCGTCCTCACCGCTTTCCCCCTTCCCCACATCCTCCCGCCTGCACTCTGCGTCCTCACCGCTTTCCCCCTTCCCCACATCCTCCCGCCTGCACTCTGCGTCCTCACCGCTTTCCCCCTTCCCCACATCCTCCCGCCTGCACTCTGCGTCCTCACCGCTTTCCCCCTTCCCCACATCCTCCCACCTTTGTGGATCAACATGGCAGCTGAGTATTTCTGGCTTCCGGTGACAGAAGCTCACATGACCATGATCCTTCTAAAAGCTGACACTCCTGGTCAAAGTCACCAATTCTCCCTCCACAGGAGCCCAGCACAGAAAGGGTACCATCCACGTGCAGAATCCTCACTCCCCAAGAGCGGGCATTGGTCAGGAGGCTGCTGCTGCCCCCACTGCCTCCTCCACTGATGCTCCCCTGAAATTACAACACAGAGTCAGGTAGGAGCAGAGACTCCCCAAGGCCTGAAAGTGAAGGGGACAGATAGAAATTGCTTCTGGGAGGCCTGAGTCATCCATGGGAGGGACTGCAGGGAGGCAGGTAGGAGAGAGAGTACAGTGCCCAGAGAGTCCATCCCAACCCTCAGGAAGACATCCTGTCCTCCACATGGCCACATTGGGAGAGGAAGGACCACTGGTCTGCCTATACATTGTGCTCTGGCCACCTCGTGACCAGGAAGGAACAGATGCTTCTGAGAGAGCTGTTCGTTGGGAGGGCCTCTGCGAGGAAAGCTCTCAGCACAGTAAGTACACAACAAACATGGTGACCATCATCCTCATTGAGCATGAAACTATGCTAGCTGCAGATCTTCCCCCTCCACTGGCTCAGTCCAGCAGCACCACCTCCCCCATCACAGCCATGTACCCCTCCTGATGTCACCAGCATGACTCTTCTCACAAGATCACCTTAACTCCTCCTCCTGCCACTAAACTTGAACAGCCCTGGATTTTCACACAAGGAATAAAGAGTTACTTGTTTTTTGTTTTTTTTTTTGAGACAGAGTCTAGCTCTATCGCCCAGGCTGGAGTGCAGTGGCACAATTTCGGCTCACTGCAACCTCCACCTCTCAGGTTCAAGCGATTCTTCTGCTTCAGCCACCTGAGTAGCGGGGACTACAGGTGCGTGCCACCACACCCTGCTAATTTTTCGGTAGAGATGGGGTTTCGCCATGTTGGCCAAGCTGGTCTTGAACTCCTGGCCTCAAGTGGTCCACCCACCTCAGCCTCCCAAAGTGCTGGGATTATAGGCGTGAGCCACCACACCCAGCCTAGAGTTACTTGTAAAAGAAGTCTGGCTTCTGTACCCAGCAACCCTGTCCCGCCACATCCCACACCCCCACAGTTCTCTTGGTAGGCTCCAGAGTTGGAGGTGGCTCTGGCTTCAACACTTACTCTCTAGGTGAATGGCTAAATAACTTGTCTGAGCCTCCACTACCTGATGTAGAAGAAGGAAATAATGACAATACTACATATCGCAGAGTGTGCATTTTGTGTGGGTGCTTCAGAAGAACCTGGGAAGAAGAGTGAAATCCCTCCCTATGCTGGAGACCACCCGCTCTGTCCCATCTTGCCCCAGCTCACCTGGTTTCTGATGGCCTTCTGCAGCAGCTCCTTCCCTCTGCTTAGAGGCACCTGACAGGGACAGAAGAGCAGTGAGGTCTGCTGTTAGGCCACCTGTGCACTGAAAGATGTTTACACAGGAGCTGGTGAGGGGTTATGTCTTGGGGTTATGTCCCTCGGAAAGCTGGGAGCAGTGACAACTGAGGATTGGTAGAAATGAGAGCCTAGAAAACGTTTAGGAGGTAAAGGTAAAGCCACAGGAAATTTAGGTCACCCTGAGGTGGCAGCCTGAACCTGGTGGAGAGAAGGGCACTCTGAATTCACTGAGATCCAATTGTTACAAATGTCCTGAGACCCTCTTTAAGAGTCTCTGCGCCCTCCAGGAGATAATGAAAGCAAATGTTTCACTTTAGAAATTTTTGCTCGTAGGAGGTCCCATCTGTCATCACGATGCCAACAGTGTATGTTCATGGACATTTTAATATTAATATGTTAGACAAAATAAGAATGTAAGCCTAGAGGGGAAAAGCCATATTCCATTTTAAATCAAACACATAACAGGTGTATTGTCCAAACTCTTGGCCCTTCATACATGCAAGCAAGGAAGAAGGGAATGGCTGCCTACTCAGGGTACTCCTGCCCAAGCGCAGACCAATCCCAACACGTCTTCTCTGGTTTATGAAGACTCTCCTCTGGTTTCTAAACCTCTGACTTTCAAGTCCCATAAAAACTGACATAAGGCATAAAAGGGTAGCATGGGGGATAGTGTGTTGCTGAGGTGTTTAGATCCAGAGCTATGATAAAATATTCTCAGTCCCTGAATTCAAATGAGAGATTAAATTAATCCAGATGAAATTAAAACCAGAGACTGCCTTAAAAGGCTCACCAAAGCCTACTTCCTTTGTTTACACAGCATACCTTTCCTACATGAGGTTCTTACCAAGTCAACGGGTTTCCGTGAAGGCCTGGGGTGGCTGCCTTTTGGATCAACCATGGCCGATGTTTCCACTCTGACCTCACTGGGGCTAGGGCTAGGGCAGCCTCTGTGGCTTTTCCCACTGCTCTCTGCCTTTACTTCTCTGCGGCTGGACACGATGTAACTTACTTCTTTGCTCAGAAAACCCTCAATTACCTGAAACCAGATCACAGAGGTGGCTGAAAACCAAAAAGCAAATGCAGAATTGTCAATATAAAGAGGCTGGAGAAGGAAATCTTGGCTGCCAGGAGTTCCAGAATCGATGTCTTTAAATAGACTAAATGCAGTTTCATACCAAGTTCCTAAGAAGACATCATCCTGAAATCTAATGGTGTGGGGGTGTGTGTGTGTGTGTGTGTGTGTGTGTGTGTGTGTATTACAGGTTTTGTCTCCAGGACTGCTGCCCCTGACCCAGTGGCAGAAGGCTGCGGGCTTTGAGTTCTATGAGCAGTTTGAGTTTGCATGCAGCAAGAACACACTGAAAGGAAAGGAAAGGATTAAGACTAGATTGTGTAAGCCGTGATTTTTCTGTGTAAGACACACTGGGGACCAGGTGTGGTGGCTGATGCCTGTAATCCTAGCACTGTAGGAGGCTGAGGTGGGAGGATCACTTGAGGTCAGGAGTTCAAGACCTGCCTGGGCAACATAGCAAGATCCTGTCTCTAAAATTTTTTTTTTTTTTTAATTAGCTGGGTGTTGTTACATGCACCTATAGTCCTAGCTACTTGGGAGTCTGAGGCAGGAGCATCACTTGAGCCCAGTAGTTCAGTGATGCAGTGAGCTATGACTGCACTACTACACTCCAGCTTGGGGAGTGAAATCCTGTCTCTAAAAAAAAAGAAAAAAAAAGGCTAAAATGGCTTATTTTATGTTATATACACTTTACCACTATTAAAAAAAATTAGTTATGAATTGAAGGATTACATTTACCTTTTTTTTTCTTTTCTTTTTTTGAGACAAGGTCTCACTTTGTCTCCCAGGCTGTAGTGCAGTGGCGTGATCTCGGCTCACTCTAATCTCCACCTCCCGGGTTCAAGCAATTCTCCTGCCTCAGCCTCCCAAGTAGCTGGGACAACAGGTGTGTCCCACCACACTGGCTAATTTTTGTATTTTTAGAAGAGATGGGGTTTCACCATGTTGGCCAGGCTGGTCTGGAACTCCTGACCTCAAGTGATCTGCCCACCTTGGCCTCCCAAAGTGTTCGGATTACAGGTGTGAGCCACCGTGTCTGATCACATCTACCTTTTTTTCGTCACCAGACTGGAGTGCAGTCATGCGATCTCAGCTCACTGCAACCTCCGCCTCCCAGGTTCAAGCGATTCTCCTACCTCAGCCTCCCGAATAGCTGAGACTACAGGCGCGTGCCACCACGCCCAGCTAATTTTTGTAATTTTAGTAGAGATGGGGTTTCACCATGTTGGCCAGGATGGTCTCGATCTCTTAACCTTGTGATCTGCCCGCCCTGGACTCCCAAAGTGCTGGGATTACAGGTGTGAGCCACCGTGCCTGGCTGCATCTACCTTTTTTAATACAGCAAAAGCAAATGCTAGAGGGTAGGAGTAGGGCAATCAATGATTATCCTATATAAATATAGGAGATTGTTAATGACCATATATTCCTCCTCCCATCCCAGTATACCCACTCCTTTGCAATATGACTTTGCTCTTCCTGCCATTAGGAGGTGGGACCTACCTTTTTATGCCCTTCAATCTGACTCGATTGGACCAATAGAACATGTAGAAATTATGATGTGAGTTCTGGAGCCTAGGCCTCAGAGGCCTTAGCTTCCTGCCTCACTTTCTGGGAAGGTGGCCTTGAGACCACCATGTTAAATCAGCTAGTCTAGCTTATTGCATATAGTTATGATAACTGACACAGAGTGCCAGATGTGTGAGTGAGGCCATCTTGGTCTTTCCAGCCCAGGTGACCATCCAGCTGAATCCAGCCTCAGGAGTGAGCCCTGCTGAAACCACCAGATAAACCACCCAGCCAACCCACAGCATAATGAGAAATAATAAATTGTTGTTTTGGCCAGGTGTGGTGGCTCATGCCTGTAATCCTAGCACTTTGGGAGGCCAAGGCAGGAGGATCACCTGAGGTCAGGAGTTTGAGACCAGCCTGGCCAACATGGTGAAACTTCGTCTTCACTAAAAGTACAAAAAAAAAAAAAAAAAAAAAAAAAAAATTAGCCGGGCATGGTGGCAGGCACCTGTAAACCCAGCTACTCTGGAGACTGAGGAAGGAGAATCACTTGCACCTGGGAGTCGAAGGTTGCAGTGAGCCAAGATCGCACCATTGCACTCCAGCCTGGGCATCAAGAGCGAAACTTTGTCTAAAAATAAATAAATAAATAGAAAATAAATTGTTGCTTTAAGCCCAAGTAGGGTTGGTGTTTTACATAGCAAAGGCTAAATGACAGAAAGGACTAAAAGTTCAAAATGTAATTATGGGCCAGTTTGGTTATATAATCCTCATTCTATCCATCCTCACCACTGAGTTTCTGCAGTCCTGAGTTTCTGGGTTTGACAGCAAAGAGCCTCTCCATTCCAAGCCCTATTCATCCAGTTTCCCCAGTTATTAGTCTCTTTTGGGTCAAGCACTATCATGCTGTTTTCTTTTTTTTTTCTTTTTGAGACAGAATCTTGCTCTGTTGCCCAGGCTGGAGTACAATGGCACAACTTTGGCTCACTAGAACCTCTGCCTCCTGGGTCCAAGCGATTGTTGTGCCTCAGCCTCCCGAGTAGCTGGGACTACAAGTGCGTGCTACCATGCCCTGCTAATTTTTTTATATTTTTAGTAGAGACAAGGTTTCATCATGTTGGCCAGGCTGGTGTAGAACTCCTGACCTCAGGTGATCTGCCCACCTCAGCCTCCCAAAGTGGGATTACAGGCGTGAGCCACTGAGCCTAGCCTAAATATATATATGGTTTTTTTTTTTTTTTTTGAGACGGAGTCTTCCTTTGTTGCCCAGGCTGGAGTGCAGAGGCACGATCTTGGCTCACTGCAACCTCCACCTCCCGGTTTCAAGCAATTCTCCTGCCTCAGCCTCCCGAGTAGCTGGGATTACAGGCGCATACCACCACACGCGGCTAATTGTTGTATTTTCAGTACAGATGGTGTTTCACCATGTTGGCCAGGCTGGTCTTGAACTCTTGGCCTCAAGTGATCCGCCCGCCTCGGCCTCCCAAAGTGCTGGGATTACAAGTGTGAGCCACCGTGCCTAGCCCCTAAAAATATTTTAATGGAATCAAATATAGCAAATGCTTTTTACTCAAAGTTGTTCACCTGTGTTATTTCTAAACGCTAAAAATTATTAAGAGTCTAAATGTCCACAGAGCAACAGTTAAGTAAATTAATAATCCACTCAAAAGAATATTATATTCCCACCGCAAATGATGCATATGAAGGGCAATAATGGTAGAAAAGTGCTAACGCTTTAAGGTTATGGGTAAAAAATTGATAATAAAAATGTACTAACACCAGCTGGATGCTGTGGCTCATGCCTGTAATCCTAACATTTTGGGAGGCTGAGGTGGGGGGATTGCTTGACGCCAAGAGTAAAAGACCAACCTGACCAACATAGCGAGACTCTGTCTCTAAAATTAAAAAAAAAAGTACTCATGATCATAGCTAGAAAAAAAATAAGCATTGCCCTGCCCCTCCCAGCCCTGCCCTCAGCTCCCTCTTGCAGGCAACTGGGTAAGGCAAAAATAAATAAATAAATAAATAAATAAATAAATAAAAAAGGGCCGGGTGCGATGGCTCACACCTGTAATCCCACCACTTTGGGAGGCTGAGGTGGGTGGATCACCTGAGGTCAGAAGTTCGAGACCAGCCTAACCAACATGGAGAAACCCCGTCTCCACTAAAAATACAAAATTAGCCAGGCATGGAGGTGCATGCCTGTAATTGCAGCTACTTGGGAGGCTGAGGCAGGAGAATTGCTTGAACCCGGGAGGTGGAGGTTGCAGTGAGCTGAGATCGCACCATTGCACTCCAGCCTGGGCAACAAGAGCAAGACTCCGTCTCAAAAAAAAGAAAGAAAAAGGGCCAGTAGCAGTGGCTCAGGCCTGTAATCCCAGTACTTTGGGAGGCTGAGGTGGGAGGATTACTTGAATCCGGGAGGTCGTGACCGGTCTGGGGCAACATGGCGACACTCTGCCTCTACAAAAAATACAAAAATGAGCAGGGCATGGTGGCGAGCACCTGTAGTCCCAGCTACAGGGAGACTGAGGCGGGAGGATCACCTGAGTCTGGGGAGGTTGAAGCTGTAGTGAGCCATGACCGCACTCCTGCATTCTAGCCTGTGTGACTAAATGTGGCCCCCTCTTAAAAAAAAAAAAAAAAAAAAAAAGAAGCACAAAAAAACAAAGGCAGTTGGCCGGGCGCGGTGGCTCACGCCTGTAATCCCAGCACTTTGGGAGGCCGAGGCGGGCGGATCACGAGGTCAGGAGATCGAGACCATCCTGGCTAACACAGTGAAACCCCGTCTCTACTAAAAATACAAAAAATTAGCCGGGCGTGGTAGTGGGCGCCTGTAGTCCCAGCTACTCGGGAGGCTGAGGCAGGAGAATGGCGTGAACCCGGGAGGCGGAGCTTGCAGTGAGCCGAGATCGCGCCACTGCACTCCAGCCTGGGCGACAGAGCGAGACTCCGTCTCAAAAAAAACAAAACAAAACAAAACAAAACAAAAAAACAACAAAGGCAGGATGGAGGCAGAAGGTAGATGGGCATTACCAAGGGCTAGGAGTATCAAGGATATAGGTAGTTGCCCAAGCATATAGGGAGTGACTGATAATGGGTACAGGGTTTCCTTTTTGGGGTGATGAAAATGTTCTACAATTGACTATGCGATCATACAACTTACACATTTCTGTGAATATACTAAAAACCACTGAGCTGTGTACTTTAAATGGATGAATTTTATGACATGTGAATTATATCTAAATTAAGCCATTATGAGAGGAAGGGAGGAAAGAAAAATAATTAAAAATGCTGGTTGTCACTTGGAGTAGTTCCATGTTCTCTAAAATTTCTAGAGTGAACAGATAATATGTTTATTTATTTTAACATTATTTTTGAGACAGGGTCTTGCTCTGTCATCCAGGCTGGAGTGTAGTGGTGCAATCATAGCTCACTATAGCCTCAAACTCCTGAGCTCAGATAATCCTCCCAGCTTAGCCTCCTGAGTAGCTGGACTATAGGCATGTGCCACTGCCCCCAGCTAATTTTTTTTTTTTTTTTTTGAGATGGAGTCTCGCTCTTGTTGCCCAGGCTGGAGTGCAATGGCGTGATCTCGACTCACCGCAGCCTCCGCCACCTGAGTTCAAGTGATTCTCCTGCCTCAGCCTCCTGCATAGTTGGGATTACAGGCATGTGCCGCCACACCCGGCTAATTTTGTATTTTTAGTAGAGACAGGGTTTCTCCATGTTGGTCAGGCTGGTCTCAAACTCCTGACCTTAGGTGATCTGCCCACCTGGGCCTCCCAAAGTGCCGGGATTACAGGAGTAAGCCACCGTGCCCGGCAGCTATAATTTTATTTTTCGTAGAGATGAGGTCTCACTATGTTGCCCAGGCTGGTCTCAAACTCCTGGACTCCAGCAATCCTCCCACCTCAGCCTCCCAAAGTGTTGAGATCACAGGTATGAGCCACCACAACTGGCCATTAAGTTTCCTTTTTTTTGGCTGGGCACGGTGGCTCATGCCTATAATCCCAGCACTTTGGGAGGCCGAGGCGGGAGGATCACGAGGTCAGGAGATCAAGACCATCCTGGCTAACACGGTGAAACCTCGTCTCTACTAAAAATACAAAAAAAATTAGCCGGGCGTGGTGGTAGGCGCCTGTAGTCCCAGTTACTTGGGAGGCTGAGGCAGGAGAATGGCATGAACCCACGAGGTGGAGCTTTCAGTGAGCTGAGATGGCGCCGCTGCACTCCAGCCTGGGTGACAGAGCGAGACACTGTCTCAGAAAAAAAAAAAAAAAAAGTTTCTCTTTTTTTTGAGACAGGGTCATGCTGTGTCACCCTGGCTGGACTGCCTCCCGGGGCTCAAGCGAGTCTCATGCCTCAGCCTACTGAGTAACCGAGACTACAGGCATGTGCCACTGTACCTGGCTAATTTTTGTATTTTTAGTAGAGACAGGGTTTTGCCATGTTGGCCAGGGTGATCTAAACTCCTGGGCTCAAGTGATCCACCTGGCTCGGCCTCCCAAAGTGCTAGGATTACAGGTGTGAGCCACCGCACCCAGCCTTTTTTTGAGACAAGGTCTCACTCTGTTGCCCAGGCTGGAGTGCAGTGGTGCAAGACCTCGACTTCAGCTCACTGTAACCTCCGCCTTTTGGGCTCAAGTGATCCTCCTACCTCAGCCTCCCAACTACAGTCATGCACCACCACACCCGCTTAATTTTTTGTATGTTTTGTAGAGACGGGCTCTCGCCATGTTGCCAGGCTGATCTTGAACTCCTGGACTCAAGTGATCTGTCCTCCTCAGCCTCCCGAAGTGCTGGGAGGACAGTCATGAGCCACTGTGCCCAGCCTAAGTTTCTAATAAGGAAAAAGATTTATCTTTATTTTTTGAAGGTTATTTATTTATCATTATTTTTTTTTGATACAGAGTCTCGCTCTGTCTCCCAGGCTGGAGTGCAGTGGTACAATCTCGGCTTATTGCAAACTCCGCCTCCCAGGTCCAAACAATCCTCCTGCCTTAGCCTCCTGAGCAGCTGGGACTATAGGCGCCCACTATGATGCCTGGCTAATTTTCATTATTTTTAGTAGAGACAGGGTTTCGTCATTTAGGCCAGGGTAGTCCCTAACTCCTGACGTCAAGTAATCCACCTGCCTTGGCCTCCCAAAGTGCTGGGATTACAGGTGTGAGCCACTGCGCCTGGCCAAAAAAATGGTTTATATTTAAAATTGCTTTCAGAAATGTAGTGAGACCGCTGAAAATACCTGGAAACTGCTGGGTGTGGTGGCTCATGCCTGTAATCCCAGCACTTTGGGAGGCCGAGGTTGGCAGATCATGAGGTCAGGAGTTCAAGACCACCCTGGCCAACAAGGTGAAACCCCATCTCTACTAAAATACAAAAAATTAGCCAGACGTGGTGGTGTGTGCCTGTCATCTCAGCTACCTGGGAGGTTGAGGCAGGAGAATTGCTTGAACCCGGGAGGCAGAGGTTGCAGTGAGCTGAGATCACGCCACTGCACTCCAGCCTGGGTTATAGAGCAAGACTCTGTCTCAAAAAAGAAAATACTTGGAAACCACAGATATAATCCCCATCCAACTCCTGCTCTAAGCCTGCAAAGGCACATGGCATCACAGGAGAAGAGCAGGTTACCTACCCCACCCAGTTGCTGAATGGCCCCCGTCAAAAACTGGAGATTCTTGCCAGCAGGCAGATCCAAGTAAAAGGACTTTCCAGAAAAGGGATGCTTCCTGGCACCTGGTGAGTTCTTCTGGCATTTTCCTAGACACCTGGAAACTCCTAGAAAACAATAAAGAGGAGCAAAGTAAGAAGCTTGAAAAGAGAGTCCTGAAGCCAGGTGGCCCTCACTGACAGCTCAGTCTGTGTGCTATAATAGCACAGACTAGACCCTGGGCACACACAGACAGCTGTGAAGCCAATGCCCCTACCCTCAGAAGCTCAGATGTGGTGAAATTGGAACCTTCCAAACAAGATAATAAGCAAACAAGGCTTGCTGACTTCTTCACTTCTTCCTTAGAATCTAAATCTAGGGAAGCCATTTAAGTAAAAAGAAATTAGACAGATCCCCAAACCAGACATTGGGGGGCTGCAGTGAATAGTAAGCTAGGGAAAAGAGGGCCGAGATTCACACGGGGGTGCCAGGCAGGAGGATGCTTTCTAGCTGTGCTGAGTGAGTCACTGCCTGCCCTGTTGCCAGTGCCCAGCCCCTAACCAGAGTCAGCAGGGTAACATCATGGCAGTGTTGCCGCCTAGCTTAGGGCGAATATGCATGTGTATTCGAGACAGATAAGAGGAAAAGGGGACAGTGAACTTGTTGGCTCCTGAATGGGCCTACTTCCCAACCTCTGCATTTGGTAACTTAGGTAATTATAACTCAAAAAGACAGCTCTTGAAAAACAACAAGAGTGTGTGTGTGTGTGTGTGTGTGTGTGTGTGTGTGTGTAGGGTAAGGGGACAGTGAACTTGTTGGCTCCTGAATGGGCCTACTTCCCAACCTCTGCATTTGGTAACTTAGGAAATTATAACTCAAAAAGACAGCTCTTGAAAAACAACAAGACAAAGAGTGTGTGTGTGTGTGTGTGTTGGAGAGCACAGAATGCTGCTGCAAATGGAGAGTGAATGAGCCCATATTCCAGGGGCTTTGCACCATAGTGGGGTCGTTTCCTTTTTTTTTTTTTTCCCTTTTGAAACGGAGTTTCGCTCTTGTTGCCCAGGCTGGAGTGCAATGGCACAATCTCGGCTTATCGCAACCTCCTTCTTCCAGGTTTAAGCGATTCACTTGCCTCAGCCTCCCCAGTAGCTGGGATTACAGGCATGCACCACCATGCCTGGCTAATTTTGTATTTTTAGTAGAGTCAGGGTTTCTCCGTGTTGGTCAGGCTGGTCGCAAACTCCCGACCTCAGGTGATCTGCTCGCCTCGGCCTCCCAAAGTGCTGGGATTACAGGCGCGAGCCACCACGCCTGGCCTGGGTTGTTTCCTCTTCTATGCAACCTCCAATCCCTAAACTCAGCGGAGGGACACACGAGATAGGGCATAAGCTTTTGATCTTCCTTCGAGCAGCACATTACCAATCAGAGTGGCTAATGTCCCAAAGGGACATTTGTGTATAAGAAAACATGAGGCAACTGAAGAAAGCAAGTACTACCAAAGAAACTTTATCTGGTATAGATTGTCTATCTGTCATAATAATGAACCAGATAGGAAAAAGAAAAACCATTGAAGTATAATAAATATCCTCAAAAAGGCTAGGGAGGATACAGGAAAACATAAAGCAGGAACAGCAGTTAAAGAAAAGAATTAGGCCGGGCACAGTGGCTCATACCTGTAATCCCAGCACTCTGGGAAGCCGAGGTGGGCACATTACTTGAGGCCAGGAGTTCGAGACCAGCCTGGGCAACATGGCAAAACGCTGCCTCTACTAAAAATAGAAAAATTAGCTGGGCATGGTGGTGCACACCTGTAATCCCAGCTACTTGGGTGGCTGAGGCACAAGAATTGCATGATCCCGGGAGGCAGATGTTGCAGTGAGCTGAGATCACGCCACTGCACTCCAGTCTGGGTGACAGAGGGAGATTCTGTCTCAAAAAAGGTGGGGGGAAAGAATTAGTTGGAGATAATGGACATGAAAAACATAGTATTTTTAAAATCTTGGCCAGGTGCTGTGTTTCACACCTGTATCCCAGTACTTTGGGAGGCTGAGGCAGGTGGATCACTTGAGATAAGGACTTCGAGACCAGCCTGGCCAACATGGTGAAACCCCGTCTCCACTAAAAATACAAAAAATAACCGGGCGTGGTGGTTCACGCCTGTAATCCCAGCTACTCGGGAGGCTGAGGCAGGAGAATTGTTTGAACCCAGGAGGTGGAGGTTACAGTGAGTTAAGAGTTAAGATTACACTACTGCATTCAAGCCTGGGAAAGCAAGCGAGATTGACTTAAAAAAAAAAAAAGCCAGATAATAGCAAGTGTTGGTGAGGATATGAGAAACTGGAACCCTCATATACTTCTGGAGGGAATGTGGAATCGTGCAGTCACATTGGAAAACCATGTGTTAGTTTCTCAAAAGGTTAAACACAGAGTTACCGTATGACCCAGCAATTTTACTCCTAGGTATATCCTTGAGAAATGAAAACACAGCCACATGAAAACTTGTAAATGAATGCTTATAGCAATATTAATCATATAGCCAAAAAGTGGAGTCTTTCCCATCTTGCAAGATGATGGATGAGAAAGCTGAGAAGCCAGATACTAAAGAGAAGAAACCTAAGGCCAAGAAAGCTGATGCTGGTGGCAAGGTGAAAAGGGGCAACCTCAAGGCTAAAACATCCAAGACAGGGAAGCCCCATTGCAGCCGCAATCCTGTCCTTGTCAGAGGAATTGCAGATATTCCCGATCTGCTATGTATTCCAGAAAGACCATGTCCAGGAAGAAGTACTCAGCTGCTAAATCCAAGGTTGAAAAGAAAAAGAAGTTTCTTGCAACTGTTACAAAACCAGTTGGTGTTGACAAGAACAGTGGTACCCAGGTGGTTAAACTTCACAAAATGCCTAGATATTACCCTACTGAAGATGTGCCTCTAAAGCTGTTGAGCCATGGCAAAAGAAACCCTTCAGTCAGCATGTGAGAAAACTGCGATCCAGCATCACCTCCAGGACGATTCTGATCATCACCACTGGGCGCCACAGAGGCGAGGGTGGTTTTCCTGAAGCAGCTGGTCTTGGGACTGGACCTCTGGTCCTCAATCAAGTTCCTCTACGAAGAACACACCAGAAATTCGTCATTGCTACCTCAACCAAAATTGGTAGCAGCAATGTAAAAATTGCAAAACGTCTTACTGGTGCTTACTTTAAGAAGGTGTGGAAGCCTAAACACCAGGAAGGTGAGACCTTTGACACAGAAAAAGAGAAATAGATTACAGAGCAGCGCAAGACTTATCAGAAAGCTGTGGACTCACGTTTTACAAAAAAATCAAAGCTTTCCTCAGCTCCAGGGCTACCTGTGATCTGTGTTTGCCCTAACGAATGGAATTTATCCTCACAAACTGTTGTTCTGAATTTCTTAAGAACCTAATAACTGATAACATTTTGTTTGTGTCTCTTAAAAAAAAAGTGGAAACTCATATGTCCATCTGATGAATGGATAAACAAAATGTGGTATATCCATATAATGGAACACTACTCAACAATGAAAAGGAATGATGTACTGACACATGGCACCACATGGATAAACTGCAAAAGCATTATGCTAAGTGAAAGAAATCAGTCACAAAAGACTACATATTTTATGACTCTATTTATATGAAATGTCCAGAAGAGGCAAATTTATAGAAACAGAAAGTACATTAGCAGATGACTAGGGCTGGGGAGTCAGGAGAAATTTGGGAGTGGCTGCTAATGGGTATTCTTTTTTGGAGGGAGAAAAGTGCTCTAAATTGACTGTGGTGATGGTTGCCCAATTCTGTGAACATACTAAGTCACTGAATTGTACGCTTTATATGGATGAATTGTGTGGTGTGTGAACTATAACTCAAAAAAGCTGTTAAGAAAAAAAAAATAGGACAGGCGTGGTGGCTCATGCTTCTAATCCTAGCACTTTGGGAGGCCGAGGCGGATGGACAATGAGGTCAGGAGATCAAGACCATCCTGGCCAACATGGTGAAACCCTGTCTCTACTAAAAATACAAAAATTAGCTGGGCATGGTGGCACGTGCCTGTAATCCCAGCTACTTGGGAGGCTGAGGCAGGAGAAATGCTTAAGCCAGGGAGTTGGAGGTTTCAGTGAGCCAAGATCGCGCCACTGCACTCTAGTCTGGCAACAGAACAAGACTCCGTCTCAAAAAAAAAAAAAAAAATTTATTTATTTTGAGACGGAATCTCACTCTGTCACCCAGGCTGGAGTGCAGTGGCGCGATCTTGGCTCACTACAACCTCTGTCTCCCGGGTTGAAGTGATTCTTCTGCCTGAGCCTTGAGTAGCTGGGATTACAGGCATGCGGCACCAAAGCCAGCTCTAAAAGAAAAACAATTTAAATTTCAGTATTTGCACAGTCTCAAAGTATCTTCCTGTAAGATAGTTATTAATTACAGAAGGCAAAACAGTAACTTCTCAGTGGAAAAACCTAGCAGACACCACTTTTAATCAAGGGATCAAAGTTAATGAGATTTATCTTATCTTCATCATGTGCCTCCTGATAACATACTGGAGAGGGGATAACATCACTTCTGTGCCAAAAATGCTTTAGCTGAATTCAATCATGTGGACGTACCAAACAAACCCAAATTTAGAGGTGACTTCAAAAGTACTGAGGTCATCAAAGACAAAGAAAGAATGAGGACCTCCTCTCAGGAGGAGACTAACGAGATATAATTAAAAGCAATGTGTAACCTTTTTTTTTTTTTTTTTGAGATAGAGTCTTGCTCTGTTGTCCAGGCTGGAGTGCAGTGGTGCAATCTCGGCTCACTGCAACCTCTGCCTCCCAGGTTCAAGCGATTCTCCTGCCTCAGCCTCCCAAGTAGCTGGGACTACAGGCGCACACCACCATGCCCAGCTAATTTTTGTATTTTTAGTAGAGACGGCCATGTTGGCCAGGATGGTCTTGATCTCTTGAACTCATGAACCGCCCGCCTCGGCCTCCCAAAGTGCCGGGATTACAGGCATGAGCCATCGTGCCCAGCTGCAACATGTAATCTTAAACCAGGACAAGAACATTGGGGGATAATTGGTAAAATGTGAATGAGATCTATAGATTAGTTAATAATATCAATATTAATTTCCGGATTTTCTTTTCTTTCTTTTTTTTGAGACAGGATCTCACTCTGTCACTCAGGCTAGAGTGCAGCGGTGTGATCATGGCTCACTGCAGCCTTGACCTCCTGGGCTCAAGGGATCCTCCCCGAGCCTCCTGAGTAGCTGGGATCACATGCACCACCATGTCACGCACCACCATACCTGGCGAATTTTTTTGATTTTCTGTAGAGACAAGATCTCACTATGTTGCCCATTCTGGACTTGAACTCCTGGGCTCAAGTGATCTTCTCACCTCAGCCTCCCAAAGTGCTGGGATTACAAGCATGAGCCAACACGCCTAGCCCCTTGGATTTTTTTTTTTTTTTTTTGAGACCAGGTCTTGCTTTGTACCCAGGCTAGAGTGCAGTGGCACGATCTCGGCTCAGTCCAACCTCTGCCTCCCGGATTCAAGTGATTCTCCTGCCTCAGCCTTCCAAGTAGCTGGGATTACAGGTGCCTGCCACTACATCCAGCTAATTTTTTTGTATTTTTAGTAGAGACAGGGTTTCACCATATTGGCCAGGCTGGTCTCGAAATCCTAGCTTCAAATGATTCCCCTGCCTTGGCCTCCCAAAGTGCTGGGATTACAGGCGTGAGCCACCACGCCTGGCCTGGATTTTTAAAATTGTACTATTATTACATAGATGTTAATATTTGGGGAAGCTGGGTAAAGAGTAGGAACCTTTGACTATTTTTGAAATTTTTTTATAACTGTGAAATTATTTTAAAATTAAAAACGAAAAGATCTATCCACATCAATAGATGAGCTAAATAGAACAGTGTGAGCTGGTAAATTAGGTTGAGTAACTCTTTCAGAAGGTATCACAAAGAGATAAATAAATGGACATCAGAGAATTTAAGAAATGCAGAGGATAGGGATAGAAATGTCAACAACACCAGAAGAGTTGCAAAGGGGGAAAAACAATGGAGAGAAGAAAATATTTGAAGAAATAATGATCCAGGCTTCTGAATAAATGTGGAAGATGAATACAAGAACTTCTGTTCTCTCTCCAAATCTCACTAAAGTGACAGAAAAAGAATAAAAATAGATAAAGAAACTGGCAAGAAGACAACAGGCAAGAGATGCTACAAAATGTTGGACGCTGGAAATTAGATGGGTGAGTGAAAAACAGACAGGAGATAAGAGAAGGCTAAATCCTAAGCCAACAAGAAGCAAGCTGATTAGAGCTGAAAGGCCCAATCAGAGGGACCATACAGAGTGGAATGCTAGAATGAAACAGTAGGCTAAAATACCAATTATTTTAAAGACTTTAAAAGGAATAGACTCTCAGAACCCTCTCCCACCCCAGCAGAAGACTAGAGCCGTGGTTCTTAACTGGGGAGATTTTTCCCCTCAGGGGATACTTAGCAACCTCTGGAAATGTTTTTGGCTGGCACAACTGGGAAGTGGGTGTGCTCCTGGCATCTAGCGGGTGGAGGCCAGGGATGCCACTTAGTATCTTACAAAGCACAGGACAACCTCAGAAAACAAAGAATTACTTGGCTCAAAATCTCAATAGTCTTGGGGCTGAAAAAATCCCTGGACTAGAGGAACATTGGGCACAGGTGAAAGCAAAGATAAAGCCCCAGTGAAAACATAGGGGATCAAAAGAATATCTGTATACTGAACAGTAAGACCTACAGATCTGTTGCCCCAGTGAGCTCCCAGAATGCTGACAAGCTTATACTTACCAGAGAGAGGTTTGGAGGACTCTTCTCTAGGGAACTGACTAGCTCAAGACAAAAACATACAAACTAGTGACAATTGAGGTCCCTCCCCCACAAAATTGCCAGGTCCCAGCTTACAATGAAGTCTATCAAGTTGACAACCCCTTCTCCTCACTCTTAAATATGAATAGGTAAACAAAGATCATCAGACATTTAAAGGAAGTTTCTAACAAGAAATTAGGCTAGACTGGGTGTGGTGGCTCACGTTTGTAATCCCAGCACTTTGGGAGGCCGAGGCGGGTGGATTACCTCAGATCGGGAGTTTAAGACCAGCCTGGCCAACATGGTGAAACCCCGTCTCTACCAAAAATACAAACAATTAGCCAGGTGTGGTGGCATGCACCTGTGGTCCTAGCTACTTGGGAAGCTGAGGCAAGAGAATTGCTTGAACCTGGGAGGGGGAGGTTGCAGTGAGCTGAGATCGCGCCATTGCACTCCAGCCTGGGAGACAGAGCAAGACTCTGCCTCAAAAAAAAAAAAAAAAAAAAGAAAGAAAGAAATTAGGCTAACAAACAGAAAAAAGAAGAGGAAATAGACATAATGTAGGAAGCAGAAGAAAACTAAAAAGAAACAAAAACAGTACAATTAACAACCAGGGAGAGGAAAGGGAATACATTATATCCATTAAGCACAACAAGACACTGTAAGAAAAGAAACACACAGAAAAGAAAAAGCTCTTGGAAATTTATAAATGTTATAGAAATTAAAAATTCAACCAAAATTGGAGATTAAGTTGTGGAAATTTTCTAGAGAACAGAATGAAAGACAGATGCAAAATGGGAGAGAAAAACAAGAAAACCGGCCGGGTGTGGTGGCTCACACCTGTAATCCCAGCACTTTGGGAGGCTGAGATGGGTGGATCACCTGAGGTCAGGAGTTTGAGACCAGCCTGGCTAACATGGTGAAACCCCATTTCTACTAAAAATACAAAAATTAGCCAGGTGGCGGATGCCTGTAATCCCAGCTACTTAGGAGGCTGAGACTGGAGAATCGCTTGAACTTGGGAGTCAGAGGTTGCAGTGAGCTGAGATTGCACCATTGCATTCCAGCCTGGGCAACAAGAGCAAAACTTCGTCTCAAAAACAAACAAACAAAAATCCGCAAGAAAATCAAAGGAAGAATCTATGAGATCTAATATCCAAACAATAAAAGTTCCAGAAACAGAAAAGAGAAAATAGAAGGGAGAAATATTATAGAAATAATGCTAAAAATTTCCCAGAACTAAAGAAAATGATGTTACAGATTGAAAGGTACCTGCTCCATAAATGAAAAAAGTCCCACATCAAGACACACTGTCATGGAATTTCAGAATACTGAAGAGAAAGACAGGATTTGACTTACATTGTAGCCAATACTGGAGACCAGCTAATGTAAAAGCCTTCCTATGGGAGCCTCTCTGAACCTATTCTGGTTTGGAGGCTGCCCATTAAAAAAAATAATAATAATAAGCTGGGCATGGTAGCTCACATCTGTAATCCCAGCACTTTGGGAGATTAAGGTGGGAGGATCACTTGAGCTCAGGACTTCAAGACCAGCCTGGGCAACAAAGTGAGACTCCACTTCTACAAAAAAATCAAAATTTAATAATTTTTGACAATAATAGCAATAGAAATAGCAAATATATATCGCTATGCACAATACATTCTCAACAGGTCTATAAAGAAGATAAAATTATTATACCTGTTTTACAGATAAGGAAACTGAGGCACAGAGAAATCTTGTATGTCCAAGATCATACTGTTAGTAAGGGGTAGAAATGGAATGAAGGATACCTCTTACTTGTTTAGTGAAAGTTAAAAACAAACACAAAAAACATACAGAGACTGTTACCACATTGGCATATAGATGGATAAATGTTGAGATAGTCTTGTCTAAATTTATACAGAATTTCAGGAAAGCCAAATATTGCTGTGGGGCTCCCCAAACTTATACTTCATTTTCAAAATTATTATTTATTTCAATAGCTTCTGGGGTACAGGTAGTTTTTGGTTACCTGGATGAGTTCTACAGTGAATTATGAGATTTTAGTGCACCTGTCACCCAAGCAATGTACACTGTACCCAATATGTAATCTTTTATCCCTCACCCCTCTCCTAACCTTCCCCCTCATCAAATCCCCAAAGTCCATTATATGACTTTGCATGTCTTTGCATCCTCACAGCTTAGCTCCCACTTACAAGTGAAAACTAAATGGTATTTGGTTTTCCATTCCTGAGTTACTTCACTTACAGTAATGGCCTCCAGCTCCATCCAAGTTGCTGCAGAAGACATTATTTTGTTCCTTTTTATGGCTGAGTAGTATTCCATGGTGTAAAAAATATAGAATTTAAAATACAGGAGATCCAACACAGGAAAGAGGCAAAAAGAATTCCACAGAATAATGAGGGGAGATCGGAGGATGAAATCAGTGCAATAGGCCTAGTACACAGCCAGGCCAGACTGGAGTACTAAAACGCTATGTCTCCAAGACAAATTGACAGATCCTCTGATGAGCTTGAAAGTATTGAGAGAAGGCCCATACTCTGGTGAAGAGTTTGGACCTGAATTAGTGATCCATACATAAAAAACAAAGAAAATCTCCTAGCTTATTATATAGCTCAGTGATGAATAACGTTTTGTTTGTTTGTTTTTTTGAGACGGAATCTTTCTCTGTCGCCCAAGCTGGGGTGCAGTGGCATGATCTCGGCTCACTACACCTCTGCCTCCCGGGTTCAAGTGATTCTCCTGCCTCAGTCTCCCAAGTAGCTGGGATTACAAGCGTGCACGACATCCTATTGATTTTTGTATTTTTAGTAGAGACAGGGTTTCACCATGTTGGCCAGGCTGGTCTCAAACTCCTAACCTCAGGTAATCCACCTGCCTCAGCCTCCCAAATTGCTGGGATTACAGGTGTGAGCCACCGCGCCTGGCCGAATAATGTTTACATAATGAAAATAATGTCGGCGGGGCGCGACGGCTCACACCTGTAATCCCAGCACTTTGGGAGGCGGAGGCAGGTGGATCACGAGGTCAGGAGATCAAGACCATACAGGCTAACACAGTGAAACCCCATCTCTACTAAAAAAAAACAAAAAATTAGCCGGGCCTGGTCATGGGCGCCTGTAGTCCCAGCGACTCCAGAGGCTGAGGCAGAAGAATGGCATGAACCCAGGAGGTGGAGCTTGTAGTGAGCCCAGATCACGCCACTGCACTCCAGCCTGGGCGACAGAGCAAGACTCTGTCTCAAAAAAAAAAAAAAAAAGTCAATACAAATGACTAAATCAAAATTACTACATATATACTGGGGAGATAAAAGGAAAGGTGGGAAATGCATGTGCGTTTGTGTGTGGTGCAGAGAAGTGGTAGGACAGAAAAAATCTTTATTGTCCATAGAAGACAGTCAATAGATATAATTCAAAATTGACTGGGCATGGTGGCTCATGCCTGTAATTCCATCACTTTGGGAGGCCGAGGTGGGCAGATCACTTGAGCCCAAGAGTTCAAGACCAGCCTGGGCAACACAGTGAGACCCCATCTCTATTAAAAAAAAAGAAGACAGGCCGGGTGTGGTGGCTCACACCTGTAATCCCAGCACTTTGGGAGGCTGAGGAGGGCAGATCGTGAGGTCAGGCAATCGAGACCATCCTGGCTAACATGGTAAAACCCCATCTCTACTAAAAATACAAAAAATTGGGCTGGGCGTGGTGGCTCATGCCTGTAATCCCAGCACTTTGGGAGGCTGAGACGGGTGGATCACGAGGCCAGGAGATCAAGACCATCCTAGCTAACACAGTGAAACCCCATCTCTACTAAAAAGACAAAAAATTAGCCAGTCATCGTGGCATGTGCCTGTAGTCCCAGCTACTTGGGAGGCTGAGGCAGGAGAATCGCTTGAACCTAGGAGGCAGAGGTTGCAGTGAGCCGAGACTGTGCCACTGCACTCCAGCCTGATGACAGAGTGAGACTGTCTCAAAAAAAAAAAAAAAAAAAGAAGACATAATTCAAAATGGAAAACAATTAAAACAGTATGAGCATATTATTACAGAAATAAGGTGGTAACTTCTAGAAGAAATAGTTAAAAGCTGTAAATGGCTGTTTCTTAGGAAGTGGGAATCAGACAGCCTGAAAGGGGATTAACTCTCATGCCTCCTGTTTTTTGTGAGAAACTTTGGCTTTTTTTTTTTTTCTTTTTTGAGATGGAGTTTCATTCTTGTTGCCCAGGCTGGAGTGCAATGGCGCAGTCTCGGCTCACTGCAACCTCCACCTCCTGGGTTCAAGCAATTCTCCTGATTCAGCCTCCCAAGTAGCTGGGATTATAGGAGCCTGCCACCACGCCAGCTAATTTTTTTTTTTTTGAGACAGTCTTGCTCTGTCGCCCAGGCTGGAGTGCAGTGGTGCAATTTTGCTCACTGCAAGCTCCGCCTCCCGGGTTCACGCCATTCTCCTGCCTCAGCCTCCCGAGTAGCTGGGACTACAGGTGCCTGCCACCATGCCCGGCTAGTTTTTTGTATTTTTAGTAGAGATGGGGTTTCACCATGGTTTCAATCTCCTGACCTCGTGATCCCCCTGCCTTGGCCTCCCAAAGTGCTGGGATTACAGGTGTCAACTACCACGCCCGGCTGTTTTTTGTATTTTTAGTAGAGACAGGGTTTCACCACGTTGGCCAGGCTGGTCTTGAACTCCTGATCTCAGGTGATCCACCTGCCTTGGCCTCCCAAAGTGCTGGGATTACAAGTGTGAGCCACCACACATGGCCTGCCTTTTAAGCTATGTCAAGAATCAAACAGGAAGCCAGGTGTGGAGACATGCACCTGTAGACATAGCTACTTGGGAGACTGAGGCAGGAGATTGGGAGACTGAGGCAGGAGAATTGCTTGCACCCAGGGCTTTGAGGCTGCAGTGAGCTATGATTGTGCCACTGTACTCTAGCCTGGGTAACAGAGCAAGTTCTTGTCTCTAAAATAAAATAATAATTTAAAAAAATTTAAAGAATCAAACTGGAGGCCAGGTGTGGTGGCTCACGCCTATAATCCCAGTACTTTGGGAGGCTGAAGCAGGTGGATCATGAGGTCGGGAGTTCAAGACTAGCCCGACCAACATGGTGGAACGCTGTTTCTAGTGAAAATACAAAAATTAGCCGGGCATGGTGGCGTGCTCCTGTAATCCCAGCTACTCAGGAGACTGAGGCAAAAGAATTGCTTGAATTCTGGAGGCAGAGGTTGCAGTGAGCCGAGATGGTGCCACTGCACTCCAGCCTGGGCGACAAAGCGAGACTCTGTCTCAAAAAAAAAAAAAAAAAAAAATCAAACTGGAATAAAAACGAAAATAAAAACCCTCTAAAATCCACACATTATCATCTTATAGTAAATTTTAAGAACAAATATAAAAATGTATAATCTAAAATATTGGGCTGGGTGCAGTGGCTCCCTCCTGTAATCCCAACACTTTGGGAAGCTGAGGAGGGTGATTGCTTGAGCCCAGGAGTTGAAGACCGGCCTGGGCAACATGGCAAAACCTCGTCTCTACAAAACAAACAACAAAAAAATTAGTTGGGCGTGGTGGTGAGTGCCTGCAGTCCCAGCTACCTGGGAGTCTGAGGTGGGAGGATCACTTGATTCCGGTGAGGCCGAACCTGCAGTGAGCCATGATTGCTCCACTGCACTCCAGCCTGGGTGCAAGACCTCAAAATAAATAAAATAAAACATTTTTTTCTTTCATCAATATAATCCACAGGTTCACATAATCTAAAACATCTAATGAGAAAAGGAGGTCACTTACAAAGCAGCAAGAATAAAAAAGAAATGCTGAAGAAAACAAGGAGAAAATACTGTAATTTTTCAATGTGTTGAAGGAAAAAAATTGACTTAAATTTTACTACAAGGCTGAAATAAATATATTCTTAGTTTATCACACAAAGCATCCTTTTGAAAACACTCTTGAAGTTCTCCAGAGAAACAGAAGGGGAAAAAAAAGCAACAAGAGATGGGAAGAATGAATAACTCAGTAAATGAAGTGGATTACTGTTTAAAAGGCAACAAGCCGATGGCATATCTGTTAACAATCCAGAAGTAAACTAGACGGTATTTTTTTTTCTTTTTTTTGAGACGGAGTCTCGCTCGGTCGCCCAGGTTGGAGTGCAGTGGTGCAATCTCGGCTCGCTGCAACCTCCGCCTCCTGGGTTCAAGCAATTTTCCTGCCTCAGCCTCCTGAGTAGCTGGGACTACAGGCACGCCTCACCACGCCCGCCTAATTTTTTGTATTTTTAGTAGAGATGGGGTTTCACTGTGTTAGCCAGGATGGTCTCAATCTCCTGACCTCGTGATCCGCCCGCCTTGGCCTCCCAAAGTGCTGGGATTACAGGCGTGAGCAGCCGCGCCCGGCCAACTAGATGGTATTAACTAAAGGGGCAGTACGGAGGGAAGTGCCATGTGCTAAAATACTTACCTAATTAGGTAGCAGTGTTTAACTTAAGGATTTTATTGTAAACAACTATGAATGTAATAATTTATATATTTAATAAGTCACTCTATCCTGACTCCACATCTGTCTGTTAATCTTGTTCATAATATGACTCTTACTTGACCTTTATCATGAATCCCAAAACGGTCTATGATGCTGCGTCCATACACACAAACACATAAAACCACTAAGTGGGCCGGGTGAAGTGGCTCACACCTGTAATCCCAGCATTTTGGGAGGCCTAGGCAGGAGGACTGCTTGAGGCCAGGAGTTTGAGACCAGCTTGGCCAACACAGCAAGACCCCATCCCAATAAATAAATAAAATGAATAAATAAGTACATAAAAACACTGAGTGATCGAAAACTCCAACAGGGCGAACATTTTTCGGTCTTCTCCAAGAGACCCTGGGGCAATTTTCACCTCACGTCCCTAGTTCTGTCCTGTTACCCACCTAGGTCCGGGGCCCGGAGCCTACTCTCAGCCATGGAACTCTCCAGCTCGAAGCAATCGTCTCCTGAGAAAGGACATAACAGCAACTCAACCATCTTCACCAACCCTTGGAACTTCCATGCCTCCCGCCCACTACTGTCTCCCAAAACGCGCACAGAAACGCGACTCCTGGGAACAGCAAGACTCAACTCCATTCCGACCTACATCCCGCGACTCCCGCCAGGCTCTTGCCCCTCATGCCCTCCGCCTCCTTTCAGACTCCGTTCAGTCAACGGCCGTGACCTCTTGGCCACCTCCTGTCCATCTCAATCTCCATACATCCCTCCAGGCTGTTGTCCCCTACGTTCCTCTGCCACCTTCATTCCTCGGTCCCCTCAACTCCTGTGGCTCCTTCCCGGCCCCTATACCCTCCTCAGCTTCGGCACCTACCCGCTGGTCAATTCCTAAGCCCCCTCCACGACCCCGCACCTCGCCTCAGCTATTAACGACCCCTTCCGCCTTTCTTTCTCCCCTTCCCGGCATCCGTACCCTTTCCCGGTTCGCTCATCAAATGCCGGCTCCTTCTCGGCCTCCGTACTCCTTCCTCAGAGGCCTCCGTATTACATTCGCGAGCTCCATGAGCTCTTCCCGATTCCACAGTCCTGGTTATCTCAGGGCAGCTACAGCATCAATCTCTTGGCGTTTTCGGCCGCGGCTGCAGTTTAAATTTACTGCCGGCTCCACCCCTAAAAGAAGGCCGTAGCTGCGAGATCCGCCCTACGGTGTCCTTGGAAGGACAATATTAGTTTCGCGATTCCTCTTTCCGTTCCCCCACCGCCTACGTCTTCTCAAACCGTCTCTTCATTTCTTGGCTCTTCACTGGCTAGACGGCTTTGCCCCTTAATGGCCCTCAAGTTGAGGACTAGTGGTCGCTTTTTAGTGATTCTTCACACTGAGCTGCATTGAAATTCCTAGAAGTTTGAATACTAAATAACAAAATAAGCCTAACACTTGCAGAGCATTTGCAGTTTACATAAAGATTTCACTTACACATCATTTCATCTTCACATTTTTGTCCCCCTCCCGTTCTTCAATTATTACCTGCACAACAAAACTTCTCAAAAGACGTATCTTTATCCCTCACTTCCCATCTTTTCTTCAACCCATCTAATTAGACTGCTAATTAGAGATCAAATTTGATCTAATAAGAGATCATTCAGTGGAGAGCTGGGGACCTCCCCACTAAAACTGTACTTATCCAGGTCAACTGTGATTTCCACAGTCTGAAATACTATCCTTATCATATCCAACTTATAGATGGACTATTCCTTCTTTGAAATACTTTCTTCTTTTTGCTTCCATGACTCAGCACTCTACCGTTTTTTTCCCTATCTCAATGGTTCCTCCTCAGTCCCCTTTGCTGGATCCAAAGCCACTGTTCACCTATATATTTTGGAGTATGCCAACGCTTTAGCCCTTATCCCTCTCCCTTATCTCCCTAGGAGATCTCATCCAGCTCCACAGCTTTACAATTCAGCTCTGCCACACCTTCAGATTTTCTGTAGCTCTGACCTGTCTGATCTCCTGACTCACATATTCAAGTGCCTACTGGCTATTTCAACTTGGATGTCTAATAGGCACCTCAGGCTGAACACATTCAAAACAGAACATTTGTTTCGCTGCCCCTGTCAAAAAACCACCTGTTCTCCCCCCAGGTCTTCCCCTCTCAGTAAAATGTTACTGTTTACTCAAATGTCACAATCATTCACCCAGTTGCTCAAACCAAAAACCTAGAAGTTGTCTTTCAGTACTTTCCCTTGTGCCCATCCCCACTCCAAGAAAAAATCCTACGAACTGCCTCCAAAGTACATCTGGAATGAGACCACCACCACCCTAGTTCAAGCTGCTATCATTTCTTGCCTAAAGTACTGCGGTCAATTCTTCACTTCTACTCCCGAGTAGCTTCCTATCTCTCCCCAATATAATCCATTCTCCATTCAGCAACCAGAGTGATAGTTTTTATATTTATTTATTTTTTTATTGAGAGGGAGTCTCGCTCTGTCGCCCAGGCTGGAGTGCAGTGGCGCAATCTTGGCTCACTGCAACCTTTGCCTCCCGGGTTCAGGCCATTCTCCTGCCTCAGCCTCCCGAGTAGCTGGGATTACAGGTGCCTGCCACCATGCCCGGCTAATTTTTGTATTTTAGTAGAGTCGGGGTTTCACCAGGTTGGCCAGGCTGGTCTCGAACTCCTGACCTCAGGTGATTCATCTGCCGCGGCCTCCCAAACTGCTGAGATTACAGGTGTGAGCCACCGCGCCTGGCCCAGGGTGATATTTTTAAAACACTGGTAGAGGTATATACAGTACATAAACTTGGTATCTCTTCCAGTGGGACTCCTCCCTGAGGAAGCTTATACATCTCAGCCCTGATGAACGAACGAAGCCTTGGCCATATGACTTGCTTTGGCTCATGAAAAAAGAAAAAAGTGACATCACTTCCAAGCAGAAACTTTAAGAGGCAAGATGGTTCAGCATGTTCTTTTTTCACATGTGTGACAGAATTTGTATAATAAAGGTATCTGCCTCAGCATTGTTTGCAATACCAAAAGATCAAAAGCAACGAAAATATTGATTAATAACGGGCAGTAGGTTAAATAAATTATGGTGTAGTCATACTGTGCAACACTATGCAACTCCAAAAAATGAAAATACTTTAAAATATAAATGTATTTAGGGAATCCTAGCCAGAGCAATCAGCAAGAAAAAGAAACAAAAGGCATCCAAATAGGTAAAGAGAAAATCAAATTATCTCTGCTTACTGATGATATGATTCTATAGCTAGAAAACCATGAGGACTCCACCAAAAGGCTCCTAGACCCAATAAATTACTTTAATAAAATTTTAGGATTAAAAAAAAGTCAACACACAAAAATCAGTAGCATTTCCATACACCAATAACGTTCAAGCTGAGAGCCAAATCAAGAATGTGATCTCATGTACAACAGCCACACACACAGGTTGGGCGTGTTGGCTCACACCTGTAATCCCAGCACTTTGGGAGGCTGAGGAGGGTGGATCACTTGAGGCCAGGAGTTCGAGACCAGCCTGGCCAACATGGTGAAACCCCATCTCCACTAAAAATACAAAAATTAGCCTGGAGTGATGGTGTGCAACTGTAATCCCAGCTATTCAGGTGGCTGAGGCACAAGGATCACTTGAGCCCAGGAGGCGAAGATTGCAGTGAGCCAAGCTCACACCACTGCATTCCAGCCTGGGTGACGAGACTCTGTCAAAAAAAAAAAAAAAAAAAAAAAAAGCGCCAGCCGGGCATGGTGGCTCACATCTGTAATCCCAGTACTTTGGGAGGCCGAGGCGGGCAGATCACGAGGTCAGGAGATCGAGACCATCCTGGCTAACATGGTGAAACCCCGTCTCTACTAAAAATACAAAAAATTAGCTGGGTGTGGTGGCGGGTGCCTGTAGTCCCAGTTACTTGGGAGGCTGAGGCAGGAGAATGGCATGAACCCGGGAGGCAGAGCTTGCAGTAAGACGAGATCACCCCACTGCACTCCAGCCTGGGCAACAGAACGAGACTCTGTCTCATTAAAAAAAAAAGAGCCACACACACAAAACAATCCCTAGGAATACATCTCACCAAGGAGGTGAAAGATCTCTACAAGAACTATAAAACACTGCTGCTGAAAGAAATAATAAAAGACACAAACGAATAGAAAAACATTCCATGATCATGGATTGGAAGAGTCAATATCATTAGAATGTCCATACTGCCCAAAGCAATCTACAGATTCAGTGCTATTCCTATCAAATTACCAATGTAATTTTTCACAGAATCAGAAAAAAAACTATTCTAAAATGCATATAGAATGAAAAAAAGAGCCTGAATTGCCAAAGCAATCCTAAGCTAAAAGAACAAAGCCAGAGGCATTACATTACCTGACTTCAAACTAAACAAGGCTACAATAACCAAAACAGCATGGTAGTGGCATAAAAATAGACACATAGACCAATGGAACAGAATAAAGAACCCAAAAATAAAGCTGTACACCTATGAGTAATGGGGAAAGGACTCCCTGTTCAATAAATGATGCTGGGAAAACTGGTTAGCCATATGCAGAAGAATGAAACTGGACCCCTACCTCTTACCATATACAAAAATTAACTCAAGGTGGATGAAAGACTTAAATGTAAGACATCAAACTAAAAATTCTGGAACAAAACCTAGGAAATACTGTCTGGATATCAGCCTGAGTCCTCAAAAGCAATTACGACAAAAAAAAAAAAAAAAAAAAATTGACAACTGGCACCTAATTAAACTAAAGAGCTTCCAAAGCACAGCAAAAGAAACTATCAATGAAGTAAACAACCTACAGAATGGGAGAACATATTTGCAAACTATGCATCTGACAAAGGACTAATATCCAGAATCTATAAGGAACTTAAATAAATCAACGACAACAAAAAAACCTAATTAAAAAGTGGGCAAAGGCCAGATGCAGGGGCTCATGCCTGTAATCTCAACACTTTGGGAGGCCAAGGTAGGAGGCTTTACTTGAGCTCAGGAGTTCAAGGTCAGCCTGGGCAAAATAGGGAGGCCCATCTATATAAAATTTTTTTTAAATTAGCTAGGCGTGGTGGCATATGCCTGCAGCCCCAGCTACTTGGGAGGCTGAGGTAGGAGGATCACCTGGGCCAGAAGGTCAAGTCTGCAGTGAGCCAAGATCATGCAACTGCACTCCAGCCTGAACGACAGACCAAGACCTTGTCTCAAAAAAAAAAAAAAAAAGGCAAAAACATGAGCAGACATTTCTTAAAAAAAGACATACAAGTGGCAACAAACATGAAAAAATGCTTAATATCATTGATCATCAGAGAAATGTAAATTAAAACCACAATGAGATACCATCTCATACCAGTCAGAATGGCTACTATTAAAAAGCCAAAAGATAATAAATGTTGGCCAGTCTATGGAGAAAAGGTAATGCTTATATACTGTTGGTGAGAATGTAAATTAGTTCAGCCCCTGTGGAAAGCAGTGTGATTTCTCAAAGAACTAAAAATAGAACTATTATGTGACCCAGCAATCCCATTACTTGGTATATACCCAAAGGAAAATAAACCATTCTACCAAAAGGACACCTGCACTATGTTTATTACCACACTATTCACAGTAGCAAAGACATAGAAACAACCTAGGTACCCCGTGAATGGTGGATTGGATAAAGTAAATATGGTACATATACACCATGGGATACTATACAGCCATAAAAAATAATGAAATTGCTGGGGGCAGTGGCTCACGCCTGTAATCCCAGTACTTTGGGAGGCCGAAGTGGGCGGATCACTTGAGGTTGGGAGTTCGAGACCAGCCTGACCAACATGGAGAAACCCCATCTCTACTAAAAATACAAAATTAGCCGGGTGTGGTGGCGCATGCCCGTAATCCCATCTACTCGGGAGGGTGAGGCAGGAGAATAGCTTGAACCTGGAAGTCGGAGGTTGCGGTGAGCTGAGATCTTGCCATTGCACTCCAGCCTGGGCAGCAAGAGCAAAACTCAATCTCAAAAAAAAAAAAAAAATCATGTCTTTTGTAGCAATGTGAGTGTAGCTGGAGGCCATTCTCCTAAGCAAATTAGCACAGAAACAGAAAACCAAATATTGCATGTTCTCACTTTTAAGTGGGATCTAAACCCTGGATACACACGGACATAAAGATGAGAACAATAGACACTGGGGACTCCAAAAGGAGGGAAGGCTGGAGAGAGGAAGGTGGGTAATATGTTCACTATCTGGGTGATGGGATCACTAGAAGCCCAGGCCAGGTGTGGTGGCTGATGCCTGTAATCCCAACACTTGGGACACCAAGGCCCGAGGATCACTTGAGCCCAGGGGTTTGAGACCAGCCTGGGCAACATAGGGAGAACGTTTCTCTACAATAAATAAAATAAAAAATTAGCTGAGCATTAGGTATGCACCTGTGGTCCCAGCTATTGGAGAGGCTGAGGTGAGAGGGTCGCTTGATCCCAGGAGGTCAAGGCTGCAGTGAGCTGTGATTGCCCCACTGCAGTCCAGTCTGGGCAACAGAGGGAGACTCTGCCCCCGCCCACCTTGCCCACCCCCCACCGACAAGCCCAAATTGCAGCATTGCACAATATACCCTTGTGACAAACTTGCACATGTACCCCCGAATCTAAAAGTTAAATTTAAGCCAGGAGTGGTAGCTTATGCCTGTAACCCCAGCACTTTGGGAGGCCGAGGCAGGCAGACTGCTTGAGACCAGGAGTTCGAGACCAGCCTGGGCAACACAGCAAGACTCTGTTGCTTAAAAAGAAAAAAAAAAAGAAAGAAAGAAAAAGAAAATAAGGAAGTAAGAAAGAGAAAATAAGAATAATTGAAAATGAATTAGCTAAGTGTTCAACTTGAGAAGTCAGAAAAATGAACAAAACAGTGAGCCCAAAGGCTGTAGACAGTCAGAAATAGCAAAGGATAGAAATTAATGAAATGGAAAAGAAAAAGTAGATTCTTAAAAATCAATGTGGAAAAGACAAATAACACAAAAGAAAAATACGGGCAATACAAACATGAGACATTTTAAGGGCTGATAAACATAAAGCATGCTACGACTCACTAATAATTAGGAAAATACCAATTTAACAATAATTAAATACCACTTCATAACTTTTGATCTGCAAAAATTAATGTGTATTAAAACCAAATTCTAGTAAAAATGCAAAGAAAAGGGTGGGGTATAAAACTGGGGAAAACCTTGGGAGAGCAATTTAGTACCCAATAAGGTACATGCCCTTCAGTCTAACACTCTTCTAGGTTTATCCTGGGCCGGTGGTCTCCAAAGAAAGGTGTGCCTTGGCCAGGCACGGTGGCTCATGCCTGTAATCTCAGCACTTTGGGAGGCCAAGGTGGGCGGATCACTTGGGGTCAGGAGTTCAAGACCAGCCTGGCCAACAGGATGAAACCCCATCTCTACTTAAAAAATATAAAAATTAGCCAGGCATGGTGGTGTGTGCCTGTAATCCCAGTTACTTGGGACACTGAGGCAGCAGAATTGTTTGAACCAAGGAGGCAGAAGTGGCAGTGAGCTGAGATGGCCCCACTGCACTCCAGCCTGGGTGACAGAGCAAGACTCTCGGCCCCCCACCCCTCCCCCCCGGCCAAAAAAGAAAGGTGTGCCTCAGGTACAAGATGATTACAAAGGTCAGGCATGGGGACTCACACCTTTAATCTCAGCACTTTGGGAGGCTGAGGCAGGTGAATCGCTTCAGCCCAGGAGTTTGAGACCAGTCTGAGCAACATAGTGACACTTCATCTCTACTAAAAATTTAAAAAAAAATTAGCTGGGTGTGGTGGTGCATGCCTGTGGTCCTAGCTACTCAGGAGGCTGAGGTGGGAGGATCAGTTGAGCCCAGGAGGTGGAGGCTGCAATGAGGGATGATTATACCACTGCACTTCAGCCTGGATAAGAAAGTGAGACTCTGTCTCAAAAAAAAAAAAAAAAAAAAAAAAAAAGAGCTGGGTGCAGTGGCTTACGCCTGTAATCCCAGCACTTTGGGAGGTTGAGGTGGGCAGATCACCTGAGGTCAGCAGTTTGAGACCAGCCTGACCAACATGGCGAAACCCTGTCTCAACTGAAAATGCAAAAATTAGCCGGGCATGGTGGTGGGCGCCTGTCATCCCAACTACTCAGGAGGCTGAGGCAGGAGAATCGCTTGAATCCGGGAGGCGGAGGTTGCAGTGAGCCAAGATTGCACCACTGCACTCCAGCCTGGGTGACAGAGCAAGACTCCATCTAAAAAAAACAAAAAAAAATTGATCATAGAGGTGCTGAAAAAACACATTATAATTTAAGTGTATTATATTATCTAAAAGAAGAAAAACAAGTAAGCTTTATTAATATTTAGTAAGTGGATTGACACTGGGCGTCTGTTAGACATCTTGGGTTATGTAAGACAGGTGAGGTAACTGGGTAAGGGGTCAGGAGCTTCGTATTTGGAGGGGTTGTGTGTTTTCTTTCAGTGTCCTGCGCCATGTTTGCTTTTCAGTGTTCTACACGGTTTTTATTATTATCATTATTTTATTTATTTACTAATAGTTTTGCTGTGTTGCCCAGGCTGGTCTTGAACTCCTGGCCTCAATCGATCCTCCTGCCTTGGCCTCCCAAAGTGTTGGGATCACAGGTGAGAGCCACCACACCTAGTCTCTATACAGTTTACGTATGTCCAGATAAGTGGATTTACAGATTATGCTATCTAGATATAATTTTTCCTAACTCTCCAAAGTGGACAAGGGGCTTAACCAGATTCTTGTGAATGAGCAAGATTACAGTTACAAATAATCCTAGTGCTTCACATACAAATGAGTATTACAGGTACAAACTCTTATGGTTCGGTGAGAATCCAGTGTTGAGAAGGAGTCAGCTGGCCAAGGGGTGAAAAAAATCACCACTAATCAAGAGAAGCTCATGCCATAAAGAGCATATTTTGAAGACACATGTTTGGAAATGTTTTGATCTTTAATAACTTTGTTTCTAATAAAGGTATGTGAACCATCTTTAAAAATAAAACAAAACGGGCCGGGTGCGGCGGCTCATGCCTATAATCCCAGCACTTTGGGGAGCCGAGGTGGGTGGATCACGAGGTCAGGAGATCGAGACCATCCTGGCTAACACAGTGAAACCCAGTCTCTACTAAAACTACAAAAAAATTAGCCAGACATGGTGGCAGGCGCCTGTAGTCCCAGCTACTCGGAAAGCTGAGGCGGGAGAATCGCTTGAACTGGGAGGCAGAGGTTGCAGTGAGCCGAGATCGTGCCACTGCACTCCAGCCTGGGCGACAGAGCAAGACTCTGTCTCAGAAAACGAAACAAAACCAAAAAAACTGTAAGACTATAAAGCTATACTTTTATAAATACAGACTCAAAAGTTCTTAACAACATAGTAGAAAACCAAACACAGCAACATACAATAAGCATTATATGGGAGCACCCCCTCCTTGCCTGTAGGGGGATGGAGGATGGGTGGGCTCATCTCCCAAAAAAGTTTAAAAAAAAATTTAATAACCAAGTAGGATTTATCCCAATAATAGAAGGATGTTTTAATATGAAAATCAACTAATATACTATATCAATAGAATAACAGACAAAAGCCGTAGAGTCATCTCAGCAGATGCAAAAAAAAGCATTTGAAAAAAATCCTAATATTCTTTCATGATAAAAGACTGAAGCTAGGAATAGAAGGGAGCTTCCCTCTACCTGATAAAGGATGTTTATGAAAAGGACGTTTCCTGTCCTTTTATTTTTAACTCTGCCATGCTGTATGATTAAGAGTGTTTCTTGGCTGGGCGTGGTGGCTCACGCCTGTAATCCCAGCACTTTGGGAGGTGGAGGCAGGCAAATCACAAGGTCAGGAGTTCGAGACCAGCCTGGCCAACATGGTGAAACCCCATCTCTACTAAAAATACAAAAAAATTAGCCCGGTGTGGTGGCCTGCGCCTGTAGTCCCAGCTACTCATGAGGCTAAGGCAGGAGAATTGCTTGAACCCGGGAGGCGGAGGTTGCAGTGTGCCGAGATCGCGCCATTGCACTTCAGCTCTGGGCAACAGAGCAAGACTCCGTCTCAGGAAAAAAAAAAAAAAAAAAAAAAAGAGTGTCTCTTAAGCACAGCTAGGTTTTTGGTTTGTTTTTTTTTTAATCTCATAAAATCTCTGCTTTTTTTTTCTTTTATTGTGATACATAACATTTCCCATTTTAACCATTTTCAGGTATACAAATCAGTGGCATTTAGTACGTTCACATTGTGCAATGACCGCCAGAACTTGATCTCTGCTTCTCTGGCAATTTAGTTCATTTACGTTTATTATAGTTATTTACATATATATGATGGTTATTTATATATGTGTCTACATAATTAGTTTTTATCAAGATGGGGTCTTGCCCTGTTGCCCAGGATGGTCTCGAACTCCTGGGCTCGAGTAACCCTTCTGCCTGGGCCTCCTAAAGTGCTGGGATTACAGGCGTGAGCCACTGCGCCCAGCCTATTGTGGTTATCAATGTATTTATTCTTACCATTTTATGGTATCTTATACTTTCTGTTTATCCTCTTTATTTTAAATTTTGTAATAGTTTTATTGAGGTGTAAATGACATACAATAACTGCACTTGTTTAAAGTTTTTTTTTTTTTTTTTTTTTTGAGACAGAGTCTTGCACTGTCACCCAGGCTGGAGTGCAGTGGCACAATCTCGGCTCACTGCAAGCTCCACCTCCCAGGTTCACACCATTCTCCTGCCTCAGCCTCCTGAGTAGCTGGGACTACAGCCACCCGCCACCATGCCTGGCTAATTTTTTGTACTTTTAGTAGAGACAGGGTTTCACCATGTTAGCCAGGATGGTCTCGATCTCCTGACCTCGTGATCCACCCGCCTCGGCCTTCCACTAAGTGCTGGGATTACAGGCATGAGCCACCGCACCCGGCCTTAAAGTTAAATTTAATAAGTTGTGACATATGTTTACACCCATAGAACTCACCACAATCAAAACATAATATCCTAAAAATTTCACACCTAAACATTTCCACCTTCCCCTTTGTAATACTTCTCCCTGCCTCAGTTTCCTCACCCTATCCCTCACACTAATTTGCTTTCTGTCACTAGGTAAGTTAGCATTTTCTAGAATTTTATGTAAATGGAATCAACGGTGTATAATTTGGAGGGGGTAGTTTCTTTCATCATAATTATTTTGAAATTCATTCTGTCTTCTAAAGATTGGGCATCTCTAATTCCAAAGTCTGAAACTTCTGGAGCACCATAAGTGGACAATTCCACATCTGACCTCATGTGACAGGTTGCAGTCAAAACTTTGTTTCATGCACAAAATTATTTAAAATACTATGTAAAATTGCCATCAGGCTGTTTGTATAAGGTGTAGATGAAACACACAAATTTCATAGTTAGACTTGGAGCCCTTCCCAAGATACCTCATTATATATATGCAATTATTTGAAATTTGAAACACTTCTGGTTCTAAGCATTTCAGATAAGGGATATTCAGCCTGTATTTTATTTTTCTTTTATTTGTGTGTTTTTTGTTTTTGTTTTTGAGAAGGAGTCTCACTGTGTTGCCCTGGCTGGAATGCAGTGGTGCAATCCTGGCCCACTGCAACCTCTGCCTCCTGGGTTCAAGTGATTCTCAGGCCTCAGCCTCCTGGGTAGCTGGGACTACACGTGAGCACCACCATGCCCAGCTAATTTTTATATTTTTAGTAGAGATGAGGTTTCAGCATGTTGGCCAGGCTGGTCTTGAACTCCTGACCTTAGATGATTCGCTCGCCTCAGCCTCCCAGAGTACTGGGATTACAGGCATGAGCCACCACACCTAGCCTACATGTATTTTCTCATCCTCTTTTTTTTCCCCCCTGTTTCTAGTTATATATATTTTCTTATTATTCATTTTGTTTTTCTCTGCTGGTTTGGGAGTTAGACATGCTATGCTTTTAGAGGTTATCCTTGAATTTTTTTTTTTTTTTTTTTTTGAGACACTAGCCTGTTGCCGAGGCTAGAGTGCAGTGGCGCGATCTCGGCTCACTGCAAGCTATGCCTCCCGGGTTCACGCCATTCTCCTGCCTCAGCCTCCTGAGTAGCTGGGACTACAGGCACCTGCCACCATGCCCAGCTAAATTTTTTTGTATTTTTAGTAGAGACGGGGTTTCACTGTGTTAGCCAGGATGGTCTCGATCTCCTGACCTCGTGATCTGCCCACCTCAGCCTCCCAAAGTGCTGGAATTACAGGCGTGAACCACCGCACCCAGCCAAATTTTTTTTTGTTAACCTGTAAACTAACTTGTATACCTAATCAGAAAAATCTAAAATTAGTTGAATCAATGTTCTGAGGAAAACCCTTGAGAAAATAAAGTTAGAATTTCAAGTGTCAGAATCTTTTTGACATTGAGAGTTTGTGGCTTTGTAGTGTAGAAGAATAATTCACAGACACTATTTCACTTGTATAACAAGGGAGACAGATTTTCAGATTAATTTCCAACCAAGCAAAAGCAGGATTTATATAGGAGAAAGAGGAACAAGGAGAGAGGGCAAAACCACAGAACAGTGGATTCTGTTTGCCCGTTTTTCTGTGTAAACTCTGATATTAACTCTCCTTGAGTATGCCACCCAGGGTTGGTGGATGCTCTAGAAAACACGATAGGCCCTCTGCCAGTAAGGGTTTTCAGCAACTCCAGATTCAGCCAGTCTAAATATACCCTTTCCGTCATCAGCATTTCTCAGCCTTCATCTTTTGGTCAAAACAAGCTTGTAAAGGAGTGGGTTTATTCTCATGAACTTCAGCCTCTTTGATGTGGGATAAGGCCATCTGTTGTCTTATGGTGATCTGAAGGTATTAGGGGGGAGTTCATCTATACCTGATGTCATGATTGACCTGTGAACTCTTTTTCTTTTTTTCTTTTTTTTTAGATGGAGTCTTGCTCTGTTGCCCAGGCTGGAGTGCAGTGGTGCAATCTCAGCTCACTGCAACCTCCACCTCCCTGGTTCAAGCAGTTCTCCTCAGCCTCCCAAGTAGCTGGGATTACAGGCACGTGCCACCATGCCTGGCTAATTTTTTGTATTTTTAGTAGAGACAGGGTTTCGCCACGTTAGCCAGGATGGTCTCGATCTCCTTATCTCGTGATTGCCTGCCTCGGCTTCCCAAAGTGCTGGGATTACAAGCGTGAGCCACTGCGCCCAGCGACCTGTGAACTCTTACAGAGCTGCTGTCTACTTCTAAGAGTTACCTGATTCTGGAGGCGTTTTTTTGTTTTTGTTTTTGTTTTTTAAGTGAACCCCAGGATCTCTAGTGAGACTGAATGTCCGAGTTAGGATCCTAAGCAAGGGTATACATCTAGGGCTTTCCATCAGTAGTTGTGGTTGGGAAGGCATGGGAAAATGGTGTGGTCCTCTGCAGTGTAGTTAGGCCTGACTTCCGTTGGTGTCTCTCAATAATGAGTTTTTAGTCTCTTAACTATGTATTAAGTAGAGGTAATACTCGTTTAGAAATGTTGCTTTTATCTGTTGATTATATAGCTGAGGATATAAACATTTGTTATCTGATAATTTCTACCAAGATATGAATATACCAGAGTATAATCTGTCATAGGAGAGGTCAAGCCAAGTCTTAGGTCTTTCAGTTAGAATTTCATACAATAGTACATTTCCCTTTTGAGGTGTGTATCATACTATCTTTAGTGCTAGAAGTAATACTTTAGCCAAGGAAGTTTAAGTTCTTTTGAAGCATTCATTTTTAAAAATAGCTTTAGTTCTTCTGATCTCAGAGCTATACAGATGGTTTGGACCAAGAGGTTTTAGTTTAATGAACATGCTTTGCATATTTGCAAAGGATTTTACCTATAAAGTGAGTCATCATTAGAGTCTTGCAGTGGTACGGGGGAAAGATCCATAAGCTTTTGTTGTTGTTGTTGTTGTTTTTAATAGAGATGGGCTTTTTACCTTGTCACCCAGACTGGTCTCAAACTCCTGGGCTCAAGCAATATGCCCACCTCGGCCTCCCAAAGTGCTGGGGTTACAGGCTTGAGCCACCATGCTTGGCCAGTCCATACACTTCTGTTGAGAGTTATGGCATTGGTCTTCTGGCAAGGGAAGACTTAATTTAACTGGTAAACTTATAGACTATTCCAAAAACATATTCAAACATTTTAAGCAGTGAAAATGAAATTTATTTATAAATGTTCAAATGGTAGATTATGGTAATTACATATGAGTTTTCAAAAATGTTGAGTCTTTCTGGAAAGATTTATTCTTCAGTATCTGTGCAAAGTTTGAAGTAATTTGTCTTTGCCATTTGGTTTGTATTTTGTTACATAAATACATACTCAAGTCTGGAGATGGTTTCAGGCAACATCCAGTAGCCTAAGACCATTTCAAGGTAGCTGGTGATCTTTTTCTGTTTTGTGGGGACCTTTTTTGTAATGAACATTTTTTTAAAATTCAGAATTTAGATTAATCGGTTGTCAAGAGAGGAGAGAAAGGGATAAAACAGTTTAGGAATAGTAAAAAAGAAAAAAATGTTTTTATATATTTGGGGGAACTGATTCATTGATTAGTTGGTCAGTCTGGAGAAAGCAGCTGGTATCAAAGAAAATAAGTTGTTTGTGGATTCTTTGGAAAACTGTAGATGTTAGCTTTGTAGCAAAATGACAGGTTGGTTTTTTTTTGTTTTGTTTTATTTTGTTTTGTTTTTTTGGAGACTGAGTCTTGCTCTGTCACCCCGGCTTAAGTGCAGTGGCATGATTGTGGCTCACTGCAGCCTTCTCTGCCTCCCAAGTTTGAGTGATTCTCGTGCCTCAGCCTCCTAAGTAGCTGGGACTACAGGCGTGCACCACCATGCCTGGCTAATTTTTGTACTTTTAGTAGAGATGGGGTTCCACCATGTTGCCTAGGCTGGTCTTGGATTCCTGACATCAAGTGATCTACCATGCCTAGCTGACAGGTTGTTTCTATTAATATGTCTACAGTGGCCTGGTTAGTACTCTGTCTTATTAGAGATGGCTATGGTTATGGTTCACTGTGCCCTCTAGGTCATTGTTGTAGAGCATAACTTGGACCCAGGAGCTGCTGGAGGAAAAGCGGAAGTTGATGGGAGGAAGAAGCCTTAGAGGTGGGGAGGGGCTGATCTGTCATCTTCTCCCATGTCTGTCGGCAGGGCACCCACCACAGATGAGGACAAGAAGGCAGCCGAGAAGAAACGGGAGGACAAAGCTAAGAAGCAGCACGACAGGAAATCCAAGCGCCTGGCTGAGGAGGAGGAGGACAATGAAGGCGGGGAGTGGGAAAGGGTCCGGGGCGGAGTGCCGTTGGTTAAGGTGAGGGTTTCAGAGGTAAAATGAATTGGGGAACAGTTTGGGAGGACATAAAGGTCCCCTTGTGGGGAAAAGGCAAGGACAGTTTCCCGCTGGCATGCACATGACGGGATATGTACTGATACAGGAGAAGCAAAAAATGTTTGCCAAGGGAACTGAGATCACCCATGCTGTTGTTATCTAGAAACTGAATGAGATCCTACAGGCATGAGGCCAGAAGGGAACTGATCGGTAAGATTCGTGGGCCTGGGCAGTGGGATTGCAGGGTGGCAGAGGGTGGAGGTTGGGGGAAGGGATTGTTGGAAGGGTCTGTGTGTGGCTGTAGTAGAGGGAATTGTATGCTTGGGGCATCCCCGTCCATTATCTGCTGTTTACTCTTCTTGTGACTTAAAACCAATCACTTAATGTTTTGGGTCTGTTTTCCCATCTATACAATGAGATAATGTTCTCCTCTTTTTTTTTTTTTTGTTTGAGATGGAGTCTCCTTGTTGCCCAGGCTGGAGTGCACTGGCACGATCTCGGCTCACTGCAACCTTTTTGCCTTCTGGGTTCAACCGATTCTCCTGCCTCAGCCTCCTGAGTAGCTGGGATTACAGGAACCCGCCACCATCCCTGGCTGATTTTGTACTTTTAGTAGAGATGGGGTTTCACCATGTCTCGAACTCCTGACTTCAAGTGATCCGCCTGCCTCAGCCTCCCAAAGTGCTGGGATTACAGGCATGAGCTACCACACATGGCTTTTTTTTTTTAAGATTAAAAAAGTAAGAGTGTTTACCTTCTTTAGTTATTAGGTAACAGAGGATGGTGGTAGGTGTGAAGCATTTCACAGCATTCCAGGATGGTTGGGATTATTGTTGCTTCTGTTTGGAATTTATAAAGGAGAAGCAGGGATATGGGTGATGAGGAGGGCGTGTTATCTGAAGAGGGCATGCTGGGAGAGACTTTGTGATTTGTCTCCAAAGCCTGACCCAGCTCTCTGGCCCTCTAATGCTGCCCAGATTGAGCTGCTGCAACTGCTGGTTCAGATTGCAGCAGAAAACAACCTGGGAGAGGGCGTCATTGTCAAGATCAAGTTCAATATCATCGCCTCTCTCTATGACTACAACCCCAACCTGGCAACCTACATGAAGGTGAGAGCAGTGAAGAGGCTCATCTCAGGGCATCGCTGGTGGGTTGGGGGAAGAAGGTACCTAGCATCTTAAGACTCAGGGGCTATGGAGGCAGTCTTGGTGGTGGAAGGCCCCATGATTCCTGCTGAAGGGGGAGGCATCCGCTTACTCTACCTTCACACCTCTGACTCTGATGTGGCCTGAAATCTTGGCAGCCAGAGATGTGGGGGAAGTGCCTGGACTGCATCAATGAGCTGATGGATATCCTGTTTGCAAATCCCAACATTTTTGTTGGAGAGAATATTCTGGAAGAGAGTGAGAACCTGCACAACGCTGACCAGGTAAAGGGAGGAGTTGGCAGGATAACTGGAGGTGTGTATTTTATGCTTTGGGAAGGCTCAGTGGGACCCGAGGGTTGAGGTTTGAGACTGAGATCTGGGCTAATTTGTTGACTCCTCCTTCGCCTTCCTTTTCAGCCACTGCGTGTCCGTGGCTGCATCCTAACTCTGGTGGAATGAATGGATGAAGAATTTACCAAAATAATGCAAAATACTGACCCTCACTCCCAAGGTGAGCCTGAGCAAGCGTGGGCTTTGCTGAGAGGAAAATTGTGGGGAATATTACTAGGTTTAGAGCTTTGTGAGGATTATACTAAGTCAGAGTGCTTGAAAAGCCAGCCTTTCAACTTACCTAGCGTTCACACGGAAGGGCCTGATGAGATGCTGGCTCCCAGTCCCATCGTTTCTGATTCCATAGGTCTGAGTGGGGCCTGAGAACCTGCACCTCTAGCCTGCTCCCAGGTTGCTGGTCTCAGGGCTATACTTTGAGAACCTTTGGGGTAAGGCATCTATTCACTTCTCTTGTTTAGCTTGGATGAGAGGCATTGGGGTGTGAAAGTGCAGCATAGTTTACTCAGTAAAAGTGTGAATGTGCCCATCAAGTCAAGGGTATAGTGATTAACAAGGCAGCCAAAAGCTTACCTTTTGTGCTGGATGGAGAAAGGCAGTTTGAAAAATAATAGTAGTAAGATATGGCCGGGCGTGGTGGCTCACGTCTGTAATTCCAGCTCTTTGGGAGGCCGAAGCAGGCGGATCCCGAGGTCAGGAGATCGAGACCATCCTGGCTAACACGGTGAAACCCCATCTCTACTAAAAATACACACACACACACACAAAAAAAATTAGGCGTGGTGCTGGGCACCTATAGTCCCAGCTACTTGGGAGGCTGAGGCAGGAGAATGGCATGAACCCAGGAGGCGGAACTTGCAGTGAGCCGAGATCACACCCCTGCACTCCAGCCTGGGCGACAGAGCAAGACTCCATCTCAAAAAAAAAAAAAAAAAGTATGATATTAAGATAATTCTGGGCCAGGTGCAGTGGCTCACGCCTGTAATCCTAGCACTTTGGGAGGCCGAGGTGGGTGAATCACCTGAGGTCAGGAGTTTGAGACCAGCCTGGCCAACGTGGCAAAACCCTGGCTCTACTCAAATACAAAAATTAACCAGGCATGGTGGCAGGTGCCTGTAAATCCCAGCTATGTGGGAGGCTGAGGCAGGAGAATCCCTTGAGCCCAGCGGGCCAGAGGTTGCAATGAGCTGAGATCACACCACTGCACTCCAGCCTGGGCGAAAGAGTGAAACTCCATCTCAAAAAATAATAATAATAATTCTAGATGATATAAAGTTCAGAGTTAAACTAGGGCCCTGTGGTAAGAAGTGGCTGGAGGGGTGGCTGCTGTAGCTAACAGCTGGAGAAAGCACCCTTAAGTAGGGACCACCTGAGGTGAGATCCAATGAGGAGGAGTTAGGGGAAGAATCAGCTGAAGACAGCGCCTGACAGGAGGAGCAGAGAGCGAGCTTGATGTTCCAGGAGTAAAAAGGCCAGTGGGACTCCAGCACAGGAAGCCAGAGGGAGAATCGTGGGAGACCAGGCAAGGGCCAGGCCTGGCAGACCCTTATTGGCAGAGGTTGGCAGTTGGGATTTTTTTCCTAAGCTGTGGGACTGGAAGGTTCTGGGTCCTGGGAGTGGGAGATGGCCTTTCTGGGGCACACTGACTAGACTTTTCTGACGGGTGCAGAAGAGGGACGGGTTGATTGGAATGAGTGGGAACAGATGGGAAAGCCTGGCTGCCCAGCTGAGACAAGGGTGGGTGCTCTCCCTGCCAGAGTACATGGAGCACTTGAAGGATGAGGCCCAGGTGTGTGCCATCATCGAGCGTGTGCAGCGCTACCTGGAGGAGAAGGGCACTACCGAGGAGGTCTGCCGCATCTACCTGCTGCGCATCCTGCACACCTACTACAAGTTTGATTACAAGGCCCAACAGCGGCAGCTGACCCCGCCTGAGGGCTCCTCAAAGGTGAGCACGTGGCAGTCATGGCAGAGGGGAATGGGTGTGTCCACCTGTCCTCCACTTCTGTCAGGACTTGACAGCAAATCTGTTACTCTCTAGACTTCCGCAGGTGGCGCAGGGAGGGAAACTGAGGTATTAGAATGAGACTGGATAGAGTCTCATCTTTAGTTGCTAGAGCCTGTGCCTTTTAAAGCTGGATCTCCTTTGCAAATAACCTCCCTTCCTCCCCAGTCTGAGCAAGACCAGGCAGAAAATGAGGGCGAGGACTCGGCTGTGTTGATGGAGAGACTGTGCAAGTACATCCACGCCAAGGACCGCACAGACCGGATCCGCACATGCGCCATCCTCTGCCACATCTACCACCATGCTCTGCATTCCCGCTGGTACCAGGCCCGCGACCTCATGCTCATGAGCCACTTGCAAGACAACTTTCAGCATGCAGACCCGCCAGTGCAGGTAGGATGGGGAGGCCTTGGAGGTGAAGGAGTTGCCAGGCCCCTGGCCTCTTGGCAAACTGGCTTAACCAGAACAGCCACCTGTCTGGCCGGTGCAAATTTAAGTAGACACTTGGTCTTTCCCAGTTGCCAGCATCCTGCAGTCCTCCTGCATGTAAACACATAATTTCGTGTCAAAAAAAAAAAATTATCCAGGCTTGGTAGTGCTTGAGCCCAAGAGGCAGAGGTTCCAGTGAGCCGAGGTTGTGCCACTGCCCTCCAGCCTGGGTAATGGAGCAAGACTGTTAAAAAAAAAAAAAAGCTGTGTCTGGAAGTGTAGATCATGTAAAAGTATATTTGAGGCAACTAGGAAATGTTTATGTGTAGAGCACCTGGTGAACCTGTCTGGGGGTAATGCTGGTTTTTAAACAGCCCTCCTGTTTGTGTTTTTATTCTATGGTATGAACATATCACTGTGTCTGTTTTCCTCTTGGCGGACACCCAGTTTATTTCCAGTTTTTGGCTCTAATGTATGAAGCTGCTGTGAACATTCTTGTAAGAAACTCAAAAGTGGTTATACCATTTTACACTCCTGCTAGTGTTTGGGAGTTCCTTGTCAACTTTTGGTGGTGTTGGTCTTTTTTTGAGAGGGAGTCTCGCTCTGTCGCCAAGGCTGGAGTGCAGTGGTGCAATCTTGGCTCACTGCAACTGCCACCTCCCAGGATCAAGCAATTCTACCTCAGCCTCCCGTGTAGCTGGGATTACAGGTGCCCGCCACCACTTCCGACTAATTTTTGTAATTTAGTAGAGATAGGGTTTCACCATGTTGGCCAGGCTGGTCTCAAACTCCTGACCTCAAGTGATCTGCCTGCCTCAGCCTCCCAAAGTGCTGAGATTACAGGAGTGAGCCATCATGCCGGTGGTGGTATTGGTCTTTTAAACTTTTTTTTGTTTTTGTTTTTTGAGGCAGGGTCTTGCACTGTCACCTAGACTGAGTGTAGTGGCATGATCATGGCCCGCAGTAGCCTCAAATTCCCAGGTTCAAGTGATCCTCCCACCTCAGCCTCCATAGTAGCTGGGACTACAGGCATGTGCCACCATAGCTGGGACTACAGGCATGTGCCACCATGCCTGGCTAATTTTTTATTTTTTGTAGAGACAGGGTCTCACTATGTTGCTCAGGCTGGTCTCAAAGATCTTTTAGGGGTGTGTGTGTGTGTGTGTGTGTGTGTGTGTGTGTGTGTCTCTTTTAGGGGGTGTGTGTGTATCTTTTAGGGGTTGTGTGTGTGTGTATCTTTTAGGGTGTGTGTGTGTGTGTATCTTTTAGGGTGTGTGTGTGTGTGTATATCTTTTAGGGTGTGTGTGTGTGTGTGTGTGTATCTTTTAGGGTGTGTGTGTGTGTGTGTGTGTGTGTGTGTGTGTGTGTGTTTTGAGACAGAGTCTCGCTCTGTTGCCCAGGCTGGAGTGCAGTGGTGCAATCTTGGCTCACTACAACCTCCATCTCCCAGGTTCAAGCCATTCTCCTCCCTCACCATCCCATGTAGCTGGGATTATAGGCACGTGCCACCACACCAGGCTAATTTTTGTATATTTAATAGAGACAAGATTTCACTATGTTGGCCAGGCTGGTCTTGAACCTCAGGTGACCCACCCACCTCAGCCTCCCAAAGTGCTGGGATTACAGGCGTGAGCCACCGCAACCGGCCACTCAAAGGTCTTTTAAATTTTAATTGGTTGTCTAATGGTATCTCATTGTGGTGTTAGTTTGCATTTCCCTGGTGACTATTGATATTGGCTACTTTTTTACTTTTTTATGTTTATTGGCCATTTATCTTTCATGAAATAATAAATATCTAGTCAGTTCTTGCCCATTTAAAACAATTGGATTGTTCACTTTATTGAGTTGTAGGAGTGCCTTATCTATCCTGGATAGCTAGTCCTGTGTCAGAATTTTTTTTTTTTTTTTTTTTTTTGGAGACGGAGTCTCGCTCTGTTGGCAGGCTGGAGTGCAGTGGTGCGATCTTGATGACTCACTACAACCTCTGCTTCCTAGGTTCAGGCAATTCTCCTGCCTCAGCCTCCCGAGTAGCTGGGACTACAGGCGCCCACCACCATGCCCAGCTAATTTTTTTTATTTTTTAGTATCCGTGTTGGCCAGGATGGTCTCGATCTCTTGACCTCATGATCCGCCCGCCTCACCCTCCCAAAGTGCAGGGATTACAGGCATGAGCCACTGCACCCGGCCCAGTTTTTTCTTTTATAGTAATTATTTTCTGTATCCTGTCTCAAAAACCTTTGCCTAACTGAAATTCGTGAAGACTTTTTACATTTCTCTCTTTTTTTTTTTTTTGTAAGTTGCTATGGGTGTTAGCTTTTACATTTAGTCTTATAGTTGGTCTAGGTTTGATTTTTGCATCTGGTGAGGTTGGGATCAGGGTTTCTTTTTCCTCCATATGGATACCTAGTTGTTCTAGCATCATTTGTAGAAAAGACTTCCTTTCCCCTATTGTATTGCTTTGGTGTCTTTGTGGAAAACAATATGAAAAACCACATTACCTATAAGAGTAGGTGTTTTTCAGGTCATTCCCTCTGTCCCATTCATTTACCTTTTTGTCTGTCCTTATGCAAGTCCCATACTATCTTCATTGCTGTGCAACATAGCAAAACCCTGTCTCTACAAAAAATACAGAAACTAGTCAGGCATAGTGGTGCACGCCTGTAGTCCCACCTACTCAGGAGGCTGAGGTAGGAGGATTGCTTGAGCTCAGGAGGTCGAGGCTGCAGGAGCCACGATCATGCCACTGCACTCTAGCCTGGGCAACAGAGCAAGACTGTCTCAAAAAGAAAAGAAATACCCAGTTACTTCTCCTTCATTCTATTCATATAATGAATAACTATGAGTTCATTATTGTGTGTTTTTTGTTTTTTGAAAAAGGGTGTCACTCTGTCACCCAAGCTGGAGTGCAGTGGCACGATCTTGGCTCACTGCAATCTCTGCCTCCCAGCCTCAAGCAATTCTCCTGCCTCAGCCTCTCGAGTAGCTGGGATTACAGGTGCACATCACCACTACCCGGCTAACTTTTGTATTTTTAGTAGAGACGGGGTTTCACCATGTTGGGCAGGCTGCTCTTGAACTCCTGACCCCACGATCCACCCACCTCGGCCTCCCAAAGTGCTGGGATTACAGGCATGAGCCACCATGCCCAGCCGAGTTCATTACATTTTTATACCAACCTTTTATTCCTGAAGTATATCCAGTTTGGTCCTGTATATTGTCTCTTTTATATTATATATTGCTGGATTCTGTCGCTAACATTTTTAAGGCTTTTTGCATGTAAGCTTATGACTGGTATTGATCTCCACATTTTTGTTGTTATGACTACACTTAGCCTTTTCCCCCAAGATTTGTACCACTTACCGTCTCCCCTGTCTTAATTAGTGCCAAGTCCCTCTTCCCAGTTGCTTAGACCAGAAACCTTGGAGTCATTCTTGATTCGAACTTTTCCCTCATATACTGTATCTGATTCCCCAGCCATTCCTGTTCACAGTCCATGATGAGAACACTTCTGTCACTTCAGCTTGTACCCTCTGCTCTCAGCCACCATCATCTGCCTTTGTGTCACTTCAGTCCCTTTGTTCTGTTCATAATACAGATTAACCCTGTTCAGTTATGTCAGATCATATTACCTGTTTGCTCAAAACCTTCCCATGGTTTCTTGTCTTAAAACTCATAACAAGGCCAGGCACGGTGGCTCACACTTGTAATCCCAGCACTTCGGGAGGCCGAGGCGGGTGGATCACGAGGTCAAGAGATCGAGACCATCCTGGCTAACACGGTGAAACCCTGTCTCTACTAAAAATACAAAAAATTAGCCGGGCGTGGTGGCGGGTGCCTGTAGTCCCAGCTACTCGGAGAGGCTGAGGCAGGAGAATGGCGTGATCCCGGGAGGCAGAGCTTGCAATGAGCCAAGATCACGCCGCTGCACTCCAGCCTGGGTGACAGAGTGAGACTCCATCTCCAAAAAAAAAAAAAAAAAAAAAACTCATAAATGGCTGGTGCTCGCCCATCCCCCAGCTTGTGGTGGCATCTTTTCCCAGCCCTAGCTGTGTCGCGCCCCTTGTTTCTTGAATATGCCTGGCCCGGGTCTTCCACAGGATCACTGCGTTTATTTTTCCTTTTTATAGGATATTCTTTCCCCAGATGCCTGCATGACTTGCTCTCTCTTTAGGTCTTTATTCAAACATTCTTTCCCAATGAGGCCTTCTGTAGTTATATGAACATTTGAGCCTCCACCACTGCGCAGACTGCCTTCCTGGCTCCGTCCTCTGCTTTATTTTTCTTCTCAGCATGAGTCACCATCCTCGTAGTGCAGCTCTCTTGCCCACCACACCCCACCCCTAGACATAAGCTCCCTGCAGACTGGGGACTTGTCTATTTTGCTCTCCCTCCCCAGCCTAGTGCTCAGCACATAGTAGGCACTTGAAGTAGATTTGTTTAGTTTTGTTTTTGTTTTTTATCTTTAGCGATGGGGTATCTCCATGTTGCTCAGGCCCATCTTGAACCCCTGGGCTCAAGTGATCCTCCCACCTTAGCCTCCCAAAGTGCTGGGATTACAGGTGTGAGCCACTGCACCCGGCTTAGTTATGGAATAAATGAAGACTTGTCTTGCAGCTGTCATCTCTGAGTGCATTATGACCCTTTGCCCCCAGATCCTTTACAACCGCACCATGGTGCAGCTGGGCATCTGTGCCTTCCGCCAAGGCCTGACCAAGGACGCACACAACGCCCTGCTGGACATCCAGTCGAGTGGCCGAGCCAAGGAGCTTCTGGGCCAGGGCCTGCTGCTGCGCAGCCTGCAGGAGCGCAACCAGGAGCAGGAGAAGGTGGAGCGGCGCCGTCAGGTCCCCTTCCACCTGCACATCAACCTGGAGCTGCTGGAGTGTGTCTACCTGGTGTCTGCCATGCTCCTGGAGATCCCCTACATGGCAGCCCATGAGAGCGATGCCCGCCGACGCATGATCAGCAAGCAGTTCCACCACCAGCTGCGCGTGGGCGAGCGACAGCCCCTGCTGGGTGAGTGTGGAGCTCCAGGGTTCAGCAGGCTGCCTCGCTCCCTGATTACACATAAGGATTAAGAGAAGTGAAGGGAGTAACTCTCCCACCACTCGACTCCATCTGATTTAATGACACCTCCTCTGCCTGGCACTGTGCTAAGTGTTTTACAAATAATTATTTAATCTGCATTAGTAATAACCCTATGCCGGTAGGTACTAGTAATACCCTTTTTCCCAGTGGAGAAACTGAGGCACAGAGAAGTTAAGTGACTTGCCCGAGTTTAATGCAGCTCATGTGTACCTCTGATCTTTCTTTCCCTTTTCTTCCCTTCATGTACATTATATTCCAGCCAAACCAGCTATCATAGAGCCTTATCGTTCAAGAGGCTAACGTTGATTCCTTTGGCCCCTTTTGAAAGACAGATCCTGCAGGGTTGCAGTGAGTGGTGACTCACTGGAAAGGAATTGAGCTGCGCCCTTTCTGTGACATTGGCCCACAGGAGGGCTTGACGAGTGAGCTGAGCCCAGTGTCCACAGCCACATCCCCCTACAGATTTGTCCTCTCCTGGTCATGTATATGTTTGGGCTAAAGGGCAAGTTCCCTTAGGCACATTTTGTTTGGCTTATGTAGTGAGATTTACTTTGTGGGGAAATTTCCCATGAAAATCGGAATTTTCATGTCTTAGAATATTGGCAATCTGTCGCTCCTGGCCCTGCCTTCCTGCAGAGCTAGCCTTGGCTGGAGCTGAAGTAGCAGCGATGGGAAAGGGCTGTCTGCTTCTCCACAGTCCCTGCCTCTCAATTTCTCCCTACAGTGGTTCCAAAAGCCAGTTTCCATCAGCCCTGCACTGTTGTTCGGCCTATAGAGAAATATTCTTTGAGCTCCTAAACTTGCCTTTTTCTTTCTTTTTTTTTTCTTTTTTCTTTTTTTGAGACGGAGCCTCACTGTTGCCCAGACTGGAGTGCAGTGGCACAGTCTCAGCTCACTGCAACCTCCACCTCCTGGGTTCAAGTGATTCTGCTGCCTCAGCCTCTCGAGTAGCTGAGACTACAGGCCCCCGCCACCATGTCCAGCTAATTTTTTGTATTTTTAGTAGAGATGGGGTTTCTTCATGTTGGCCAGGCTGGTCTCGAATTCCTGACCTCAGGTGGCCCGCCCACCTCGGCTTCCCAAAGTGCTGGGATTACAGGTGTGAGCCACCGCGCCCAGACCAACCTTGCCTTTTGCAAGTGTTAATATGGTTAAAATGGAGGTTCATCCAGGAGGGCTGTGTGCCTCTCCTTACACTCTTACACTTAGCCCCACTCCTATGGTTCCATTTGGACCTGATCCCCGTTCGCATTGAGCTTGCCGTTCTTGCTGTGGAGTCTGCGTGTTTGTGTTTCACTGTCTGCCACCCATTTCTAGCCGTAGAACTTTTGCACTTTGTCTACCCTGAATTCCAGTTACTATGGCGTACCATGTCTTACCTTCCTGGCTTGTCTTAGGATTGTATTTGGGGGCCTGAGTTCATAATTAATATATAAACTTGTGATTTTAGAGATAATTTTGACCGGGGCTAAGTTTTTTAAGGAAAAGAAGTGAGCTGCTTGGAAGAATAATAAGCTGGCAACAGTGTAATTGATGCATGGGAATGGCACCATTCATGAAGGTGATGTGAGTGAGGAAGGGTTGGTAAATTCCATTCCAGTTGAGCTGGAAGAGGTGGTTTTGTTTTGTTTTGTTTTGTTTTTTGAGACAGAGTCTCGCTCTGTAGCCCAGGCTGGAGTGCAGTGGCAAGATCTCAGCTCACTGCAAATTCTGCCTCCTGGGTTCAAGCAATTTTCCTGCCTCAGCCTCCCGAGTAGTTGGGATTACAGGCGTGTGCCACTATGCCTGGCTAATTTTTGTATTTTTAGTAGAGACGAGGTTTTGCCATGCTGGCCAGGCTGGTCTCCAACTCCTGACCTCAGATGATCCGCCTCCCAAAGTGCTGGGATTATTACAGGTGTGAGCCACCACGCCTGGCTGGAAGAGGTGTTTTTAGGTCAAGGAAGCTTACGAGAATCTGATGAAAGCCATGGGCCTTTTTCCTAGGAAGAATGTACATGAGGACATGTGCACAATTTGTCAACATTTTTGAGGGTTTCGGCAGTCCCCTGAAGTGCATCTATAGACTGATTGAGTTCAAACATTTGTGCAGATGGAGTGGCTTGGGCGACTACGTGGCTGTTTGGTGGAGAGGCGGGGAGAGTCTCTAGTATGGTTTGCTCCTCCAGCCTCTGTTCCTCCTTAAAGAGTGCTAATGGAACTTGTCCCAAGTTCCCTAGGCCCTGCCTCATTCCCACCGTTTCAGGTCCCCCTGAGTCCATGCAGGAACATGTGGTCACTGCCTCCAAGGCCATGAAGATGGGTGACTGGAAGGCCTGTCACAGTTTTATCATCAATGAGAAGATGAATGGGAAAGTGTGGGACCTTTTCCCCGAGGCTGACAAAGTCCGCACCATGCTGGTTAGGTGAGCAGACAGAGAGGCCATGATGGGTCGGGGAAGAAGAGACTGGTTGGTCCCCTTCCCTGAGGCCCTGTTGTGTCTTCTGTCCCCTCTTCCCACAGGAAGATCCAGGAAGAGTCACTGAGGACCTACCTCTTCACCTACAGCAGTGTCTATGACTCCATTAGGTAGGCGGGGCCCTGGGGACACAGAAGGGCCCCAGCCTTGTGGGCAAGTGTCCTGACTGCCCCTGCCCTCTGCCTTCTTTCTTCCCAGCATGGAGACACTGTCAGACATGTTTGAGCTGGATCTGCCCACTGTGCACTCCATCATCAGCAAAATGATCATTAATGAGGAGCTGATGGTAGGGGCCGGGGTGGGAAGCGGGCAGGTGGAGCCATGGAGGGATTGGAGCGGAGGGGCCTGATCTGTGTCGTGTCCCCTCCTCTGCCTTGGCGCCTGTCAGGCCTCCCTGGACCAGCCAACACAGACAGTGGTGATGCACTGCACTGAGCCCACTGCCCAGCAGAACCTGGCTCTGCAGCTGGCCGAGAAGCTGGGCAGCCTGGTGGAGAACAACGAACGGGTGTTTGACCACAAGCAGGGCACCTACGGGGGCTACTTCCGAGGTGAGTACTTCGGCTCCTCTCCTTGCCCAGCTCCTGGTGCCCTCACCGCCTCTCACCTGGCATTCCCTGCCCTTCCTTCCCATCTCTCTCCTACAGACCAGAAGGACGGCTACCACAAAAACGAGGGCTACATGCGCCGCGGTGGCTACTGCCAGCAGCAGTCTCAGACAGCCTACTGAGCTCTCCACTCTGTTTCCCGCCTAGGCCATCCAACCTTGAAGTCCTAAACCACACCTCAGTCACTAAAGGTCTGTTTAAAGTTGTTCTGGTTGATTGCTTGTTGCCACAAAGGTGTGTTGAGCCCATTCATTTGCTGATTATATTTCTGAGCTGCTACCACATGACAGACACAAGGCTCAGATGAAGAGGTGAATTGAACACGTTCCTGACCTCAAAGAGCCTGCTGCTTTTTGACATTTAACAGAAAATTATAGTAACATAAGTTATAATGGGTGTTTTAAAAGGCCAGTCGCAGTGGCTCATGCCTGTAATCCCAGCACTTTAGGAGGCCCAGGTGGGCAGATCACAAGGTTGGGAGTTTCAGACCAGCCTGGCCAACATAGTGAAACCCCCTCTCTACTAAAAATACAAAAATTAGCCGGGCATGGAGGCACATGCCTGTAGTCCCAGCCGCTTGGGAGGCTGAGGCAGGAGAATCGCTTGAACCCATGAGGTGGAGGTTGCAGTGAGCCAAGATCACACCACTGCTCTCCAGCCTGGGCAACAAAGCGAGACGCCGTCTCAAAAAGAAAGTCACAGATGTATTGAGGATGTGACCGGGGGTGGAACATCAGGAAGACATAGTGGAGACAGTAGTGACAGTTGGACCCTGAGGGTTCACCAGGCAGGGAGAAGGGAGAGCTGGTCTAGACCAGCGTGGATGCACTGTTACCTGTTCATAACAAGACAGGTGCCATCAGTAAGAGGGTGCATTGAGAGACTGGGCCTTTGCTCTGATATCTAAGCATGTGGTTGTTTTCTGATCATTTAAGTTTATTGTGTTTTTTGTTTGCTTGTTTTTTGTTTGTTTGTTTTTGAGACAGAGTCTCACTCTGTCACCCAGGCTGGAGTGCAGTGGCGTGATCTCAGCTCACTGCAAGCTCCGCCTCCCGGGTTCACACCATTCTCCTGCCTCAGCCTCCCAAGTAGGTGGGACTACAGGTGCCCAACACCACGCCTGGCTAAATTTTTGTATTTTTTTTTTTTTTTAGTAGAGACGGGGTTTTGCCATGTTAGCCAGGATGGTCTCCATCTCCTGACCTCATGATCCACCCGCCTCCACCTCCCAAAGTGCTGGGATTACAGGCGTGAGCCACCGCGCCCGGCCTTATTGTGTTTTACATAAATATGGGTCCACAGCAGATTGGATTTTTTTTTAAGACATGGGATCTTGCTGTGTTGCCCAGGCTGGTCTTGAACTCCTGGACTCAAGCAATCCTCCCACCTCAGCCTTCTAAGTAACTGGGACTACAGGGATGCATCACCATGCCTGGTCTAGATTGGAAATTTTTTTTAAATGATCCTTTACCACATTTGAGAAGCACTGATGTAGGCAGAGGGGAAAAGTGCAAGCTCAAAGGGTTGGAGAAGTGAGATAGTGGCATGATTAGTGTAACGCACGTGTGGAGCATGTGCAGGAGATGCACTGGAGACTTACCTGGGCCGTCTCTTAAAACTTTCAATGCTCTGGGTTTTTATAAACAAATTCACAGCTGGGGCTGGGCGCAGTGGCTCACACCTGAAATCCGAGCACTGTGGGAGGCCGAGGCAGGACAATCACTTGAGGCCAGTAGCAGGGCACAAAATTTTTTTTTTTTTTTTTTTTTTTTTTTTTTTTTTTTTAGTATTTATTGATCATTCTTGGGTGTTTATTGGAGAGGGGGATTTGGCAGGGTCATAGGACAATAGTGGAGGGAAGGTCAGCCGATAAACGTGAACAAGGGTCTCTGGTTTTCCTAGGCAGAGGGCCCTGCGGCCTTCCGCAGTGTTTTTATCCCTGGGTACTTGAGATTAGGGAGTGGTGATGACTGTTAACGAGCACGCTGCCTTCAAGCATCTGTTTAACAAAGCACATCTTGCACCGCCCTTAATCCATTTAACCCTGAGTGGACACAGCATATGTTTCAGAGAGCACGGGGTTGGGGGTAAGGTTATAGATTAACAGCATCCCAAGGCAGAAGAATTTTTCTTAGTACAGAACAAAATGGAGTCTCCTATGTCTACTTCTTTCTACACATGCACAGTAACAATGTGATCTCTCTCTCTTTTCCCCACATTTCCCCCTTTTCTATTTGACAAAACTGCCATCGTCATCATGGCCCATTCTCAATGAGCTGTTGGGTACACCTCCCAGACGGGGTGGCAGCCGGGCAGAGGGGCTCCTCACCTCCCAGATGGGGCGGCCGGGCAGAGGTGCCCACCTCCCGGACAGGGTGGTGGCTGGGTGGGGGGCTGCCCCCCACCTCCCTCCCGGACGGGGCGGCTGGCCGGGTGGGGGCTGCCCCCACCTCCCTCCCGGACGGGGCGGCTGGCCGGGCGGGGGGGCTGACCCCCCCCACCTCCCTCTTGGACGGGGCGGCTGGCCTGGAGGGGGCTGACCCCCACCTCCCTCCCGGACGGGGTGGCTGCCGGGTGGAGGGGCTCCTCACTTCTCAGACGGGGCGGTCACCAGGCAGAGGGTCTCCTCACTTCTCAGACAGGGTGGCCGGGCAGAGACGCTCCTCACCTCCCAGACGGGGTCACGGCCGGGCAGAGGCACTCCCCACATCTCAGATGATGGGCGGCCTGGCAGAGACGCTCCTCACCTCCCAGATGGGATGGCGGCCGGGCAGAGACGCTCCTCACTTTCCAGACTGGGCAGCCAGGCAGAGGGGCTCCTCACATCCCAGACAATGGGCGGCCAGGCAGAGACGCTCCTCACTTCCCAGATGGGGTGGCGGCCGGGCAGAGGCTGCAATCTCGGCACTTTGGGAGGCCAAGGCAGGCGATTGGGAGGTGGAGGTTGTAGCAAGCCGAGATCACGGCACTGCACTCCAGCCTGGGCACCATTGAGCACTAAGTGAATGAGACTCCGTCTGTAATCCCAGCACCTCGGGAGGCTGAGGCTGGCGGATCACTAGCGGTTAGGAGCTGGAGACCGGCCCGGCCAACACAGCGAAACCCCGTCTCCACCAAAAAAATACGAAAACCAGTCAGGCGTGGTGGCGCGCGCCTGCAATCGCAGGCACTCAGCAGGCTGAGGCAGGAGAATGAGGCAGGGAGGTTGCAGTGAGCCGAGATGGCAGCAGTACAGTCCAGCTTCCGCTCGGCATCAGAGGGAGACTGTGGAAAGACAGGGAGAGGGAGACTGTGGGGAGGGGGAGGGAGAGGGAGAGGGAGAGCCTGTTTCTAATAAATATACAAAATCAGCAAGGCATGGTGGCACATGCCTGTAATCCCAGCTACTTGGGAGGGTGAAGCAGGAGAATCGCTTGAACCCAGGAGGCAGAGGTTGCAGTGAGCTGAGATCGTGCTATTGCACTCCAGCCTGGGCAACAAGAGTGAAACTCCATCTCAAAAAAAAAAAAAAAAAAAAAACACGAAAATAAAACGGCGTTTAGAGTTGAAAGCTTCGCCTTCCTCTCTGGATGGTGAGTCCTCACTCTCCCAGCAGCCCACGCCTCTGCCTCGAACCTCCATGGCTCCCAAGAGTCTGGATAAAGCTAAGGAGTCTCAACGCACCCCAAGTCCTGGGGGTAGTCAGCCCCTCTCACCCCTCCCTCATCCTCTCACACAAGAGTTGTTTACTGTCCCTCCAGTTATGCCTGGTCATGCAGACACTCTGCTGCTCAAATGCCCTCACCCCATCCTCAGCCTGCTCCCAGGCCACCTCCCTCCAGAATCCACCCTGCCTGCCAGGTGGCCATAGGGACCCTCGCCATACTGTCTGCTTGTGGCAGTGCCCTCCGGCCTGGGGGGTCTTCCAGAGCAGATCTCTGGCCTAGCGCAGTGGCTCATGCCTGTAATCTCAGCACTTTCAGAGGCCAAGGCAAGTGGATCACCTGAGGTCAGGAGTTCGAGACCAGCCTTGCTAACATGGTGAAACCCCGTCTCTACTAAAAATACAAAAATTAGCCAGGTGTGGTGGTGCACGCCTGTAGTCCCAGCTGCTCAGGAGGCTGAGGCAGGAGAATCTCTTGGACCTGGGAGGTGGAGGTTGCAGTGAGCTGAAATGGTGCCACTGCACTCCAGCCTGGGCAACAGTGAGACTCTGTCTTAAAAAAAAAAAAAAAGATCTCTGATATAAGCTCCCCTGGCACACAGTGAGCTTCCAGAAATGGTCCCTCAACCTCTAAATCCACCAAGACCCAGGGAACACGCCCACTCTGAGCGCCCTGACAATGTCGCAGTCCCAACACAGTACCCTGAAGCTGTCCCCAAAGTTTCCCCTCCCACACTCCCTGACCACTCTCTGGTATCTCAGAGCCCTAGCAACAGCCCTATAGAGGGAGGGTTCTAGGCATGGGGCAGGCATGAGCACTGTGCTTATAACCAAGCAAAACACTCCCTCTGTGCCAACATAGGTGGGGCAGGTCACGCTGGGGTCTGTTTGCCCTGTCTGCCCACTGCAGCCTCCTCGGGGAGGGCCAGGGTTGTCTGTGCATCCTGTGAGCCCCAGGGTCTATGTGCACATATGTGTGTCTGTGCTGTTCTGTGTGTGTGTGTGTGTGTGTGTGTGTGTGTGTGTGTGTGTGTACACGGCGCATCTGAATTGTCCTGAGTGCTGTCTCGGGTATCCTTGAGCTGTGTGTGCATGTGTCCCCCTAGCGGTATCTCAGTATTTTTGCCTGTGGGAGCTGCACACCGTGAGCTGCACACCTGAGGGCCAGGTGAGTCTGGGGCTGGTCCTGTGCCTGCGCATCTGTGTGCTGGCGGTGTCTGCATAGTATTCTGTGGCTACATGTATCTGTGCACCCCAGAAATGGGCAGTCACCCAGGAGACCTCTCTACAGTGACCCCAAATGATGGATAGTGAGATAGGGACAGTATGATCTATATTTTTTTTTGGTCACAGGGGTTTGTTGTACAGGGGCACAATATATTCTTCTCCCACCCCCAAGCCGGGCCCTTTCTGCCCCTGCTCCTCCCACCCTCTGGTGTCTCACATCTCAGGGACAGGTGGAATGAAGGATAAGTTCACGGACCCCAGATCAGGACAAGCGGGAAGCTTCCGGGCTGCTGGAGAGGGTCACAGCCGGTTAGGGGAGGGAGCCAGGAGAGGACTCTGTGGCCCCGGGGAAGGGCTGGGCTAGTTCTGGGTCCCTGGGAGGAGTGAGTGGGGGGCCCTGCAGAGGGCTGGGACCCAGAGTGTGGGTGAGCATTAGAAGAGCGAGCTGGGGGCTCTAGGGCAACTAGGAACTTGAAGAGGGATGGGAGGCAGGGCTGCTGGGTCCCTAGGAAGGGCTGGAGGAATCCCGGAATGCCTGAGTTCCGGGAAAGCCCCTTTCTCACTTACCCTCGCCGGACCCGGGGCCAGGTCCAAGCAGCAGCAGCAGCAGCTACGGGAGCCGCAGGAGCAGCATGATTGGCAGGCGCACAGGTAGCGGCCCCATCGGAGGGTGGCAGAGGTGGGACGGTGCTGCCGGGCCACCGGAGGCAGCAAGCCCAGCGGACACACACCCTGGCTGCCACGCCTCGGCCCGGCCCTCGATCTCACCTTCCCTCGGGGCCCAGGCGGAACCAGCTAGGGGTGGGCACCTGGGGTGGCGCAAAGGCATCCTGATCTCTGCATCTTGGTCACTGAAGGGGCTCGAGAGGCCGCGGGGCGCTGGGGACAGGATTGGGAGTCAGGCCCAGGAGAGTCTCCTCGGAATAAGGGAGGAAAAGGCGCTCTTTTGATGTTATTATTCCCCCAGCCCCTCCCCCGCTCACCTGGGCGCCCAAAGGGGACAGAAGACTTGGAGGAGGGGTAGTCCTGAATTTACTTTAGCATTTTATTTCATTTGGCCGGGCGCGAGGTGGCTCACGCCTGTAATCCCAGCACTTTGGAAGGCTGAGGCTGGCGGATCACCTGAGGTCAGGAGTTCAAAACCAGCCTGGCCAACATGGCGAAGCCGTCTCTACTAAAAACACAAAAATTGGCAGGGCGTGGTGGTGCAGACCTACAATCCCAGCTACTTGGGAGGCTGAGGCACAGGAATCGCTTGAACACGGAAGGTGGAGGTTGCAGTGAACCAAGATCACTCCACTGCACTCCAGCCTGGGTGAGAGCCAGACTCCGTCTCTTTCTCTCCCTCCCTCCCTCTCTCTCTCTGTCAGTCTAGAGAGAGTTGATTGTCCCCAGTCAGTCTCTCTCTCTCTCAGTCAAGGGTGGGGGGGACGGAGGCTGGGCACAGGGCTCACGCCTGTAATCCCAGCACTTTGGGACACTGAGGCGGGTGGATCACCTGAGGTCAGGAGTTTGAGACCAGCCTGGCCAACATGATGAAACCCTGTCTCTACTAAAAATACAAAAAATTCCCTGGGTATGGTGTTGGGCGCCTATAAACCCAACTACTCAGGAGGCTGAGGCAGGAGAATCACTTGAACCTAGGAGGCAGAAATTGCAGTGAGCCAAGATCGCACCACTGCACTCCAGCCTGGGCAACAAGATTAAAACCCTGTCACACACACACAGACACAGACACATACACACACACACACACACACACACACACACAAAATTAACCAGGCATGGTGGCATGTGCCTGTAGTCTCAGCGGCTCAGGAGGCTGAGGTACAAGAATCGCTTGAATTTGGGAGGTGAAGGTTGCAGTGATCCAAGATTGCGCTATTCCACTCCAGCTGGAGCGAGAAGACCGAGACTCCATATCAAAAAAAAAAAAAAAAAAAAAAAAAAAAAGTCTCTGTCTCAAAAAAAAAAAAAAAAAAAAAAAAACAATAAAAACCAGAAGTCTTGATCTGTGATCTTGGGAAAAGCTGTTCACATCAAGGATGCCATCTTCTTCCAGCGAAAAACTTCCCTCTTGTGAGATTATGAACCCAAAGTTCAAGGTCCTGAAGTTTTGCTGTAGTGTGGATGGCAAGGACATTCTTTCTCTGATGTTCTCAGAAGATCCAATCTTCAGGTTCTAGATTGTGAAGGAATGGATTGTCCCCAGTCAGTGAGCCATAAAAAGCTTTCAGTATCTGGTGAAAATACACCGTACCATAGATCTACTGTTATAATGTCAGCCCTCTTGCATGGGAAAGCAACCAGAAAACATGCATTGAAAATGACAATTGACAATTGAAATGTTCAAATTGCCCATGAGGTAGCCAAATGCACCTGAAGCTTTGATTGTCTTCCCAGGAACATGGATTTGACAAACGAAACATTGGTTATGAACTATTTTAGCAATTTATAAGTCAGCATAGAAATACATATTTAATTTGGATCATTTTATCTTTTTCATGATGAGTCATGGAATGCAGAGCCTTTTATTTTTTGTTTTTAGACAGAGTTTCATTCTTGTTGCCCAGGTTGGAGTGCAATGGTGCTATCTCAGCTCACCGCAACCTCTGCCTCCTGGGTTCAAGCGACTCTCCTGCCTCAGCCTCCCGAGTAGCTGGGATTACAGGCATGAGCCACCACGCCTGGCTAATTTTTTGTATTTTTAGTACAGATGGGGTTTCACCATGGTCTCGATCTCCTGACCTCGTGATCCACCCACCTTGGCCTCCCAAACTGCTGGGGTTACAGGCTTGAGCCACTGTGCCCGGCTTAATTTTTGTACTTTTAGTAGAGACACGGTTTCACCATGTTGGCCAGGATGGTCTCCATCTCTTGACCTCATGATCTGCCTGCATTGGCCTCCCAAAGTGTTGGGATTACAGGCATGAGCCACCACACCCGGTCCCCCTTTTTTTTGAGATGCAGTTTCGCTCTTGTTGCCCAGGCTGGAGTGCAATGGCGTGATCTCAGCTCACTGCAACCTCCGCCTCCTGGCTTCAAGCAATTCTCCTGCCTCAGCCTCCCAAGTAGCTAGGATTACAGGCATGCCCCACCACACCTGGCTAATTTTGTATTTTTTTTTTTTTAACTAGAGATGGGGTTCCACCATGTTGGTCAGGCTGGTCTTGAACTCTTGACCTCAAGTGATCCACTCACCTCGGCCTCCCAAAGTGTTAGGATTACAGGCGTGAGCCACTGCACCCGGCCAGCATTTTCTTATAGTAAAGAAAGTGAAACCGTGGGTTGTTGAAAGAAGGAAGAAAGGTAGAGCGTGAATCTTGGTAGGAAAAAGAAGGAAAGCAAAAGGAAACAAAAACTTCCAGCTGTCTGGCTTGTATTGGCATTTACAATGTTTGCTGGTGTCCCACTCTGATCAGTGAAATGTGGCTGGGAGGAACCTGTGTCACTTTTTGTTTTTTCTTTTTGAGACTCACTCTGTAGCCCAGGCTGGAGTGCAGTGGCGCAATCTTGGCTCACTGCAAGCTCCGCCTCCTGGATTCTCACCATTCTCCTGCCTCAGCCTCCTGAGTAGCTGGGACTACAGGCGCCTGCCACAACGCCTGGCTAATTTTTGTGTTTTTAGTAGAGACGGGGTTTCACTGTGTTAGCCAGGATGATCTTGATCTCCTGACCTTGTGATCCGCCCGCCTCGGCCTCCCAAAGTGCTGGGATTACAGGCGTGAGCCACCACGCCTGGCCTGAACCCCTGTCATTTTTTAGCAGAAACTTTCAGAGTCAGTAAATGGCCAGGCATGTCTCTTTTTTTTGTCCCACAGGACTCTGGATGTTTCCAATGCAGACTAATCCAAGGCTGCTGTGGATGTGTCCTGTGGGAGAGAAATCGACTTTGTCTATTTCTCTATGGAGAATGGGAGGTGCACCAGGCAGGATGACTCATGCCTGTAATTCCAGCACTTTGGGAGCCCAAGGCTGGTGGATCACTTCAGGCCAGGAGTTCAAGACCAGCCTGGCTAACACAGTGAAACCCCGTCTCTACTAAAAATACAAAAATTAGCCAGGTGTGGTGGGGCATGCCTGTAATCCCAGCTACTCAGGAGGCTGAGGCAGGAAAATTGCTTGAACCAGGAGGTGGAGGTTGTAGTGAGCCAAGGTCACGCCACTGCCCTCCTGCCTGGGCAACAGAGCGAGATTCTTATCTCCATAAAATGAAACAAAGCAAAACAAAGGGAGAGAGAATGGAGGTTGCCTGTTACTGCATCATAATCTTGTTTATGCTGACTGATGCATTAGAGGTACTAATGGCATGAGAGGAACAATTTCCTGAGACACAGTTTACTGACCATGAATTTCCTCAAAACCCCCGAGAGCAGGCTTCTCAGGAGGAGACTCAGTGTGGAATCCCTTGCCAAGGTAGACCCTGGTTCTGTAGCAGGACGAGCCACAGACAAATCTCCTCAGACACTGGATTAAAGACGGAAAAGGTTTATTTGGCCAGGAGCATCAGCAGATTTGTGTCTTAAGACCCGAGCTCCCCGAAAAAGAAATTCTTGGCCTTTTTAAAGGCTTACAACTTTAAAGGGTCCACGTGAAAGTGTCGTGATAAATCGAGCAAGCATGGGGAAGGTGAGTGGGGGCTACATGCATCAGCTAACAGAACAGAAAGTTTTGCAATGCTTTTTCATACAATGTCTGGAATTTACAGATAACACAAGTAGTTTAGGTCAGGGGTTGATGTCATTATCATTATTTTTTTTAACTCCTGTGGCAGGTGGTGGTGCCAAGGTGTCTGGCTACTTATCTTACTTTTGTTTCTAAATTTTTGCTTTCTCTCTTTCCTCCTGTCTTGTGAACTAGGCAAGATGGTGGGAGGAGGGCAGCTGGAGTAGTAGTGGTCTCCTTCCTTAGTTCAGGTTCCAGCTACAAACACTTACCACCTGTGAGACCTTGGGCAGTTCACATCCCCTCTCTGTGGCTCAGTCTGCTCAACTGTAAAATAGGTTAAATCCTGAAAGATCAAAATCCCTCACATCTAAAATCTCAAAAATCACAGTCCCAAAGTGATCGTTCTTGTTGCCCAGGCTGAAGTGCAATGGTGCGATCTCAGCTCACTGCAACCTCCGCCTCCCAGGTTCAAGTGCTTCTCCTGCCTCAGCCTCACAAGTAGCTGGGATTACAGGTGTGCACCACCATGCCTGACTTATTTTTTGTCTTTTTAGTAGAGACAGGCTTTCACCCTGTTGCTCAGGCTGGTCTCAAACTCCTGACCTCAGAAGATCCACCTACTTCAGCTTCCCAAATTGCTGGGATTATAGGCATGAGCCATGGTGCCCGGCCCCTTATTTTATTTATTTATTTTTTTGAGTTTTGCTCTGTCACCCAGGCTGGATTGTAGTGGCACGATCTCAGCTCACTGAAACCTTCGCCTCCTGGGTTCAAGCAATTCTCTGTCTCGGCCTCCCGAGTAGCTGGAATTACAGGCGTCCGCCACTATGCTGGCTAATTTTTGCATTTTTAGTAGAGACGGGGTTTCATCATCTTGGCCAGGCTGGTCTTGAACTCCTGACCTCGTAATCCACCTGCCTAGGCCTCTCAAAGTGCTGTGATTACAGGCATGAGCCATTGTGTCTGACCCCTTACGTTTTTTAAAAACAACTTTATTGAAATAGAATTCACGTAGCATACAACTTCCCCATTTAAGGCATACAATTCAATGGCTTTTAGTATATTCACAAATCCTTTCTTTTTGTGTATATGTACCACATTTTCTTTGTCCATTCATCTGTTGATGGATACTTAGGTTGATTTTGTATTTTGGCTGTTTTGAATAGTGCTGCAATAAACATAGGAGTGCAGATGTGTCTTTGAGATACTGAGTTTCTTTCTTGTGGACTTATACCCAGCAGTGTGATTGCCGAATTATACGGTAGTTCTATTTTTAGCTTATTGAGGACCCTCCATGCAGTTTTCCATAGTGGATAAGCTATTTTACATTCCCACCGGCCAGGCGTGGTGGCTCACGCTGGTAATCCCAGCTCTTTGGGAGGCTGAGGCGGGAGAATAACGAGGTCAAGATATCAAAAACATCCTGGCCAAAATGGTGAAACCCCATCTCTACTAAAAACACAAAAAATAGCTGGGCGTGGTGGCAAACGCCTGTAGTCCCGGCTACTTGGGAGGCTGAGGCAGGAGAATGCTGGAACCCTGGAGGCGGAGGTTGCAGTGAGCCGAGATCCGCGCCATTGCACTACTCCAGCCTGGGCGACAGAGAGACTCTGTCTCAAAACAAACAAACAAACAAACAAAAAACATTCCCACCAAGAGTGTTTGAGTGCTCCTGTTTCTCTGCGTCCTTGTCAGCATTTGTTGTTTTCTGACTTTTTGATAGTCGCCATTTTAGTTGAGGTTAGATGAAATTTTACTGGGTTTTGATGTGCACTTCTGTGATGATTAGTGATGTTAAGTTTGCATATACCCGTTGGCCACTTGTATGTCTTCTGTTGGAAAATAGCCATTGAGATCTTTTGCCTTTTTTTTTTTTTTTTTTTTGCCAATGCTGTCGTTTATTGCGCGGAGTGGGGGCGTGGGGGTTAGTGGGGCGTGGGGGTCGTGATGGGGGCACTACTGCCTTGGGTAATGTACTCGGTTAATGTACTGCCTCGGTCAGTACATTAATCACGGCGGCGGGACTCCAGCCTTTGCAGCCTCGCCCACGCGCCCTGCGCAGCCAGGACGGCCCGCCCCTCGGCGCAGGTGCTGGAGGGAGCCGGGGCACTGCTCCGGGAGGTCACCGCGGGACGCGCGTGGACGGCGGCTGGGCAGGTTATTGCGTGAGCGCGGTGGGAGCAGCGGGAAGCCGGAGGGCCAAGTATTGCACTTAGAATAACAATCCTCATCAGACGGCGGGCTACCTAGAGGGCAGGGGGCGGGCAGGGCTCCACAGCCGGCTCCTCTCCGCCACTGGGTCGCCCTGTCCCTATCTTACAGCTGGGGAAACTGAGGCACCGAGGTGAAGGGAGCCCCCTCGCACGCGAGGCCGCCGCCGGGGGCAGGGGCGATGGGGGTGGGCGCAGGGCGATGAGGGGGGACGGCCGGGGGCTCGGAGGGGACTGCTCCCCGGCCAGTGTAGTCAGTCCGACTACGGCTACCTACGTCTCGTCTATAGCTTCTTGAGGGGCTGGTGGCCGGGACAGCGCAATGACAGGGCTTTGGTCTGGATGACGCCCCGCCCCGGGCCAGCCTGGGCCCCGCAGGGCGGTTGGTGAGGGTCACAAGTTGGACCAGAAGCGCGAGCGCGGAGAGTCCTGTGGGTCCAAGCCGCGGGCGGCACCGGGCGAGGCCGAGTCCATGCGGTCCGGGCTGGGCGCCGCGCTCGGGGCAGCGGGCCTGGGCCCCAGGCGAGGCATGGACCTGCTGGCCCGGCCCGCCGTGGCTGTTTTCCATTTTTTAATGGGATTATTTGGGATTTTTGTTTTTGAGTTCTTATATGTTCTGGGTATTAATCCTTTGATGGATGAATAGTTTGCAAAAATTTTCTCCCATTCTGTGGGTTGTCTCTTCACTTTGTTTTTTTATTTATTTTAGATGGAGTCTCACTCTGTGGCCCAGGTTGGAGTGCAGTGGCACAATCTCGGCTCACTGCAACCTTCGCTTCCCGGGTTCAAGCAGTTCTCCTGCCTCAGCCTCCCTAGTAGCTGGGGATTACAGGCACCCACCACCATCCCCAGCTAATTATTTGTATTTTAGTAGAGACAGGGTTTCACTATGTTGGCCAGGCTGGTCTAGAACTCCTGACTTCAAGTGATCTGCCCACCTTGGCCTCCCAAAGTGCTGGGATTACAGGCATGAGCTACCGTGCCTGGTCTACTTTGTTTATTTTTAATTTTCATTAAACAAATTTTTTTTCTGTGCAGAAGCTTTTTAGCTTGATGTAATTCTATTTATCAATTTTTGCTTTTGTTGTCTGTGTTTTTGAAGTCTTACTCAAGAAATCTTTGCCTAGACAAGTGTTATAAAGCATTTCCCCAATGTTTTCTACTAATATTTTCGTAGTTTCTTTTCTTTTCTTTTCTTTTTTTTCTTTTTGAGATGGAGTCTCACTCTGTCACCCAGGCTGGAGTGCAGTGGCGCAATCTCAGCTCACTGCAACCTCCACCCCTTGGGTTCAAGCAATTCTTCCGCCTCCCTCCCTAGTAGCTGGGATTACAGGTGTGCGCTACCACGCTTGGCTAATTTTTGTATTTTTAGTAGAGATGGGGTTTCACCATGTTGGCCAGGCTGGTCTCGAACGCCTGAGCTCGGGCAATCCTCCCGCCTCGGCCTGGGCTGGGATTACAGGTGTGAGCCACAGTGCCCAGCCTGTAGTTTCTTACATATAAGTTTTTAATTAATTTTGATTTGATTTTTATATGTGGTGAAGCACAGGGGTCTAGTTTTATTCTTCACACATAGATATATCTCATTTTCCCAGCACCACTTATTGAAGACACCATCTGTTTCCCCATGGTATGTTTTTGGTGCCTCGGTGCAAAATGAGCTGGCTGTAAATGCATGGATTTATTTCTGGGTTCTCTGTTGTGTTCCACTGGGCCATGAAATCCTTCCTTTCCGATATTATAAAGTCACCATTTTCCCGTTTCCCTCCTGTCACCCTTGCTGTGTTTGGGCCAAGCAGGGCAGGCAGGACCCAGAACTTGATGTGGCCAGGTGAGGCCAGAGCCTCTCTAGGCTGCTCAAGAAATCTGCGCTGAGGTCCTTGGTCTGCAGGGAGAACCAAATCCCCATCGATCACCCTACAAAACACTGTTAGGTAAACCACAGTGTGAAACAGCTTGAGAAATAGAATCTGTGTCATATCCAACATTTACTCACACTCATGATTGCGAGACTGGGATACCTAAGCAGGAGGAACCAGAAGAGCACCCTCTTCCCCTGCATGTCCAGGTCCCCTTTAGGTCACCTAGGGCATGTGGCTGGACGCAGGGGCTTCTGGGATAGGGGCAGGCTATGGTCGGGGGCAGTGGGGGTGGTGGGCCCTGGGCAGTAGGGGTGGTGGTGTTAGTGAAAGGTCTGAGGCAGGGCAGAGATCAGGAGGAATGGCATTCCAGCAGGATTCAGAGACAGGCCAGTAGGTCGGCAGACACAGGAGCAGGTGGCCTGGGACTCAGAGGAGCAGCTGGAGTTGGAGGGGAAGGGCCCTGCTTTCCTCCAGTCTTCTGTTTGGGTGCTGCAGTAGCACCCCACTGCACCCCCAACCCCTGTCCCTCCCCTTCCCTCACTCCCTGAGTCTTAGAACCCATTCCTTCATCCCCAGCATGCATCTTCTTCTTCTTTTTTTTTTTGAAACAGAATCTCATTCTTGTTGCCCAGGCTGCAATGGAGTGGCACGATCTCAGCTCACTGCAACTCCCACCTCCCAGGTTCAAGCAATTCTCCCTGCCTCAGCCTCCCAAGTAGCTGGGATTACGGGTGCACACCACCACTCCTGGCTAATTTTTGTATTTTTAGTAGAGATGGGGTTTCGCCATGTTGGCCAGGCTGGTCTCGAACTCCTGGCCTCAGGTGATCTGCCCGCCTCGGCCTCCCAAGGTGCTGGGATTACAGGCGTGAGCCACAGTACCCAGCCGCAGCATGCACCTTCTTAAGGACAGTTCCTTTCTGGATCCTTCCTAAGGTTCTGATTTCTAATCCTTCCTAACCCAGCTCACTGCCCCCCACCACCACCCTCCATCCCCCCATTCTGCCTCAGTTTCTCCTTTCCTGATTCCCACAATTTCCAGCAATCAGTCTTGGCCTCAGATTCCTGTCCTTCAGGTTCCAGTGTTCCTTGGGTCCTCTCTCTCCCGTGATCCTCTCTGATTAGGGGTGGGAGGGTGTGAGTTGGAATTAAACCCAGCCTTTATTGGAGTCCTAGGGCTGGATTCTGCATTGTGCTCTGTTGTGGCATTGCACCTTCTCATTTCCGCTCTTTCTGCCTTGCTTCATCCTCTTCATACTCTAAGCTCAGCCAGCGCATGTTGACCCCACCGGTGGAGCGCCGCTCCTTCCCACCTGCTGCTTCTCCATCTCCATCTGCACCTCTCCATCTTCTGCTCCTGGCCATTCCTGGCACGGGGACCCGAGCTCTGAGCTCTTGCCTTTTTCTGGGGCACCGTCTTCTCCTTCTCGTCACCCCGGGCAGTGCCCCTGGGCTCCTCGGCTGCTGCGGGCCTGGGCCGCCCGGGTCAGCACGGCCCTGCTGACAGCGCAGTTTACGCCCCGGGGCGGCCGCGGCAGGTGCAGTGCGAGGGGCGCCACCTGTAGGCTGGTGTGGGCACTGCCTAGAGGTTGCTGTGGCGCCGTCTGGAGGTTGCCATGGCGCTCGTTGGCGCCCAGCGCCGCCCGGGGCTTCATGGCTGTGTCGCTGCTGCCCCCTCCCAGGGCCGCAGGGCCCGGGTTCCACTTGGCGGCGTCTTCTTGCGAGTCGCTTTCGCTGCTCCGAGAAGTCGGCGGTGCAGCAACTGACGCCGCTGCTGCTCCGGTCACCGCAGGTCGCCATATTCCTCGCGGGGGCCGGCCGGGCTCTGGGCTCAGGCCGCCCACCCTGCTCCGGCCGCCGCCGCCTCTCCGTTCCCGCAGCCAGAGGAGGCGAGGGAGCGACCTCCAGGCACTGGGCGCCCGCCGCTTCCCCAGCAGCTGGCGGGGCGGGGAAGAAAGACACAAGGAAGCGGAAGGCCCCCGCCGGCCCGAGGGTCGCCCGGGGCTGTGCCCCATGGTTCCTGCCCGTGAGCAGCTGCTGGGACCCCCCTTGCCAAGTTGCTCCCCGAAAAGCTCTAAGGTTCTCAGGCCTGCAGGGAGTGACAGTTTCCCCCGACTGTAACGTAAGGCTGCAAACTCGAAGCCAGGAATTTTCTGCATATTCTTTAATAGGATGTTTCAGTCAAAGCCTTGATAATATAACCAATCTTTCTGATTGTAGCCTGCTTATAAAGAGAACATATGTACATGAAAATAAGAATATTTATGAATAGTTTCCAAACTTTAGAAGGATCAAATAGGGAGGAAAAACAAACGCTTCCACCCACCTTTGTTCACAAAAGTGTGCTTTACCAAATTGGTGTAAATTCTAGATAACTTCTGAGAAAAAACTTTCTTCAATCTAGAAAACAAAACAAGGGCCAGGCGCGGCGGCTCAAGCCTGTAATCCCAGCACTTTGGGAGGCCCAGGCAGGGGGTGATCACCTGAAATCGAGAGTTGGAGACCAGCCTGGCCAACATGGTGAAACCCCGGTCTCTGCTACAAATACAAAAACTAGCTGGGCGTGGTGGCGGGCGCCTGTAATCCCAGCTACTCGGGAGGGTGAGGCAGGAGAATCGCCTGAACTGAGCGGAGATCCTGCCACTGCACTCCAGCCTGGGTGACAGAGTGAGACTCCGTCTCAAAATAAAAATAAAAATAAAGAATGAATCAACAATGTTTTAAATACGAGTTATAAAAACATTATCTTAATAGATTTTTTTGTTTTGCTTGATCTCGCTTAGCAGTTTTTTGAACCATTTTTTCCTTATTAGAAACCACTAGAAATTGGTTTTTAGTTCATTGATTTTTGTTTATTTTTATTTTTATTTCTGAGACACAGTCTCAGTCTGTCGCCCAGGCTGGAGTGCAGTGGCACAATTTTGGCTCACTGCAACCTCTGCCTCCCAGGTTCAAGCGATTCTCATGCCTCAGCCTCCCGAGTAGCTGGGGTTGTGTGCCATATCATTCACCTCTCACCACAACTGAATGAGCTAAGGATTCTCATTATATATAGTTTATGGAGAGGGAAGTGCAGACATAAAGAGGTGAATTATCTTACCCAGATCACACAGCTGATAAGTGGTGGAGGCAGAATAGAATCTAAACAGTGTGGCTCCGGAGCCCACATGCATTGATTTGACAAGTGTTTATTGAGCACCTGCCACGGACAAGGCCTTGTGTGATTAAATAGGGTTATAATTAATAATATAAAAATGAGAAATCACTAACGCTTTTTAGACTTAACATTTTCTTTTTTTGTAGGTTTCAGGCACAGAACTGTATATCCAATAATAGTGAAATGGATCCCACTAATTATGACAGAAATGATGATACATTTAAATGACTTGGATGTTTTATAGGTATGATCTCGTGAAACCTTGAGAGAAACTGAATGATGAATGAAACTATTGTTCCTATTTCACACAGAAGAAAACTGAGGTTAAAAGGGGTAAAGTAATTTTGCATGGCATGAAGTAGAAATTCAAAGTACAGGAATTTGAACTTGGTTCTGTCCTTTTCTGAAGCCCTTGACCACTATAGACTCAAACATCACCTTGTTTTTCCACTCATTCAACACTTTTTTTTTTTAATTATCTAATAGGTTGGCAATCATCATGAGCCCCTGTTCTCATTCTGCAAATGGTGAAGCTCTCTATTGTCCTGACCCCACAGTTCCTGTCCCATGACCAGGGCCAGCTCACCAAGCAGCTGCAGCAGCACGTAAAGTCAGTGACATGCCCATGCGAGTACCTGAGGAAGGTGAGTGAATGCAGACAGATGGGGCCTGGTGCCCTTGAGCAGTTCCCGGGTCTCAGCTGCCACACATCTCATAGCGGGTGATGCTGGGGGAAGCTTATGCAGTCACAGTACTGGCTTCTTCCTCTTTTTCTTTCCATACAAGTGGCTTAGGGATGGGGTAGAGTAGTTGACTTATTTGGATGAAAACCACTATCTTCTGTCAGAAACTCAAAAGGAATCATTGCTGGCATGGTAACCTAAAGAAAAACAACAAGACAAGTGCCCAACGACACTTAAAAAGGTTATTTATTATCTTGCCAAGTTTAGGCTGGGCATGGTGACTCATGCCTGTAATCCCAGCATTTTGGGAGGCTGAGGCTGGTGGATCACCTGAGGCCAGGACTTCGAGACCAGCCTGACCAATATGGCAAAACCTCGTCCCTACTAAAAATACAAAAATTAGCTGGGCATGATGGTGTGAGCCTGTAGTCCCAGCTACTCAGGAGGCTGAGACAGGAGAATTGCTTAGATTCAGGAGGTGGAGGTTTTAGTGGGCCGAGATCACGCCATTGCACTCCAGACTGTGCGAAAGAGCGAGACTCTGTCAAAAAAAAAAAAAAATTATCCTGGAAAATTTGAAAAGGAAATTCAAATCAACAGCTTCTAAACTACTTTTTAACATGACTCATAATAAGAAATACATTCTATAGTACATATATATGTTCTATAATTTTGAATAAAAGAATTAACCACATCACATTTATTTTACAACATGTAATACATATTTTTATTCTTCATTTGTTTTGAATGCTCTGTGCAGTCTACAAAAAGTCCAATAGTAATAATTAAATTAGTCATTAAGTTGAACATTATCTTGTCTTTTAAAATGATAATCTCAAAAATGATCTTTTATTTTTGAGATTTATATAGATACACACACACACACACACACACACACACACACACACACACACATATATATATAGAGAGAGAGATAGAGACAGAGTTTCACTCTGTCGCCCAGGCTGGAGTGCAGTGGCACAATCTTGGCTCACTGCAACCTCCGTCTCCCGGGTTCAAGCAATTCCTCTGCCTCAGCCTCTGAGTAGCTGGGACTACAGGTGTGCACCATCATGCCCAGCTAATTTTTGTATTCTTAGTAGAGATGGGGTTTCACCATATTGGCCAGGCTCGTGTCAACTCCTGACCTCGTAATCTGCCCACCGTGGCCTCCCAAAGTGCTGGAACTATAGGTGTGAGCCACTGCACCCGGTCCAAGATAAAATTATTTTAACAATATACTATGAAGAGAAAAACACTGGCTATGAAAGAATATGCATAGTTTTACCCTGTTTAAAAATAAAGATTGAAAGAATGCATATGCAAATAAGTTTACTTTTATTTTTGGTAATACTTTACTGGATTGTCTGAATATTGACAATCAGTATGCATCATGAAGCTTCATGGCTAACATTGAGTACTCACTGTGTGTGCCAGGCCCTGGGTTCAATGCTCTACATGCACTTATATTTCATTTAATTCTCTCTGCAACCTGAGATGGTATAGCCACCTCATTTTACAGAGTTGAAACTGAGGCTCAGAGACTGAAAGTTAAGCCTGAGGTTACAGTCAATAAGAGGCAGAGCTGGAACTGAAACCTACGTGTGTCTGACCACCAGTTCATGTTCTGACGGCAGGCTAGTCTGCATCACAGAGTGTGGGGTAGATGGTGCATGCCTGCTAGGATGGGCTAGGTATCACTGTAGGTAACAAACAGCCCCAAACGATGGAAATGTACACCACTGAAGGCTCTTTTCCTGCCCATGCTGCACATCCTCCATGGCTCTCCTGTGCGCTGTGCCCCACATGCCCTCATCCTGCCACGAGAGTAAAGGAGCAGCCTCCATATGGGAGCTGTCAGCTGCTCTAAGAGATGAAGGAGAGAGTGGCCAGTCTCAATGGCTCCCAACTCTTTTGCCTTGAGGTGACATGCTTCACTTCCACTCACATCTCTTGGGTCAAAGCAAATCCCATGGGTACATCCACTTTCAAGTGGCCCAGGAGAGAACCTGAAATACTCGGTGGACTCCATTAAGGCCGTCATATGGTGTCAGCCTGCATGGGAGACTGTGGAGGGGCAGAGGAGGAGAGTGGGGAACTGATGGGAAATGACAGGAGGACTAAGTCACCGCAGATTTGCTTTATCCTCAGCCAGGTGGAGTTTGTCCCGGAGCTGCACAAAATCATCACCAGCATGATGAAACGGAGTAGACTTCAGAAAAAGCAGTTTGGTCAGATGTAATCAGCAGTGAACTCAGAATCAACTGAGTGACATTGAGTCAGTAAATCTCTGACTGCCTCAGTTACCCCATATGATAGTTTTGAGGATGGGAACATTGACAGAGTTGATTTGGAAGGATATCAAGAGTAAAAATTCCAACATTTTAGTTCCTTTAAGTTAAATCCAGGCACTCTTTTTCCTGCAAGTCTCCTGTTCCTTTCAGATTGCACAGGTGAGAGTGCTCAGATTAGGGCTGGAGATTGTAAACTATTGCTCCCACACTGACAGTGCCCCCGTGTCGTGCATGTATTCTGTGCATTTTCCTGTGCTAAACACTCTCCAAAACATCGTGGGGCCTGATTCTTCCTCTTTGTTCCAATGGCCCTGGGTGACTCAAGTGCCCATTCAATGACCAGGACACAGAGGTCTTAGAGAGATGCTCCATGAGGCCCCAGGTGCGAGCCTGTACCCTGCCGGAGCATGAGGCAAGGGACAGGGCACCGTCTGTGGGGATAGTGGGTGTAGTGGGGGTAGTGGTCAGCCAGGCTTGGTGACTCTACTTGCTCACCAGATGATCCTACACCTGCCACCTCCGATGGATCCACTGCCTCTGTGCCTGCCTGTACTGCTGATGCTCCAGTGGATAACTCAACATCCCAGCCTAGGCCCAATGCCACTGAAGATGGACCTGCCCCCTGGGGACCCAGGAGTCCTACCACTCAGCTGTCCCCAGGAGTGCCCAGACCCTCATTGTTATCCAGGACCTAGGAGCCCTACCCCTGGCCTTCCCTCATCAGCCGTAAATGATGATTTACTGCTGTTACCATCATCACTGCCTTCAGTGACCAAGGGCCTTCCAAGGTGCCAGCTCTGGAATGAAGGATGCCCTTGGGAGGTGATGACACTCAGGTACACGGGTGCTCAACAGATTGCTTCCTCCTATCCTCAGACGGTCTTTGCATGCATGCAGCCATTGGCACTCCCATTGTATGGAAGGAAACCAGCCCAGGGTCACACAGCTGGTCAGCAGCAACATAGCTGGTCTCAAATCTAAGGTGCCTGGCCATGCCTCCACGAGGGACCGCCTGCAAGGGAGGTTGATCCTGGCTTTGGGGAGCCTTTCCTGGGCTGCACGAATAACCTCCATTGTTCGAGACCCCAAACTCTGCTCACATCTTCCTTTCCCTGTCTCTGCTTGGGCTATGATCACGGTGACTCTAGCAGCCATTCATGGACATTATACTACTCTCTGCCATTCACTTTTGCTCTAATCTGACTTCAACCCCCACTTACTTGGTCTCTCCTTTTACAACCAACACAACCGAAATCTAGGGCTTCTTTTTTTTTTTGAGACAGAATCTCATTCCATTCTGTCACCCAGGCTGGAGTGCAATGGTACGATCTCGGCTCACTGCAACCTCTGCCTCCCAGGTCCAAGGGATTGTCCTGCCTCAGCCTCCTGAGTAGCTGGGATTACAGGCGTGTGCCACCATGCCTGGCTAATTTTTGTATTTTTAGTAGAGACGGGGTTTCACCATGTTGGTCAGGCTGGTCTCGAACTCCTAACCTCGTGATCCGCCTGCCTCAGCCTCCCAAAGTGCTGGGATTACAGGCGTGAGCCACCATGCCCAGCCAAATCTAGGGCCGGAACATGGCTGCAGCATATAAAAAGAATTGAATTCCATACTTTTGTTAACCCTGTTTTTTGTTTGTTTGTAGTTGTTGCTGTTTTTGAGACAGAGTCTCGCTCTGTCGCCTAGGCTGGAGTGCAGTGGTGCAATCTCGGCTCACTGCAGACTCTGCCTCCCGGGTTCAAACTATTCTCCTGCCTCAGCCTCCCAAGTAGGTGGGACTACAGGCACCCACCACCACACCCGGCTAATTTTTGTATTTTATTAGAGACAGGGTTTCACCATATTGGCCAGGCTGGTCTGGAACTCCTGACCTTGTGATCCGCCCACCTCGGCCTCCCAAAGTGCTGGGATTACAGGTGTGAGCCACCACACCCAGCCCTTGTTTTGTTTTTGTTTTGCTTGCTTCTTAGGGTTGTTTTTCTATTTATGGTAAAGGCATTGGCTTTCCATTTGTAGCATCAATAGAATATTTCCTTTTTACAATAACCTTATGTCATAGTAAATGGTAAAGGGATTTAAAGCAGTGGTTTTCAGCTGCCAGAGGCCTGAGAGAGTTTGGGCATACTCTGTGTGATTGGGCAGAAGGCCTGTGGGAAGTTTAGCAGAGGACAGGGCCGGGAAAGGTGATGGACAGTGGGGGTCTGTCCTGGTCACCAGGCCCCTGGGTCCTGCCCACCTGCTTGCAGCTCCCCACCCATCACACATGATGCTGCCAAGCCCTCTGGGTATTGTGGGCAAATACCTTAGGAGAGAAGCTGATGAACTTTGTTTCTTGAAATGCACAGATTCCTTGGACATCCCTGAGAGGTCAATCATGAAAGTCAACTTGGTTTTCTCCCCGTCATTTGGGTTCAGAATTTAAAGTCCACACACACAGGCAGTAAGATGATATAGATAAGGACATCATCACTCGGTTTCGGATGTTAAAATGTCTAGGTGGGTTAGGGGTGATTTGAGATCACACAACCTTGTGCCACAAAGAGGAATTCCCAGGCCAGAGGGAGACATTTTATTGCCATGTTATGATCTTATCATTGAGTTGAAAGGCAATCTTGTTTCATTTTGGATTCTTTCTTATGTTTATGTCTTATAAGGGCACTTTGAATTTCCAAGCAAATAATAATTTTGAATTAGCTTTTAATCATTGACTTCTAGCACAGTTATATGATCAGAAACATGCTGTGTGATTTGATTGCTCTCAAATATATTGAGATTTGCTGGAACAAAATAAGTCAGGTTAATTTTTGTAAATGTACCATGCATGCTTAAAATGAATGTATCTACATTTGTTCCTGAGATACAGGTTGATGGACGGATGGCTACATGGATGTGATGGAGATGGTTTACTATCGGGACCTTTCGCATCCTGCTGATGTTTTGTTGCTTAGGATATGAATGGCTGAGCGGAGGCTGTAAAACCTGGCACCCTGCTTGGGTATGAGGTTCTTCCTGCCATCCTGCCATCATTTGTTTTTTATGTTTTGTCACCAAAAGTGACCTTGAGGAACCCTGGGAGCTCAGGAAGGAAGGAGCGCCCAGAAGCAGGGACAGGGAGCTGGTTGGGGAGGACCAGAAATCAGGTTTGTGAAGGTTCCAGAGAGGACCTGCCCTTGCGAGGAGAGTGGGAGACTGAGATGGGGGAGGGGTCATTGGAATGATGCGGGTGCTACTTGGAATTGTCCATTGTGAGGCACCACCGGGGTCATCAGGGATTGGTGGAGAGGGAGTATAAAGCCCCAGGGTTGCCAAGGGAGGGCCCAGACCGAAGAAGGTTTGGTGGAAAGCAGAACCTTTTTGTCTCCCTCTAATCGCTCCTAAGCCTCACGCTCCCTTGCCCCGCGTGTCCTGTTGCTTCCCTGATCTTCTCCGTGACCTGTAGCTAAACCTTCCACCAGCGCTTGAGAACTTAATTTGAACCGGATCCTTTCCCAGACCCCTTTCTTCTCCTCCTCCTCCTCCACCTCCTCCAGGTGCCCAACAGCCCCCTTCTCCTCCTTTCCCTTCCCTTACTTCCCCCCTTCCCCTCCCCTTCCCCTCCCCCTCCCCTCCCCCTCCCCAACTCAGATCCGGCCCCGGTCCCCGTCCCCTTCCCTCCCCCCTGCCCTAAGCCACCTCCACCTCTGTCCTGGCCGCCTCAGGGCACCCTGAAAGGACCAGGACATGTGGCTGCGCTTTTGGCTCCTCTTTTGGCTCCTGCTGGGATTTATCAGCCATCATCCCACCCCTGTGAGTAGACGCTGGACCCGCGGGGTTTCTTCCTTTTTACTGGGCTGTGTCACGCGGCATGAAATTATACAGCTCAGGCCTGTAATCCCAGCACTTTAGGGGGCCGAGGTGGGCAGATCACTCGAGTCCAGGAGTTGAAGAGTAGCCAGGGCATCATAGCGAAACCCCATCTCTACAAAAAATTCCAAAAAAGATTAGTTGGGCCTGGTGGTGCGTACCTGTTATCCCAGTTACTGGAGAGGCTGAGGTGGGAGGATCGCTTGGGCCCAGGAGCTGGACGTTGCAGTGAGCCGAGATGGCCCCGCCGCACTCTTGTCTCTAACAAACAAAATGGACCAAAACAAAGTGAAATGTCATTTGATTTGTGTCATCTGGTTTGATGACTTTTTTTTTTTTTTTTTTTTTTAGACAGAGTCTCACTCTGTCGCCCAGGCTGGAGTGCAGTGGCAAGATCTCGGCTCACTGCAACCTCCGCTTCCGGGGTTCAAGCAATTGTCCTGCCTCAGCCTCCTGAGTAGCTCAGATTACAACGCCTGGCTAATTTTTGTATTTTTAGTAGACCACCATGCCTGGCTAATTTTTGTATTTTTAGTAGAGACGGGGTTTCACCATGTTCGCCAGGATGGTCTCCATCTCTTGACCTCGTGATCTGCCTGCCTCGGCCTCCCAGTGCTGGGATTACAGGCGTGAGCCACCGCGCCTGGCCAAAATATATAACCTTAAGTGTAAGTTTACTAACTTTGGAAAGTACATACACCAGCATAAAACAACCCCCTTTCAAGATCTACATTATTTTATTTATTCATTTATTTTTTTGAGACAGTTTCTCCCTTGTTGCCCAGGCTGGAGTGCAATGGGGCAATATCAGCTCACCGCAACCTCTGCTTCCCAGGTTCGAGCGATTCTCCTGCCTCAGCCTCCCGAGTGGCTGGGATTACAGACATGTGCCACCACTCCCAGCTAATTTTGTATTTTTAGTAGAGATAGGGTTTCTCCATGTTGGTCAGGCTGGTTTTGAACTCCCGACCTCAGGTGATCCGCCCGCCTCGGCCTCCCAAAGCGTTGGGATTAGAGGCGTGAACCACCGTGCCCAGCCAAGATCTACACTATTATGTCACCCCAGAAAGTGAACTCTCACTCTTCCCAGCCAGTCTCTTTCTTATCATAGGTTAGCTTGCTTATTCTGGAATTTCGCGTATACAGATGCATGCCATGCCATAGGTACTGTTTTGTGTCTGCTTTGTTCTGCTCAACACCATGTTTCTGAAATCATTACCATTGTTGTGTGGTTCTCTAACTCCATCATTTCCATTTCAGACTCAGCATATGCTGAGTTCAACCTGATGAAGGGCTATCTCTGTTTAATTCACCATCTTGAAAGAAACATTGAAAATTGAGATGTTTTCAAGAATATATAGTTAAATCCTGAGGAATCGATGTAGAAATGTTATCACAAGCTGTCTGAACTTACTCAGGGGAAGTCTTCGTCTTCACTCACATAAGAGTCTAATGGAATTAATATCAACAATCTTAGAGAAATCCCACACTATTCATGCCATTTTCATGATCTCCGCCTTGGTAATTTTTTTTTTTTTTTTTTTAGACAGAGTCTTGCTCTGTCACCCAGGCTGAAGTGCAGTGCTGCGATCTCGGCTCACTGCAACCTCTGCCTCCCGGGTTCAAGTGATTCTTCTGCCTCAGCCTCCCAAGTAGCTGGAACTTTAGGCGCGTGCCACCATGCCCTGCTAATTTTTTGTAATTTTAGTAGAGATGGGTTTCACCGTGTTAGCTAGGATGGTCTCAATCTCCTGATCTCGTGGTCCACCCACCTCGGCTTCCCAAAGTGCTGGGATTGCAGGCGGGAGCCACCACGCCCGGCCCACCTTGTTAATTTTTAAGCACTAAAATTTGATACTTATTTGTGAATGAAGTAATCTCTTCATTGTATTTTTTTTAACTTATGCTGAGCTTTAAATGACAAAGATTCATATAATCCAAGAGAGAAGTATTATTTAGAGGGATTCTTTTACCATGTGATATATAATAAATGCATCCAATGTTATACATCAATTTAAAAAACAAGTAAATAACTTTAAAGAAAAGATAACTACTGGCCAGGTGCAGCGGCTCACACCTGTATTCCCAGCACTTTGGGAGGCCGAGGCAGGTGGATCATGAGGTCAGGAGTTGGAGACCAGCCTGGCCAAGATGGTGAAACCCTGTTTCTACTAAAAATACAAAAATTAGCCGAGTGCGGTGGCAGGCGCCTGTAATCCCAGTTACTCAGTAGCTGAGGCAGGAGAATCGCTTGAACCCGGGAGGCGGAGGTTGCAGTGAGCTGAGATCATGCCACTGCAATCTAGCCTGGGTGACAGAGCAAGACTTTGTCTCCAAACAAAAAGAAAAGATAATTACTTTATACTTAGCTTGTCTTACGCATGAGTGACGGGCTGCATGTGGCCCAGGACAGTTTTGAATGCAGTTCAACACAAATTTGTAAACTTTCTTAAAACATTAGGAGATTTTGGCCAGGTACAGTGGCTCATGCCTGTAATCCCAGCACTTTGGGAGGCTGAGGTGGGCAGATTACCTGAGGTCAGGAGTTCGAGACCACCCTGGCCAACATGGCAAAACCCCATCTCCACAAAAAATACAAAAATTTGCTGAGTGCATTGTCAGGCACCTGTACTCCCAGCTACTCAGGAGGCTGAGGCAGGAGAATCACTTGAACCTGAGAGGCAGAGGTTGCAGTGAGCCGAGAGCACGCCACTGCACTCCAGCCTGGGTGACAGAGTGAGACCCCATCTCAAAAACAAAACACCAAACAAAAACAAAAACAAAAAAAAAATGGCTGGGCACAGTGGCTCACACCTGTAATCCCAGCACTTTGGGAGGCCGAGGCAGGCAGATCGCCTGTCAGGAGTTCAAGGCCAGACTGGCCAACATGGTGACACCTCATCTCTACTAAAAATACAAAAATTAGTCAGGCATGGTGGCAGAGACCTGTAATCTCAGCTACTCGGGAGGCTGAGGGAGGAGAATGGCTTGAGCCCAGGAGCTGGAGGTTGCAGTGAGCCGAGATTGCACCACTGCACTCCAGCCTGGGCGACTGAGTGAGGCGGAACTCTGTCTCCAAAAAAAAAAAAAAAAAGAGTTTTTTTTGGATCATCAGCTATTGTTAGTGTTAGTGTATGTTATGTGTGGCTCAAGACAACTTTGCTTCTTTTAATATAGGCAGGGAAGTCAAAAGATTGGATATCCCTGCTTTATACCAAGAAAGACAGCACCCCACATTTGCAATGCCTAAAAACACTACCAGCCATCTGAAAAACATGAGACTTCTAACTTCTGTTCTTTTTTGTAGCAGTGGAATCCCACGGTGATATCTGAGGGATGTGGTTACCTTTTGGAGGAGGTTGACGGTTTCTAAGGATGATTCTTTCTGAGTGAAATATTGTCGGTGTCATTGACCTTTTCATTATTTCAACTATTATTATTCCAGGTTATCAATACTCTGGCTGTCTATCGTCATCGTGAGACTGACTTTTGTGGAGTTCGAGACCACCCTGGCCAACATGGCAAAACCCCATCTCCACAAAAATTGGATAATTTGATAATTATCATTATTGGGTTTCTGAGACCTTACACATTTACCATTCTCTTCTGCACAAGTTACCTTTGTGTGAGTATACTAACTTTCTGTAGAGGTATACTTGTAATCACAAATAAGAATAAATTATATAAAACAATTCACATTTCTGGACTTCATTATGAATATGTGGTTTTACCCAAAAAAATCAGGGAAATGATTTATTAGCATAAGAATTATGAAAATGTCTGCCATTTACGTTATGAAAATTAAATAGGTCGGTGTTTGTTTAATAGAATGTCAACAGAGCTTTTGGTCAAAAATAAGTTTTTTTAACCTTTGTGCTATTTATCACAAATGGAGTATGAGGTTTCGTCACTTAAATAGGAAATTCTTTCTAAACTCTTCTGCTTTATAGTTCTATCGTATGGGTGGAAGGAAAGCTTCCAATCTCCTCTCTGAAGATTCACTGCAGAAATGAGCTGACAACAGACAGCTTAACAGGAAAAGAAAAACATAGAACAGGCATAAACATGGGAACCAGCTGAAAAATGAGACTGCTAGAAGGGCCGGATGGTTGATGCTTAAAGAGCACCCTCTTCTGAGGGGAGAGGGAGATAGATGGAGATGTAGGCCATTTAGAGGGGCAGCAAATGATTTTTAGGGGAAATGAAAGAGGCCAAGGAACAAACAATTGGCTTGAGACAAAGTTCCTCTGAGGTCATAGGGACGAGGTGACAAACTGCCGGAAGGTGAAGGGCAGAACTGCACTGCGTCTCATGATGCAGAGAAAGCCCCAGAGAATCTCTTAGAACTGCCCTCCAAGAGAATCAATGAAAAGTGTGTCTGGGCAGGGTAATTTTGAATGACATCATTCAAAGTGCATGTTCCCACTTGCAACTGGAGAGAGATCAGTATGTCAAAAGTCTGTACTTGGTAAGAATTTGGCTGCTAAGTTGTGCCATAATTTGTCTTTTGAGCCTTTTTTCCTTTGGGTAAGTTGAGCTCTACATTTTGTCTTGCCATTCATGACAGTAAAAATGTGGTTGTCTGGGGGCTGAACCTCCTTCTGAACAATGATCCAAGATAAAAGTACTAATACCACAATGCTTTTTTATATTCAAGGGAAGAGGAAGTATGTTTCAGTTTAACCACCTAGATAATTTCACGTCATTTGGCACTGCCTTTCAAGATATGTAGAAAACAGAAAATATATGAGTTATGAAGATATCTAGGCACATTTAACATTCTCTATGCCACTTAGTCCTGAACAGAGAATTTTCGGTATAAATTGGAGGAAGCTTTTTTTTTTTTTCTTTTCTCACCCCCGAGACGAGTCTCCCTCTGTTGCCCAGGCTGGAGTATAATGGTGTGATCTCGGCTCACTGCAACCTCCACCTCCTGGCTTCAAGCGATTCCCCTGCCTCAGCCTCTCAAGTAGCTGGGATTACAGGTGGCCACCACCGTGCCCAGCAAATTTTTGTATTTTTAGTAGAGTCGGGGTTTTACCATGTTGGCCAGGCTAGTCTCAAAACCCGACCTCAAATGATCCACCCGCCTCAGCCTCCCAAAGTGCTGGGATTACAAGCGTGAGCCACCACGTGAGCCAGGGGAAGTTTTTAAATTTACCACTTTTTAACAGTTCCATTTAGGAAAGTTCAGTTGAGCTGTTGGACTTGGACAACTTCGCACCTCTCATCTTTGTCCTTGTCATCTAGTCATCTATACCATTACCTCCTAAGCAGGGACATCATGGGTGCCATGAAGCATTCATGCGTGATGGCATTTCTTTGCTTGTCATTTCTTCATGTGTTTGACATTTCTCCTAGCTCCAAACTGGGCTAGCTACCTTTCCTATGAAATCTAGCAGTAGTTGTGGGATTGACGTGGTTGCTCTTTTCATCTTTTTAGATTACCCATTGCTTCTCTCGAAATCCTAGTACATGATTTTTTTTTTTTATCCTATGTGCAGAAATCAGGAAAAAACAAATTCTACAAAGAATTTGAAAGATATTATTTCAGGCCAGGTGTGGTGGCTCATGCCTGTAATCCCAGCACTTTGGGAGGCTGAGGCAGGTGGATCACTTGAGGTCAGGAGTTCAAGACCAGATGGGCCAACATGGTGAAACCCCATCTCTACTGAAAAGACAAAAATTAGCCAGGCATGGTAGCAGGCACCTGTAATCCCAGCTACTTGGGAGGCCGAGGCACAAGAATCGCTTGAATCTGGGAGGTGGAGGTTGCCGTGAGCCAAGGTAGCGCCACTGCACTTCAGCATGGTTGAGAGTGACACTCCATCTCAAGAAAAAAGTCATTTCAATGACTACCTCAGGAGATTCATAGGTATCTGACCCCCATCTGAGATGGGATTTGCATTGCATTTTCGCTATGATGAGAACAAATATTTAATATCTTAGAAGATTAAAAGCATACTGTGATAATATGGAAATCTTGGTGGGAATTCAGTCATTAGTGAGAATGTTTTGCATTAAGTTCAAACCAGCCTCAATGAAGCTGATGTGAGGGAAGGGAAAGTGAACTCTGAGTAGAGCAGGGACAGAAGGAAGATGCTCCAGTGCAGATCAGGAAGGAGCAGGGGGTGAAATGTTACAAATTCTAGAACTCAGAGAGCTGAAGGTAATTACTTCCTTTTCAAGTTGTGAAACATGTTAACCTGTGGTAAAACACTTATAAGATGATAATTACCATCTAACCGTGTTGAAGTGTACAGTTCAGTTGTGTGAAGTATATTCATGTCATTTTTTTTTTTTTTTGAGACGGAGTCTCACTCTATCACCAGGCTGGAGTGCAGTGGTGGGATCTTGGCTCACTGCAACCTCTGCCTCCTGGGTTCAAGCAGTTCTCCTGCCTCAGCCTCCCGAGTAGCTGGGACTACAGGCGTGCATCACCATGCTCAGCTAATTTTTGTATTTTTAGTAGAGACGGGGTTTCACCATGTTGCCCAGGATGGTCTCCATCTCTTGACCTTGTGATTCACCCACCTCGGCCTCCCAAAGTGCTGGGATTACAGGCGTGAGCTACCGCACCTGGCCTATTTTTTTTTTTTTTTTTTTGAAACAGAGTTTCAATTTTGTTGCCCAGGTTTGGAGTGCAATGGCACAATCTCAGCTCACCACAACCTTTTCCTGCTGGGTTCAAGTGATTCTGCTGCCTCAGCCTCCCGACTAGCTGGGATTACAGGCATGCACCACCACGCCTGGCTAATTTTGTATTTTTAGCAGAGACAGCGTTTCTCCATGTTGGTGAGGCTGGTCTCAAACTCCCGACCTCAGGTGATCCGCCTGCCTCGGCCTCCCAAAGTGCTGGGATTACAGGAGTGAGCCACCGTGCCAGCCTCATGTCATTCTTGTGTGTGTGTGTGTGTGTGTGTGTGACAGAGTCTCATTCTGTCGCTCAGGCTGGAGTGCAGTGGTGTGATCTCGGCTCACTGCAACCTCCGCCTCCCAGCTTCAAACGGTTCTCTGCCTCAGCCTCCCGAGTAGCTCAGATTACAGGCGCCCGCTGCCATGCCTGGCTAATTTTTGTATTTTTAGTAGAGATGGGGTTTCACCATCTTGGCCAGGCTGGTCTTGAACTCCTGACCCCGTGATCCACCTGCCTCGGCCTCCCAAAGTACTGGGATTATACGCATGAGCCACTGTGCCCAGCCGTCATTCTTATATTATTATTTCCCAGGTGTCTTTCCTGAAAACTATCTTCCGGTCTCGAAATGGACATGATGGATCCACGGATGTACAGCAGAGAGCCTGGAGGTCCAACCGCAGTAGACAGGAAGGTATGGCTCTGTTGGAGTCCCCATAGTGTGGAAATGAATTTGCCCTGGAAAGGGAAAGAACAGCTTCTTGCCCTCAGGTTTCTCACCTTCTCCTCTCCTCACTCTCACCAAGGACTGAGGTCCATTTGTATGCACACAAAGAAAAGAGTTTCTTCCTTTCCAGGAAATAAAATTGTCCTGAAAGACCTTGTGACTTTATGGAGATATGCGGAAACAAAAGTTAGAGGTAAAATCCGTAAGATGAAAGTGACAACGAAAATCAACCATCATGACAAAATCAATGGAAAGAGGAAGACCGCCAAAAAACAGTAAGATGTGCCTTGACACAAATACTGTTGTATGAACCATGTGCCAATCAAAGTAGACAACTGTAAAGTCCTTGAGAATATTTTCTACAATATTTGTGGCAAATTCAGTGGGCTCAAAATTGAGTTTGTCCTTTCTGCTTCATTAGTTTAAGCTGTATAATTCCTTTCCCTTCCTACATTCTTGTTTGTAATTTTTTCGGGGGAAGAGGAGTTGCTAGTACTGGCATTGGTTTTCCTTTCTCTCTCTCTTTTTTTTTTTTTCCTGAGATGGAGCTTTGCTCTTGTTGCCCAGGCTGTAGTGCAATGGCACAATCTCAGCTCACTGCCTTTTGGGTTCAAGCAATTCTCCTGCCTCAGCCTCCCAAGTAGCTGGGATTACAGGTGCCCACCACCACACCCAGCTAATTTTTGTATTTTTACTAGAGATGGGGTTTCACCATGTTGTCCAGGCTGGTCTCGAACTTCTGACCTCAGGTAATCTACCCGCCTCAGCCTCCCAAAGTGCTGGGATTAGAGGTGTGAGCCACCACACCCAGGCTTTTTTTTTTTTTTTTTTTTAATTTTGAGATAGAGTCTCGCTCTGTCGCCCAGGCTGGAGTGCTATGGTGCAATCTTGGCTCACTGCAACCTCTGCCTCCCCGTTTGAAGCAATTCTGCCTCAGCTTCCTGAGTAGCTTGGATTACAGGTGTGTGCCACCACATTCGGCCAATTTTTTTTTTTTTTTTTTGAGACAGAGTCTCACTCTGTCACCCAGGCTAGAGTGCAGTGGCATGATCTTGGCTCACTGCAACCTCCGCCTCCCAGGTTCAAGCGATTCTTATCCCTCAGCCTCTTGAGTAGCTGGGACTACAGGCATATGCCACCATGCCCGGATAATTTTTGTATTTTTAGTAGAGGCGGGGTTTCACCATATTGGCCAAGCTGGTCTAGAACTCCTGACATCATGATCCACACACCTCGGCCTCCCAATGTGCTGGGATTACAGGCGTGAGCCACCGTGCCCAGCCCAATTTTTGTATTTTTAGTAGAGACGGGTTCACCATGTTGGCCAGGCTAGTCTTGAACTCCTGACCTCAGGTGATCTGCCTACCTCAGCCTCCCAGTGTGAGCCACCGCACCCAGCCTGGATTGTTGAATTCAATGCTTGGGTCACCTCCAGATTCATTTTCACAGTCTTTCATGTTTTGGTCATATTACATTGTATTTTGCTGCCATATGACTGATCTCTTTTTGTTAAATGTGAGATACTTGTTAAAAAAATATTTAGCAATGAATTGAGGCCTAGTGGCATGTTATCTTGCTGCAGAAGAGATGGGAGTCTACTTCTGGGGGATGGTCACGGGTCCTCCATACAGGCTGCAATTGAGGTCGTCAGTGCAGGCTCAGTCCCTACAAAGGCCAGGGTATTTCCTGTCCACCTCTATTCTGATGTGTGACTCTTCTGGGTCTCAACCAGAGCCAGTGGACTTCAGTACGGGTCGCTTTCATTGGCAGACCCTCAATCCACTTGTTTTCCATCTAATCCCATGCATGTGTGCAAAAGCTGCTCTGCTTCTTTGCATCTCAGTAGTTCCTTCTGGAATTCAGCAATGAAACTCAGGGAAATGGGTTCCAAATGCGAGGCTGACTTTCGTCCTGGGTTTCCTTCTTCTCCACCTTCACCTCATGTCTGTTTACTGCCATGTTAGCAATTTGATGTATTCAATCATGGGTTTTATATTCTGTTTGGTGTCCCCCATTGTTCTCATCGGAGATCAGAAGCTTCAGATGCACTTATGTCAACTCAAGAGTAGAATGCTTCCTTAGCTTCCCTCCAGAGTCAGGTTTTGTGTTTCTAGTTCCCAAGTGCACAGCAGGAGTAGCGGTGCCCTCACTGGCTTCTCATTTGCATTAAACTGTGAGCTTCTTTAGCGTGGGGACAGGACCCTGCTCCCATTGCATTCTCAGCACCACACCACACACTCCTTGTTTGAGGCCACGCCAGACAGCATGTGCTGAAGGATGCCCTGTGGTCAGAAACAAGTTCATTAACTTTCTCTTTGAAGTGTTTTCGTCCCTGTTTCCTAGCGTTCTGGGAATTTTACACATCCTTCCTATAAAACCAAGTATCAGGTGAGATCCTTAGGATCAGGACCATGAATCAAGTGGTGTGAGGGCAACACAGCAAACTTACCCTTTTTAGGCCATTTCCTTTTTCTGCCCTCAATCTCTGTGAACTGAACCTTGTTAAAGTCAGTCAACACCAGGTTGGATGGTTTGCAGTTGTCACCTATTTTCAGGACATAACACCCTGACTTAGGAGCCATTCCGATCATTTCTAATTCAATAGATGCGCCCAGCATTCAGATTGCCTTTTCTCTCAACCAGGATCTTTAAAGTCGATGACAAGAGTTCCAGTCCTGAATCATGGCAAAGTGCAGTAGTGAACTGCGGGGTTAATGACACCATATTCTGGAAGGATCTCTCTATGGCTGATGGTCTCAGTTCCGGCATCAGCCTCTGACTGAGAATCAGGTCTCACACAGGAGGAGTCAGATGAGGAACAATCCTCTGCTTCCGATGGAGTTAGTTGTGATGAGTTGGTGAGGTCTGGTTTTTCACACTGAACTAAAATGATCTTTCGCTGTGTCAAGCACAAGACTGACCCCAGAGACACACATACTGCACCTCATAGAAGCTTTTAATAGTCTTTATATTTACTAAAGAATAGGACTAACTATGGAACTATGAAGATGAGCTGGAAATGACAGGTGACTTGCCAGCAGGCCAGAGTGTGATTTTTTTTTTGTCCCTCAATGGGAGGTGTCCATTCTCCCTTCAGTTGTGAGAATCAGTTGGTTCATTTGTGGGAAGGTTGCAGGGGGATCTTTGAATCACAGCCTTCAGATGCCAGAAGGGCAGGGGGAATCCCACACGGGCTGGTGGATCATGTGTGTGCATTTCTCTCCCTTCTAACCTGAGGAAACTAAGCATGAAAGAATGTGAGCACGCAGAAAAGGAGAGGCAGGTATCAGAGGCAGAGGAAAATGGGAAATTGGATATGAAAGAAATACACACCTACAAGTGAGTTCAGAAACTGAACCCCACCCTCCTGGGAAACACCCATTGGAGTGTTGTTTTTAACCTCTGTACAATGTTTAGACCCAGTAAATGCAGAAATAGAAACAAATGGTCAGAAGACATATCGTGAGAGAGAGAGAGAGTTCACAAAACAGAAAACAAAGTACCTTAATATTTACCAGTGACCAAAAGATGTGAAGCAGCAAAACGTCTCCTGACCCCATTGCCAGCTAGACTGTGTGGAAACTCGGTTCATACCAGCCATTCTAGGGGTGGGGTGAGTTGTTGTCATCCTTAGGAAAGTGTGTTGTTGTAGGATCAACCACATCCTTCAAAAGGACTATGCCTGTTTATAAGCCCAGCTGTTTCTGCCCTGTGAAACACGGTAAGGATATTAATACAAAGAGAATACAGCTTTATGATAAAAGATGCTCAATGAAGGATGAATTAGGGATATACTGAGAATGGGGAAGGAAACTATCATCTCAGAAGTCAGCAGGCAGTAAGCAAGAGGAGGAATCAATATAGCAACAGTTTGGATCAGACCGTACAGTTTTTTTGTTTTTGTTTTTGTTTTTCTGAGATGGAGTCTCGCTGTGTCACCCAGGTTGGAGTGCAATGATGTGATCTTGGCTCACTGCAACCTCCGCCTCCCAGGTTCAAGTGATTCCCCTGCCTCAGCCTCCCGAGTAGCTGGGATTACAGGTGCCTGCCACCACGCCCAGCTAATCTTTTGTATTTTTAGTAGAGACGGGGTTTCACCATATTAGCCAGGATGGTCTCAATCTCCTGACCTCGTGATCCATCTGCCTCGCCCTCCCAGAGTGCTGGGACTACAGGCGTCAGCCACCGCGACCGGCTCAGACTGTACTCTTATAGCCATCTGAAATACGTTTTCTAGGTAGAGATAGATTGTGTAAGGGTACAGTTGTGAGGATAACAGAAACATGGCAGATTATTTAAAATCATCCTGAAAGTGGTGCTTTATCTGATGAAAGTGATTGTAATCCATAGGAAAATGTTTCAACGTGCACAAGAGTTGCGGCGGCGGGCAGAGGACTACCACAAATGCAAAGTAAGGAGCTTCCTCCCCGCAGTTGCAGGATAGTTCAGTGCTGATGCAGATGATGCCACGGCTCTTAGATTCTCTCAACATTCAATTTCTCATGTGTTGGCTTTTTCAGATCCCCCCTTCTGCAAGAAAGCCTCTTTGCAACTGGGTAAGTTTGTTTGTTTTCCTTGCTTTTGAACATAGTCTGCCAGGTCAGGACATGGATACATTTTTCTCCCTACAGCTCTGTGCTCAAGCCCTGCAGAGGGAGATGGCAGAGAGAAAGGCTGCCTACAAGCATCACAGTCCCATCCCTGTTGGTAACCGTGTTGTGCAAAAACACCTTCATCCCCACCCAGTGGGGCCTCTGATCTAATATTCAAAGTGTCAGAGGTTCCATATTTGTAATAGCAAATGGGCCCTGACTGTAAATTAGTGAAGAGTGAATGTAACTTATTACCCACAGGGACAATTCCAAATGAAGGCCTTAAATGATGCTCAGCTAAGCTGGTTCTTGTGTGGCCTCTGTACCTTCAAAAGCTGCCGAGTCCTATGATTACATGTGATGGGACTTGTACACTTGAAGTGAAACACAGTTTTAAAACTTGCTTTGTTTAGAATTCCCACCTCATTTTTCCATGGACAAAAGTATTCTTTATGTCCTAGTGCACTTACAATTTGGTATTACCTGGGAGTGAAAAGAAATATTACAGCCATGCCTAACTGACTTCTTGAGGTAAGATTGTTCTGTCAGAAAACCCTCTCCCAGTTCCCCTGCAGCTCTTCAGGAATCCACATCTCTCCAGAGCTCTTTGTTCTCATGGGTGGCACCTCCAGAGTGAAGAAGATCCTTTGTCAAGAAGGGAAACAGAGGGGAAATGAGAGGGTCCTGCAGGCAGAGCTGGAATCAACTTCCACTCTGCCTCTTGCAAGTTGTGTGACCCTGGGCACAATTTCTCCTTCCTCTGGAAACCTCTGTTTTCTTAGATTTGGAGCAGGGTGGTCACACTGACCTTGCAGAGTTCTGAGAATCAGAGACAGAACATAAAAGGCCTGGAAAACATTCTCCAAAAAGAAGCTGCAACATGTGTGGACAATGGGCTTTTCATGCCTCTCTTACTGTCTGTTGACCTGGTGCAAGAAACATGCTCTGGTGATGGCTGTGAGGGAGGAATGAGGATAGACATAGACACTCCTGTGTCTCAAACATGCTTCTTTATTACTCTGTTATGACTCTGTCTTCCCTGGGGCAGGACCCCAGCCTGCCTACATTTGCAGACAGACACAGTGGCATGTGGAGACAACAGTGTGTCCCAATGACTTTTCTTTACTCCCCAGCTGTCGGCAGTACTTAGTGGAAGGGTGATATTATGACACTGATACTGCTATTTTGAAACCTGGAGGATGGAAAGGTGCAAAAATCTATCACCAGCAACAGAAGGTGCAGACCGTGTTGGTGGCAGTAATTTTGTCCATCAAATGAATATGTGTGAAAACATTCCCTTCTTCGGCCCTACAGGTCAGAATGGCGGCAGCGGAGCATCGTCATTCTTCAGGATTGCCCTACTGGCCCTACCTCACAGCTGAAACTTTAAAAAACAGGATGGGCCACCAGCCACCTCCTCCAAATCAACAACGTTCTAAAACTGAGAACTCCCTGAGCCTCAAGACACCTCCCGAATGTCTCCTTTGTCCCCTTCCACCCTCAGTGGATGATAATATCAAGGAGTGTCCTCTTGCTCCTCTTCCACCCTCTCCTCTTCCACCCTCAGTGGATGATAATCTGAACGAGTGTCTCCTTATCCCTCTTCCACCCTCTCCTCTTCCACCCTCAGTGGATGATGATCTCAAGACTCCTCCCTTAGCTACTCAGGAGGCCGAGGCAGAAAAACCACCCAAACCCAAGAGGTGGAGGGTGGATGAGGTGGAACAATCACTGAAACCCAAGAGGCGGAGGTTGAGTAAGCTGAGAACACGCCATTGCACTCAAGCCTGGGCAATAAGAATAAATCCGTGGGTCGAAAAAAAGAAAAAAATCAAAAAATAAAACAAAACCCACACTCCAAAAACAAACTAACGAAGAATAAATAAATAATATAAAAATAAAATAAATACTGCAGTCCTTATGTTATTGCTTTGTTTCAATATCTGGTATGATTGCCTGAGGGACCTGAGGTTTTTAATTAATTGTGGGGTTTTTTTTTAATCTTTAGAAGTGGTTGGTTATGTAAAATATTATTATTATTATTATTATTTTTTTTTTTTTTGAGACGGGGTTTTGCTCTGTCACCCAGGCAGGAGTGCAGTGGCTCGATCACAGCTCACTGCAGCCTCAACCTCCTGGGCTTCAAGCAATCCTCCTGCCTCAGCCTCCCAAGTAGCTGGGATCACAGATGTGTGCCACCACGCCTGGCCAATGTTAAAAAATCCTTTAACTTTTTTGTAGAGATGCACTCCTGGACTCAAGCGATCCTCCTACTGGTCCCGACCACCAGCCTCTTTCGATAAACATTTACACTGTTTATTATCTGATGCCATTTCTATCTTCTTCCTTGTCGTCCAGACATCAAAGAATTAGGTTTCTTCAGGGTTTTCTTTTTCAAGTCCTCATTGTTAAAGATCACTCACATTAGGGCCAGACACCACGACTCATGCCTGTAATCCCAGCACTTTGGGAGGCCAAGGCGGGCAGAGCACTTGAGGTGGGGAGTTTGAGACCAGCCCGGCCAACTTGGTGAAACCCCACCTCTACTGAAAAACATACAAAAATTAGCTGAGCATGATGGTGCATGCCTGTAGTCCCAGCCACTTGGGAGGCTGAGGCATGAGAATCGCTTGAACCCAGGAGGCAGAGGTTGTAGTGAGCCAAGATCACATCAGCACACTCTAGCCTGGGTGACAGAGCGAGACTCTGACTCAAAAAATAAATAAAATAAATATCACTTACATTAGATATACCCAAGGGGTGTTCTATAGAGAGTTGGAAGCAGTGGTTATTGCAACAGGGGCACGGAAGTCATCTGGCTATGCCAGGATGCCCAGGGGACACTCGGGGTGGGTGGCATAGTGGTGCTGGGGACTCACCGCACAGGACGCTCTGATTGACGCACTGCCAGGAGTAGCGCTCTGTCTTGGGGCTGCAGCCGGCCTCCTCAGCTCGAGTGTAACAACAGTTGTGGCCATGGCAGCACCTGCGGATGTCACATGGGCAGGACAGCAGGTGGGTGAAGCTCTCTCCTGGCCCTCCTCTCTTGCCAGGACCATGGGTGACTGAAGACCCCCAGGGAGGCACAGCATCCTCTTATCTAAGTTTTTTTTGTTTTTTTTTTAAGAGACAGGGTCTTTCTCTGTCACCCAGGCTGGACTGCAGAGGCACAATCATAGCTCACGGCAGCCTTGAACTCCTGGGCTCAAGCGATCCTCCTACTTCAGTGTCCCAAGTAGCTGAGACTACAGGCACACGCCAGCATGCCCGGCTGGTTTTTTAATTTGTATTTCCTTTGAGACAGCGTATCTCTCTGTTGCTCAGGCTGGAGTGCAATGGCTCAATCAGCTCACTTTAGCCTTGAACTCCCGGGCTCAAGTGATACTGCCAGCTCAACCTCCCAAGTCTGCTACTACAGGAACACAAACTCCTTTTTTAAATTTTTTGTGGATATGGGGGTCTCACTATGTTGCCTAGGCTGGTCTTGAACTCCCAGGCTCAAGCAGTCCTCCTACCTCAGCCTCCCCAAATGCTGGGATTACAGGTGGGAGCTACTGTACACCTGGCCTTATCTAAGCTGTTTCCCTGAAAATCCCCGACTTGGGTAATGATTCCATTGGCCCCACCATGCCCTGTCCTGCCTTCCTGGCTGTGCCCAAGCTTGGTCCCTGCCTGCCTGCCTGCCTCACCCTCTGGGTCTCGAGCTTCTGTGACACATGACTCCTCTCTCTTCCTGGAGTGATACAAGCCCTGCCACTTCCTGACTTTGCCCACACTGTACCGTCTGCCTGGGGCAACTTCATGTCTGCCCATTGACCCTTAGGCCTCAGCCCAGGCACAAGCCCCTGCCTCCGGAGGTCATCCAGGCCTCACCAGGCTACACCCTCTCGTAAAATTGGATTCCCTCCCTTCAGGGCAGGTTTATAATGAAATCCTCCTCAGAGGCCAGGTGCGGTGACACCCATCTGTAATCCCAGCACTTTGGGAGGCTGAGGTGGGAGGATCACTTGAGGCCAGGGGGTCGAGACCAGCCTGGGCAACATAAGAGAGACTCTTGTCTCTATAACAAATTTAAAAATTAGCTCACCAGGCCAGGCTCAGTGGCTCATGCCTGTAATCCCAACACTTTGAGAGGCCGAGGCAGGTGGATCACGAGGTCAGGAGTTCGAGAGCAGCCTGACCAACATGGCGAAACCCTGTCTCTACTAAAAATACAAAATTAGCCAGGCATGGTGGCACGCACCTGTAATCCCAGCTACTCGGGAGGCTGAGGTAGGAGAATTGCTTGAACCCAGGGGGTGGAGGTTGTGGTGAGCCAAGATCATGCCATTGCAGTCCAGCCTGAGCAACAGAGCAAGACTCTGTCTCGAGACAATAAAAACACACAAAAAATTAACTCGCCATGATGGCACATGCCTATAGTCCTAGCTACTTGGGAGGCTGAGGTGGGAGGATTCCCTTCAGCCCAGGAGTTTGAGGCTGCAGTGAGCCACTATGATTGTGCCACTGCACTCTAATCTGGGCAAAAGCGAGACCCCAGGCTAGAGTGCATGATTTTGGGTCACTGCAACCTCCACCTCCCAGGTTCAAGTGATTCTCCTGCCTCAGCCTCTTGAGTAGCTGGGACTACAGGCATGTGCCACCACGCCTGGGTAATTTTTGTATTTTTAGTAGAGACAGGGTTTAGTAGAGACCATGGTGAAACCCCGTCTCTATAAAACAAATCTCTACTAACCCCATCTCTACAAAAAACAGCTGGGCATGGTAGTGCACACCTGTAATTCCAGCTACTTGGGAGGCTGAGGCACGAGAATCATTTGCATCTTGGAGGCAGAGTTTGCAGTGAGCTGACATCGCACCACTGCACTCCAGCTGGGATGACAGAGCAAGACCCTGTCTCAAAAATAAGAAAAAGGAACAAACAACAGCAACGACAACAAAAAAACCTCTGTGTCAATCACAGCCTTCAAGCTAGGGGAGAGGCGGCCGAATTCTGCCCTCTGCTAACTAACTATAGCTTTGTGGGAATGGGTGAGTGGCATGCCCTTTTGAGCCCCAGGGCCCCATCTGTAAAATGGGCATAACTGTCATGCCCGTCTTTAAGAACAGCCTTGGGGGTAAATGAGTGGAACTCATGGAAAGATCTCAGCCCACAACCTTCCACAGAACAGGCGCTTCTCACACAGTAAGTAGCAGGAGTGTAGAGGCTGCAGGCATGAATCCAGCCAGACTGCCTGGGTTCAAGTCCCAGCTCCCATGTCTTGGTAACTATGTGGCCTCAGACAAGTTACTTAATATTTCTTTTTTTTTTTTTTTCAGAAGGAGTTTTGCTCTGTCACCCAGGTTGGAGTGCAGTGGTGTGATCTCGGCTCATTGCAACCTCTGCCTCCCGGGTTCAAGCAATTCTCCTGCCTCAGCTTCCTGAGTAGCTGGAATTACAGGCACCTGTCACCACACACAGCTAATTTTTGTATTTTTAGTAGAGACGGGGTTTCACCATGTTGGCCAGGATGGTCTCAAACTCCTGACCTCATGATCTGCCTGCCTCAGCCTCCCAAAGTACTAGGATTACAGGCGTGAGCCACCGCACCTGGACACGTTACTGAATATTTCTGTGCCTAGGTTTCTTCATCTGTGAAATGGGATTGTTGTGAGAACACAAAGGGATTCCCAGGGCAGTTCCTAGTGCATAGTCTGGCTGCCTTTGTGTGTGTGTGTGTGTGTGTGTGTGTGTGTTTGTGTTTAATATAGAGACAGGGTCTCACTCTGTTGCCTAGGCTCATTTCAAACTCCTGGGCTCCAGTGATCCTCCTGCCTCGACCCAAAGTGGTGGGATTACAGGCATGAGTCAACACACCTGGTCACTTTATATTATTATTATTTTTTTCTTTTGAGACAGGGTTTGGCACTGTTGTCCAGGTTGGAATACAGCGGTGCAATCTCAACTCACTGCAAACTCCACCTCCCGGGTTCAAGCAATTCTCCTGCCTCAGTCTCCCCAGTAGCTGAGATTACAGACACCTGCCACCACACACAGCTAATTTTTGCATTTTTAGTAGAGATGGGGTTTCACCATATTGGCCAGGCTGGTCTTGAACTCCTGACCTCAAGTGATCTGCCCACCTCGGCCTCCCAAAGTGCTGGGATTACAGGAGTGAGCCACCGCTCCTGGCCAATTTTTTAAGGCAACATTTTCAGCCCATGGCCAGGGTAAGGGGCAGCTGGTACCAAGATCTGGCTTCACTGGCCATGTTATCCAAGAGGCCTCTGCCTGCCTGCAAAGTAGTACTGCACACTGGGATCTCCCTGGACCAGACCCCAGCTTCAGTTTTGGGTACTTCCTCATAAGCCTTGACTACCCCAGAGTGTGAGGGATTTTGTAGCCTGGTCCCAGGCATGCACTCACCAGTCAATGGCATCGCGGGGCTGGCCATGGCCTCCCAAGCCACAAAAGGAACCATATTTCATATAGGCGATGGGAGTCTAGGGACCAACACAACCCACAATTCCTGCCAGTTCCAGGATCCCACGCCGGGTCACACATAATATCCTGGAGGGTGGGGGGTAAACAAAGGTGACAGGCTGCAGGTCAGGGCTTCCCAGACCCCTGGGAAGGGCCTGAGCCTGAGAAGAGCCTAGGTGTTACAGCCTGGCTGTCTGGGTTTGAATCCTACTTCCTAGCTGTGTGACCTTGGACAAATTCCTAACCTCTCTGGGCCTTGGTTTCCTCATCTGTGAAATGGGGGATAAGCTGACTTCAACTCATATGAATGAAATGAGATAATGAGTATAAAGCCCCTGGTGCATGAAAAGGCTATTATAATCCGGCTGGGCTCAGTGGCTCACACCTGTAATCCCAAGACTTTGGGAGGCCCGGGTGGGCAGATCACCTGAGGTCAGCAGTTCAAGATCAGCCTGGCCAACATGGTGAAACCCCATCTGTAGTAAAAATACAAAAATTAGCCGAGCCTAGTGGTGCACACCGGTAATCCCAGCTACTAGGGAGGCTGAGGAAGGAGAGTCACTTGAACCTGAGAGGTGAAGATTGCAGTGAGCCAAGATTTTGCCACTGCATTCCAACCTGGACGACAGAGCAAGAGTCTCAAAAAAAGAAAAAGAAAAAAAGGATAACTATTATAATCAAGGTCCTCAAGGTAGCCAAGAAGGGAAAAAAGAGTCGTGCATGAAACGTTTGTCCAGTTCCCTGTGTTGGGCACTGGGCATCACGGATGCGCCTACAGGTGTCTGTCACCAAGGTGGGCTCCTCTGTGGCAGCTCCCGGGCCCTGGCACTGCCCTGTGCTCATGACTTCCCCTCCAGACTCAGGGCCCTTGGTATCTCCTCTTATTTTCACTGCCAGACAGGAAGGCCCCTTGGCCTGAGCCCAGCCATTTTTCTAGATCCTGGCACAGCTTGGACATGTAATGGTGCCCAATGCATGTGACTGGAACCCCTGCATTGGACATGAAGGAAACGAGGCCAGCCGGGAAAGGTAACCCCACATTCCCACAGCCAGCAGGAACCCGAGCAGAGGCTTCAACCCAGGCTTCTGACTTGCAAACCAGTGCTCCTTCCTCCTTACACAGTAACAACAGGGGAAGGTGGCCTTCCGGGTTGCCAGAGCCGAGTGGTACCAGCAATAGAGTGGAAACTCACACACAGGCTTGCCTGCTTCCTGGGTTAGGGTTAGGGTTTATACGGCTCCGGGAGGTTGATGCATTGTGTTTGATCATCCCCCCTTTTTTTTTTTGAGACAGAGTCTCATTCCTGTTGCCCAGGCTGGAGCATAGTGGTGTAATCTTGCTCACAGCAACTTCTGCCTCCCAGGTTCAAGCAATTGTCCCGCCTCAGCCTCCCGAGTAGCTGGGATCACAGGCGTGCGCCACCACACCCAGCTGATTTTTGTATTTTTAGTAGAAACGGGGTTTCACCATCTAGGCCAGGCTGGTCTTGAACTCCTGACCTCATATGATCCACCTGGTTTGGCCTCCCAAAGTGCTGGGATTATAGGCGTGAGCCACTGCGCTCATCCTGATCATCTTGTCTCTCTTTTTTTTTTTTAGAGACAGGGTCTCACTCTGTCACCCACACTGGAGTGCAGTGGCACAATCATAGCTCACTGCAGCCTCCAAATCCTGGGCTCAAGTGATCCTCCTGCCTCAGCCTCCAGACATATGGGCATGCACCCCCATGCCCAGCTAATTTTTAAATTTTTAGTAGATCTGGGGTCTCACTATGTTGCCCAGGCTGTTCACAAACTCCTGGCCTCAAGTGATTCTCCTGCCTTGGCCTCCGAAGGCGCTGGGATTCCAGGCATGAGCCACCATGCCCAGTCTCGTTTCTGTTTTATCTAGAACATGTTTTCATCACACTGACTTTTTTGAGAAGTCCAGGCCAGATTTAAATTCCATTTTGTCTTTTTATCAGTGGAAAAGTAGCATATTTATGTTGCAGGACAAAGATGAATCAAATAGGAAGAAAATGTAAAACACATTTGGGGCCAGGCACAGTGGCTCATGCCTGTAATCCCAGCACTTTGGGAGGCCAAGGTGGGCAGATCAACTGAAGTCAGGAGTTCCAGACCAGCCTGACCAACATGGAGAAACCCTGTTTTTTTTTTTTTGTTTTTTTTTTTTACTGATCTCCAGAACTCTTTTTTTTTTTTTTTTAATTGATCATTCTTGGGTGTTTCTCACAGAGGTGGATTTGGCAGGGTCATAGGACAATAGTGGAGGGAAGGTCAGCAGATAAACAAGTGAACAAAGGTCTCTGGTTTTCCTAGGCAGAGGACCCTGCGGCCATCCGCAGTGTTTGTGTCCCTGGGTACTTGAGATTAGGGAGTGGTGATGACTCTTAACGAGCATGCTGCCTTCAAGCATCTGTTTAACAAAGCACATCTTGCACCACCCTTAATTCATTTAACCCTGAGTGGACACAGCACATGTTTCAGAGAGCACAGGGTTGGGGTAAGGTCACAGATCAACAGGATCCCAAGGCAGAAGAATTTTTCTTACTACAGAACAAAATGAAAAGTCTCCCATGTCTACTTCCTTCTACACAGACACGGCAACCATCCGATTTCTCAATCTTTTCCCCACCTTTCCCCCCTTTCTATTCCACAAAACCGCCACTGTCATCATGGCCCGTTCTCAATGAGCTGTTGGGCACACCTCCCAGCCGTGGTGGGAGACATGCACCACCACACCTGGCTAATTTTTGTATTTTTAGTAGAGGCGGGCTGGCCAGGCTGATCTGGAACTCCTGACCGCAAGTGATCCACCCGCCTTGGCCTCCCAAAGTGCTGAGATTACAGGCGTGAGCCACTGCACCTGGCCCATTGATTGAAAAATATATATATATTTAGTTTTAATGTATTGAGGGGGTATAAGTACGAGTTTCTCACATGCCTATATCGCATAGTGGTGAAGCCTGGGTAGTTCATTGATCTGGGTTATCAGAAAACTGTGTTCAAGAGGACCTGTTAGAGTTTTCTCCATGCAAAGCAAATTTGGGGGAAGGACGCAGTGGCTGACTGCTGTAATCCCAGCGCTTTCGGAGGCTGAGGAGGGCGGATCACGAGGTCAGGAGCTGGAGACCAGCCTGGCCAACATGGTAAAACCCCATCTCTACCACCACCAGTTAGCTGGGCGTGGTGCTGGGCGACTGTAGTCCTAGCTACTTGGGAGGCTGAGGCAGGAGAATCGCTTGAACCCAGGAGGCAGAGGTTGCAGAGAGCCAAGATGGCACCACTGCACTCCAGCCTGGGTGACAGAGCCAGACTCCATATCAAAAAAAAAAAAAAAAAAGGTATTTACTAAATTTTAGTATCAAAATAACAAATTATGTATGTTTTGGGGAAAGAAATCTGGTTATTAAATCTTCATTTCGATTGAGTTCTATGTAAATTAAAATTCACTCTAAGAACTATTTTTTGGTATAAAACTTCATCTGCCCAAGTGTTCAGGAGATAACCTGAGATTTTAGAATAGAAATGTAAACAATCAAAACCAAGAAACCAAGTTTCCTGAAACTTGCATTAAAATATTAGAAATATTAATAATTCTAAAATGCCATTTTGCCACTGTTATTCATATTAACCAAAATATTAGAGAAGTAATATTTCAGACTAGATCTGAAAAAATGTCTGAATACAATTCAAAAATAATCATTGATAATTTTTTAAAAAGTGGGTCTATAAATAGTAGTAATTCCTCAAAATGAAGTGCATAATTGGCACATCAAATATTTTGTCTGCAGGCAATTCTGTGCATTTTAGGTAAAAAATGTGGTCCCTTTAAGAGAGTCCTTGACTTCTCATTTCTCCGGGGACCCTTCTGTGGCACTGGTCCCCTTTGTATATAAAATGGTGAAAGCTGACTTGAATGTGCCGTCACCGCTCTGCTGGGAAAAACAGATGAAGGTGGCCCAGAGAAAACCACAGACTCCAGCGTAAGCTGTTCTCCATTGAACAGGAACAAGGCTGAAGTTGGTTAGCTGGAACAGAGAGAGAGTCCGTTAGGGCCACATGGAAACCAAAGCCCTGAGTTCATATTACTGAGCAGGCGGAACTCACCTGTACAAAGGGCCAGTACATCAGTCCGCTCTGGAATTAAAAAAAAAAAAAAAAAAGCAACAACTTAATTAGAATGCCTTTTATTTTTTATTTATTTATTTTGTTTTTTATTTTTTGAGACAGGGTCTCACTCTGTTGCCCAGACTGGAGTGCAGTGGTGCAATCTTAGCTCACCGTAACCTCTGCCTCCTGGGTTCAAGCAATTGTCGTGCCTCTGCCTCCTGAGTATCTGCGATGACAGATGCACACCACCTCACCTGGCTAAATTTTGCATTTTTAGTAGAGACGGGTTTTCACCATGTTGGCCAGGCTGGTCTCGAACTCCCGACCTCAGGTGATCCGCCCACCTCGGCATCCCAAAGGGCTGGGATTACAGGTGTGAGCCACTATACTCGACCTAGAATACCTTTTAGCCACACAAAACAATTGCACAGTTCATTCCATAAAAGAGTAAGAAATACTAGGCCAACAAGATGCCAAGGTAGTATTATATTTCAGACTAAGCTGATTAAATTAGAGTACTAAGGCCTCTAGAGTGAGGGGGTTGGGGAGTTGTGGGGAAAAAAGCTATTAGGTACAAGACATTTCTATTAATTATATTTTTAACATCAGAATGAAAAGTCTACTAGAATCAGTACCAATTCTGGAAGAGAGCCACTTTGGAAATGACAGCATGTATTTATGCATTGCAATTTCCTGGTTACCATGAACAAATGATGCAGGAATATATTTGTAAATACAGAATCATCAATGAATTCTCTTTTTTAAAATTAATTACATATATATTTTCTGAGACATGGTATCTCTATGTTGCCCAGGCTGGTCTTGAACTCCCAGGCAAAAGCAATAGTCCCACCGCAGCCTCCCAAAGTGCTGGGGTTATAGGCATGAGCCACCTCATCCTGCTGAATTATTTTATTTATTTTGTTTGAGATGGAGTCTCATTCTGTCGCCTAAGCTGGAGTGCAGTGGCAAGATCTCGGCTCACTGCAACCTCTGCCTCCTAGGTTCAAGTGATTCTCCTGCCTCAGCCTCCTCAGTAGCTGGGATCACAGGCGCCTGCCACCATGCTCGGCTAATTTTTGTATTTTTATTAGAGACAGGGTTTCACCATGTTGGCCAGGCTGGTCTTGAAGTCCTGACCTCAGGTGATTTGCCTGCCTCCTCCTCCCAAAGTGGTGGGATTACAGGCGTGAGCCATTGTGCCCAGCCTTGAATTGTTAAAACTATATACCAAACCATTGTTTATGGAATGATTTTCAATAATATATTCAAACCATGGGATGCTATAGCACAAGTTTAGCTGAAATTTTCATATATTACAAAATATCTTAGACATTTTAACAAGCTTTATCCTATACAGTCCGATAAAAAAGTCACCATTATGAATTTTTTTTTAAAAAAAAGTCTTGGTATGTAAATTATATCTCAAAAAAAAGCTAGAGGTTTTTAAAATAGTTCTTAAAAGTGGTATTACAGACTTATTTTCTTCTTTTTACTAATTTGTACTTTCTGAAGTTTCTAAAATGAACAATTGCAATAAAAGCTTTATAATATTTATGTTTATATTTAAAAGTAGATATTACATATAATGTGTGTATATATATATATTTTTTTTGTTTTGTTTTGTTTTGTTTTATTTTGTTTTGTTTTTGAGGTGGAGTTTCGCTCTTGTTGCCCAGGCTGGAGTGCAATGGTGCGATCTCGGCTCACTGCAACCTCCACTTCCCGGGTTCAAGGGATTGTCCTGCCTCAGCCTCTGAGCAGCTGGGATTACAGGTGCACACAACCACGCCCAGTTAATTTTTTGTATTTCTAGTAGAGACAGCGTTTCACGATATTGGCCAGGCTGGTCTTGAACTCCTGACCTCAGGTGATCTGCCCGCCTCGGCCTCCCAAGGTGCTGGGATTACGGTTGTGAGCCACCATGCCTGGCCATAAAATATATTTTACATATATTTTTGAGACGGAGTTTCGCTCTTGTGCATTTCAAATTCTCGAGCTCAGGTGATCCACCCACCTCGGCCTCCCAAAGTGCTGGGATTACAGGCGTGAGACACTGAGCCTGGCCCTTAATTTTTAAATATACTTTAAATATAAAATATACCCCTGTAATCCCAGCACTTTGGGAGGCCAAGGCGGCCGGATCACCTGAAGTCGGGAGTTTGAGACCAGCCTGACCAACATTGAGAAACCCCATCTCTAATAAAAATACAAAAATTAGCAGGGCGTGATGGCAGGAATCTGTAATCCCAGCTACTCAAGAGGCTGAGGCAGGAGAATTGCTTGAACCTGGGAGGCAGAGGTTGCAGTGAGCTGAGACTGCACCATTGCACCCCAACCCGGGCAACAGAACGAGACTCTGTCTCAAAAAATAATAATAATAATAATTTAAAACTTTAGCAAAAATAATCAGAAGACTAAACTCATCCAAACATGGCTTTCCTTCTTTCTTTTTTTTTCTTAATAGAGATGAGGGCTCACTATGTGGGCCAGGTTGGTCTTGAACTCCTGGCCCCAAGCAATCCTCCTGCCTCCGCCTCCCAAAGTGTTAGGATTACAGGAGCCACTGTGCCCGGCCATGGCTTTATTTCTTATGGCTGTGTTTTTTCCTGTCAGAATGTAGTATCATGTAGTAGTATATTTTGTTCTCAAACCATTCCCCCACAAAAAGGAATCAGGACGCCTCAGAGAATTGGCTGATTCTAGGGCCAGGGCAGGGCAGGTGCAAGGTATAAGATGGTCCTGGAACACACTGTCATGCCAGGAAGGAAGTGGCTTATGAAAGAAGAAAAGGAGAAAGAAGATGGGTGATGTCACAGGACACAGGAACCAGCGTGGAGGGACTCCAACTGGCCGAATCTGGGACATGAGAGCACTAAAAATAATTAAACCCCGTCATGAACTCTCCTCTGTGCTTCGGCAATCTCCCTCTGAATAGGCCAAAGGCATCTGGCATTCAACATTTCCCAAACTGAACTCACCTCATCTTTTTTTTGAGACAGAGTCTTGCTCTGTCACCCAAGCTGGAGTGCAGTGGTGCAATCTCACCTCACTACAATCTCTGCCTCCCAGGTTCAAGTCATTCTCTGTAGGGACCAGCCCCACAGGGTCGGTGGGTCTCTCCCTATGTGCAGCGACGAGAGAGTGTAGAAATAAAGACACAAGACAAAGAGACAAGAGAAAAGGCAGCTGGGCCCGGGGGACCACTACCACCAATGTGCAGAGACTGGTAGTGGCCCCGAATGTTGGGCTGCGCTGTTATTTATTGGATACAAGGCAGAAGGGGCAGGGTAAAGAATGTGAGTCACCTCCAATGATAGGTAAGGTCACGTGGGTCATGTGTCCACTGGACAGGGGGCCCTTCCCTGCCTGGCAGCCGAGGCAGAGAGGGAGAGGAGACAAAGAGAAAGACAGCTTACGCCATTATTTCTGCATATCAGGGACTATTAGTATTTTCACTAATTTACCACTGCTATCTAGAAGGCAGAGCCAGGTGTACAGGATGGAACATGAAGGTGGACTAGGAGTGTGACCACTGAAGCACAGCATCACAGGGAGACGGTTAGGCCTCCGGATAACTGCGGGCGAGCCTGACTGATGTCAGGCCCTCCACAAGAGGTGGAGGAGCAGAGTCTTCTCTAAACTCCCCCAGGGAAAGGGAGACCCCCCTTTCCCGGTCTGCTAAGTAGCGGGTGTTGTTTCTTGACACCTTTTGCTACCGCTGGACCACGATCCGCCTGGTAACGGGCGTCTTCCCAGACGCTGGCGTCACCGCTAGACCAAGGAGCCCTCTGGTGGCCCTGTCCGGGCATAACAGAAGGCTCGCACTCCTGTCTTGCAGTCACACCTCACTATGTCCCTTCAGCTCCTGTCTCTGTATGGCCTGGTTTTTCCTAGGCTATGATTATAGCGCGAGGATTATTATAATATTGGAAGAAAAAGTAATTGCTACAAACTAATGATTAATGATATTCATATATAATCATATCTAAGATCTATATCTGGTATAACTATTCTTGTTTTATATTTTATTATACTGGAATAGCTCGTGTCCTCTGTCTCTTGCCTCAGTGCCTGGGTGGCTTGCCGCCCACAGAAGAAGCTCTAGGGCCTGCCTGTGCTGTCTCCCTGCCAGCCAGCACCCTTTGTCTCACCATTTTCTGCTGTGACCCCCAGCCTCCACCCAGTGGGCTCCTCTCCCCGATGCTCCCCTCCTTGAGCCCCTCAGGCCCCTCACATGTGAAAACCTCCCAGGACGGCCAGGCCTGTGATCCACCTGCCCAGCCACAGTCCATCTGGGCTCCAGGACAAGCATGGTCCATTGAGCAACTGAGCTGGTACTGGGGGCCAGAGCCTGGTGTGGGAATGAACAAAACTCTGATGATTCCGCAGAATGAGGAGGGGACACCATGGCTCATGCCTGTAATCCCAGAGCTTTGGAGGCCCAGTGGGGAAGAATCACTTGAGCCTTGGACTTTGAGACCAACCTGGGCAATACAGCAAGACCCCATCTCTAGAAAAAAATATATTTAAAACTGAGCTGGGCAGCCAGGTGTGGTGGCTCACACTTGTAATCGCAGCATTTTGGGAGGCTAAGGTGGGGCGGATCACCTGAGGTCGGGAGTTCAAGACCAGCCTGACCAACATGGAGAAACTCCTTCTCTATGAAAAATACAAAATTAGCAGGGTGTGATAGCGCATGCCTGTAATCCCAGCTCCTTGGGAGACTAAGGCAGGAGAGTCGCTTGAACCCAGGAGGTGGAGGTTGCAGTGAGCTGTCTCATGCCACTGCACTCCAGCCTGGGCAACACGAGCAAAACTCCGTCTCAAAAAAATAAAAAATAAATTAAAAATAAGTTTAAAAAATTAGCTGGGCATGGTGGCTCTCTCCTGTACACCCAGCTACCAGGGAAGCTGAGGCGTGATTATCATGTGAGCCCATGATTTTGAGGCTGCAGTGAGCTACAATTTGGCCACTGCACTCCAGCCTGGGTGTCAGAGCCAAGCCTTGTCTCAAAAAAACAAAAATAAAAAAGAAAGAAGGGAAGCCAGGCTGGAGTTCCCCTAGTGAAACTGGATATCTGTGGGGAAACAGCCAGTATGGCAGAGGCCTTGGCTGCTGGAATGTTGGCTCCAAAAGCTGAGCAGGGTGAGGGCGCCCTGGGCCATTCCACTCTGGTACTCACCTGAGCTTTCTGGAATTTTGCTCCCTTGCCCTGGTGGCTGAGTGTGGGGTGTGTGGAGCTGTTGTCTGCCCTGAGGGTGTGGTAGGTCTAATGTGGGAGGGATCCGGAGTCGGGACCAGACTTGGGTTTGCTCCCGGAAGGAAGGGGTGGGGTTGAGAGCGAGGGAGCTTCTCCATTAGCCTCCTCAGCACCACAGCTGCAGCCAAGCTTAGAGTGATCTGCAAAGCCAAGATGTGAGTTTAGTGTTTAGTTGTGATTAGAAAGCACAAGAATAAAAGGCAAAAGAGCCCAATGTATAATTTATTTATTTATTTATTTTGAGATGGAGTCTTGATCTGTCGCCCAGGCTGGAGTACAGTGGCACGATCTCGGCTCACTGTAACCTCCACCTCCTGGGTTCAAGCAATTCTCCTGCCTCAGCCTCTTGAGTAGCTGGGATTACAGGCATGCACCACCACACCCGGCTAATTTTTGTATTTTTAGTAGAGGCGGGGTTTCACCATGTTGGTCAGGCTGGTCTTGAACACCTGACCTCAGGTGATCCGCCTGCCTCGGCCTCCCAAAGTGCTGGGATTACAGGCATGAGCCACTGCTCCTGGCAGCTTTTTTTATTTTTTGAGCTGTCACCGGGCTCTTGAGCTGCCCTCTGAACTCCACCCTGCAGGGCAGGCCAACAGAAGAGCTTTTTCTAATTGACCCAGCCAAGGGAAGTGAGCCGGTGAGTGGGGAAAAATGGGTACTCACTAGACAGAAACAGGGCAGGTCATGTTTCCCAGGGCAGTCTTGAAGGCACCAATGCTTCTAGTCCAGTGCAGCCTGCATGCAAGCCCCCAGCAGCCCAGGCATTCCAGGCTCTGACTACAGGGCCAGTCTGGAGTAATATGTGTGGGCAGAGTTGAAGGGGCAGCGGTGGAGCAGAGCATGGATGCATAGAACAAGAAAGAACAAAGACGCTGGAGTCCCATCACCCTGGGAGCCAGCCCCAGTTTCATGGCTCTCAGGGGAAGTTACAGAGCTTCGCTAGAAGATCCTAGAAAAACAGCAGCCCGTGGCAGGTGCTTTTGTTTCCCTGGGTTTGAAGGAGGCTCCACAGACAAGAGACCAGAGGAGGTTGAGGCTTGGAAGCCACAGGGCCCTGTGGAAGGAGGGCATCCCCCTACCCTCCTCATTCTTTGTCTTCACTATTTAAAGTTCAAGGTCAAGCTGGGGCCAGGCATGGTGGCTCACGCCTGTAATCCCAGCACTTTGGGAGGCCAAGGTGGGCAGATCACGAGGTCAGGAGTTCAAGACCAGCCTGGCCAACATGGTGAAACGCTGTCTCTACTAAAAATACGAAAATTAGCCAGGCACGGTGGTGGGCACCTGTAATCCCAGCTACTGGGGAGGCTGAGGCAGGAGAATTGCTTGAACCCGGGAGGCGGAGATTGCAGTGAGCTGAGATCACGCCACTGCACTCTAGCCTGGGTGACGCAGCAAGACTCCAACTCAAAAAAAAAAAAAGGTCAAGCTGGGCACGAGACACGAGACAGGTAACCATTTGAGTAAAGGTGAGTCTCCCAAGCCTTCCAAGAATTGTGTGAGTTCAGAGGCAAGCGGGCAGGTGGGAGTGTGGGAGAAGCTGAGGCATCCGGCTTCCAGGCAGAGGAGAAGCTGCTCACATGCTAGGGCCACAGGCCCCTCCTCCCTCCTCTGGAAGCCCCTTGACTGGCAGGACCACAGGCAACTAGCTCTGCCTCCGCCCTCAGCAACCAACAGAAGGCACCCTTGACTCAGACTTTGTGTTGCATTCCAGTAAAAAGCCCCAGACCTGCAGTGGGTGGCATAGAAAAAAGGTGGGAGGGGGGTTACACAGCTCAATCCTGTGAGGCAGGGGCGACTATTATTCACATCTTAGAGATGAGGAAATGGAGGTGGGGGGGGGGTAAAATCCTTGCCCCCAGGGACTAAGCTGGCCAGTGTCCTGTGAGCATGAGCAGTGATTGACTGAGTCACAGCCTCACCATTGCAGCCAGATCTGAACTTCCTCATAGCTCAGCAACCCCCGCCAGATCACTGAATCTCTGCAGGGCAAGCCCTTTACTCACTCACAGTAGAGGCCAGGACCATCGTCTGTTATTTTATTAACTGTTTCTTGGCCATTGGCTCTATGTGGGACTTTGTTCTACAGCAGTGACAAGAGCTGCCCCCAGGCAGTTTAGTACACAGGTTCAGAAGGGGTTTAATGAGATGCATAAAATTTGTAGTATGGCAGAAAATAATAAGGGTTCAGGAAAGGGGGGCGGGCAGGGAAGTGCACAAGAAAGAGCCGCAATTTTATTGTATTTTATTTTTTTAGAGACAGGGTCTTGCTGTTTCCCCCAGGCTGGAGTGCAATGGAGTGATCATAGCTCACTTCAGCCTCCAACTCCTGGGCTCAAGCGATCCTCCCACCTCAGCCTCCCCCGTAGCTGGGACTACAGGCATATGCCACCATGCCCGGCTTCTCAGAGCTGCAATTTTAAATTGGGAGCCAGGGAAGACCTCCCTGTGGAGGTGGCAGGTTATCAAGACTGAAGATGTAGAGAAGAACCTTCCAGTCAAAGGGAAAAGGCAGGTCCTGCTGTGCTCAGGAATGGCCAGAAGTACTATCATCCCCATCTTAGAGATGTGGACAGGGCCGCAACAGTGTCAGGGCGTTTCCTGGCTCCTCAACAGCAGGATCCGAAGTCGTCTGGAGGATCTGGAGGATGTGCCGCTCTGCTTGGGGCGGACCTCCCCTGGAGCGCACCTCCCCCTGGAGCGCGCGGGCGCGCAGGGTGCACACAGCCCTCCTGGACCCCGGGACCGGCTCAGGCTCAGGCTCGGCGTCAGCAAAGGGACCTGCGCGGCGCCCTGGGGCGGAGGAGGCCCGAAGGTCAGTGGCCAGTGCCGTGCGGCTGACGGAGGTCGGGGCGCAACGGGACCGGGAGGAGCGCCCAGGGCGGGGTTGCCAGGCCCCCTCCAACCGCGGCGGGGTTGGAGTCAAGGCGGCTCCGGGCGGGGGTCGGACCCCAAATCCAGGCCACAGGCCGCCGCCCGGTCTTCTTCTTTACCCGAAGGGCGGCCGCGGCGGATGGGAAGCCGTGCACGACGAGCACAATCTCCATGGGGAGGAGAACAGGAATGTTCCTGTGAGCCCCGCCGCGCCCTACCGCCAGCGCAGCCCAGCATCGCGGGTCCCCTCCTATCCCACCGGAGAACGGGGTCCTCACTCCCAGCTTCAGCCGAGCCCTGGCCCCGCAACTGCCTGAAGGCACGCCCCCTGCACCTGCCCACCTCAGGTCCCGCCTCCAGCCCAGGTACCCACCTGTTCTCATTCCTCTCCCTCCTGCGCTCCACCCGACCCCAGCGTGCCCACCAAGACCCCTGCGCTGGACCCCAGCCTGGATCATCACCCTCGCCTCAGCCAGCTGCTCTCCGGAGTTCCACCGCCGAGATTCCCAGGGCACCGCCTCCCCGTTAGGCTCCTCCCCTGCGACAGCCGCCCCCCACCAACCGGCCTCGCCCGGGACGTCCCGCGCACGTCACAGGCCTAGTGGGTCCCTCTCAGCAGGCTTGTGCCCCCCGGTTCCGCCTCCTCCAGGGAGCCTTCCTCCGGGCACAGAGACCCTCCCCCTCTTAACAGGGACCTCGGCCAATGGTCCGCCAAGCCCCGCCTTTTTTGCGGCCACCATTGTGCTGCTGGACGAACAGGGTTGACAGTGAGCCCCACGTAGACAGGGCCCGGGTACCAGGGATTCAGGCACTAGAGCAGCTGGACGCTGAAGAAGCACCCGGCCTCGCCCCGATTCCCGCGGGACCCTTCGAATTTTAGGAACTTTTCACTAACGAAACACACTTCTGTGTCAGCACCGACATCAAGAAGAGAACCTCACCAGCACCTCAGAACCCGCTTTGTCCCTCCCTGGTTCCTTCCCCTGGGTGCCTGGTGTGCTGCCGTCTCACCCATATGTAGTTGAGCGCCCCAGCCCCTGTAGGACACCTGGCAGATCAGGTCACAGTCCTGCTGTGCCCTCGGGCTCACTGGGGAGCTGGGGGCTCCCAGGTGCTCCTCCAGCAGCTCAGTTCAGCATGCTGGGGGGTCAGGGCCAGCCCCTGTCCCTGGGGCCTCAGGCCTCCCTTTCTTCCCACAGTGGCCAAGATCACGGGTCTCTACAATGACTCGGAGCCACCCCGGAAGACCATGCGCAGAGGGGTGCTGATGACCCTGCTGCAGCAGTCGGCCATGACCCTGCCCCTGTGGATTGGGAGGCCTGGTGACAAGTGAGGGCAGCAGCTGCGAGGGAGGGGCTGGTGCCCAGGGGCTGGGACTGACCCTTTGTTCCACTCACAGGCCCCCACCCCTCTGTGGGGCCATCCCTGCCTCAGGAGACTATGTGGCCAGACCTGGAGACAAGGTGGCTGCCCGGGTGAAGGCCGTGGATGGGGATGAGCAGTGGATCCTGGCCGAGGTGGTCAGTTACAGCCATGCCACCAACAAGTGAGTGACACCAGCCCCGGGGCTGCTCTCTGCCCTTCCTGCCCACCTGCCCCACAGCCCCAGGAGGACTACTCTATCCTGTTTGAAGACACCTCCTATGCAGACGGCTACTCCCCTCATCTCAGTGTGGCCCAGAGGTACCTGGTAGCTTCTAAGGAGCCCAAGAAAAAGTGACACTGCCCGGCGGACTCGATGTCCTCCACCATCTTGGGGCAGGACAGCAGAGGATGTGCTGGGATTAAACAGACATCCCCCCTCCACACATCTCCTGGGTTTTACTTCTCCAAACCCTTCTCCCCTCCCCAGATATGGTGACCTGGGGAGCTGAAGGCTGGGGGAGAGGTGACCATATGTGGCCCCACTGGGCATTCACTCTTTCAGCTCAGAGTTTCTCTTCCTTTCCAATACAGGCTCTACATGAACACAAATCATATTTTATTTTAATTGAGCTTTATTTTCTTTGGAGGGAGGGTCTTGCTTGTCATCCAGGCTGTAGTGAATGGGCATGTCATAACTCACTGTATCCACAACCTCCTGGGCTGAAATGATCCTCCAGCCTCTGCTTCCCAAGTAGCTGGGACTACAGGTAAGTGCCAGCACATGTGGCTAATTTTTTTACATCTTTGTAGAGATGAGGTCTCACTATTTTACCAGGCTGGTCTCAAATTCGTGGCCTATTGTGATCCTACCAGCTCAACCTCCCAAATCGCTGGGATTGCAGACATGAGCCACTGTGCCTGACTCAAAAATCATACTTTATTCTTGAGCCCATTGGTCAGGGTAGATTCGCACACTCCCTCTGCAGTGACTCCAGGAGCCCCTCTCACAGCTCAGAGCGGAAGCTGAGGCTGCAGCCTGCCATCTTCTCCGCATAGTCCGCATCGAAGCGCTCATTCTGCGCCACGGTGAAGGTGGTCTTCCAGTCCCCAGCCATGCCTGGGGGAGGAAGGCAGGGAGCAAAGCTGGAGTCTCATCCCAGGGGAGGCCCCAAGTGCCTATGGGGAGGCTGCAGCTGCTGCTCCCACCCGCCCCAAACCCCCGTGCTGGCCAGCACCCACCTTTCCTCATGAAGGGGGAGGTGCTGTGGTCCATGAGCTCCTGGGGGACGGTGGTGTAGTTGGTCATAGGGTTCTTCTTCATCTCCTTGAACGACGTGTGCTGAACCATGAAGTCCATGGTCTCCTCTGGCAGGGAGTGCCCCACAAACTCCAGGATCTTTTGAATCTCCCTTTTGGGGTTCTGAGCAGCAGAGGGCTCCTCAGTGGAGCAAAACAAAACGGGTCCCCCTCTCTAACCTCAGAGGGGATCTGGCCACTTCCCCTAGAAACCCCAAAGAGCCTCAACCCCTGGGGCCCTAGTCTCTGGAGTAAAATGAATTGATCTCTGCCCTGTGATCCCATCATGAACAGGGCTTGGCGCCTATGGGTGAGGACCGGGATGGTCTTCTTCCGTGACTGTGGCCCTGGGTAGCACACCCTTTGGTGAGGATAAGCAATAGGACTAAGTATCTGATCCGTGGCCACCCATGCAGCTGACTCAGGTGCAGAAGATGAAAGCTGTGCCGAGCCTGCTGCCAGGTGGGGCTGCAGTGGGGGGGCCTGGGCCAGGGAGGTAGGATGGGGAATCTGGGCTTGCTGTGGGAGCCGCCCAGGGACGGGGCTGGGTGGCCTTGGTGGGTCCCTGTGAGGTGCCTGCCCCCAGGTGTCACATGGGGGGAAGCATCACAGGCGGTCTCACCTCCTTCATGTCTTCATAGAAGAGGTAGAGAACAGGGTGGGTGCGGCTCAGCTCCCACCACTCCTGCATGTGCTGGTACCAGGACCCGTAGGACACTAGAGAAGCGGGCAGGGGGCACCGACACAGGGTTGCTGTACGTTATAGCCACCACCCCTCGGCTTCACACCCTCCTTCCTCCAGTCAAGCCCACCTTCTCCAGCCATGAACTTTTCCAGGAAGCTGTCCCAGGTCCCAGGCTCAGGGTGCGCCTTTTCCATACGGTGGAAATGGTAGTAGGAGACCGCCACGTCCTTTGGGTTTCGGGCAACATAGACCACCTGCAGGGGCAGAGGACCCAGCCCCAGCACCATCACCACACAGCCCACCCCAGGCCAGCTCATCTGTTGAACTGGCAAAGGAGGAACCTGAGGCTTAGAGGCTGACTTGCTTGAGATCTCACTGCACAGGTAGGGCCAAGCTGGGATCTGAACCCTGCTCGGAAGCCAAAGTCCTGCCTGGTTCCTGAGACCATATTCTATACTAATATAATCTGCACCAATGCCATCATACCCTGATCTGGAGCAAGGCATGCCTGGTCCCCACCAGCTCCCCCTCCTCTGCTGACCTGTGAGCACCCACATGCTGCCTTTCTTAAGTGTGCACTGTAGAGACTCACTATCCTTGCATCAGACCCTCATCAGAGCAAGAGGCAGACAGTGTCCTCTCTCAAGATGTGATGAAGGCTGGGCGTGGTGGCTCACGCCTCTAATCCCGGCACTTTGGGAGGCCAAGGTGGCCAGATCACCTGAGGTCAGGAGTTCAAGACCAGCCTGACCAACATGGTGAAACCCCATCTCTACTAAAAATACAAAATTAGCCGGGCGTGGTGGCAGGTACCTGTAATCCCAGCTCCTTGGGAGGCCGAAGCAGGAGAATTGCTTGAACCCAGGAGGCGGTGGTTGCAGTGAACCGAGAACACACGATTGCACTCTAGCCTCGGCAACAAGAGTGAAACTGTCTCAAAAAAAAAAAAAAAAAAAAAAAGGGCCAGGCGCGGTGGCTTACGCCTGTAATTCCAGCACTTTGTGATGTCGAGGCAGGAGGATCACAAGGTCAAGAGTTTGAGATCCGCTTGACCAACATGGTGAAACCCCGTCTCTACTAAAAAGAATACAAAAATTAGCCGGGTGTGGTAGCGCACGCCTGTAATCCCAGCTACTCAGGAGGCTGAGGCAGGAGAATCACTTGAACTGGGGAGGCGGAGGTTGCAGTGAGCTGAGATCATGTCACTGCACTCCAGCCAGGGTGACAGAGCAAGACTCTGTCTCAAAAAAAAAAAAGATGTGATGAGCCTGGCAGAAGCGAGGAGGCCCTTCCAGAAGAACAGGAACATGGCTGAGAGGGCACCTGAGCCCCCCTTCCTGGCTTTCCTTGCCAGTCAGTGGGAACTTTTTTTTTCGTAGAGATGGTTTTGCTGTGTTGCCCAGGCTGGAGTGCAGCAGCAGGATCATCAGGGCTCATTGCAGCCTCCTATTTGCATAAACAATCCTCCCCGCTGAGCCTCCTAAGTAACTGGGAACAGTCTATGCCACCATACCAGGTTGTTAATTTTATTTTTGTAGAGATGGGATGTCATCTCTACAGCAATGTTGCCCAGGCTGGTCTCCATCTCTCGCCTTCAAGGGATCCTCCCTCCTCAGTCTCAAACTGGGATGACAGGTGTGAACCACTGAGCCCGGCCTCACCTTGACCTTCTGATCCAACAGAGTCTGAGGGAGCAGAGCCAGGGGCAGGTGTGACTTGATGAGCCGTGGGGGCGGTGTGTCTTTCAGAGTCTCCAGCCCTGAGTAGTGGGTCAGGGAAGGTCTGGTGAGCTGAAGCCCCAGCCCTGTCTTCCTCCACTTCCCTTACCCCCAGGACCCAGCCATGCACCTGAGGGTTCCCCTGGATCACTGACCTCAAGGAAGGGCACCCGTACGTAGATGGGAGCCCGGTTACACTTCTCTAGGTCGCCGCCCTGGTAGATCATGTCCAGTATCTGGCTCACCCAGGTGGTGCCTGGAGAGGGAGGGAGATAGGAGGTGAGCAGGCTGAGGGCACGACCTTGCTGACCAAGGTGGGGACTGCCGCCTGGGAGAGGGTGGGTGGCCCTCCTCACTTACCAGACTTGGGGTAGGTGTTGATGAGCAGGTCATCAGGTCGGGCTTGGAAGCTCTGCAGGGGCCCCAGTGCCTCTGCAAAGTACTTGATGAGCGGGACCCCCTTCACGTACTCCAGTGGCGGGCGGGAGGTGTCCTGGATCAGCTCCATGTTCCTGCGTCAGGGGCCAGAGCCAGGCCCGTTCCCTTACCACCATCACAACAGCAAGAAAGCGGGATTCTCTCTTTTTTTTTTTTTTTGAGATGGAGTCTCACTCTGTCACCCAAGCTGGAGTGCAGTGTGGCACAATCTCAGCTCACTGCAAACTCCACCTCTTGGGTTCAAGCAATCCTCCCGCCTCGGCCTCCCAAGTAGCTGGGATTACAAGCATGTACAACCATGCTCAGCTAATTTTTTTTTTTCTTTAGTAGAGATGGGGTTTCACCATGTTGGCCAGGCTGGTCTAGAACTCCTGGCCTCAAGTGATTTGTCTACCTCAGCCTCCCAAAGTGCTGGGATTACAGGTGTGAGCCAGCACCCAGCTGCCCCTTTGCAGAGTTTTTGCTTTCAGGGAAGTCACTGAGGCCTAGGGAGGCTGAGTGACTTGCCCGCACTCACAAAGTCCGTCAGTGGCGGGGCTGGGGCTGAAACCAGGTCGTTCCCCAGCCTGGCCGCACCTTTCAGTCACCTGCAGAGCTGTTCAAAATCCCAGGGCCTGGGGCATAGTGCAGACCAGTGAAAGCACCCTCGTAGCGCGGGGCCCAGATATCAGGGTGTGTGAAGGTCTCCAGGACAGTCCAGCTGTGCTGAGGAAGCTCTAGGGCCTGCCTGTGCTGTCTCCCTGCCAGTCAGTGCCCTTTGTCTCACCATTTCCTGCTGTGACCCCCAGCCTCTACCCAGTGCGCTCCTCTCCCCGATGCTTCCCTCCTTGAGCCCCCCTCATGCCCCTCACATGTGGAAACCTCCCAGGCCGGCCAGGTCTGTGATCCACTTGCTTGGCCACAGTCCATCTGGGCTCCAGAACAAACACAGCCCATTGAGCAACTAAGCTGGTACCAGGGGCTAGAGCCTCGTGTGGGAATGAAAACTGTGACTCATCAAAAGGAGGGGCCCAGGCAGGGTGACTCCCGCCTGTAATCCCAGAGCCTTGGGAGGCCAACGGGAAAGGATCCCTTGAGCCCTGGAGTTTGAGACCAACCTGGACAACAAAGCAAGACCTCTCCTCTACAAAAAATATTTTTCAAAATTAGCTGGGTGTGGTGGCTTGCTCTTGTAACCCCAGCTACTCAGGAGGCTGAGGCGGCAGGATTGCCTCAGCCTAGGAATTTGAGGCTGCAGTGGGCCAGGATCCCACCACACTCCAGCCTGGGTGACAGAGCAACACCCTGTCTCAAAAATACACAAAGGAAAAGAAGGAACGCAGGGGGATTCCGGCCAGGCTGGGTTGTCTAATTGAAATGGAATATCCATGGGAAAGGGCAGGGATGGCAGAGGCCTCGGCTTCTAGAATGTTGGAGCCACAAGCTGAGCAGGGTGAAGGTGCCCTGGGCCATTCCAACGTGTCACTCACCTGAGCTCTCGGGAACCTGACCTGTTCTCTCCTTGCCTGCAGGGGCTGAGTATGGGTGCGGTGTAGGGAGTGTAGGGCTGCTCTCTGCCCTGAGGGTTTTGAAGGTCCAATGTGGGAGGGATCTAAAGTCAGGGCTGGGAACTCCAGGAAGGAAGGGGTGGGGTTGAGGGTGGGGAAGCTTCTCTATTACCCTCCTTACCACCACAGCTCCAGCCAAGCTTGGAGTGATCTGCAAACCCAAGATGTGAGTTTAGTGTATAGAAAACACATGAATGAAAGGCAAAAGGGGCCAACATTGGTATTTGGGTTTTTTTTTTTTTTTTTTTGAGCTGTCACTAGGCTCCTGACCTTCCCTCTGAACTCCACCCTGCAGGGCAGGCCAACAGACAAGCTTTCTTTCTTTCTTTTTCTTTTTTTTATATGAGATGGAGACTCGCTCTCTCGCCCAGGCTGCAGTGCAGTAGCACGATCTCCGCTCACTGTAACCTCCCCCTCCTGGGTTCAAGCGATTCTTCTGCCTCAGCCTCCCGAGTAGCTGGGATTACAGGTGCACACCACCACATCCGGTTAATTTTTGTATTTTTAGTAGAGACGGGGTTTTGCCATGTTGGCCAGGCTGGTCTCAAACTCCTGAGCTCAGATGATCCGCCCGCCTCGGCCTCCCAAAGTGCTGAGATTACAGGCATGAGCCACCATGCCTGGCCGACAAGCTTTCTCTAATTGACCCAGGCAAGGGAGGTGAGTGAGTGGAGGGGAAAGGTGGGATAGGCAGGCCTGGGAAAAGTCACCTACCTGCTGGCTACAGGCCAGTCTTGAAGGCGGCAGGGGTTCTGGCCCAGTGCAGTCCACAGGCCCCCAGCAGCCCAGGCATTCCAGGCTCTGACCACAAGGCCAGTCTGGAGTGATGTGTGGGGGCAGAGTGAAGGGGCAGAAGTGGAGCAGAGCATGGACATATAGAACAAGAAAGAGGCTGAGCGTGGTGGCTCACGCCTGTAATCCCAGTACTTTGGGAGGTCGATGCAGCAGGATCACCTGAGGTCAGGAGTTCGAGACCAAGCTGGCCAACATGGTGAAACCCTGTCTCTACTAAAAATACAAAAATTAGCTGGGCATGATTGCGGGCACCTGTAATCCTAGCTACTTGGGAGGCTGAGGCAAGAGAATCACTTGAACCCAGGAGGCGGAGGTGTCAGTGAGCCAAGATCACACCACTGCACTCCAGCCTGGGCAACAGAGTGAGACTCTTGTCTCAAAAAAAAAAAAAAAAAAAAAAAAGGAAAGAAAGAACAGAAAGAATAAGAAAGGACAAGGACACTGGAGCCCCATTGCCCTAGGAGCCAGCCCTAGCTTCATGGCTCCTGGGGGACCTCACAGAGCATCAATAGAAGATCCTAGAAGAAAAACAACCCTGGCAGGTGCTTTTCTTTCCCTGGGTTTGAAGGAGGCTCCGTAGACAAGAGACTAGAGGAGATTAAGACTTGGAAGCCACAGGGCCCCGTGGAAGGAGGGCATCCCCCCATCCTCCTTGGTCTCTGTCCTATTTGAGACAGGGTCTTGCTCTGTCACCTAGGCTGGAGTGCAGTGGCGCAGTCTTGGCTCACTGCAACCTCCGCCTCCCAGGTTCAAGCTATTCTCCTGCCTCAGCCTCCTAAGTAGCTGGGATTACAGGCGTGCGCGACCACGCCCAGTTAAGTTTTGTAGTTTTAGTAGAGATGGGGTTTCACCATGTTGGTGAGGCTTGTCTCAAACTCGACCTCAGCTGATCCGCCCGCCTAGGCCTCCCAAAGTGCTGGGATTACAGGCATGAGCGACTGCGCCCGGCCCAACATGGGTAAATATTTTAAACGACCTTGAGTGAAAAAGCACATTGCAGAATGAAAAGTACAGCATGCACACCAATGTGATATATTATGGATACATCCATATGTTGTAATATGTATTATATATGTAGCAATGTGTACTATGTTTAAAAACATTCAAGAAGAAAATAAAACACCAAATTCAGGAATAGTGGTTACATCTGGGGAGAGAGGGGAGAAAATGAGGTTGGAGAAAGGGCTTCAAATTTGCTTTCTTTTACAAAAAGATACAAAGTAAATACATATAACAGTTCAAAACCAGTCTCCTTCAGTTCTCCTCCTCAGTGGACAACCATTCTCACATATCCCTGGTGTATCTTTCCAGAGATAGCCTATGCACATACAAGGACACATATGTACATGTATTCCCCTACCCTAACTTCTTTTTAAATAGTGATGGTGGCAAGCATTACACATTGTTGATCTGTACTTTTTAAACAATGTATCTCGAACTTTGATACATGTCAGTGCATAAAGAGCTTCTTTGTTCTTTTTTTTTTTTTTTTTTTTTTCCCGAGACGGAGTCTTGCTCTGTAGCCCAGGCTGGAGAGCAATGGCATGATCTCCTCTCACTGCAACCTCTGCCTCCTGGATTCAAGCGATTCTCCTGCCTCAGCCTCCCAAGTAGCTGGGATTACAGGTGCTTGCCACCATGCCCAGCTAATTTTTGTATTTTTAGTTGGCCAGGCTGGTCTCGAACTCTTGACCTCAGGTGATCCACCTGCTTTGGCCTCCCAAAGTGCTGGGACTACAGGCACCAGCCACCGCGCCCGGCCTCTTTGTTCGTTTTTTTTTTTTTTTTTTTTTTTTTTTACAGCTGTGCAATACTTCTTTGTGTGGCTACCAGAGTTTTTGAACCAGTCTCATATACATAAAATGTAGACTATTCTTTTACTACAAAAAGCTTCACTACAATGAATATCCTTAGAAAAATGTGATTCTACACAAATGCACAGTTTTATTTTTTAAAGACAGAGTTTTGTTCTGTTGTTCAGGCTAGAATGCAGTGGCATCATCATAGCTCATGTAACTTTGAGCTCCTGGGCTCAAGTGATCCTCTTGCCTCAACCTCCTGAGTAGGTAGGACAAAAGACATGCACCACCACTTTTTTTTTTTTGTAGAGCTGGGGTCTCATTATGTTGACCAGGTTAGTCTCGAACTCCTGGCCTCAAGCAATCCTCCCTTGTCAGCCTCCCAAAGTACTGGGATTACAGGTGTAAGCCAGTGTGCCTGGCCATTATACAAAATATTAAATCAAAATTTTTTTCTTTTTTTGGGACAGAGTCTCACTCTGTTGCCCAGGCTGGAATGCAGTGGCATTATCTCAACTCACTGCAACCTCCATGTCCCGAATTCGAGTGATTCTCCTGCCTCAGCTTCTCAAGTAGCCAAGTAGCTGGGACTATAGGCATGCATTACCACACCTGGCTAATTTTTATATTTTTAGTAGAGACAGGGTTTTGCCATGTTGGCTAGACTGGTCTTGAACTCCTGACCTCAGTGATCCACCCACCTTGGCCTCCCTAAGTGCGGGGATTACAGGCATGAGCCACCATGCCCGGTTTAAACCAAAAATTTTAAAAATAATTAATACTTAACACTGTTAAACCGTATACTTAAAAATAGTTAAGATGGCAAATTGTGTATTTTACCACAAGTAAAGATAAAAATAAATGAATAACTTATGAACAAATTCCCAGAAGCAGAAATGCTGGGTCTTTTCAAACAACCAGTCCTCCAACAAGACCAGATCCATTTACTTTCTGCTCTAACATTTTCCAATGTCTTTTACCCAAGCACAGTTCAATACAGCATATTATCAGACTTTTTTGATCTGAAAAGCGGACGTGGTATTTCACTGCAATCTTAATTTGCATATTTTATTTTTTGTAAGCTTTCAATTTGTCGCTTATCCATTTATATAATTTTTTCTTTTTTTTTGTTGAGACAGAGTTTTGCCCTTGTTGCCCAGGTTGGAGTACAATGGCGTAATCTCAGCTCACTGCAACCTCCGCCTCCTGGTTTCAAGCAATTCTCCTGCCTCAGCCTCCCAAGTAACTGGGATTACATGCGCCTACTACCACAGCTGGCTAATTTTTTTGTTTTTTTGGTTTTTTTTGAGATGGAGTCTCACTCTGTTGCCCAGGCTGGAGAGCAGTGGTCAGATCTCGGCTCACTGCGAGCTCTGCCTCCCGGATTCGCGCCATTCTCCTGCTTCAGTCTCCCTAGTAGCTGGGACTATAGGCGCCCGCCACCGCGCCCAGTTAATTTTTTTTTTGTATTTTTAGTAGAGATGGGGTTTCACCGTATTATCCAGGATGGTCTCGATCTCCTGACCTCATGATCCGCCCGCCTCGGCCTCCCAAAGTGCTGGGATTACAGGTGTGAGCCACCGCGCAGGGCCATTTTTTTGTATTTTTTTAGTAGAGATGGGGTTTCACCAGTTGGCCAGGCTGGTCTCGAACTCCCGACCTCAGTTGATCTACCCGCGTTGGCCTTCCAAAGTGCTGGGATTACAGGCGTGAGCCACCGTGCTCGGCCTTATATAATATTTTTTAAAGCATGAGCTATGTTACTTTTGTAGTAAAATAGCCATTGAGGATATTCTTAAAATTTAGGGTCTGGAGAACCTTGATTCAGTTTTTGAGAAGCTTGTTGATGCTTTCAAAAAACCTTATTGCATTATGGCCAGGAGCGGTGGCTCATGCCTGTAATCCCAGCGCTTTGGGATGCCGAAGCAGGTGCATCACCTGAGATCAGCAGTTTGAGACCAGCTTGGCCAACATGGCAAAACCCTATCTCTACTAAAAATAGGAAAAAAATTAGCCGGGTGTGGTGCTGGGTGCCTGTAATCCCAGCTACACGGAAGGGTGAGGCAGGAGAATTGCTTGAACCCAGGAGACGGAGGTTGTAGTGAGCCGAGATCATACCACTGCACTCCAGTCTGGACGACAACCGTGAGACTCCACCTCAAAACAAAAACCAAAAAAACCTTATTGCATTATACCTATATCAATTTCCTGATTTACTATTATACTGTCTTTATGTTTGATGTTACTATTGGGGGAAACTGGGTGAAGGTGTGCAGGACTCTATGTACTATTTTTGAAACTTCTTGTGAGGCTGTATTTCTAAAAAACAAAATTTTGTGATGTTTTTCTGGTTTGGGGGCTCTGCACTGACCAGCTATCATCCTTGAGCCATGATGGCACCCAGGTCTGTGAACTGACAAGCCCTACCTGCAAGACAGCTACTAGATTAGAAAGAATAACTGAGGACTTGAAAAAGAGGCAAGCCTTTGGAGGCTGACTCTGGCCTCTGACTCTGTTAGTGTCACATTCTATCTAACTCAGCGAGCACACAGAAGCCAAGCAACTAAAATTCACACTGCCATATTTCTTACATTTGTATCTGTGCCATTCATTTAGTGTCCATTCATTTACATAATCCCAATGCCACTAAGGGTAGACCTCTGCAATAAGAGGACCTCTGCAAGGTATACAAACTCCTTTCCTTCTTTTTTTGTTGTTATCCCCTGAATATCTTCTATTTGAATCCTGTAGCTCAAGCCATACATGACTCTCTGGAGGCCCCCTAGCAAGCCTTTGAATTCACAGTTCCCCTGCATCTGGATCTACCCCCTTTTTCCCTCCAGTCCCTTTATGTAAAGAACTCCTACCATTCTTCAAGAAAGTTCAAGCATCATCTCCACTGGGAAGCCTTCCTGGATTTCCTATGACCCTCTCCCCACCTGCTTCCAACTCCACTCCAACAGGTAAAGTTAACTCAATCTTCTAGGCATCCTACTGCAACCTCCGCTAGACAAAGCTCCATTAAAACATTTATATCACTATATTGTCATCATTTGTTTAAACATGTCTGTTCCTAATGGATTAAAAACCCCTGAGGACATATATTTTGTGACATTCATTTTTGTGTTTTCAGTGCCAGCAACAATGCCATACTGAAGGTACTCAGTACATATTTGAGGAAGGAGTTAGCCAGGACCTTGCCAGCTTCCTCTGCACTTCAGCTAAAGCCAACCAAATTCTTGGGTAATTCATTCCAGCCCAGAGCCAGGTGTTTTGACGTCAGCTGAAGCTCTCATAACTCTGCCAAAGAAGAGTTCTTGGCACTGGTTAGGCGCCCTCTAGTTGTGTGACTCTCTCCATATCTGTCTCCTTATCTTTAGTGTTTTTGTTTGTTCGTTTGTTTGTTTGTTTGTTTTTGAGATGGAGTCTCACTGTCGCTCAGGCTGGAGTGCAGTGGCGCGATCTTGGCTCACTGCAACCTCCGCCTTCCGGGTTCAAGCGATTCTGAGTAGCTGGGATTACAGGCCCGCGCCACCACACCTGGCTTTTGTTGTTGTTGTTGTTTGTTTTGAGACGGAATTTCGCTCTTGTTGCCCAGGCTGGAGTGCAATGGCACGATCTCTGCTCACCGCAACCTCCGCCTCCTGGGTTCAAGCGATTCTCCTGCCTCAGCCTCCCACGTAGCTGGGATTACAGGCATGTCCCACCACGCCCGGCTAATTTTGTATTTTTAGTAGAGACGGGGGTTCTCCATTTTGGTCAGGCTAGTCTCGAACTCCCGACCTCAGGTGAGCTGCCCACTTTGGCCTTCCAAAGTGCTGGGATTACGGGAGTGAGCCACCGTGCCCGGCCTTATTTTTGTATTTTTACTAGAGACGGGGTTTCACCATGTTGGCCAGGCTGGTCTCGAACTCCTGACCTCAGGTGATCCACCCGCCTCGGCTTCCCAAACTGTTGGGATTACAGGCGTGAGACATGGCGCCCGGCCTGTCTCCTTATCTTTAAAATGTGGACAATAAAAGCATCTCCCCACAGGGCTGTAGGGAGGATTACAAGAGATAATGCATGAAAAGCTTTTGGCACAGTGCCTAGCAGAGGGTGGAGTACGCTTCTCAAAGAATAGTCCCGTGCACGCGTTGAATCAATGAGTGGAAGAAATAACTTGAGGTTGCCTGTTTATTTACTGAGTGCCTACCATGGAATCAGGGAAGGTTTTCTGCAACCTTTACTTTGACAGGGAAGGGCTTGTACAGGTGAAGGTGGTAGCCGTCGGTAGCGACGACGAGGGTATTCCAGGCTGTCAGGAGGTTCTTGCCAGACAGCTGTGTGGGAGTGGGCGGCCAGCATCCCCCGAAAGCGCGGGGAAGGCAGCTCGGTCGGGTGGAGGAAGCGATGGAATCCACGCTGAGCTCCAGTCCTGGGTAGTTATTAGCCGCGTGACTTTGGCCAAATTACTGCACCTCTCTCAACTTCCCGAACTGTAGAATGAGTCTGTTAAGAATACTCACATGCCAAGCATCTTGTGAGATCACGCGACCGCACGTATGCGAAGACGCGCTTCATCTAGAAAGCACAAAACTCTCAAGCCGGCCGACACGGCTGCGCTCTTTGCACTTACGGGCCTGGGCTCCCTCTTCAGGCATGCGCGGTGGACCTGCGGCGCGGCCCGTCAGGCACTGCGGTAGGCGCCCTAGGGGCTTGCAGGACCCTGACCCCAAGATGGCGGCGCCCAGCGAAGTGGCCACGATAGCCCCTGGCGAAGGCGATGGCGGAGGCAGCGGCTTTGGCTCCTGGCTGGACGGACGGTTGGAGGCACTGGGAGTGGACCGAGCCGTTTATGGAGCCTACATCTTGGGTATCCTGCAGGAGGAGGAGGAAGAAGAGAAGCTGGACGCTCTGCAGGGGATCCTCTCTGCTTTCCTGGTGAGTAACCTGGACACATTCCTTCAGCCTCTGGCCAGCATCTGAGGACCTGTCAGTACTTTGCACCCTCCCTCCCCTACCGGGTATCCCAGAGGCTCAGTGGTCTCACCTGGGAGAGGTATACTCCTCTGATATCTGGGCGGCGGGGGAAGGAGGTTGCTCCCCAACCAGGTGTGGGAAGCCTGAAAGCTGCAGGTACACAGAGAGGAAGGGCTTTCTCGTATTCTTGGGGACAAGGCCCTCTCCGATGCTTGTGAGTGAGCCGAGGAGGGTTCTTCCGAAGGCATTGAAATGTCAGAATGGGAATGTTATCATAAATATCTGACGACCAATTCCATTTCCATCCGTTTACAGTGTTCACTGGGGGTATTAAAATGCACTTGGGAGGTCTGTGCCTATTACAAGGCAGTTCCCAGGGCTGTCCCATGACAGAAGCCTGCAGGAAGTGCCCTTTTGATTCTTATATGGATGTAGGAGTCCATAAAAGGTAAGCTGGTGGTAGAAGTCTTTTCATGCCCACGCAGAACTGAAGCAAACGTCGTGCTTGATCCATTACAGTATTTACAGTAATCATTGGTGGTGGGAAGGAGGGTATGAGAGAGATCAGAGCTTTAACGAAGAGAGATAAACTTAGTCCTTAGCCTGTTAGAAGCAAGCTATTCAGAAATGTGTACTTTAAGCTATGTTTACATAGTAAGTCACCCAGATGTCCACTTTTTCAACCTGATCATTTCTGCTGCCTTCATCTTCACTTCCCACACCTCCAACATACACACTTATTAGACTGGTTATTACAGATTAAATTGGTTGCAGGTGCTACCTGTGGCTGTCTAACAAATTGTTTCCTTTTAAATAGAAGCTTAAAAATAAAATTTACTTGAATCATCACTAAATGCTGTAGAAGCTAGAGTTGTCTCTGCATTCATGGATTAGAGGAGATCCTGGATACCTGACTGCTACTGTGAGAGCCACCTGTCTGTCCATCAAAGGCTTTATCCTCTGGCATTTATTACAATGGACAGGTTAGGAAAATGGGTTCTTTGTTATTCTCAAAACCAATTTTGAAAGGCTAGTAATAGAGAGAATCAAAATGTACCATGAGGTGGGGCACAGTGGCTCATGTTTGTAATCTCACCACTTTGGGAGGCTGAGGCGGGAGGATTGCTTGAGGCCAAGAGTTCCACACCACATTGGGCAACATAGCAAGACCCTGTCTCTACAAAAAAATTTTAAAAATTAGCCGGGTATGGTGGTGCATACCTGTAGTCCCAGCTACTCAGAAGTCTGAAGTGGGAGGATCACTTGAGCCTAGGAGGCTGTGGCTGCAGTGAGCCGTGATTGTGCCACTGCACTCCAGCTTGGGTGCCAGAGTGACCCTGTCTCAAAGAAAAAAAAATTAGTATAAATATATATAGATATAAATGTACATATTCATATCTCATTTTTTTAAAAGGGTAGAAGGCAGAAACATTTTCAAATCCAAAAGTGTTTTGTGAAAGCGGAAACAAGTGCTAGGAAAAAATCACTCACATTTGGTGGAAGCAGTTCATAGATTGGGTACATGGTTGAAATATAACACTAGTGCAGCTGTCCCAGATTCTTCTGGCAGTAACCCATTTGCGTTCCAGAGCCTCTTCTGGCAAGATTGGCTTATAAATGGGAAAACTTTAACACAGCCTGTGAGGAAGCTCGGAAGTTCACTGGAAATACAAGACAGTGGAATCAGTTCTTTTTTTGGACCACAACATTACAGATTATAGGGAGAAAGAGTAGGAGGCAAGCAATTTAAGGTAGTTTTTATTTACAGCTGGGAAGTTTCTAAACACTCCATGAAGCTGTTGAAATAACTTTGAGACTTCTTGGTACCAGCTTCTTGATCAGTCCATCATTATTTGGAGCTGTTTCTGTTGATAAAGGTAGACATTAGTTTGCCTTTTTTTTTTTTTTTAAGAGAGTCTCGCTCTGTTATAGTAATGTGATCATAACTCACTGTAGCCTTGAACGACTGGACTCAAGCAATCCCCTCTCATCAGCCTCCCAAGTAGCTAGGACTACAGGCACCTGCCATCACATATCATGCCTGGCTAACTTTTTTTTTATGTTTTATGTTTTATTTTTTGAGACAGAGTCTCACTCTGTCACCCAGGCTGGAGTGCAGTAGCAAAATCTCGGCTCACTGTAACCTCTGCCTCCTGGGTTCAGGTGATTCTCAGCCTCCCGAGTAGCTGGGATTACAGGCATATGCCACCATGCCTGGCTAATTTTTATATTTTTAGTAGAGATGGGGTTTCACCATGTTGACCAGGCTGGTCTCAAACTCCTGACCTCAAGTGATCCACCCATCTCAGTCTCTCAAAGTGCTGGGACTATAGGCGTGAGCCACCACACCCAGCCATGCCTGGCTAATTAAAAAAAAAAATTTTTTTTTGTAGAGACAGGGTTTTGCCATGTTGCTCAGGGTGGTCTTATGCTCCTGGGCTCAAGACATCCTCCTTCCTTGGCCTCCCAAAGTGCTGAGATTACAGATGTGAGCCTCTGTGCCTGACTTGGGCTAGGATTTAATATGAGGAATTTAGAAGTTTGTTAGCAATAATCTGAGGTAAAATTCAAGAACAGTGGCATATAGTTAGGAGCAAATAACAGTAAACAAAAACTTCCTGTCATCCTTCTCTTCAATAGTACTTGCATTGGTTGATTGATTTATCAAATTTTTATTGATGGATTACCGTATGCCAGGCACTACCCTAAGTGCTTGGGGCACTTCAAAGAATAAAACAGATAGAAATTCCTGCCCTCATGCGGTTACATTCTAGCATGGAAAAGCATCACTAGTAAATTATATAGTATGTTACAAAGTGATAAGTGCCAGGGAAAAAGGAGCATTGTAAGTAGGATAAACTTTCCTCTTAGTGCCTTGAACATAGCAGGCACCTTCTGTATAAATAAATGAAGGAATGGATGATTGAACTACATTGATTTGGATGAGGAGACTGAGGAAATAAACCACTTTGTCCTCTTAAGAGTTCCCGTTCTCTTTTGCCTCTCTGCTGCTCCTTTTCCTGCCATTCTTTTTCTTTTGGTGGGGGATTTTAAAAGAGCTGTACCACTTCCTCATCCTTTTTTCTTTTTCTGTTTCTTTGCTTTTCTTGCTGGTGGGGGTTGGGGGAAACCCATGAACTATTGAAACTCTGGACCAAGGAAGTTCTGTGTGTCTAGCATATATGCTAAAAGGATGCAAGGTAGAGGAAGAAATCCTTTGCTGGGTACAAAATAAGGATATACATAATAAGTCTGTGTTCTGACTCTCCACTTTTCTTTGGGAGATGGTATATATAATGGTTAAGAACATGGGCTCGGCTGGGCGCGGTGGCTAATGCCTGTAATCCCAGCACTTTGAGAGGCCAAGGCAGGCAGATCACGAGGTCAGGAGATCGAAACCATCCTGGCTAACATGGTGAAACCCCGTCTCTACTAAAAATACAAAAAATTAGCTGGGCGTGGTGGCGGGCGCCTGTAGTCCCAGCTGCTTGGGAGGCTGAGGCAGGATAATGGCGTGAACCCAGGAGGCAGAGCTTGCATTGAGCCGAGATCGCGCCACTGCACTCCAGCCTAGGCAACAGAGCGAGACTCTGTCTCAAAAAAAAAAAAAAAAAAAAAAAAAGAACATGGGCTCTAAGCCAAACTGCTGGGGTTCAAATTGTGTTTAATCCATTATTACTTGTAAGACCTTGGGCAAGGTAATTAACCTCTGTGCTTTGGTTTCCTCTTCTATAAATTGAGAGTAAAATAGTACTTAATGGCATTATTTTAATAATTGAGAGTTCTCATGTAAAGCTTTTAGAGCAGTGCCTGGCACATGGTAAATGCTTAATAAATGTGAATGCTGACAGCTTGCCCTGAGAGGTAGAACGTGAAGGTGGGGAATGCAGCCGTAATGAAGATGGAGGGAAGTGCTCGTGTTTATTAGATGCTTGTTCTTTGACAAGTAGGGTAGGCATTTATATACATTTTCATTTATCCTCAGTAAAATCCTGGGAGGATGTGAAGATCAGAAAGTTAAGAAACTTCCTCACAGATCTGGGATTTGAACTTAAGTATCTCTAACACTAAAGACAAGATTTTTGTTATATCATGCTGAGGAGGGAGATTGGTTGGTATGCAGAATATGTATGCTTCTCTAAAATGGACAGCGGGATGGTTGGACAAGAGACCATTTTGTCATGTATCTCCTCTTTATTATGTGTCAGCAAGCTAATGGATATGATCTAGCATGAAAGTTGATAACCTTAGGGAAGGTTCTGAATTGTATACATCAGCCAAGGAATATTTCACCAGAGGAGTTTTGACTTAGGGAACAGGTTTTTGCTCCAAAAGAATTGGGGGAGGTGGATGGGAAAAGGGAAGATTGTTGATCAAAGGGTACAAAATTGCAGTTAGACAGAAGGAATATACTTTAGTGATCTGTTGCATAGAATGGTGACTATAATAAGTAATAATTGGCTGGATGTGGTGGCCCAGGCCTGTAATCCCAACACTTTGGGGGGCCAAGATGGGAGGATTGCTTGAGGTCAGGAGCTGGAGACCAGCCTGGGTAAGATAGTGAGACCCCATCTTTTAAAAAAAACAACAAACTCAATTAGCCAGGTGTGGTAGTACATGCTTGCAGTCCTAGCTACTTGAGAGGCTGAGGCAGGAGGATTGCTTGAGCCCAGGAGTTTGAGGTTACAGTGAGCTGTGATTGCACCACTACACTCCAGCCTGGGTAACAGAGTGAGACCCTGTCTCTAAAAAGTAATAATAATAAATAAATAATAATGCATTGTATACTTCAAAATTACTAAAAGAGTACATTTTAAATGTTTTCTTTCTTTCTTTTTTTTTTTTTTTTTGAGACAATTTCTCTCCCCTCTCCCAGGCTGGAGTGCAGTGGCGTGATCTCGGCTCACCACAACCTCTGCCTCCTGGGTTCAAGTTATTCTTGTGCCTCAGCCTCCCGAGTACTGTGATTACAGGCGTGTGCCACCACACCCGGCTAATTTTTGTATTTTTAGTAGAGATGGGGTTTCAGCACGTTGGCCAGGCTGGTCTTGAACTCCCAGCTTCAAGTGATCCACCCTCCTCAGCCTCCCAAAGTGCTGGGATTACAGGCATAAGCCACTGCACCCAGCCTTAAATGTTTTCACCACCAAAAAAATGAGAAATATGTGAGGTGATAGATTTGTTAATTAGCTTGATTTAATTATTCTACAATGTGAACATAATATTGAGACATCACAGGGTACCCTACATATATATAATATATACAGTTATTATTTGTCAATTAAAAATAAAATAAATATTTTAAGAGAGAATGAGGAAGGCTGCCCTGAGTTGGTATGAATCTTCCCTTGGAGCTTATCAGGATGGAGTGGCTGTTCTTGATGTAGGAGGTGTGGGTTCTGGGACACACAAGCAGCATCAATTCTGTGTCCAGAGCCTCAGAAAAGAAACATACTCTATTGTGGCTCCCAGACCCTTCCATAATTTCACAGCATGGAGAGCTGTGCTTTCTTCATAGGCTTTTTTGAGGTTACTATTGTTTTTGAGGGCTCCCTCAGGAAATTAATTGGTCTGCTTTTCCAACTAGGAAGAAGATTCCCTCCTTAATATCTGCAAGGAGATTGTGGAACGATGGTCAGAAACTCAGAATGTTGTCACCAAAGTGAAAAAAGAAGGTAGAGTCAGAGTTTCTGTGTTTAACTTCCTGAGCCTTTTCCGGCAGCCTTGACTGTATAGCTGTTAGGAAGAGATCTTTTCATTTTCCCCTTGGATGCTCATTTTCCCGAAGATAGTGTACACTGGCAAACACCCAACAGCCTGTGTTAACTTTACTGAACATTGGCTTCCTTTTCTTTTTTTGCATTTTTCCATTTCGACTGACCACAGTTTTCTTCATTGTGGTTTTTTACTTTTTCTTTTTCATCATCTTTCCACTGCTTCTTGTAGATTTGCATTGCAGGTATGGAGTCAACTATATTTTTACCACTTCCTACTTTTTTCATGTTGTCTTTTTTTTTTTTTGAGACAGAGTCTTGCTGTGTCACCCAGGCTGGAGTGCAGTGGCGTAATCTCGGCTCACTGTAACTGCTGCCTCCCAGATTCAAGTGATTCTTGTGCCTCAGCCTCGTGAGTAGCTGGGACTACAGGCTCATGTCACCATGCCTGGCTAATTTTTGTGTTTTTAGTAGAGATGGGGATTTCACCATGTTGACCAGGCTGGTCTCGAACTCCTGACCTCATGTGATCTGCCCACCTCAGCCTCCCAAAGTGCTGGGATTACAGGCATGAACTACAGCACCCTGCCTCATGTTGTCATTTCATAACACAAATTATGGTTGGTATTTGGCTTTATTCAGCTAAACACTTTACCCTTTAAAATGGAAGAGAAATGGGCGAATATACCCACCACTAGGATGGTAAATTAGCTACAGAAAACTCAAATCATAAAAGCCAAATTTGGAAAGATTCTGAACTCTGTACACTGTTGGTTCTCAGTTTTGGCTGTATATTAGAATCACTTAATGTACCTGGGTTGGGGCCCAGGCATTTGTATTTTTTAAAAGCTCCTGTAGGTGATTCTAATGTGCAACCAAGTGTGAGAACTACTATTTTACACCATTGTTTCCTTTTCTTGAGACTGGAGAACTTACTAGTTGATTTTATTTTATAGCATGGCAAAATATTCTTTTTTTTTTTTTTTTTTTTTTTGAGACGGAGTTTCGCTCTGTCGCCCAGGCTGGAGTGCAGTGGCGTGATCTCGGCTCACTGCAAGCTCCGCCTCCCCGGGTTCACGCCATTCTCCTGCCTCAGCCTCCCGAGTAGCTGGGACTACAGGCGCCCGTCACCACGCCTGGCTAATTTTTGTATTTTAATAGAGACGGGGTTTCACTGTGTTAGCCAGGATGGTCTCGATCTCCTGACCTCATGATCCACCTGCCTTGGCCTCCCAAAGTGTTGGGATTACAGGCGTGAGCCACCGCGCCCGGCCAAAATATTCTTAATCTAAGAATTCCACCTGGCATAATCAGAAACATAAACAGGACCAGCTTAAGTTGATTTTAGATTCCTGCTTAGGTTTTTGGGATGCCATGGGGAGGAAGTTGAGTGTTCAGAGGCTTAGTTTTCTGTGGTTCTAATGCAGTGCTTTTCAACCTTTTTTTTTTTTTTTTTAAGGCAGCAGAACTTCAGTATATAAAACAAGTAAAATCAGGGCTGCTCTGATTGAAGATGGATACAAAGCTTGGCCTGCATGGCCTTTCCTTTCCTTTCTCAATGGCCCCCGAGCCATGTCCTTTGAACTGCCGGGCTCTAAGGAGGCAGCAGATGCCAATGTCTTTAGTACAAGTGTTGCCTATGTGGACTAGTGGTTCAGTGAGCTTGTTCTCTCTCATACAGCCTTGTTCTTCCTTCCACCACCTCCCAGATGAAGTACAGGCCATTGCCACCCTAATTGAGAAGCAGGCACAAATCGTAGTAAAGCCAAGGATGGTGTCAGAAGAGGAGAAGCAGAGAAAAGCTGCCCTCCTGGCCCAGTATGCTGATGTGACAGATGAAGAGGAATATCCTTTCTGGAGTCTCGGCACCATTCCCTAAAGCTCAAGCCAGACATATTTGTGGGTTTACAGTGACCTTTGGCAAGTTGCGAATCCCCCTCTGTAGCTTAATTTTCCCCTCTAAAATGGCAGTAATCTATGGCCCTTTGTGGATATGCGGAGTGATATTGGATTAGTTGATACTGGACTTATATTTTTCAACACATAATCAGTATATTCCTGAAAACTTTGGTGTAAAACAAATAATGTCTTAATAGTCCATTATATTATGCTTTCAGAAAATACAATATAGCTGTAATTCTTTATATTTGTATAATACTTTTCTATACAGTGTAGTATAAAGTATAATCCATCTTTATGTTCTTTCCCAGTCAATAAGGAAACTGAGACACCAACAGATGAATGGGTGATCAGAGGCATTCAGAAGATTAGTGGCAAAACCAGGACTAGAACCTGGGTATTTTTGGGTGAAAGATTCTCTAAATTTAGAGCAGTTTGCATCTTTTCTTTCTTATATGACCAGGTAGTTAAAAGTAAGGCTGAACCTCCAAAGCAATACCAGAATAATTCTGGACAGAGTCTCGCTTCGTTGCTTAGGCTGGAGTGCAGTGGCACAATCTCGGCTCACTGCAACCTCTGCCTCCCGGGTTCAAGCCATTCTCCTGCCTCAGCCTCCCCAGTAGCTGGGACTATACGCACGTGCCACCACGCCCAGCTAATTTTTCGTATTTTTAGTAGAGACAGTGTTTCACCATGTTAGCCAGGCTGGTCTCGATCTCCTGACCTCATGATCTGCCTGCCTCACCCTCCCAAAGTGCTGGGATTACAAGCGTGAGCCACCGCGCCTGGCCTCTCTTCTAATTTTTTTTTTTACGAGTTTTCTTGCCAGGGTTGGCAGAGCTATGGTTCCGGTGACATAATTTCTCATCTTGGGCTAGAAAAGGACTTTTAAAGCAGTGGTTCTCCTGGAGGACTTGTTAAAACACAGATTGCTGGGCTTCACCCACAATTTAGTAGGTTTGGCATAGGTCCCAAGAATGTGTATTTCTAATATATTCCTGGGGGTTTTGTGAACCACACTTTGAGAACCACTGTTTAAAGGTCATCTGGCTTCCAGGTAATGTGGCAATCCACCCAGACCAACTTAAGTTTCTTTTCAGCCTCCAAGAAAAGGATCTTATAGAAGATATATCAATCTTTCCTAAGTTGAGGTTTCCAAAGATGGATCTCCTGGGTTTATCGCCATATCCCTGATAATGTGCTCCCTCCATTCAGTGTGATTTTCCTACTTACCAGTCTATTGAATGTTTTCTAATGTTAGGTTGGGATGTTGTTTTCCATCTGACTTTCCTTAACATCACTTACTGAAGCAGATGAGAAGGATGATTCAGGTGCTACCATAATGAACATTGGTTCTGACAAACGTATCCTTCTGGGTCCCTCCCTATGTGTTTCTCCATAGAGTCCTCTTGAGATCAGTTTTTATTTTGCTGTCATTGCTGGCGGCTCCCCTTTACCTTCAGGAACTCATGTCATGCTAACATTGGGAGCCCTATTCCTAGGACAGCCCTAGATAGTCAGTTTAGCAAGAACTTTCCCCAGAGAAAACAAGTTAACAAGTACTGTAAAGGGATTAGTTTGGAGGAAGGATTTCTAAGGGAAAAATAAAAATCTATACTCTGAGTTGCCCAGCATTAGGGAGAAAATTAAAATAATATTGAGGTCAGGCGTGATGGCTTACACCTGTAGTCCTGGCACTTTAGGAAGCCGAGACAGGTGGATCGTTTGAGCCCAGGAGTTTGAGACCAGCCTGGGCAACATGGCAAAACCCTGTCTCTACTAAAAAAAATACAAAACACTAGCCAGGTGTGGTGGCATGTGCCTATAGTCATAGTCCCAGATACTCAGGAGGCTGAGGTGGGAGAATCACCTGAACCCAGGAAGTCAAGGCTGCAGTGAGCCGAGAGCTTGCCACTGCACTCTGGCCTGGGATATGAGAGTGAGACTGTGTCTCAAAAAATAATAAAATAATGTTGAAATTTTCTCTTTTTCCTCAAAAACCTTATAATTTGTCAGAGAATACAAACACCAAACACTTTTTTTTTTCTTTTTTTTGGGACAGAGTCTCGCTCTGTTGCCCAGGCTGGAGTGCAGTGGTGCAATCTCGGCTCACTGCAGCCTCCGCCTCCTGGGTTAAAGTGATTCTCCTGCCTTAGCCTCCCGAGTAGCTGGGACTACAGGTGTGTGTGCCACCATGCCCGGCTAATTTTTTGTATTTTTAGTAGAGACGGGGTTTCACCTGTTAGCCAGGATGGTCTCGATCTCCTGACCTCATGATCTACCTGCCTCAGTCTCCCAAGTGCTGGGATTACAGGCATGAGCCACTGCGCCCAGCCTAAACTCATTTTCTATCTCTTATAAATTCAGTGTGTATGGTTATTAGAATGTGGTTTTCACTTCAGCATTAGTAGTCTAGGAACAAAAGCAAATTGATAAGGTTTAATAACGTTAAACATCTTATTTAACTCTTTTAAGGCATTTTAACAGAGCCAAGTACATAAACATTTAGTCAGTTACATTACTACTCTGTTCACCAAAACTAGCCTAGATTCTCTAATATTCTGCCATTGAATGATATAAGTACTTATTCTAGAATGAAATTTCATTTTGATGAAATATTTTGTTTTCTTATTTTTTTGTTTCTTTGGTAAAATATTTTAAAATTCAGATTTAGGTAAATCTGAATAAGAGTTTTATTCCAAAGGACATTTTAAAACTTTTGTAATATAGCTTTAGGATTTCTCTGTTAGACCAAGGATAAACATAAGGGTTTTTTTAAAAAAACCAGGAATAGATAAAGACGATTCAGGACTCAGCAGGTGGAGAGAGGATAAGTAGAATGAGGAAAGGCAGCAGTAGGTGTGATCTGTGTGACCTGTACCCTAATCCCTTAACTCACCTGTAGTTCTGTTCCGAAACACCAATGTGGAAGATGTCCTTAATGCCCGAAAACTGGAGCGAGACTCACTTCGGGATGAATCCCAAAGGAAGAAGGAACAGGACAAGCTGCAGAGGGAGAGAGACAAACTAGCCAAGCAGGAGCGCAAGGAAAAGGAAAAAAAAAGGACACAGAGAGGGGAGCGAAAGCGATAACCTTGGCCTACACTATTCTTTCCTCCCATGAACTTATCAAAGGGAGAACTGGTTGTGTATTTAAGAGAAATGAGAGTGCATTGCAAAGTAGTTTCCCAAGGCATTTCCCCTATTGTTTACATGGTCAAAAGGAAAATCAAAATCACTTCTAATTACAAAATGTGCTATGTTTTGGTGGGGTGGGCAATCAGATTATTATAGTTGATGACTGTACCAAAGATCTGGAATGGGGGCCACCTTTATATTTTAATACTCAAGTCCTGTGCTCCTTTTGGCCACTTTAAAAAGTCTTCCCTCACCTTGGATAAATAGGAGGATTCAGAAAGCTAACAGTTTTCATTCTGAAGGAGCAGAAACATAATCAATCCCTCCCTGAGATAAAATGTGGGCATGCACATTGCTTTGGAGTCAGTATTCAGCTGTAAGTGTAGTATTGTTTTATGGCTGAAATAGAAAGCTAATGAAGAGGCCTACCTGGATCCAGATTTTATGTTAACATGGCAGCAAAACTAGGAAAATGGGAAGAAATTACTTGCGGGGTGTTCTAGATCTGATTTTTTTTTTTTTTTGAAAGTTTCAGCCTGTGGGAGGAAAAGAGGTATCTTTTAAAATAGAGATAGTTACATATTTTTTCTCATCTAGGCTGTGTCACTATTGGGTGCAAGGATATCATTGTTGGCTAGATTCATTTTGTATAATCATGTATCCTCTTGAGTGCTGGTAGAGATTTTAATCCTGATTTTTCCATAAAACATGAGTATTAAGAAATAATTCCTGGTTTGGAGAAACTGGAGAAATCACCCTTTTAAGGAAGAAACACTGGAAATTTCTGCTAACACCAAGATATTTAAGAGTGTACATAGTAGGTGCTCAACAAATTTATTGAATGAATGAGTGAATGGAAAAACTGGGAGAGTCAAAAGTGAGCAGAAGCTCTCCATTTCTACTTCTGTCGCAAACCACATTAAATTGTAAATAAGGCCCTTCTCCACTTGACTTCAGGCAGCAGATTGTCTAGAAGCCTAAGGACAGCAATTTCTCTGATAAGACAAAGTAGATATTTTATACCAGGGGTTGGCAAACTACTGCCCACGGGCCAAATTTGGCCCAGTCTGTTTTTGTATGGTGCAAACTAAAAATGATTTTTACATTTTTAAAGAGTTATAAAAGAAAAAAATATGTGGTCTGTAAAATCTAAAATATTTACTACCTGGCCTGTTGGAGGAAAGGTTTGCCAATCTCTGTTTTATACCATTAACTATGAGATTAACAAAAACTTTTACCTTTGTGCAGAAGGTTAAAAAAAAAAAACATGGTTAAGGAAAAGGAGACATGTTACCTCTTCATACACTCCTATAACCGTGGCATTGCAAAAAATAAAAATAACCACCTTTAAAAAAAATAAATCTTATTTAAATTGCTGTCTTCTGACTTATTTTGATTGCTTCTACGTACCCATGGAAATGAAATATGTGTGAGTAGTTACTTAGGAATGTGTTGATTTTTATTTTATGCTTTGTTTTGATTCGCCCTATAATTTACATTCCACTAGTGGAAGCTCTTCCTGGAATCCATAAATCCTCTTTCTCAATTTTCCTTTTTGTGAAGTAGGAATTAGATCAGAAAGATTAGCATGTTTTTTGGAACATCAGGAAATTGGCTTAGAGGTCCTTACTATTACAGTCTTAGTCCTTTATGTGGTGGTAGCGATAGGGTATGATAGAGCCTATTTTAATTTAGTAATCCTTATTTTGGGATTTTGGGTTGTTCTCACCTTGATTTTTGTCACTGAAGGAGTCAGGTTATATCCACGGTCCCCTGAAGGGTACTTGTTTCAATTTGTTAGTAGTCAGTTCTTTCTTCTGGGACTCTGCTATGTATGTCACAGTTAAGTATACTCTCAAACTAATGCTTAAACAGAAAATAGAGGATCAGCTCATTAGGCTTTGAGTTTAGTTATCCACTTGACTCAGGTGCTAATAAATCCTTTACATCTAAAATGTTCAGTATTGCAAAGGGCATATTTTTTTTGTTTGTTTTTTGAGACGGATCACTCTGTCACCCAGGCTGGAGTGCAGTGGCGCCATGTTGGCTCACTGCAACCTCCACCTTGCGGGTTCAAGTGATTCTCCTGCCTCCCCCTCCCAAGTAGCTGAGACTACAGGCGAGGGCCACCACACCCAGCTAATTTTTTGTATTTTTAGTAGAGATGGGGTTTCACCGTGTTAGCCAGGATGGTCTTGATCTCCTGACCTCGTGATCCACCCGCCTCAGCCTCCCAAAGTGCTGGGATTACAGGTGTGATCCACCGGCGCCCAGCTGCAAAGGGCAAATTTTAAACAACCATATCTTCTATGGTAAGATTGAGTTTTAGGCCAGATTTTGGATTTCAGTCATAAATTCTCAACCCTCTAAAACTTTATAGTAGCAGATTATTCAAGTGAGAAGGGCACTGATAACAACTCAAGGTAATTTTGCTTTTTCCATTAAAAAGAATGAGTACACCAAGTTCTTTCAGATTAGAAATGGCGGGAGCATCAGTTTTATCAATTTCACTGCAAATTTTGTAAAAGTTTTATAATGTTTTCATAGGTTGTAATTCAGAAGTACAATGTTTTATAGGTTGTAATTCAGAAATACAAGTACATAAGAACCATCTGTTAGAGGATATGCCACTGAAAGGGACAACCAACTAATTTAAAAATTATCTATTGGGTGATATGATTAACAATATTTCAAAGAATTTTTTTAAGTGTTTGGTTCTTATTAACGGACTGGTATTTCATTTCTGACCAGTATCATGTAAAAGCTTCCCTAAAATTTTTATTCTGGTTTACATGGATTAGCATAAAGATAGAGCAAAAATTTCATCTTTGAAGGAGATCTGGTTAGATCCATGGATATCTGAATGGCATTGATTTATAAACCAACATTATTACTTGTGCGTTAATAATGAAATCTAAAACTTAGTATAAGTTCTTAAATGAAATTCATTTGACTTTCTGATATGAGTGACTCTTAAGGTTAGAAACTAATATGAATTTAGAAAAATGAAACCAAATGTTTTCAACAAAGTAATTTATTTTTTTCCTGAGACTAAATTCAGTACAGTATTTGTTTTTATAACATCCAACATGTCTTATATTAAACTTAACCACTTTCTATGCAGTGACTGTGGTGAGATGATCTATTTTATTTGACTACCCTCAATGTAATTCATTTGGGTAGTTCTAAGGCATATCAGTGATCAAAATGTTTCTCCCTACAGTTACTCTTGCATTCTCAATCAGTTTCTTCTGCACATCATCTAAAGAAAATTTATGTGGTATGATTACACTCTTTTTTTTTTTTAATACCAGAATTTCTAAAACTAAGAAAAACACTAACATTTAAAACATCAGTGTTTCTAGTCAAGGATATTTCAATTAAATTTCATCAGTACATTATAGTTTAACTCATGCTAGAAATGTTAAAACCCAAGATCTTCTGAGTCACATAATACCAACATTTCATATTAACGAATAAATTACTCAAGTTCCATACAAAGATACTAAGTGATGAGAAACAGAAAAAGTTAAGCTTTCAATAGTTTTAAAAAAATACAGAAGCAAACTAATGAACACAACTACGCAAAATATAGGCTAACCAATTGCAAGCTAAACTAGTTAGAGATTAACCTTTAAAAAAATACATTTTAGAACTTAGAAGCAAACTAATGAACACAACTACACAAAATATACACTAACCAATTGCAAGCTAAACTAGTTAGAGATTAACCTTTAAAAAAATACATTTTAGAACTTCGTGACACCCTCATAAAAGGCAGCAAACTAAGGGTATTAAAACAGTAGTCATTATTTCAGTTACTGTGCATCAAGTCTAAAAGATCCAGATAAAGGGAATGTTTTGTGATTCAATTTAAATAACTTTAAAATTGGAAACATTTAATAATTGATAATATAATTAAAATTTAAAGAATATACACAAATGATCTGAATAGGTTTTATATTCAGTAACTTGCATGGTTTTTACACTGGCACTTTTATCATTAATTTAGGAGAATCAGATGCATTTCCCTCCATATACCTAGGCATTAAGATTTCAAATCTATAAATATGGTAGTATAATATTTTAAATATTAAGTTTGTACATGAATATTGGGTTTATCCGTATTTTCCTTTGTTTCCCAGGTATTATCCAGTTTTGTAAGGAAAACACTTTGATATCACAATCAAAACTTGTCTTGGTTACTAGGCTGTAGCCGTAATTGGGTTACAGTCACTTAGATTCATATTTGGAATTATACTTAAGACAAACCTAAATGAAATTTATCTCCTAGAAGAATTTCACATTTGCATTTACCTGCATGGCAGAATGAGTTTAAGCACATTTTAGCTGTTAGGAAATATTTAATTTACTTAAACTTGTTATCTGACCTCAGAACTCTGAGTAGTCAACTGTACCTTTGCGTTTACTTAAAACTATATCGGATTCACTTCAAATAGAAGATTTTTAAATAGAAGTTAGACTTCATTAAGGTACTGGTATTAACTTTAAATCTGAAAGAAAACATACTGAAAGTTTGACAAGTTCATTAAAACATTTTTAGCATGTCTTGATATATTTATCAGCTTTTTATTCTTCTTTCTGCTGGCATTTCCTTAATGTTTGTTTGTTTCACCTCTCTGGTTCATTGGATTGCTACTATTTATGCTTTCATGGACTTTATCTTCACAGTTTACTGTATCTTGTAAAGGCTTTACCACATCAGCTGTACTGGCTGTTTTTGGCAAGGTCATCTGCAGTGCACACCACAGGGCAGTGCGTGTTTTCCGAGTAGCCACACACATCTCTTTAATTGCTGAAGCAAGGGCAAAAACATCTGTAAAATAAACATTCAGGGTCATTTCATATTAAATGCCATTTAAATATCTGTTAAATCTTACAAAACCCAGTGCTTTTGCTACTAAATGATCAAATGTTATTTTTGTAAAAAAAGGATAGTTATTGATTGAACCAAAGTCCTGTCCTTTATCATTAAAATATTTAAAAGTATTGATACTTTATTTCTGACTTGTACAATAGTGACTATAGTTTGAGTAGAACACAGACTGTCTTGAAACAGTTATAACAGACAAAATTAATAAAATGGAAATACTTTTGGAGTAAATAATGTGGAGATTATTTACCAATTTATTCTGTAGGTAAGTGTTAATTTTAGAAATCTAATCTTTCAACCTGAGAATCTGATTTTATCAATACCTAAATTATCACACTGACTTATCACAAGAATATGCATTAATATTTGTACCTCTGTCATCTTGGCATCTAGGAACTCCTTGCCTTTGCCGATTGGAAGCATTAACAATTTCATCCTTTCTACGTGACTGTACAATGTGAATAGACTCCAAGTGTCTATCAAGAGCAGTAGAGATACTGGCATGAAGAAGAGAACTCCGAAGACGTTCCATTTTGCCTAGTAAAGTCACAACCTGAGGGAAGCATTTTAAATTTTGATAAGACATGTCCTGCCATTAACTTAAGTAAAAACAAATCTTCAGTGAAGCAGAATAGAGATGACAGCAATAATATTCATTCAATAAATCAAAGAATGCTTACTGTGTCCTGACACCATGCTGGGGGAAACAAAAATGGAAAGTGTTTTCTATCTACTTGTCTATGTTAATTCTAAAAATATGTGGTAGTTGATTACTGAAAATAAGCATCAATGAAAATGTTAAATATTCAAACATTACCATGTCATTAACTGCAAATACAAGATCTGATACTGTTTTTGACAAATAAGAGACCAGCCTGCAAACAGCATTGTTAGGAAGTATTGTAATCTAATGGAAAAAGTTTTGAGCTAAAAAGAGAAGTGCTTGACTGATTAATCCTGACCTCAACAAGTCTTTAATTTTTCTGGGCCTCCAATGTTCCCTTTTTGGAAATCAGAAATATTCAGATAGTAATACTGACTAGTGATAGCTTTAAGGAATCCATAATACAGAAAATACTGATTTAAATTTACATTAAAATAATACAAAATGACTCCTGTAACTGTCAAAACTGCTAAAGAAAATTAGGATGCTTCTCAATCCTCTGGATGATGAAACTTAAAAAAGGGCACTGATATATTAGGTCAGTAGGGGGAGTATGTTTCATATGCCTAACTTGTTTCAAATTCTAAACTTGGAAAGTATACGGAAAGAGAACTTTTTGAATAATTGCAATTTGAAGATCAAGTAAATACAGTAATTGTCTTTGGGAGTTAAATGATTTAACAATTGATAGCAGAACTTGGTGTTCACTGATTGGAGAATATAGGGGGAAAAAGCTTCTCAAGAAACCAATGGCACTGGAATTAATGTTTCTCTAACCTCAAACTCGTATTAAGTTTCTTCATAATAAGTCTATTCCGTATGTTAAATATTTTCCTCTCAACTGTGTATCAGCCAGATCCTTCGGGGAAAACAAAACACACAAAAAAAACCTCCAGGGAACTACTAATTATTTTTAAATAAGACAATAATTTTGAGCAAATGATAAAGAAAGAGTAAAGAAATGTGCAAATTGGGGCTGGGCACTGTAGCTCATACCTGTAATCCCAGCACTTTGGGGAGGCCGAGGCGGGCGGATCATTTGAGATCAGGAGTTCGAGACCAGCCTGACCAACATGGTGAAACCCTGTCTCTACTAAAAATACAAAAAATTAGTCGGGTGTGGTGGTACACACCTGTAATCTCAGCTATTTAGGAGGCTGAGGCAGGAAAATCACTTGAACCCAGGAGGCAGAGGTTGCAGTGAGCCAAGATCTTGTCAGAGTGAGACTCCATCTCAAAAAAAGAGAAAAGTCTGCACAGGTGATTTTTAAATAAAGTTTAAAAAATATATTTTTTTTCAAAATTCTACAAAGCTAGCAAACTAGAAAATAGTAATTTTTTTTTTTTTTTTTTTTTTTTGAGACGGAGTCTTGCTCTGTCGCCCAGGCTGGAGTGCAGTGGTGCGATCTCGGCTCACTGCAAGCTCCGTCTGCCGGGTTCACACCATTCTCCTGCCTCAGCCTCCTGAGTAGCTGGGACTACAGGTGCCTGCCACCACGCTCGGCTAATTTTTTATATTTTTAGTAGAGACCGGGTTTCACCGTGTTAGCCAGGATGGTCTTGATCTCCTGACCTTGTGATCCGCCCACCTTGGCCTCCCAAAGTGCTGGGATTACAGGCATGAACCACCACGCCCGGCGAAAATGTAATTTTTAAATCCTCTGTTAATGAAATAATGTTGCTAAGTATAGATAAAATGAATTTTTTTTTTTTTGAGACAGGGTCCCACTCTGTCCCAGGCTGGCATGCAGTGGCATCATCTCAGCTCACTGCAACCTCTGCCTCCCAGGCTCAAGTGATCCTCCCACCTAAGCCTTCCGAGTAGCTGGGACTATAGGTACATGCCACCATGCCCAGCTAATTTTTGTAAAGAAAATAAAATTATTGTAACAGGCATAAACATATCCTTCTAAATTAATGTGAAGCATAAGCAAAGCTGGGAAAAGTATATCACTAACCACAGTATGTCATCCTTCATTTCCTAGAAATGTATTACTGAGATAAAGAAATTTTAATTTGGAAGTTTTTTTTTTAAATAATAAAAGATTGAAGTTTGTATTAACATCTGGCTGTACCTCATATGTTAGGCTCTGAATGTACCATGGATAAATTCCATTGTACAGATTTACAAATTTGACCCATGTTGATTTTTCTAATTCCTAAAATGGTTTTATTCAATAAAAGAGGTAATCCGTTTTGCTGCATTTTTTTTTTCCCAGGAAGAATCTTTATCAAATTTTATTTGGAAAACTAAGTTTTTAAGAGAGGAAGGTCAAAAAAGGAAAAGTTTACCTACCCTAAGTTGCTTAGAAAATTCTGAAATTATAAAGAAGATAATAGGAATAATCATTAAATTACAAAATGACTTAACGAGGATTCTTTACAACATTTGACTTGAAGTCATATCCTACTTCGCCAAAACAAAAGTATTTTGTTGACTGGTGGTGGCTCACACCCAGCACTTTGGGAGGCTGAGGCAGGTGGATTGCTTGAGCTCAGGAGTTTGAGACCAACCTGTGCAACATGGCGAAACCCTGTCTCTATAAAAAATACAAAAATTAGATATGTGTGGTAGCGTGCATCTGTAGTCCCAGCTATTTGGGGGCTTAGGCAGGAGGATCTCTTGAACCCAGAAGGTCAAGGCTACAGTGAGCATAGATCATGCCACTGCACTCTAGCCTGGGTGACAAAGTGAGACCCGCCTCAAAAAAAAAAAAAAAAAAAAAAAAAGGAAAGATAGTAATTCCCTATTAAGTTACCATCTTATGTAAGCACAGCTTGCTCATCAAGCTGGAAAACAAATGTGACAAAGAAATGAGACTTTCTCCATAAATAATACTCAAAATGATTTTTGCTTTTTAAAAAATTCTTTCAGTTGAGGATTAGCTCCACTGCCAATTTGAGCTTCAAGAGGAACCATTTAAATTACGAAAATTACTTTTAAAATGATTGAGTGGGACTATTTTCCCTTTCCTTTTTCTTTTTTTTTCTTTGAGACAAGATCTTGCTCTGTTCCCCAGGTTGGAATGCAATGGTGTGGTTATGGCTCACTGTAGCCCTGACATCCCAGGCTCAAGCTATCTTCCCACCTCAGCCTCCTGAGTAGCATAAGCATGTGACACCATGTCCAGCTAATTTTTAATTTTTAGTAGAGACAGAATCTCCCTATGTTGCCCAGGATGGTCTCAAACTCCTGGACTCAAGTGATTCTCCCACCTCCACTTCTCAAAGTGCTGGTATTACAGGTGTGAGCCACTGCACCCAGCCCCTTTCCTAAATATTATAGTTCTAGGACCAAACATGAAAAAAATATATTTCAGAGAGTTAGATGTAAATGTGATTTTAAAACCCTTCAAAGCTCTAAAACTTGATGAGAGTTTTATTTATTTATTTATTGAGATAGAGTCTCGCTCTGTCACTCAGGCTGGAGTAGAGTGGCGTGATCTTGACTCACTGCAACCTCTGCCTCCTGGGTTTAAATGATTCTCCTGCCTCAGCCTCCCGAGTAGCTGGGACTACAGGCGCATGCCACCACCCCCAGCTAATTTTTGTATTTTTAGTAGAGACGGGGTTTCACCATAATGGCCAGGCTGGTCTCGAACTCCTGACCTCAGGTGATCTGCCCGCCTCGGCCTCCCAAAGTGGTGGGATTACAGGAGTGAGCCACCACGCCTGGCCTGAAACTTAAAAAAAATTTAACAAAAAATCCATCCACTGTTATCTATTTTTACAGCTTACTCTGGCTAGTTCTCGAAGTTCATCCACAATTAAGCGATCAACTCTAGATGGGTTGGAAGTCAGCCTTGGAACTGGAGTGTTGTTAGTACTGGATACTTTTTTTCCAGGATAATTCTTGGCAAGGGCTAATTCAGTCTGTAAAAAATTACATACTTTTTAGATGTAGAATTTTCTAAATATGATTCGACCATGAATAATAGTTTTCGTAAGCCTAATAAATAGAGTATTACCACTTTAAATGAAAATTCTGTTTTGGTATCAAAAGACAACAAATGTAAACCACAATACCACAGTATTTTTCTATCTTTTTTTTTTCAGATGGAGTCTCACTCTATTGCCCAGGCTGGAGTACAGTGGTGCAGTCTCGGCTCACTGCAACCTCCGTTTCCCGGGTTCAAGCGATTCTCCTGCCTCAGCCTCCCGCGTAGCTGGGATTACAGGCGCCTGCCACCACGCCTGGCTAATTTTTTGTATTTTTAGTAGAGACTGGGTTTCACCATGTTGGCCAGGCTGGTCTCCAACTCCTGACCTTGTGATCTGCCCACCTTGGCCTCCCAAAGTGCTGGGATTACAGGCGTGAGCCACCACGCCCAGCTATCGTCTTAATACAAATAAAATACCTGAGTATACCAACAGGTTAACACTAAAAAATTCAAAGAAATAAACTTGTAACCACTAAGGGGGTAAAAAATCTACTTCAGGGCAAGTCAACTTAGAATAACAATAACTTTAAAATGTCAAGCATTTTTCGTCTTCATTTATTTAAGCTTCCCATTGGCCAACCCCATCCATTTTTAGTTTTTAAGTAACCCACTTAATTCCTTACAGTAATGAACTTACAGCAAATCCTGGACATTATAGAATTCAGCTCAGAAATAAGGCAAGTTGGCCGGGTGCAGTGGCTCACACCTGTAATCCCAGCACTTGGGACATCAAGGTGGGAGGATGGCTTGAGGCCAGGGGTTTGAGACCACCGTGGGGAACATAGTGAAACCCAATGTCTACAAAAAATTAAAATTAGCCAGGCATGGTGGCATGTGCCTGTAGTACTAGCTACTCAGGAGGCTAAGGAGGAAGGATTGCTTGAGCCCAGGAGTTTGATTACAGTAAACTATGATTCTGCCACTGTACTCCAGCCTGGGCAACAGAGCGAGACTCTGTCTCTTTAAAACAACAACAAATAAAGCAAAAAGAAATAAGGCAAGTACTCTTACGCTACACTAAGGTAAACAGAATGAAGACAGGCAAAAGGAACATACTGTTATTCCTAAGTGGTTAACTTTGTGTTACCTTTTTTCTCTCTTTTTCTAATGCTCTCCATTGTTCACAGCACTCTTCTAGACGAATATGAAGTTCACTGGCTGGTCCACTACGGGTTTTAATTGGTCTTTGAAATCCAAAAGTTGGCATGAGACCAGAAAAAGAATTATCACCATACATCATATTAAAATAAGGGTACAAATGGCTTAAGTCATCATAAGAAAGTAAGTCATAGGAATCCAACAGTGGAACAACTGAATGGCCAAATGGGTGGGTGGATCTTAGGGGAAACCCATTTGAACCAAGTTGTTGAAAACCCTGATTATGCCTTAAATCTCCCATCATATAATTATTAGAAAAGCATGACACTTGTGTGCGATTCACACGGCTATTGTCTCCACCTCTCGTTCTGTGGCTATTAGAATGACCCTGTGACTCCAGTAGATCTTGGTATGTATTTTGTGATAAGCCATCTAAATGCTTTGGACCTTCCTCAGGATCATAATGTCCACTCTGGGGCTTGGCTTGAAAATTATGTTTGTTTACATTTTCAATTATCCCATACTGCTGAGCTGAATAGTTATCACAAAATCCATTTGGCTGCTTTATTTTTTTATCCGTGACCAATTTGAAGAGATTTTCTTCTCCAGGCTTTGTTAGTCCTTCTATGTGATTGACAGATTGGATTCTTTCTGCACCACTGTAACTAAAATCAAAACTAGAAAATGCTGAAGGGTTTTCTTGGCAATATTTCTGAAATAAATTGCTATTTGGGGTTAAGTTTGTGGATGATAGTTGGGGGAAATCTGAAGAATGGTTAGAACCTTTTGAAGCTGCACTTAAATGACTATTTAATTTCATGAAGTTACCTTGATTTCGATAAGGAATAGGAGTGTTATTTTTTGTTTGAACATTCATCCAAGTTGGTCTGTTTAAATTGATACCTCCTGAAGATGTTGCTGAGTTTGATAATAAATTCACTGATTTAAAATACTCAGAATGTGGGGGATCAGGTTTAGCAAACTGTTGCTTTTCTGTGACGTTAGCAAAATCATTAGCGGGACAAGCTGTGTGAGGTTTTAGTCCATATTCTGATGTTAAGCCAAAATCAGCAGTGAATACTGCTTCCTTTGCAAACTGTTTCTCTGTCAGATGTGGCGTAGTTTTTGGAAATGTGAAATTCTGCTGATCAGGGATTGTCTCCTCCATTTTTTTCTGATTCGCTGGCTTAACCTGAAATAACTTTGTGTAGGTGTCTGCTTCTACAGTTGGTGTTTCAGGTATGCCATTGGCTAATTTTTTGCTATCTTGGACACTAAAATTTGAACATTTATTAAGCTTAGCCTTATTAGGATGAACATACTCTGGGTCTCTACAATAATCTACATTTTCATTGTATCTATTAAATTGAGAAAGAAACATCTCTGCCCTTTTTTGCTGTAGTGGTGCTTCAAGACCTTTAGTACATATTCTGTCTCTTCCATAAGGGTAGATATCAACTCCTGATTCTTTCATGATATCAGACAGACCAGTTTGGGGTGTAAAACAGTTTTTGATAAGTGGATATTCTTGGAATATTGTCTTAGCTGTATCATTTGTCTGAATATTGTGACAGTTAGAATGATCACTTCGTGAGGGGTACATCCATTGTTCTTCAAGATCTAAACCAGTAAATCCATGATAAAGTTCATCTATTTTTTGTTGTGGTGTGAGATTACTGTTACGCAGGTATTGCTTTTCCATTGCTGACACAGATTCACCACTATAAAAAGCTTGCTGAGAGATGACTGTATCTATTGGCCTTTTGGTTTCTGTTAAGAGGTCATGGTGATCTGCAAATCTGCTTGTGTTCATTGGCCAAACTGACTTTAAATTGGAGGAGCAGGTCCTAGAACAAATAAATATATTTAATTACAACTTAGGTTTTAAAGACTTTATTTCCTCAGTGGAAAAGGGAGAAAAGGTCTTCAAAAACATTTATCTTGCCCCATGTCACCATTCTCTAATCCCTTTCAACTCTGCTTTATAAGCTACCATTAGCTCCAGATAATTGTCTGTCACATGAAATGTGCTGTATGTTACATAAATATGCATTTTAATGTCTTCACTGTACTTTCCCAAGAGACAATAACTAAGGCCTAATATGTGACTTCATGGTCTTAGATGAATTATTTATCTATAGTAAGCAGAAAATAAGTTTTTCCTTTGCTTAGGTTATTACATAAAAGCATTGCTGACCACAGTTTTTTTTAATGAAAAAAATGTGTTTTGCTTAAACTTTGTGAAATTAAAATATTTTAATTGGTTATATGTGTGCTACATACTTCCCTATTTATGAAATAGTATATTTGGGTAATATAGCTTCCACACTTCAATAAAACAATTGAAACATTACAAAATTTTCTAACACATGAATAAAATCCATATGTATTTCTGCATAGTAGTAATGAGTTTTATTCTTTGGGATCTATGTATAAAAGTTCCTTTGAATTTATATTATTTAAGCCAATCTTTAGTTCATGAACTCAAGGGAAATAGCTCTGAATTATGCAAGAATAATTTTTCAATGAAAGTCCTTATACAAAACCTTAGACTGGACTTCCAATTATATAGCAAATACTTCAGCAAAATCAAGTCTCCTTGAAACAATATTTGAATTAAGATACCTACTGTCAGATGATCCACTATTAAGTAAAAATAAAAGTTAATAAACAGGGTAAACTAGTGTATGTTAGTTTAAAAGCCTGTTATATACTATATAGATTATATACTAACCCTTCAGCAAAATATGGCTGTGACTTATCTTGTTCTTCCAAAATGTTAGACACAAGTCCATATAAGTCTGTTTCACTGCCATAGTCATTTCTTTCTGTTTGAATCCTAAAAATAAATGAATTCATGCTGAAATACAATATATTGATTACTCTTTCCAGACTTATCCTACCTTACCATCTTTATCTATAAAATATGTGGACTGAATCTACACCATCATTTCAAATAAAGAAGAGACTAGAACTCAAGAATATTTTCTTTTCTACATAAATATTTTTATGTGGAAATGTCTTTTCCACATAAATATTTCTCCTTCATTTCAAATCCTATATCTAACTTACAGTGTATGCTTACCTCTTATTTCTCCACAACACATGGTTTTCATTTTAGGTGACCAAGATATAAATCTCTCATCTATGATGTCACAGACATGCTTGGTATCATAGCTGCTCCTGAAAGCAAGTCTTGTCTTATTATACATTATTCCATCAACACCTGCTCAGCTTCCTCATTTGCAATTTGAAAACCATATGAACCTGATACTCTATTCTATTTTTGTGACTCTATATTAATATTGGATAAAAAAGTGAAATGCGATATGGTCATCCTAGACACCACAGCAATTTTGCAGTTGTCGCTTAAATGTAACAGATTTGGGAGCCATCCCTAATGCTTGCAAAGCATGACTGGATGGAGTTCCTTTTATCCCAGAAATCCACCTAGTGACTGATACTGACTAAATACAAAATGTAAAAACCACAAGCACGTGGAAGACTGGTACCTTTTACCTGTTACAGTTTTTGGGTAATTTCTTCCTTGAAGTAATACAGGTTGAGTATTCCTTATCCAAAATGCTTGGGATCAGAGGTGTTTTGGATTTCAGGTTTTTTTTCTTGGATTCTGGAAATATACATTATACTCCAAATATATAATGTATACTTGTATATTTGGTTGAACGTCCCTAATCCAAAATCTGAAATGCTCCAATGAGCATTTGTTTTGAGCATCATGTCAGCGCTCAAAAAGTTTTGGATTTTGGATCAGTCTGGATTTCGGATTTTCAGATTGGGATGCTCAACCTGTACGTCTGTTTGTTGGTTTGTTTGTTTGTTTGTTTGTTTATTTATTTTTGAGATGGAGTCTCGCTCTGTTCCCCAGGCTGCAGTGCAATGGCGCGATCTCTGCTCACTGCAACCTTCGCCTCCCAGGTTCAAGCGGTTCTCCTGCCTCAGCCTCCCAAGTAGCTGGGACTACAGGCGCGTGCCACCATGCCTGGCTAATTTTTTTTTGTATTTTCAGCCTGACCATGTTGGTCAGGCTGGTCTCGAACTCCTGACCTTGTGATCTGCCCACCTCAGCTTCCCAAAGTGCTAGGATTACAGGCGTGAGCCACCGATCCCGGCCCTGTACGTTGTTTTATAATAAATTGTAACTTCCGGTTTTTTCATATTTCAACATTTCATAGTGTTGGGATATTTTCGAAATAAAATACCTTATATTTGCATAACACTCATATTTAATTGATCTTCATAACATTGGAAAGGTAAGCATTAGTAATCATTCGTTATTATCTGTTGAATAAATGAATGATCATTTAAGATATTAAGAAACTTGTATTTTGCAAGGGTATATGACTTGCCAAACTACTACATACTTGCTAAATAGTCTCCCTGTAAGTCCAATACCTTTTCTACTACATGTGTTATCTCATAAAAGTTCAATATAAAAGCTTTTTTGTGTAATTATGTATTAGTATATATCTAAAAAAAATTCAATGTAATATATACCAAACTGCTAGCAGCTGTTATTGGGTGGTGGGGGGAGAAGGTTAAGACAGACTTTCACTTTTCTTGATATATATTTCTGAAAAGTTTGAATTTTTTCACTTGATCTTAGCCAAAAGCGAGAATAGGCTTGAATTTTTTCAATAGCATGTATCAACTTTAAAAATATTGTTTTTTGTAGAATTATATATTACATAGACTTTCTAATAAAATTATTTTAGAGAATTTGCCAAGAATTTTAATTTTTTAACACTTTTCTAATAAATACAAATAACTATTTCCTGGTTAGACTAATGAGGCATCAGCCTCTATAAATAGCTCCCATATATAATTAAAGATAGATGTCACTCCCTTAGGGCTCCTCTTTGCAATAGGCTCCCATAATATCCTAGTTATCGTCGTCATCATCATCATCATCATGAAGATTATAAAGGCAAGGATAATATTTGCCATGTTTAAATTCTGGTATCCCCCATAGAAAAGCATCTGATGTACAGGGGGCCCTTATTATTTGTGGAATTGAACAGAAAAATAATTTAAAATATCTTATGTTTGATAAAACCCTGTTGTAGAGTTGTGAAGGAAAAAAATGGAAAATTTAGAACTGGATGACAAAAACATCTAAAAGTTTTAACTCATTCATATAAGTCATCTTTAGAAAGAAGAACTTAAGATTTATGCACTAAATGTTCCCACTAATGAATTTTTTTAAGTAATAACCTAGCTGGGCAGAGGCTCATGTCTGTAATTCCAGCACTTTGGGAGGCCAAGGTGGGAGGATGGTTTGAGGCCAGGAGTTCAAGACCAGCCTAGGCAACAAAGTGAGACCTCGTTTCTTAAAAAGAAAAGGCAACAAATTTTTTTAAAGTTAGCTGACCACCGTGGTGCATACCTGTAGTCCCAGCTACTGTGGAGGCTGAGGCAGGAGTATGGCTTGAGCCCAGGAGTTCAAAGTTGTAGTGAGCCATGATCTCGCCACTGCACTCCAGACTGGGTGACAGAGCGAGACCCTGTCTCAACAAAACAAAACAAAACAAAACACCGTAAAAACTATACACAAATAACTGCCCAGTTTACACTTTCCTAAAAGTTTGAAAAACACAAAATGCCACAATAGTAAAATGATGATGTAGGGAACAGAGAGCAAATAAACCTCAGTTCCTATGTAATTAAATTTAAAAATACCTCAATTACCTTGAGAAATGAATTAATTTACCTGTTCTTTATACTGATCTGAGAATTAGAAGGTTGTTTAATGTCATCTCCATAAGTAGACCATGGTGCACAGAAAAGTGAAGAATCTACAGAACTTGAATATTCTGTTGAAGAAAATGGAGTATAGGTCTGCCTTAGGTCTACATTGTCTTCACTCTGAAAGTTTTAAGAAATGTTTATCAGACACATCAAAACTTCATTTGTTGTAGAATATGAGAAAAATAAGAAAGCGGAAATAACACAGATGTAAGAGTTGGGAGAATTACATTCAAATGCAGACTTAGTGACTTAAGCTTGCTTTATACCAGGGATTGGCAAACTTTTTCTGCAAAAGGCCAAATAGTAAATATTTTAGGCTTAGCTGGCCATTAAGGTTGCTGTCAAAACTCTTCAACTCTAATGCTGCAGCACTAAATCAACCATAGACAATAAACATATGGGTTTGGCTGCATTGCAATAAAACTTTATTTACAAAACAGGTATCGGGCAGCTCTGGCTCCTTGTTGCTGGTCTGTGGTATAAAATACCTATAATTATTGTAGTTTTTTGTAATTTTTTGAATAGATAAGCATTATGTGGATACTAGCAATGTTATTTTTAATACATTATATATAAAATTCAGTCTTGGGGCCAGGCGAGGTGGCTCAAGCCTGTAATCCCAGCACTTTGGGAGGCCGAGGTGGGCGGATCACGAGGTCAGGAGATGAGACCATCCTGGCTAAACCCTGTCTCTACTAAAAATACAAAAAATTAGCCAGCTGTGGTGGTGATGGGCGCCTGTAGTCCCAGCTACTTGGGAGGCTGAGGCAGGAGAATGGCATGAACCTGGGAGGCGGAGCTTGCAGTGAGCCAAGATAGCACCACTGTACTCCATCCTGGGCAACAGAGCGAGACTCTGTCTCAAAAATAAACAAATTAATTTCAGTCTTAATGTCCCCAATCTCTGAAAAAAGTTAATGTATATTTATATGGAATTTTACACTATTCAAATAAATTTCACATATATTATCATATCCAGTAAACCTTGTGACATGAGTATTATCTCTACTTTAAAAACAAGGAAACTGAGGCTGCAAGTCACTCAGCCAATATGTAACAAATCTAAAACCAAAACTGAAGGTCTTTTTCCTCCTATTTGAGGACATTTTATACACTATCTTTTTTTTTTTTTTTTTTTTTGAGACAAGAGTCTGGCTCTGTTGCCCAGACTGGAGTAGAGTGGCGAGATCTCGGCTCACTGCAACCTCTGCCTCCCGGGTTGAAGCTATTCTCCTGCCTTAGCCTCCCAAGTAACTGGGATTACAGGCACCTGCCACCATGCCTGGCTAATTTTTGTATTTTCAGTAGAGAGTTTTAGGGTTTCACCATGTTGGTCAGGCTGGTCTCAAATCCTGACCTCAAGTGATCTGCCCGCCTTGGGCCTTCCAAAGTGTTGGGATTACAGGCGTGACCCATTGCACCCAGCCTCGGTGAATGCTTCTGTAATGAACCTGAGTAAACAAAAACTTTGGGTGTTAAGTTTCTTTTTTTTTTTTTTTAAATAGAAATGGGGTCTCACTGTGTTGCCCAGGCTGGTCTTAAACTCCTGGCCTCAAGCGATCCTCCTGCCTTGGCCTCCCAAAGTGCTGGGATTACAGGTGTGAGTCACTTTGCCAGGCCTTGGGTTTTAAGATTTTAATGATTTAAACCCTGCCTCCTTCCAAAAGGGACCATGTAGGGAAAGTGAATTTAACAAACAAAAAAAGATTAAGCTAATTTATACATTGTTTATTCTAGAAAATGCTTCCTTAAAGAAGACTGAAAGTATAAATTCAAAATTTTTAACTCTCCAGATAAGTAACTATTAAAACCTGAGATGCAATAACTATAAATACCCAGACATAAACACAATGAAAATAGTATTTTCTTATAAATACAGAAGAGATGTAATTCTGGCCGGGTGCAGTGGCTCACACCTGTAATCCCAGCACTTTGGGAGGCCTAGGTGGGCGGATCACCTGAGGTCAGAAGTTTAACTCCTGATCAACATGGCGAAAGCCCGTTTCGACAAAAATACAAAAATTAGCCAGGTGTGGTGGCAGGTGCCTGCAATCCCAGCTACTCAAGAGGCTGAGGCAGGAGAGTCACTTGAACCCAGAAGGCGGAGGTTGCAGTGAGCCAAGATTGAGCTATTGCACTCCAGCCTGGGCAACAGAGGGAGACTCCATCTCAAAATAAATAAATAAATAAATAAAATAAAATAAAATAAAGAAAAAAGGAAAAGATATAATTCTGGCTAAAAGTATTTTCTAATTGCTTTTATTCTGTTAATATTTCTAAATTTTTGTTCCTAATAGATATGATCACTGAAAAACATTTAAACTATACAACGTTATATGATACCAACAAAATGTGAACATTAAGAAATACCTTCCAATCATCCATCTTCAAGAATCTCAAAATATTTTACAGCCATTTGTTTAAGTTCTGGTTATGATTCTATTTAAAACCCACACATTATAATTTTTCTGTTTATAGTTTATATTACGACTATTCTCAAGTTGAGGAAATGGAAACACAGAAGGGATTTTGCTGAGAGCTAAAACTAAAAACTACCTTTCCAGAATTTGTTGGTTAGCAGCAACTTTTACAAAGGCTTTTTATCTTTCTTTCCTAATTTTATCCTTTGAGTTCTAAAGTTATCATCATAGGCCCACTCTTATGTGTGAAGTATCCAAAGTGACATAAATAATTGTTCATCTTTTTGAAATAGTTGCTTAAACAAAAGGAACATTTTCAGATTATGTAATGTGAAATGAATAAACAGTATTGGAAATTGAAAATATTTTGGGAGTATTCTTTCAAGTACATTTTACATTTTAAAATACATTTTGAATATTACAAATAAAAATCCTTTTAAAGGACTGACCTAACTTTTGTATTCTTGGGTTAAAACAACTAGAGTAATGTGGTGGATTCAAACAATCATACTTGAAATATCTGCATCCCTTTCGTTAACAGAGGCCAGGAAATATGCAAATATTTGAGTGGGTATATTAACTGGATTAACTTTAAAATGTATCACTTATATCCTTAACATACTTAAAACAGTGAACTGAAATTAAATCCAAGTAAATTTTAGTCCGGATGTAAACACTGCAGAGAGCAGTGGAACTATGGTCTGGGTTCCACTTGAGCTTTGTCATTTAGGGCACAAATCAAGCTCTCTGAGGCTCAGTTTCTCAATCTGTACAGTGGCATAATAATATACAAGATTCTTAGTGTGGATTAAATAAAATAATTTATTTCTAGATACTGTTATAATTCAAAGTACAACAATATCAACATTGATGTCCTGGTTAAATAATTTCAAATGAAAATTACTTACATTACCCAAGCTTTATTTCCTTTGATTAATAAATCTAAATGTCTTGGTGAGGTAAGTGGTAGCATATAATTTAAGACATTGTTAAAACCAGAAAATAAAGGAGTAAAGTGAAATTTTCACCTTTAAATTATCAAAAATATGTTTGTACCAACTTGCAATAAATGCCTGAAGGAAAAAAAACATATTTTAATCTTACTAAATAATGGATTTTCTTACATTTCTGGCATTATGTTATGCTAAGGACAAGATGCAAACGAATCAATGAAAAATCTTATTCCTCAATTTGTTTTCTTTTTTCTTTTTCTTTTTTTTTTTTTTTTGAGAGGGAGTCTCACTCTGTCACCCAGGCTGGAGTGCAGTGGCATGATCTTGGCTCACTGCAACCTCCACCTCCCTGGTTTAAGATTCTCCCGCCTCAGTCTCCCAAGTAGCTGGGATTACAGGTGCCTGCCCCCACACCCGGCTGATTTTTGTATTTTTAGTAGAGATGGGGTTTCGCCATGTTGGCCAGGCTGGTCTTGAACTCCCGAACTCAGGTGATCCACCCGCCTCAGCCTCCCAGAGTGCTGGGATTACAGGCACGAGCCATGGCGCCCGGCCCTTAACTTATTTTCAAAGCAAAGTATGTATTCTGCAAACACTGTATTTAAAAGATTGTAGCCGGGCGCGGTGGCTCACGCCTGTAATCCCAGCACTTTGGGAGGCTGAGGCGAGCGGATCACGAGGTCAGGAGATCGAGACCATACTGGCTAACACAGTGAAACCCCGTCTCTACTAAAAATACAAAAAATTAGCCGGGCGTGGTGGCGGGTGCCTGTGGTCCCAGCTACTCGGGAGGCTGAGGCAGGAGAATGGCGTGAACCTGGGAGGTGGAGCTTGCAGTGAGCAGAGATCGCGTCACTGCACTCCAGCCTGGGCGACGGAGCAAGACTCCGTCTCAAAAAAAAAAAAAAAAAAATTGTTCCTGGGCTGGGCGCTGTGGCCTGAAATCCTAGCACTTTGGGAGGCCAAGGCGGGAGGATGGCTGGAGCCCAGAAGTTCGAGACCAGCCTGGGGAACATGGTGAAACCCGGTCTCTAAAAACAATACAAAAATTAGCCGGGCATGATGGCAGGTGCCTGTAATCCCAGCTACTGGGGAGGCTGAGACGGAAGAACTGCTTGAACCAGTGATACAGAGGTTGCAGTGATCCGAGATCGCGCCACTGCACTCCAGCCTGGGCAACAGAAGGAGACTCCGTCTCAAAAAACAAAAGAAAACGGCTGGACGCGGTGGCTCATGCCTGTAATCCCAGCACTTTGGGAGGCCGAGGTGCGCGGGTCACCCGAGTTTGGGAGTTCGAGACCAGCCTGACCAACATGGAGAAACACTGTCTCTACTAAAAATACAAAATTAGCCAGGCGTCGTGGCGCATGCCTGTAATCCCAGCTACTCCGGAGGCTGAGGCAGGAGAATAACTTGAGCCCGGGAGGCAGAGATTGAGGTGAGCCGAGATCGCACCACTGCACTCCAGCCTGGGCAACAAGAGCAAAACTCCATCTCAAAAACAAAAAACAAAAACAAAAACAAAACAAAACAAAAGCCAGCCGGGCGTGGTGGCGCGTGCTTCAGGAAGCTGAGGCACAAGAATCGCCTGAGCCCGGCTGGCGGAGCTTGCAGTGAGCCGAGATGGCGCCACTGCACTCCAGCCTAGGAGACAGAGCAAGACCCTGTCTCAAAAAAAAAAAAAAAAAAAAAAAAAAGTTGTCCCTGGTTTTCTCTTCCTTAACTGTGGAGCCATTAAACACCTATGAATCGGTGGCTCGAGTAAATCAATTTGAGAATAAATCGTCTAACAGAGGCAGAGTTTACTAAAGGACCTGCGATGTGTAGCAATCGTAGAAGGAAGCGGAGCCAGTCAACATCACGCTGCCGAAGACGTCGGTTAACCTGCTGCCGGCGTCGGCGCCGAGGTTCCAACAGCGATTCGCACCTCCGGGGAACGCGACTTTGGGCTGCAGCACACGGGAACAGGAAATATCAGAAAGCGGTCACGAGGGTGACGCCGGAGCTGAAACGGCCCGACACCTGTTCTACCTCGGCTGTTCGGCTCAATTCCGAACCCTCTCAGAGGACACGAATTTGGGGGCCCGCGCTTCCAGCCTCGGGATTCTCACTCTCCCCTCGGGCCCCGTGAGTGCTGACCCCGAGGGGCGCCCCTCCCCGGCCACCGCCTCGGCGCGACGGCTGCTTCCCGGGAATCGCGGCGACCCGGGCTCCGTCCGGCCCGTCCAGTCAGCCCGCGCCGCGCCCCCGCCCGCCCGCCCCGTCCGGCCTCCCCACCGACGACCCGCCTCTGCCGCCCCGTCTAGGGACGCGCCCCCTTCTCAGCCTCTCCTCCTTGTCGCCTCTTGCAAGTCTGGCCGCCCCCTGGACCCTGCCCTTCCTCATCCATTACCTCAAGTCCTTCCTCCCTCAGGCCTGAGGAGTGAGGGCGCGGGCAGGTGTCTCCGCGTCTCACCTCCATGGGGCGCCCCCCAGCCTCTCCTGGACTAGGCACAGCTCCTGGGGTACGGGGGTGATGGGGGGGGCGTCCAGGCCCGGCTCCCTCAGCCCGCACCCCGCCGTCTCCGCAGCCGCCTCCGCCGCTCGGGCGCTGCCTGGAGCCAGTGTGCGGGTAGGGGAAGCCCGAGCGGGGAGGGAGGGGCGGGGGCAGAGGCCGTTACCTGGCCTGACTGGGGCTCGCGGCTCGGCACGCGACACGGCACAGGCGCGCCCCGCCCCGCTGTGAGGCCCGCCCCTCCCGTTTCGCACCCCGCCATTGGCCCGATGCCCATCCAATGGGCGACCACTCCAGGCTCCGTTACCCCCCAGAGACAAGGAGAGGAAGGGGCGGTTAGCGGACCACGCTCTCTCGCCGCTTCTGAGCTTTTCCCGCTCAAAGTAAATGTGTTCGGGATTGGCCCGGACTGGCAGGCACCGGCCCGATGATTTGCTGATAGGGCAGCGGAGAGGCCGGTCGTGGAAGGTTGAAAGAGCTAAAGAGCGCAGCCCTACCGGGTGGGAGAGGTGTTGGAGGCACTTGGAAGATTTGAGAAGTCGCTCAGCAACTGGCTTATCCTCCAAAACCTAGCCGTTGCGCACATTTCATTTGTCCGACATTTCATATTTGTTCCTTAGTCCCTCCCGTAGCTCTCAGAATCCGTTGGAGCTGCCCAGAGACTGATACATCTTGTACCGGTTTGGGGAGGGCGAGGAGCAACTTGTGGATTGGGTGTTGTTGGGAGACCCCTTTTTGAGGGAGAGCTGCCCTGTGTCCTAAGCCCGGGCTTTCAGTCCGGGTTAAGGCATTTAAGTGTTAATGTGACTTTTGAACAAAGTTCGCTGTGACCTTTTTGTTCGTTTTTGTTTGTCTGTGTAAAACAGGGTCTTGCTCTGTCGCCCAGGCTGGAGTGCAGTGGCGCTATCATAGCTCGTTGCAGCCTTGAACTCCCGGGTTCAAGCGACCCTCCCGCCTCAGCCTCCCGAGTAGCTGGGGCTGCAGGCACGCGGCGCCACCACTCCTGGCTAATTTTTTAATTTTTTTGTAAAGCTGAAGGGCGGGGGGGTTGGGTCTCCTTATGTTGCCCAGGCTGGTCTCAAACTCCTGGTCTCGAGCGATCCTCCCGCCTCAGCCTCCCGAGTAGTTGGGGCTACAGGCGCGTGCCACCACTCCCAGCTAATTTTTTTTTTTTTTTTTTTTTGGTGAGACGGAGTCTCACTGTCGCCAGGCTAGAGTGCGGTGGCGCAAAGGCTCACTGCAACCTCCGCCTCCCGGGTTCAAGCGATTCTCCCGCCTCAGCCTCCCGAGTAGCTAGGACTACAGGCCCACGCCACCCCACCCCGCTAATTTTTGTATTTTTAGTAGAGACGGGAATTTCACCATGTTGTCCAGGATGGTCTCGATCTCTTGACCTCGTGATCCGCCCGCCTCGGCCTCCCAAAATTCTGGGATTACAGGCGTGAGCCACGGCGCCTGGCCCTAACTAATTTTTTAATTTTTTTGTAGAGCTGGGGTTGGAGGTGGGGATGGGGGTGGGGGGTTGGATCTCCTTATGTTGCTCAGGCTGGTCTTGAACTGAACTCTTGGCCTGAAGTGATCCTCCGCCTCGGCCTCCCAAAATGTGGGATTACAGGTGAGAGCTTACATAAACAAGCCATTCCAGGCACCCAACAAACCATTCACATAGCAGTCAGATTGGGGATGTGATGGTCTCAGAGAAATGCTAGTTTTTGTCCCCAGACACTGCTAAAAAATCAAATAGTTGAAATATAAAAGAAGTAAACACAGTAAGCACCTTTAGGCTGTTTTTATATTTAAAATCAAAACTTGAGAAATGAGCACTTAAGTGGAAGATACTGTTTTAACTCAGACACGAATGGAAGTAGGAGGATGAGTTTTATTGACCCATATTGTCCTGATAGTTACTTCAGGTCTCTACTCAGCTTTGAGTTCAGAAAGCTCACCAAGGCTGGGCGCAGTGGCTCATGCCTGTAATCCCAGCACTTTGGGAGGCCGAGGCAGGAGGATTGCTTGAGCCCAGGAGTTGCCCAGCCAGGGCAACATAAGGAGACTTCCTCTCTACAAAAAAATTAACAATTAGTTGGGTGTGGTGGTGTGTGCCTGTAGTCCCAGGTACTTGCACTTGGGAGGCTGAGATGGGAGGATCGCCTGAGCCGGAGAGTTGGAGGATGCAGTGAGCCATAATCACTCCATCGCACTCCAGCCTGGGCAACAGAGCAAGACCCTGTTTCAAAAAAAAAAAAAAAAAAGGAAGAAAGAAAAGAAAAAAAGCTGCTGGACTCACACCTGTAATCCCAGCATTTAGGGAAGCAAAGGCAGGAGGATAGATTGAGCCCAGGAGTTTACGATTTGCCTGGGCAATATAGTGCTCCACGAAAAGGAAAAACAAAATGTGCATGCACACACACACGCACACACACTTAAAAAAAGCTGACCAGGTGGTGTGGCTCTAACAGTTACATTTCTCTGCCTCAGCCTTAAAGTTGCTGGTGTAGGGCTCATTGCATTGAGGACTACTGGCTTTTTCCCCCTCTCCTATACTCCCTAGAAGCATTTTGAAAAGCTGTGAATCCCCTTATGTATCTTTATAGTAAAATATACATAAGATTTGTCATTTTTAAGTGTTTGGTTAAGTGGCATTAAGCACATTCATAATGTTGTGTAACCATGACCGCTCTACAGTTTCAGAACTTCATTAATCACAAACAGAAACTCTGCAGCATCCCATAAATAATTATTCCCCATGCCCCCTTCTCCCAGTTCTGGCAACCACCATTCTACTTTCTATCTCTATGAATTTGACTACTCTAGGTACCATATGTAAGTGGAATCATACAATATTTATCCTTTTGTGCCCGGCTTATTTTACTAAGGTAAAATAAACCTTGTCATCAAGGTTCCTTCATGTTATAGCATATACCTGAATGTCATTCCTTTTTATGGCTAAGGTTCCATTGTATGGATATACCACATTTTGTTCAAGCATTCATCTGTTTATGGACACATGGGTGGTTTCCACCTTTTTTTTTTTTTTTTTTTTGAGTCAGAGTCTTGCTGTGTGCTGCAGGCTGGAGTGCAGGCGCAATCTGGGCTCACTGCAACCTCCCCCTTATCGGAGGAATCGTTCAAATGATTCTCCTGCCTCAGCTTCCCCAGGAGCTGGGATTACAGGCATGTGCCACCAAACCTGGCTGATTTTTTTTTTTTTTTTTTGAGACAGAGTCTTGCTCTGTCACCCAGGTTGGAGTGCAGTGGCATGATCTCAGCTCACTGCAACCTCTGCCTCCTGGGTTCAAGTGATTCTCCTGTCTCAGCCTCCTGAGTAGCTGGGATTACAGGCATGAATCACCATGCCTGGCTGATTTTTGTATTTTTAGTAGAGACAGGGTTTTGCCATGTTGGCCAGGCTGGCCTTGAACTCCTGACCTCTGGTGATCCGCCTGCCTCGGCCTCCCAAAGTGCTGGGATTACAGGTTTGAGCCACCGTGCCCAGCCTAATTTTTGTATTTTTAATAGAAATGGGATCTCACCATGTTGGCCAGGGTGTTCTCGACCTCTTGACCTCAAGTGATCTGCCTGCCTTGACCTCTCAAAGTGATTACAGGCATGAGTCACCGCGCTTGGCCCTCAACTTTTCACTATTGTGCATAGTACTGCTAGAAACATTGGTGTACAAGTATTTGATTTATTTTTTTTCCAATTATTTTGGGTATATACCTAAGAGTGGTATTGTTGGGACATATGGTAATTGTATTCGATGTCTTGAGTAATTCCAAAATGTTTTACACTGTGGCTGCACCATTTTACATTCTCACCAACAATGCATGAGAGTTCCCATTTCTCCACATCCTCACCAACACTTGTTATTTTCTTTTTCTTTTTCTTTCTTTCTTTTTTTTTTTTTTTTGAGACAGAGTCTCCCTCTGTCACCCAGCCTGGAGTAGAGTGGCACAATCTTGGTTCATTGTAACCTCTGCCTCCCAGGTTCAAGGGATTTTCGTGCCTCAGCCTCCCGAGTAGCTGGGATTACAGGCACGCACAACCACACCTGGCTAAATTTTTGTATTTTTAGTAGAGACAGGGTTTTTCCATGTTACCCAGGCTGGTCTTGAACTCCTGAGCTCAGGCAATCCGCCTGCCTCGGCCTCCCAAAGTGCTAGGATTACAGGCGTGAGCCACTGCACCCAGCCTATTTTTCTTTTTAAAATTTCTCTCTCTATAGATATACATATAGATAGATATAAATAGATATAGACAGATCTATCTCTGTATATCTATCTATATATATCTATATATATAGACAGGGAGATATATCTATAGATCTATAAATATCTATATATCCCTGTATAGATCTATATATAGTAATCTATGGTAATCTGAAATTACTATATATATGTATTACTGTATGTGTGTGTGTATATATATATGTATACACACACACACACACACACACACACACAGATTGAGAGAGAGAGATGGGATCTTGCTCTGCTGCCCAGGGTGGACTGGTAGACCACAGTGGCATGATCATAGCTTACTGAATACTCAAACTCCTGGCTTCAAGTGATCTTCCCCACTCAGCCTCCCAAAGTGCTGGGATTACAGGCACCACACCCAGTCTCTTTTTCTTTCTTTAAAAAAAAATATATATATATATATATTTTTTTTTTGTAGAAACAGGGTCTTTCTGTGTTGCCCAGGCTGGTCTTGAACTTCTGGCCTCAAGCAGTCCTCCCAAAGTGCTGGAATTACAGGTGTGAGACATTGCACTCAGCCTTTTTGTTTTGTTTTCTTTCTTCTTCTTCTTTTTCTTCTTTTTTTTTTTTTTTAGAAAGCCAGTTGGATACAGTGGCATGCTCCTGTAGTCCCAGCTAGTCCGGAGCCTGTAGTGGGAGGATCCCTTAAGCCGAGGAGTTTGAGGCTGCAGTGCGCTGTGATCATGACGCTGCACTCCATGCTGGAGTGCATGAGAGATGAGAGACCCCATCTCTCAAAAAAAATTTTTTTTTAAAAAAGATGGCTATCCTAGAGGATGTGAATTGGTATCTCATTGTGGTTTTGACTTACATTTCCCTAATGACTAATGATGTTGACCATCTTTTCATGTGCTTATTGGTATATCTTCTTTGGAGAAATACCTATTTAAGTTCTTGGCTCATTTTTTGAAGTCATACTGTCTTGTCGTGTATTAATATGGTTTGTCGTAGAAATAAAAATTACTGGCAAATTTAACACTCCATTGAATTCAAGTGAATACATTAACAAAGAAAACATTTTGGTTATGAACAGAGTAAGTATATAATATGCAGTTAGTTCTTTCAGTTCTTTCATTCTCTTTTGGAAGATCTCATTTTCAACGTGTGTGTTGAGGGTTGGGTGGGGTTGGTTTCCCAGTCTTACTCAGACATATATACAAACCTCAGATTAAAGCGAGAAAGAGTTAGGAATACTCAAATAATTGTTTTATGTCTTCTCTGCCTTGATCTGAACTTAAAATTTTGTGGAGGGAGAGACTATTGACCCTCTTTCTCCATTTATTGTTTCTATACAGGGACAATGACGAAAGACATGTTTATACAATAAGATTAATTACATTTCAGTAACTTTGATCCAATTCAGAATGATGCTGCCCTCAAGTAAAAAAAACTTTTTCTTTTTCTTTTCTTTTTTCTTTTTTTTTTTTTTTGGAGTCTCACTCTGTTGCCCAGGCTGGAGTGCAATGGTACGATCTCGGCTCACTGCAACTTCCATCTCCCGGATTCAAGCAATTCTCGTGCCTCAGGCTTCTGAGTAGCTGGGATTACAGGCACACACCACCAGGCCCGGCTAATTTTTCTATTTTTAGTAGAGACGGGGTTTCACCATGTTGGCCAGGCTGGTCTTGAACTCCTGACCTTGTGATCCGCCTGCCTCGGCTTCCCAAGTAAAAAACTTTTTTTTCCACTTACTATTTTGGGGATATTTAAGTGAATCTGAAATTACTATTGGATTTTTTTTTCTCTTGAAACAGAGTTTTGCTCTTGTTGCCCAGGCTGGAGTGCAATGGTGCAATCTCGGCTTGCAGCAACCTCCACCTCCCAGGTTCAAGTGATTCTCCTACCTCAGCCTCCCAAGTAGCTGGGATTACAGGCGCCCGCCACCACGCCCAGCTAATTTTTGTATTTTTACGGAGACAGGGTTTCACCATGTTGGCCATGCTGTTTTCACCATGTTGGCCAGGCTGTTTTCGAACTCCTGACCTCAGATGATCCATCTGCCTCCCAAAATGCTGGGATTACAGACGTGAGCCACCTCACCCGGCCCTACTATTGGATTTTTAAAGAAAGATATTTAAGAACATTCTTTGCTAGAACTGAGGACAATTTAAACTTATTCCATTCAAGAAAACTTAGTGCAGAATGCAGACTTTCTCTTTCAAGTATATGTAAAAGTTAACTTCTTTTTTTTTCCACCTCTGGAAGACAATGTACAATGTAGTACTCTTCAGATACACTAATGAGACCCTTTTTATACTTTAACAGGGACGTAAACATTTCCTTTTGTAACAAAAATAAATTATGGGTTTCATTTTAAAAAGCCTATCCCCAAGAAATGTTTTGAGTGTTAATCTAAGTAAGATTTCATTATTCTCATAAGTAAAACTTTGAGTTCAAATAAAGTATTTTTTTTTTTTTGAAAATTGAAGGTATATGTAGGGGCTCAACCTAAATGCCAGGGAATTAACCCTCCATAGGAAGCAATCATATAATTCTAAGTCAGTATATAATTGAATTGATGTAGGATTTTTAAGTATTCTCTCAACTATATTAAACGAATTGTTTTTCCAGTTTTCTAGTGGTCCAAAAACTCAAATAGGCTGCAAATCTGCTGTGATTCAAACCGTGCAATTCCTCACAGGCATCTCTGACTTGAGGGACTAAGTTCCTGTAATTATGTGTCCTGAAATTAACTGGGTTGCCAGATAGGTTTTCTCAACCTTTAATAGCTTGTTGGAAGCCTTACAGAATGCTCTTTATTAGAAATATTTGGAACTACTTCCCCCTTTTTGGATACTCAAATTAGTGTTTTTCTAGTTCTGTGGCATAATTTGTATAGCTGCTTCCTTTGTAGAAAGTAAGCTTATGTTCTGCTTTTCCCCTTCTGGTTGGCTGGAGTGCTAGGTCACTCTTATCTGTGCTCTAGGAAACTTTTAGATTTCTACTTAGCTTAGGATGACACCCTGAAAGATTTAGGGTCTGCTTCTGTTTGGGTTAGGGGGTAGACACTTGAATTCATTGGTCTTTTTTTTGGCTCACTGCAGCCTTGACCTCCAGCACTCAAGGGATCCTCCCACTTCAGCCTCTAGAGTAGCTGCAACTATAGGTGCGTGCCACTATGCTCACTAATTTTGTGTATTTATTGTAGAGACAAGGTCTTACTGTATTCCTAGGCTGGTCTCGGACTCCTGGACTCAAGGGATCTTCCTTCTTCAGCCTCCCAAAGTGCTGGGGTAACAGGCATGAGCCACCATGCCCGGCCAAATAGATTGGTTTTTATCAAAGATGCTGTAATATTAATATGCATCTTCCTGCTATCCCTTCAAAAGTGAGAATTAATGTTGTTTTCTTTTCTTTTCTTTTTTTGAGATGGAGTCTCTCTGTGTCACCCAGGCTGGAGTGCAGTGGTGCGATCTTAGCCCACCACAACCTCTGCCTCCCAGGTTCAAGCAATTCTCCTGCCTCAGCCTTCCGAGTAGCTGGGATTATGGGTATGCACCACCACACTCAGCTAATTTTGTATTTTTAGTAGAGATGGGGTTTCTCCATGTTGGTCAAGCTGGTCTTGAACTTCCAACCTCAGGTGATCCGCCTGCCTCGGCCTCCCAAAGTTCTGGGATTACAGGTGTGAGCCACTGCGCCCAGCCCAAAAAAGACTTTATTTTTTAGAGCAGTTTCAGGTTCATGGCAAAATTGAGAGGGAAGTACAAAGAGTTCTCATATACAGATTTGCTGCTCCTTCACAGATGCAGCCTCCCCCAATATCAGCATCCTGCACTAGAATGGTACATATGTTATCATCAATGAACCTATGTTGACATATCATTATCAATCAAAGTCCATAGTTTACTTTAGGATCCACTCTTGGTGGTGTACTTTCTATGGGTCTAGAACAGTATATAGTGACATGTATCCACCATTTTGGTATCATACAGAATAGTTTCACTACCCTAAAAATCCTCTATGCTCTGCCTCTTCATTCCTCCCCCCCGCTCAACCCCTGGCAACCACTGATTTTTTTTTTTCTATCTCCATAGTTTTGCCTTTTACAGAATGTCATAGAATTGGAATCATACCATATGTAGACTTTTCAGATTGGCTTCTTTTACTTAGTAATATGCATTTAGGGTTCCTCCATGTATTTTCATGGCTTGATAGCTCATTTCTTTTTAGCACTGAATAATATTTCATTGGATGTACCACAGTTTATCTATTCACCTACTGAAGGACATCTTTCAGTTTTGGCAATTATGACTAAAACTGCTATAAACACCAGTGTGCAAGTTTTTGTGTGGACATAGTTTACAACTCATTTGGGTAATACCCAAGAGCACAATTGCTGGATCATATGGTAAGGGTATATTTAGTTTTGTAAGAAACTGCCAAATTATCTTCCAAAGTGTCTATACTATTTTGCATTCCTACCAGCAATGAATGAGAGTTCCTGTTGTTCCACATCCTTGCCAGTATTTGGAATTGTCAGTATTTTGGATTTTAGCCATTCTTTTTCTTTTTTCTTTTTTTTTTTTTTTGAGGTGGAGTCTCTCTCTGTCACCCAGGCTGGAGTGCAGTGGCACGATCTCAGCTCACTGCAACCTCCGCCTCCTGGGTTCAAGCGATTCTCCTGCCTCATCCTCCCAAGTAGCTGGGATTACAGGTGCATGTTACCACGCCCAATTAATTTTTTTTTGTATTTTTAGTACAGACGGAGTTTCACCATGTTGGACAGGGTATTTTCAAACTCCTGACCTCAGATGATCTGCTCACCTTGGCCTCCCAAAGTTCTGGGATTATAGGCGTGAGCTACCATGCCTGGCCTAGCCATTGTAATAGATGTGTAGTGGTATCTCATTGTTTAGTGCTTTTTTTTTTTTTTTACAGGGTCTTGCTCTGTCACCTAGGCTGGAGTGCATTGGTGTGATCACAGCTCACTGGAGCCTCGACCTCCTGGGATCAAGCGATTCTCTCACCTAAACCTTTAAAGTAACTGGGACTAGTCATTATCATGCTTTGTTGATTTTTAGGTTTTTTTTTTTTTTTTTTTTTGTAGAGAGGGAGTTTCCCTGTGTTGCCCAGTTTGGTCTCAAACTCCTGGGCTCAAGTGATCCTTCCACCTTGGCCTCCCAAGGTACTGGGATTACAGGCATGAATGAGCCATCTTGCTTGGCCTAGTTCTTTTTTTTTTTTTTTTTTTTTGAGAGGGAGTCTCACTCTGTCACCCAGGCTGGAGTGCCGTGGCACGATCTCAGCTCACTGCAGCCTGCTTCTCCCAGGTTCAAGCAATTCTCCTGCTTCAGCCTCCCGAGTAGCTGGGATTACAGGCATGTACCACCACACCCATCTAATTTTTGTATTTTTAGTAGAGATGGGGTTTTCACCATGTTGGCTAGGCTGGTCTCATACTCCTGACCTTAAATGATCCACCTGCCTTGGCCTCCCAAAGTGCTGGGATTACAGGCGTGAGCCACCACGCCCGGACTTTTTTTTTTTTTTTTAAACCACTTTATTTTATATATCCCTGGCTCCTAATTGCTTTTCTACTTTTTCTTACTGCTCCAGCTTCTAGATAAGTGGTTCTCAAAGTGTGGTCCTTCAACCAACAGCATCATCACCACCCAGGAACTTATTAGAAATGGAAGTTATTGCACCCTGCCAAAACCAGAAACTGCGGATGGGTCCCAGCAATCTTTATTTTAACGACTGTTAAAATCAGAATCAAGTGATTCTGATGCAAACTTAAGTTTGAAAACATTGTTCTATTAAAAGTAATGGCAAAAACCGCAATTACTTTTGCACCAACCTAAGAGCTCTGCACTGTTCAATATGGTAGCCTCTAACTATTGAATTTTTTAATGCTATTATCTCCTTTATTCAAAAATAAATATTTCACTTTGATTCAACATATTTCAAATCACATTAAGCACAGAGAGGAAATACATTCCCTTTGGAGATTGTGAACACGTGTTGGAAAGAGGCATGATCCAAATAATGGGGATGAGGTGAGTGTGGATTCCAGCTGCTTCCTGACCCAGAAGTTCTGCCCCTCTTCAGGTGGAGCTACTTATCGATTTTTAGGCGAGAAAAAGACACACACACACACACACACACACACACACACACTGCTTTGAACTCTGAAAGGCATATGAGTGGACCGTAAGGTATATGGCACGTTCACTGATAAAACATCCCCTACTCCCTCCCAAGAAAAGCAGAGACACTTTAATCAAGTCAAAGGCCAGAGAAGGGCCTGGTGCGGTGGCTCACGCCTGTATCCCAGCACTTTGGGAGGCCGAGGCGGGTGAATCCCGAGGTCAGGAGTTTGAGACCAGCCTGACTCATATGGTGAAACCCTGTCTCTACTAAAAATACGAAAATTAGCTGGGCGTGGTGGCATGTGCCTGTAATCCCAGCTACTCGTGAGGTTGAGGCAGGAGAATCGCTTGAACCCAGGAGGCAGAGGTTGCAGTGAGCTGAGACTGCACCATTGCGCTCCAGTCTGGGTGACTGAGTGAGACTCTGTCTCAAAAAAGAAAAAAAAAAAGCAGCGAAGACAGGGTGCTCCTGCTTATAGCTCAGCAGCATGAACATCTCTGAATATGAAAGCCATTTTTCATTTGCTTCTACCTCCTGTGCCTCCTTTCCCTGCCGACTGGGTCCATGGATGCCCGCGGTGCTCACTTGGTGATGGTGGGGCGTGTGGCTGCATACACAAACACCACAATCAGCAGCATGACCGTGGCCAGCGTGGGCAGCACCACCGTGGTGATCTGCTGCCGGGCCTCCTGCATGGCTTGCTTCTGCTCCTCCTTGTCCTTCCATGTCTCCTTCCTGGGCTTCCCTTTGAGCTGCCTCATCTTTCCTAGAAGATGCTGGGAGGCTGTGTCCAGAGGGATTCCAAAAAGGGCCACAATCCTCTTGTCAAGGCTGGAACCTCCTTTTCTTCAACTTGATTCAATAATTTCAGCAAACTGATTTCCAGTACAGGTGACTTGACTTATTTGTTGTAACAGATCATGTCTTCAACATGCAACACTCTCAGATGGTGCAGCTGGGAAAATGGACAACATCTTTACTGATCTTTAGCAGTCTGTAACTATTGAATTCTTATAATATATTTAGAATGAACCGAGATGGGCTATAAGTGTTAAGATACATCCTGGATTTCAAAGGCTTAATATGAAAACAGAGAAAGTAAAATATCTCACTGGTAATTTACATATTGATAGCATTAAAATCATATTTTTCATATACTGGGTTAAATAAAATATCAATTTTACCCTTTTAAAAGTTTTTACATGAGATTACTAGAAAATTTTAAATTACATATATGGCTCTCATTATATTTCTTTTTCTTTTTATTTTTTTAGAGATGGGTCTCACTATGTTGCCTAGGCTACATCTAACTCCCAGGCTGAAGCAAATCCTCCCACCTCAGCCTCGCAAGTAACTCGGACTGCAGGCATGTTCCACTGTGCCTGGCTTCAGCTCTTATATTTCACACCATTCTCCTGCCTCAGCCTCCCGAGTAGCTGGGACTACAGGCGCCCACCACCACGCCTGCCTAATTTTTTTGTATTTTTAGTAGAGATGGGGTTTCACCATGTTAGCCAGGATGGTCTCGATCTCCTGACCTCATGACCTGCCTGCCTCAGCCTCCCAAAGTGCTGGGATTACAGGCATGAGCCACCGTGCCCGGCTTTCTTTTCTAAGAGACAGAGTCTCACTCTGTTACCCAGGCTGGAGTGTAATAGTGGATGTAATAGCTCACTACATGCTTGAACTCCTGAGCTCAAGCAATCCTCTTCCAGCCTCATTCTCCCCAGTAGCTAGGACTACAGGTGCACACCACCATGCCCAGCTGATTTTTAAATTTTTTTTGTAGAGATGATCTCTTGCCATGTTACCCAGGCTGGTCTTAAACTCCAGGGCTCAGGAAATCATCTCACTTTGGCCTCCCCAAATGCTGGGATTACAGGTGTGAACCACTGTACCCAACAGCTCTCATATTTCTATTGGACAGCGTTGTTCTAGACCATGGGTCTGCAAACTACAGCCTGTGGGCCAAATCTGGCCTACCACCTGTTTTTGTGCAGCCCATGAGCTAAGAATGGTTTTAATTTTTTAAGTGGTTGAAAATAATTTTTAAAAAGAATGATGTCCTCTGACATGTAAAAATTATATGAAATTCAAGTTTCATTGTTTATAAGTAAAGTTTTATTGGAACACGGGCACACTCATTTATTTGTTTATCATCTATGACTGCTTTTGCTTTACAGTGGCAGAATTGAGTAGCTGTGATAAGGATGTGCAGCTTGAAAGTCTAAAATATTTACTATCTGGCCCTTTATGGCAAATGTGTGCTGATCCCCATTCTAGACCATCAGCTTTCATATATTCCCTGGAAGAGGACCCTGCTTTTAACTTACTCCTATTTTTTTGTTCTCAATCTTTGCTTAGCTTTTAGGCCCAACTCCTTGATATGCCACTGCCCAAATCTCAGTGGTATTTTGGGGTTACAAGAGCTGACCTATGCATTCTTTAGACTACAAAGAAGTCAGCCAAAAATGTTCTTGCCTTCCTAGAGCTGCACAGGAACTGGTGGATCTAGCAAAAGAGAACAGAGAGATGTTCAATAGCTTCTTTCTCCAAAGGTAGGGACTTCCTTCTCAGAGGACAAGCAAATCCAGGATTGATACTACATCAGACTGAGAGGGGAGCCTATGATTTGGCTGGCCAGTTTCTTTTCACAGCTCAGTGATACCTCTTTTTTTTTTTTTTTTTTGGATACAGAGTCTCACACTGTTGCCCAGGCTGGAGTGCAGTTGCCTGATCTTGGCTCACTGCAACCTCTGGCTCCCAGGTTCAAGCGATTCTCATGCCTCAGCCTCCTGAGTAACTGGGATTACAGGCATGCACTGCCATACCCGGCTAACTTTTGTGTTTTTAGTAGAGATGGGGTTTCACTATGTTGGCCAGGCTGGTCTCAAACTCCTGGCCTCAAGTGATCTGCCTGCCTCGGCCTCCCAAAGTGCTGGGATTACAGAGATGTGAGCCACTATGCCCAGCCAGCAACACCTCTTGAATTAAATCTTCTCTCTCTTCCTCTCTCCCTCTCTTTCTTGCTCTTGCTCTCGCTTATGCTCACTCTCAGTCAGTGTAGTTGGCTTCTGCATGGTCTGTTCCTGCAAGATATTTCGTGGAACTCACTATGACATTTTTTTCCACTCCAATGAAGCAGACATCTGGATCCTTTAGTGAGCTTCTTGATCCCAGTGTGCAACCAAAGCCTTGTTGGCTTAGTGAATCTTTATGTTCTCATGTTATAGGATTCCTAAGGAAGAGGAGTAAGGCTATGGTTTCAGAATGTTAATTGATAACGGTTCTTGGCAACAGTGCTCTTCCTGGCTTTTCCTCCATAACCTGTTTCTTCCACCCACAATAATAACATTTATTCTTAATAGATTAGTACCAGTCTGGAGTTCTCTGTCATTCCCTCTCTCTTAAGCGCGCGCGCGCGCACACACACACACACACACACACACACACACACGTCCTTCATTCCTTTTTTCCTTGCTCTACTGATTATATTTAGGACTGTTTAACTCACTCACTCACTCCCTTCCTTCCTTCTTTCCTTCCTTCCTCTCTCCCTCTTTTCCCCTCCTTCCCTCCCTTCCTTCCTTCCTTCTTTCCTTTCCTTCTTTCTTTCAGACAGGGTCTCACTCTGTCACCCAGGCTACAGTGCACTGGCATGATCTTGGCTCACTGCAACCCTTGCCTCCTGGGCTCAAGTGATCCTCCCACCACCTCAACCTCCTGAGTAGTTGGGACCACAAGTATGCACCACCACACCTGGCTAATTTTTTATATTTTATGTAGAGACAGGGTTTCACCATGTTGCCCAGGCTGGTCTTGAACTCCTGGATGCAAGTGACCCACCCATCTCAGCCTCCCAAAGTGCCGGGATTACAGGTGTGAGCCACCACACCTGGCCAAGACTGTTTAATTTTCTAATATTAGTTTCTAAGTAAATTCCCTGACCATTATAATGATGTTATCCTGGTTATTGATGGAATATTAATGGTTAAAATGTAAACTGTCAAAGTTAGGGAGGGATCTTATATCTCTCTTCATTTAAGAACTCTTTCCTTTAGAGAATTGCCTTTAGATTTTATAGTAGAGTTGAATTTAGGCATAGGGGTGGGGAAAGGCAAGAACCCTATAACATAGGAAAATCCTAAAAACACTTGAGTTTCTCTATCTAGCTTATCCTACATTTTGGGCACCATGACGGAAATCTATTGAGGGCTTCTAGCTGATTCTAGAATTTATGTTTCCTGCAAGGATTGCCTCCTGAGAAAGAGATGTCAATAAGATCACAATTACTTTGTTTTCAATCCTTAGTCTGTAGTAAGGCCTCATAATCTTCTCAAAATGTTGGAAAGTAAGCTGGGGGATCAGGGAGCCTAGTATTTTATTCCTACTCTTATCCAGATGATCTCCATATTTCTGGCCTTTACCTTCTCCGGGTCTCACTTTTCTTTCTTTCTTTCTTTCTTTCTTTTTTTTTTTTTTTTTTTTAATTTGAGAGGGTTCTTGTTCTGTCACCCAGGCTGGAGTACAGTGATATGATTATAGCTCACTGCAGCCTTAACTACTGAGCTCAAGGGATCCTCCTGCTTCAGCCTCCCAATGTATTGGGATTACAGGCATGAGCCACTGCACTGGGCTTGGTCTCACTCTTCTCATCTGTAAATTAAAGGGTCTGATTAGTCAACTTTTAAAGTTCCTTCCAACTTCAAATTGTTCTGATTCTGCATCCCCATTGATAGCCTAGAGACAATAATCTCTATTATTCTCATTCGAAGATTGAGTAATGCTAATGAAATACCAAAAATAAAAACTTGTTGAATTCCTCAGAAGAGAGATAGATTATCGAACTCCCACTTATTCAGAAGGAGCAAGAAACGAGATATTTCAATTAATTCCATGTGTTGGTTAATGGAAGTTGTTATATACTATATATGGTTAACAAATATTTAGATAATTAAATATTATCTAAATATTTAGGTATTTATTCTAAAATACGCAATAGAATTACAATAACCATAATAAATTTTTTTTATTCAGTCTGTTACAGGGCCCTCACAACAGAATTCTGAACTCATAATCATTGTATGGCACTGCAGCTACAGATAAGATTGAGCTAAGTTAACAATATATAATTGTAGACTGGATGCAGTGGTTCACACCTGTAATCCCAGCACTTTGGGAGGCCGAGACGGGCAGATCACTTGAGGTTGGGAGTTCAAGACCAGCCTGGCCAACATGGTGAAACCTCAGTTCTACTAAAAATACAAAAATTAGCTGAGTGTGGTGGCACATGTCTATAATCCCAGCTACTGGGGAGGCTGAGGCACAAGAATCGCTTGAACCCAGGGGATGGAGGCTGCAGTGAACTGAGATCATGCCACTTCACTCCAGCCTGGGCAAGAGCATGAAATTCTGTATCCAAAAAAAAAAAAAATATATATATATATTATATATATATTTTGTATATATATAATATATATATTTTGTATATATATAAATATATATAAATATAAAAATATAAATATATTTTTATATATGCATACTTGTTTCTTGAAAGTTTTGTTTATTTGTAATTTTCCCTTCTTATAAAATTGGAATATATAAAAATTCAAGTTTTTTTTTCTTTTCTTTTTTGAGATGGAGTCTTGCTCTGTCATCCAGGCTGGAGGGCAGTGGCACAATCTCGGCTCCTGCAACCTCCACCTCCCAGGTTTAAGCCATTCTCCTGCCTCAGCCTCCCAAGTAGATGGGACTACAGGCACCCGCCACCATGCCTGGCTAATTTTCTTTGTATTTTTAGTAGAGATGGGGTTTCGCCATGTTGGCCAGGCTGGTTTCAAACTCCTAACCTCAGGTGATCCACCTGCCTCGGCTTCCCAAAGTGCTGGGATTATAGGTATCAGCCACTGTGCCCAGCCAGAAAAATTCAAGTTATTGGAAACATAGAATTACAAAATTTTAGATCTGGGTGGGCCCTTGAGAATCATTTGGCCCAACTCTCAAATGTACAGATGAGAATCCTGAGGCTCAGAGAAGTCCAAATCACACAGCTAGTGGTGCCACGGATGGTTCTAGAATTCATGTTTCCTGCAAGGGTTGCCTCCTGGAGAAAGGGATGCTAATAAAATCATGATTACTTTGTGTTTAATTCTCAGTCTGTAGTAAGGCTTCATAATCTTCTCATAATCTACTCATGTAATCACCATTATAATCATTTATAATTGAGATAATTTCCTAGTACTCAAAACAATGTTGCCATCTTTTGAAAATAATCCGTAAAATAAGGGGCAGAGAGGGATATAGTAAAATTGTTTTTTTTAAAGAGATAAAATGTAAGTTTTTGATACCAACATTTTAAAGCTTATATAGGCAGGGTGAGGTAGCTCATGCCTATAATCACAACACTTTGGGAGGCTGAGGTAAGAAGATCACTTGAGCCCAGGAGTTCAAGACCAGCCTGGGCAACATAGTGAGACCCTATCTCTACAAAAATTTAGCTGGGCTTGGTGGCGTGTGTCTGTATTCCCAGATACTCTGGAGGCTGAGGTGGGAGGATCGCTTGAGCTTGCCTGGAGGTTGAGGCTGCAGTGCACCTCTATCACAACATTGCACTCCATCCTGGGTGACACAGTGAGACCCTGTCTCTTAAAAAAAAAAAAGCAGCAAATATCTTATTCGTAATAATTTTCTTTTTTTATGCAGGTGTTTTGGCATCATATATGTCAGACTCTCTAACTAAGTTAGGCATTTGCCCATAAATTTAGGAACAATTGTCCCGAGTTTCCTCCAATTTCTTTGGTAGGAAGGAGAATGAAAAATATATTAATGCTTTTTCTCACTCTCCTTTGCTCTTTCTCTTTTTTTATGTAATAATTTTTCTTGGAGGTGGGAGGTTTTGAGACAGGGTCTCAATCTGTCACCCAGGCTGGAGTACAGGCGCATTCTCAGCTCACTGCAGCCTCAACCTCTGGGGCCCAAGCCATCCTCCCACCTAAACCTCTCAAGTAACTGGGGCCACAGGTGTGCGCCACCACACCCAACTAATTTTTGTATATTTTGGAGAGACAGGGTCTTGCCATGTTGCCCAGACTGGTCTCAAACTCCTGGGCTCAAGCACTCCTCTTGCCTTGGCTTCTCAAAGTGCTGGGGTTACAGGTGTGAGCCATCATGCCCAGCCTCTCTCTTTATATATATAACTAGGGTTTTATACCTAGCACATTCGAAGACTTGAGGACAATAAAAGTGGCTCTTCAACATACAAATGCTGGGGACCTTTGAAATAAGACATAAGTTTGTGACTATACCCATAAAAATTTTGGAAATCAAACACATTTTAAAAATTGTGTTCTGTGCCAATCACCTTGTTTTGATCTGCCGCAATCATATTTTTTTTGTCATTAACAACATGGCTAGCTTCAACCATCAGTTGAATAATTTTATCTAAATTAGTGGATCTCACACTTCAGCCTACATCAGAATTACCTAGAGCAGGGGTCCCCAACCCCTGGGCCATGGACCAGTCTGGTGGAGGTCCGTGGCCTGTTAGGAACTGGGCTGCCCAGCAGGAGGTGAGCAGCAGGCAAGCCAGTATTACTGTCTGAGCTCTGCCTCCTGTCAGATCAGTGGTGGCATTGGAATCTCATAGGAGTGCGAATCCTATTGTGAACTGTGCATGCGAGGGATCTAGGTTGGCACTCCTTGTGAGATCTAATGCCTGATGATCTGGAGTGAACAGTATCATCCCGAAACCATCCTCTGCTCACTGTCTGTGGAAAAACTGTCTTCCAGGAAACTGGTCCCTGGTGCCAAAAAGGTTGGGGACCACTACCCTAGAGCATTTGTTAGAAAACAGATTGGCCCAAATCCCAGAGTCTCAAATTCAATAGATCTCGGGTGGGGCCCCAGAATTTGTGTTTCTGAGGTGATATTGATGTTCCTGGCTAGGGGACTTTGAGAAGTTCTGTTTTAGCCAGGTGCCGTGGCTCATGCCTATAATCCCAGCACTTTGAGAGGCTTCTTGAATGGACTGCTTGAGTCCAGGAGTTCGAGACCAGCCTGGGCAACATGGCCAAACCTTGTCTCTACAAAAGACACAACAATTAGCTGGGTGTGGTGGCCCGCGCCTGCAGTCCCAGCTACTGGGAGGCTGAGGCGGGAGCATTGCTTGAGCCCAGGATGTCGAGGCTGCAGTAAGCTGAGATGGTGCTACTGCACTTCAGCCTGGGTGACAAAGTGAGACCCTGTCTCAAAACAAATAAATAAATAAAAATAATGATCTCTTGAACTGAAAATCAAAGTAAGTTATTTGGTATTATGTAGAGTAGGCCAAGACACCAGTATCAAAATGTTTCACTTTTACATAGTGAGACCCCTTCTCTATCAAAATAAAAAGGTGAACTTTTTTTTTATAGGGATGAGGTCTCACCACTCTGTCACACAGGCTGCAGTGCAGTGTCACGATCATAGCTCATTGTAGCCTCGAATTCCTGGGCTCAAGCGATCCTCTCACCTCAGCCTCCTGTAGTTTCTACTTTTTAATGAGTTGTGTTAATATTTTATTGACATACCTATTTATTTTTGTCAATTGAGTGAATTCCACCAATTATGGAGCGGTTTTGGTGTTGTACAGATAAAACCTCCAAATAAACAGGTAGCTGGATGGGACTGGCCTATCCAGTCCCATCCAGCTACAGTTAGATGCAGTTTTGTCTGGTTATTTGTGTGGTTGTTGCACTGTTCTAATTTAAAAGAAAGGAGGACTCCCATCTGATTAGCCTGGTGGAAAGCTATATTCTGTATTGGTTAGAGCTCCTAAATGATCTCCAAAGGGAGTTAAGGGGATTGTGGTGATGTGGTTTGCAGGTCAGCCCACTAGCTATTAAGATCAAACCACGCCTGGAGAGTTTGACTGTTTCTGTTTACTCAGTACTCCCAGGCTCACACTCCTCCTGCCGTCTTGGTTATTATTTTTGTTGTTTGAGCTTTCAATTTGGCTTTAGGAAAATGTCAAACATTTGGTGGGGGAGTTGCATGGGTCATGACTTTGACCAGTGCACTATTAGAAAACATTTTCAGGAATTTCTCACGCTGGGAGCAGTACTGAAAAACTAAAATTATATATATATATAAATAAAATTATGAGCGTATAAAAACTGTATATATGTAGTTTTTTAACCTTAATTTCCACTTCTTTCTTAAGTATGGTTTTTACATTTTACAAAGAAAGCACTGCTGGTTGTAGAAAGGTTAAGTAATACACAATGGGTTAAAGAAAAAGAAAAAAATCTCCTAGAGATTGCACCATACTGTTAAAGAAAAGCCTTCAGTCACACACACACAGAGAAACACTGAGGCACAATTTTAACTACCACATGGTAGTGGTAAATATCTCCATGAGATGGTGCTCACAGATTAGTTTTAGTTTCCATCCTGACTATTGTGAAATTACAATCAAAATTTATGTAGGTGAGTTCATGCCCTTTAATGTTCATACACATCTTTGTGTGTGTTTTATTGTATTTAGGGTGATTATAAAATTTCGCCCCTTTGAGGCTTTTGGTCATTACATTGTTTCTTTGGAAAATATTATAAAAGAGATGAGGAGGACATTGTAATGTGTACCCAATTTTCACCAGACAATATTTTATGGAAATCTTTCCAAGTTAGAATATACATATATATGATATTTATAATCCTTTTAGATTAAAGTCTTTCCTTATTTGAATATTCTGTAATTTATCATTAATCTTCAGATTTAATTGTTTTATTTGATTGTAAAATTAATACATGCTTGCTGTAAAACATTTTAAGACAGTACACAAATGTACAAAGTAAAATTTAAGTTTCTTCCCCCATCTTCCCCACCCCCTTCCAGAAGTATCCAGTTAATAGTTTGGAATTATTCCTCCAGACCTTTTTTACCTTTGATACAAACAAAAGTAATATATAGTTGGATATTTACTTATTTATTTATTTAATTTTTATTTTTATTTTTGAGACACAGTCTCGCTCTGTCACCAGGCTGGAGTGCAGTGGCACGATCTCGGCTCACTTCTGCCTCCTGGGTTCAAGCAATTCTCATGCCTCAGCCTCCTGAGTAGCTGGGATTACAGGCATGCACCACCACACGCTGCTAATTTTTGTATTTTTAGTAGAGACGGGGTTTCACCATGTTGGCCAGGATGGTCTCGATCTCCTGACCTCATGGTCCGCCCCCCTCAGCCTCCCAAACTGCTGGGATTACAAGCATGAGCCACCACGCCTGGCGGATTTTTAAATTTTAATTTTTTTAAAACAAAAACAGAGTCATAGTATAATGTACTATGATTCTGCAACCTTTTTAACCAACAATAAATATATCATGGTACAAATATCGAGGTATATGGTTTTTTAAATCAATTATTTACCTTTTCTTCTTTTTTTTTTTGAGATTCTGTCACCCAGGATGGAGTACAGTGGCGCACTCACGGCTCACTGCAGCTTCCTTTAGCCTCAAGCTCCTGGGTTCAAGTGATTGTCCCGCCTCCGTCTCCCAAATCACTGGGACTATGGGCATGCACCATCACACTTGGCTAATTTTTAAATTTTTCATAGAAATGAGGTCTCACTATGTTGCCCAGGCTGGTCTTGAATTACTGGGCTCAAGTTAGCCTCCTGCCTCTGCCTCCCAAAGTACTGGGATTACAGGCATGAGCCACCGTGCTGGGCCAGGTGTTTTTTTTAAAATGACTACATCATATCACAGAATATGGAGTAATCCTCTATTGATGGACACAGGGTTTTTTCCTTAGCTTTCACTTATTATTTTTGTTTACTTGTCTTATTAACTCTGAATGATAAAGTTATAATAGAGTTATAATAGTTATAATAGTGGGATTTCTGGGTTGAAGGGTAAACTCATTTAAAATGTTGATACATGAGGCTGGGTGTGGTGGCTCACGTCTGTAATCCCAGCACTTTGGGAGGCCAAGACGGGCAGATCACTTGAGGTCAAGAGTTCGAGACCAACCTGGCCAACATGGTGAAACCCCGTCACTACTAAAAATTCAAAAATTAGCTGGACATGGTGGCAAGCACCTGTAGTCCCAGCTACTCGGGAGGCTGAGATGGGTGAATTGCTGGAACCCAGGAGGCAGAGGTTGCAGTGAGCCAAGATCGCGCCACTGCACTCCAGCCTGGGCGACAAAGCTAGACTCAGTCTCAAAAAACAAACAAAAAAATGTTGATTCATGAGACAAAATTGCCCTCTAGGAAAGTTATACAATTTTATACCTTCACTAGAAGGGCAGAGAGGGTTGTTTCTTTATCAATCTGTTAAGCAATAGAAACAGAGGCCAGGTGTGGTGGCTGACTCCTGTGATCCCAGCACTTTGGGAGGCTGAGGCAGGCAGATCATCTGGGGTCAGGAGTTCAAGACCAGCCTGGCCAACGTGGCGAAACCCCACTTTACTAAAAATACAGAAATTAGCTGGGTGTGGTGGTACATGCCTGTAATTCCAGCTACTCAGGAGGCTGAGGCAGGAGAATTGTTTGAACCCAGGAGGCAGAGGCTGCAGTGAGCTGAGATGGCGCCATTGCACTCCAGACTGGGTGATGGAGTGAGACTCTGCCTCAAAAAAAAAAGCAATAGAAACAATACCACTGTTAGTTTTATTTGTATCGTTTTTCTGGATTACTAATGAGGTTAAACATATTTTCATATGTCTATTGACCACTCAGAATTCCTTTCTAAATTATCCATTCTTATTTTCTTTTCATTTTCTTTCTTTTTTCTTTTTTTCTTTTTTGAGACAGTCTTCCTCTGTCGCCCAGGCGGGAGTACAGTGGCAATGGCGCGATCTCAGCTCACTGCAGCCTCCACCTCCCAGACTCAAGCCATCCTCCCACTTCAACCTCCTGAGTAGCTAGGAGCACAAGCACATGCTACCACACCTGGCTAGTTTTTGTATTTTTTTGTAGAGACAGGGTCTCACCACGTTGCCCAGGCTTGTCTCAAACTCCTGGGCTCAAGCAATCCAATCGACCCAGCCTCCCAAAGTGCAGGGATTACCATGCCTGGCCTCCCTGCTGATTTTAACGGTCTTCGTTAGCATATACTAAATCCCCATATAAAAAAATAAATAAAAAGAAACAAACAAAAAAATCCCCATATATATTTAAATCTGCCTCTGGACTCCATTCTTTCCTTTCCTATTTCTGTACCAATCTCATATTGCTTTAATTTGCATAGGTTAAAAAAATTTCTGATATCTGGTAGGGGTACTCCTTTAAAAATTGTTTGTTTGAGACAGGCTCTCACTCTGTCACCCAAGCTGGAGTGCAGTGGCGTGATTTCGGCTCACCGCAACCTCCATCTCCCAGGTTCAAGCGATTCTTCTGCCTCAGCCTCCCGAGTAACGGGGATTACAGACGCACGTCACCACGCCCAGCTAACTTTTCTATTTTTTGGTAGAGACAGTGTTTCACCATGTTGGCCAGGCTGGTCTCGAACTCCTGACCTTAAGTGATCTGCCCACTTTGGCCTCCCAAAGTGCTGGGATTACAGGTGTAAGCCACTGTGCCAAGCCAAATAGCTTTTTTAAAATTTTATTTTTACTTCTTTTTTTTTGAGACCAAGTCTCTTTCTGTCGCCTAGGCAGGAGTGTAGTGGCGCCATCTGAGCTCACTGCAACCTGTGCCTCCTGGGTTCAAGCTATTCTCCTGTCTCAGCCTTCAAAGTAGCTGGGACTACAGGCATGCGCCACCACACCCAACTAATTTCTATATTTTTAGTAGAGACAGGGTTTCACCATGTTGGCCAGGCTGGTCTCAAATTCTTGGCCTCATGTGATCCGCCCACCTCAGCCTCCCAAAGTGATGGGATTACAGGTGTGAGCCACCACACCTGGCCTATTTCTAAATTTCTATGAATTTTTAAATTGAGGTGAAATTGTAGCATAAAGTTAACCATTTTAAAGTGAACAATTCAGTGATATTTAGCACATTCACAATGTCATGTAACCATCACCTCCATCTAGTTCCAAAACATTTCATCGCCCCAAAACAAAACTCTATATTCATTAGGCAGTTTTTCCCATTTCACCCTCTCCACACATTTTTAACACATAAAAAATAAACTTGTTATAAAATCCCAAGCTTCAGGTTTACCAGGTATTAAGGAAGCTTAAAAATCAAGTCCCAGTTCAGAATCATACAGGTTTTCCAGATTTAGATCGTCCTCCGGCAGGGTGTCTGCATACTCCAAGCATGATTCTACATCCCCAGTAGCCCAAGACTCAACTTGGATCCTGAAAATTTGCTGCTAAATTGCTTTGTGATTCTTCTCAAGTGTCTATGACTTCTGTTGTCTCTTGAACAACCTTGTTTTTGTTGTTGTTAATGTTTTTTGTTTGTTTTTGAGACAGGGTATCTCTCTGTCACCCAGGCTGGAGTGCAATGGTGCAATCGAGGCTCACTGCAGCCTCCACCTCCCGGGCTCAATCAATCCTCCTGCCTTAACCTCCCAAGCAGCTGGGACTACAGGTGCATGCCACCATGCCTAGCTAATTTTTTATTTTTATTTTTAGTAGAGATGAGGTCTCACTATGTTGCCCAGGCTGGTCTCAAACTCCTGGACTCAAGCAATCCTTCTGCCTCAGCCTCCCAAAGTGCTGGGATTACAGGTGTGAGACACTGTGTCTAGCTTTGAACAATCTTGCAAACCCTCTACTTTTTTTTCTTTTCCCCTGCCCACCCATCCATAGCATCTGGCACTGGCTTTGTACCATCACATGCCCATCAAATTATTGTTGATTGATTGCTTTCAAAATTTCCATATTAGACCCTCATCAGCGTGTCAGGAGACTGGGGCATGATTTAAGGGGGAGTTGAATTAAGAAATTTCAACACACTGTATCTTACTTTCAGATAATATGACACTACTGGCTGCCATTTATTTAAGTGCCTATTAATTGTCATACCCTACAAATGGTTTTATTTAATTCTTATAACAATCTCATGCAGCAGAAGCTTACTGATGATATTCACAGAGGTTAAGTGACTTGCCTAAAGTCCCTGGGCTTAATTGTCAGAGCCAAGCTTTGAACCCAGTTTTGTCTGACTACACAGCACTTTCTAACGTGCTATATTGCCTCCATATACTTTCTCCATCAAAGCCCACCCATCATGTTATCCAGGTTTGTTTTTACTTCATTGTCATAGTCATGTTTGCCTAGAGGGAGCATCCAAGCCCTCCTGCTGAGGTATATGATGGAGATACTCAAGAAGCACCACAGAATCATTGCTTCTCTCACAGGTGACCTTACTTCCTGCCCTGGCCAAGCTATCAAGGATCAAGTTAATTCCTCGCTTTACTATGTTCTAGATAGTAAACCACGTTGGGCTGGCACGGTGGCTCATGCCTGTAATCCCAGCACTTTGAGAGGCCAAGTAGGGAGCATCCCTTGAGTCCAGGAGTTCAAGACCAGCTTGGGCAACATAGGGAGACCCTGTCTCTACAAAAAATAACAAAAAATTAGCTGGGCGTTAGGCATGCATCTGTGGTCCGAGCTACTCGAGAGGCTGAGGTGGGAGGATCACTTGAGCCCAGTTACTTGAGCCAGGGAAGTCGAGGCTGCAGTGAGCTGGGATTGCCCCACTGCAGTCTGGCCTAGGCAACAGAGGGAGACCCTGTCACCAAAAAAAAAAAAAAAAAAAAAGTGTGCCGGATGGAGTCCCATACTGTCTGGCCCACGTGTTATAACTGTCACCTTAGCTAGAGCTGGAGCAAGAATATGGAATTGAATCCAGGCTCAGCCTCCACTGTAAGGATGGGAGACATTATTTTCCTAAGGAAGAGAATCCCAGTGAGTGCCTGGGAGCTCCATCTCTTCCCAATCTGCCCATACTTGGCCTCTTCCTATTTCCTGTCTTCTAAAAATGTATGAAATTCAGGGACGTTAGAGAGTGCTATTTGGAGAAATTAAGTTTAAATGAATCAGAAACACATGGATTGGCTTTCCCTCAGAAGAGACTCACATTTTAAAACGGAAAGGAAAATATATGGGACGAAGACCAGATGGGATTTTAAGTATGGAAGAAGGGTTGGATTGTTTCAGCAAATCCTAATCAGTTGGGCACACCCAGCTCTAGCTCCCCTTCACAGCTGCAAAGACAGGTCACCTCTGGGATGGTACGGTCCTGGATGTGTGTTCTCAGAGGACAGAGGCCCTGGATGTGGAATTAGAGGGCATGAGTTCATGATGAAGCAATGTCACTTAGCAGCTCTTATGGCCTTGCCACTGGACATTTGGCCCTTGTAGGGCGTGGTGGCTCACGCTTGTAATTCAGCACTTTGTGGGGCTGAAGTGGTCAGATTGCTTGAGCTCAGGAGTTTGAGACCAGCCTAGGCAACATGGCGAGCCCCCTTCTTTACAAAAAATACAAAAATTAACAGGGTGTGGTGGTGTGCACCTGCAGTCCCAGCTACTCACTCAGGAGGCTGAGGTGGGAGGATGGCTTGAGCCTGGGGGGCGGAGGTTGCAGTGAGCTGAGATCGCACCACTGCACTCCAGCCTGGGCAACATAACAAGACCCTGTCTCAAAAAAAAATTTTTTTTCTTATCTGCTTTAAAAAAGGGGGAGGAATTTATAATAACATCTTTACTACCTACTTGCATGGCTTTTGTGACATCATGGTTCCAGTTTGCCAAAAACTATTAAACCATTATTGTAATTTAGCTGCATAATAAAGACTTTGAGGAGGGTAATAAGTGATGAGAATGACCACATTAGGGCAAATAGGTTGACAATTTATAAAATGGCTTTAAGACTTTTCCTTCAAGGGGATGTTAGTGTAAGCACTAACATCAGTAACTGGTTTTTGTTAGGTGATCCTTATCAAGCCCAGCCTCCTAGGTCACAGTCATTCAGTCAATAGCGTCACTTTTAGATGACTTGCATGCAGGAACCCAGCCCCTGGTGCTACATATGAGTATGTTTGGGAGTGGGGTAGTGGTGGGGATATGGAGCACTGGGACGATGAGCAAGAAAACTAAATGCTAGAAGGATGCTTAGAAATAATTATGTCCAGTTTCCTCCTTCTCCAAGATTAGAAAACTGTTAGCTAGGCACCGTGGCTCATGCCTGTAACCCCAGTGCTTTGGGAAGCTGAGAGGGGAGGATGGCTTGAGGTCAGGAGTTTGAGACCAACCTGGGCAACACGGAGAAAGCCCTGTCTCTACCAAAACAACTTTAAAAAAAATTTTTTTTTGGACAGGGTCTCACTCCATTGCCCAGGTTGAAATGCACTGGCCTGACCACTGCTCACTGCAGCCTGGACTTCCTGAGCTCAGGTGTTCTCCCACCTCAGCCTCCTGAGTAGCTGAGACTACAGACGTGTGCCATGGCCGGCTAATTTTTTCTGTATTTTTTGTAGCGATGGGGTTTCACCATGTTGCCCAGGCTGGCCTCTAACTCCTAACCTCAAGTGATCCTCCTGTCATGGCCTCCCAAAGTGCTAGTGAAATGGGAAGAGTTCCCTTGTCCCCCTTGCAGGGCATACGATAGGGGTGTGGCTCGCTTCTTCAGTGCCCCGCTGCTCAAACTTCTAGGGGAGACATACAGACAGGCAGGCTGTGGGGCTCCGGCCCTACCGCAGTGTCTAGGGGTGAATGCTTACAGCTCCTGGCGCCCCAGTGGGCGCGTGTTACAGGGTGCTCTTTCAGCTTTGCCGTCGATAAGTGGCTTGTCTTACCAGCTCAATTAGACTTCTTCCTTGGCGCAGAAACCGAGAACAGAGGGCTTTCTGTATCCCGGGGTTCTTCCCTTGGTGTACCAGAATCGGATCACATGTGGGCTTGGAGTATGAGTGCAAGGTTTTATTGAGTGGAAGTCGCTCTCAGAATATGGGACAGCCAGAAGGTAAATGGTTGTCGCCTAGGAATCAGGCCGCTCGGTGGCCCGCGCTCTCCTCTGACTGCCTCAGCCAAACTCTGTGTTGCTCTGCCTGATCAGTGGCCTGCCAGCATGCCGGTGCCTATCAGTGCGTTCCTCTCAACGCCTAGCCGCTTGTGTGTGCCTCCGCTGACGTGCTCCTCCTCAACATCCAGCGGCTTGGCTTGGCTTTGCGGGGGGGCGGGGGGGTGGTCTCGGGTTTTTATAGGCACAGGATGGGGGCGTGGCAGGACAGGGTGGACTTGGGAAACGCAACATTTGGGCAGGAAAACAAAAATGCCTGTCCTCACCTAGGTCCGTGGGGGTGGAGCCCTAGCCAAGGACTACGCCCTCCTGTACCCAGCACTTCCGTTACCCCTTTCTGTATCATTTAAAGGCACCACACACTTCCCTTCCTAGCACTTACGTATCAGTTTCAACAGAAGAGAATGGTTTCCTGGGTTCTCAGTTTTTCTCCCTGACTTCGGGTGCCAGCCCAGTGTCTAAAGGCTCTTCGGGGTGGCGGTGGGCCGTGTTTTTCTTTCTCTCTCTCCTCTGATTGGGACAGAAATGTCTTACTCACCTGAGTGAGCAGGGCCCACAAGCAGGCGGGCTCTCTCTCCGGCCCGCTTTGAAGCCAACTAATTAGGGCTTGGGCTGTCACAGCTGGCTTCCCCTGCGCCTCCCCTGCCCCTGCCCCTGCCGCTGCCCCTGCCTCCCAGCCTGAGAGCTCCTCCCCTGCTGCCTTGTCTTCCACGGCCCGACTGGTGGCTCTGCCAAGCCATCCGGCAAGGCCCTGGGATCTGAGGCCTGGAAGGGCCAAGGCAAAAGCAACCGAGAAGGGACAAGATGAGGCGTGGGACATGGAGCGAGCCCACAGACCACGGGGTTTCTAGAGGACTGCCTCTTTCTGGAACCCCTCATTCATAAGGAAGCCTGGAAGAGAGCCGCCTGGGCTAGGGACTGAGCCGTGGGCCCTTTATTTGAAAGCCAAAGCTTTCCGAAGGCTCCAGCCTCCCAGCCTGGCCCTTATAATTAGCCCCAATCAAAGTGTTTATGTCAGGGCCTACTGCGGAACTCAGGGCCCCATGATTTCATTCCAAACCTGGGGGGAGGAGAGGGGAGTGAGAGAGACTTGTGTTGGTACAAAGAAAACAGAGGGATGGGTAAGAAAGTTGGTGAGTGAAGAGGAGGCCGTCCTGGAGCAGGGAGGACAATCAGCCTCCGTTTGGCCATCAGCACAGGGGTCAGGAATCCACCTAGAGGAGCTGGTGCCCCAGCATCCTGACCTGGGCCCGGCCTGCCTGTCTTCTGGGCAGGCTCTGTGGGTGGGTGGGCTTGTGCCAGTCGGAAATGGCTCGGATATAATTAACCCAACTAATCACCAGCCTCAGCCCTGTGGGAGGGGAGGGCACAGCCCATAGCCACAGCCCCCCCAGGAAGCTCCCATCTCCCCATGCTCCCTCCCCTGACTGGGGCCTGGGGTGTTCCAGGCTCTGCAGCTGCTTTGGATGGTGGAATCAGAGGGCGGGCAGGGAAGGGATGTGGGAAGAGACATGTTGCTTATTCTTATCTCTGGCCTCAAGGGGGATGTGACCGGAGGGAGTGTGCCTGAGTGTCTGAGCTGGCAAGGGTGGGTGGGGGGTGACTGAAGGGATTGTGGGGGAGGGCTTGGAGAGAGACTCCCAGCCATGGCTCCCAGGTGGCACTGGCTGTGTCCCACACTCAGTTAGCACTGCCCTCCTGTCTAGCCCTCCCGGGGAACTCTCCCGAGTGGGATACAGCTTGTAGGGAATTCTGTGTACTGGGTTTCGTGTCCTGGGCGGGGCAGGTGGAGTGTGGCGTCTGAGTTCATATCTCCCTTGCGAACAGTCCTGCGAGGCCTCCAAGGGGTATCCCAACACCCTTCCTCCCTCAGCAAGTGAAGCTTTCCAGGATCTGGACCTGGCTCCTCTCTCCAGTTTCACTTCTCTGCACTTCTGGGCTCCGGCCTCGGGACTCTCACCTTCTCAGACCAACCATACCAGTGGCCTGAATGCTCTTCCCTTCCTCTGATCTGAACATTAACTACCAGTAGCCTCAGAACTTGCCTCAGGTCAGGTGGCCCCTCTGCCGTCAACCACACCTGTCCAACCCTCTGACACCCTCTGTCCCTAGCATCGTGTTCTCACTTGCCAGAGCACGTCACATTCTTTTTAGTTATTTGTTGCCTTTCTTCAGTGTGACCTCCTTAAGGAAAGTCTGTGTTTGGTGTGTCTTTTATCTCTATATATCAGAACCTAGCAAGATGCCTGGCGCATATGGGTGCCCAAGATCATAGGCTCAGGAGCCAGGCTACCAGGGCTTGAATTCTGCCTCAGCCACGGCTAGCTGTTGACCTTGAGCAAGTTCATTCACCTCTCTGTATTATGTGTAAATGAGGATAGTAATTAATTGTACCTACCATGTAACTAGTTTGATGATTAAATTAAATAAAGTGTTTAAAACAATGTTCAGCACATAGTAAACACTTAGTAAAGTCTTGCTGGGCTTATTCATTCATGTGTTGGCTCAGTGGATGTGTCTTTAGTACTTACCATGAGTTAGGCACTTGCTAAGCTCAAAAGAGGCACAAATGCAGTCCCTGCCACATGCAACTTCCTATCATTGAATGAATACATGGATAAGTATTTGGTGTGGTACTTGTAGGTTTGTTATATGTTTTGTTAAACAAACTCATATAAATGTTTGAGAATGTGTCCAGCTCAAATATTGAATAATTATGTATCTATTTGGATGGCATAAAACAAGCAATGAAGTGGGGGTAATCCCCTATAAACCTGACAGATGAGCCGGACATGGTGGCTCATGCCTGTAATCCCAGCACTTTGGGAGGCCAAGACGGGCAGATCATGAGGTCAAGAGATTAAGACCATCCTGACCAACATGGTGAAACTTTGTCTCTACTAAAAATACAAAAATGATCTGGGTATGGTGGCGTGCACCTGTAGTCCAAGCTACTCTGGAGGCTGAGGCAGGAGAATCGTTTGAACCTGGGAGGCAGAGGTTGCAGTGAGCCAAGATCGTGCTACTGCACTCCAGCCTGGAGACAGAGCAAGACTCCGTCTCAAAAACAAAACAAAACAAAACAACCTGACAGATGTAATGGCGACTGGAGCCTGTGGAAAAGCTTGTCCGGGGCAGAGGGTCTTGGAAACCTCCTTCCCAATCTTCATTGTTAATGAGAATGTCAAAAAAAAGGTTTTTTTTACAAAGCAAAATAATTACTCTCATAGAAATATACAATAATCGTGTCAAAATTTTTATTTAACTCATTAATTAGTGAAGGAACCAGTAAGATGTTACAGTCAGTTCAAAGGACGATCCAAAGAGCAGAGACGTATTTAGGCCATCCAGAATGATGAAATAGGCTGGGCGTTGTGGCTCACACCTGTAATCCCAGTACTTTGGGAGGCTGAGGCAGGTGGATCACTTGAGGCTAGGAGTTCAAGACCAGCCTGGCCAACATGGCAAAACACTGTCTCTACTAAAAATACAAAAATTAGCCAGGCATGGGGGTGCATGCCTGTAATCCCAACTACTAGGGAGTCAGAGGGATAAGAATCACTTGAGCCTGGGAGGCGGAGGTTGCAGTGAGCCACGTTCGCACCATTGCACTCCAGCCTGGGTGAACGGAGTGAGACTCTGTCTCAAAAAAAAGAAAAGAAAAAAAAAGAATGATGAAGTAGCAACCTGGGCAACACAGTGAGACCCTGTCTCTTCCAAAAATTTAAAAAATTAGTCAGGCATGGTGATGTGCACCTGTAGTCCCAGCTACTCAGGAGATTGAGGCTGCAGTGAGCTAAGATCATGCCTCTGCACTCCAGCCTGGGTGACAGAGCAAGACCCCGTCTTAGAACAAAACAAACCAAACAAAAAGAGTGATTAAGTAGGCACAGCACAGTGGCTCACATCTGTAATGCCAGCACTTTGACAAACCAAGGTAGGAGGATCACTTGAGCCCAGGAGTTCAAGACCAGCCTGGGCAACATAATGAGATCCAAAAAATAATCTACAAAAAATTTTATCTACAAAAAATAATTTTAAAAAATTAAGGATGGTGATGCACACCTGTAGTCCCAGCTACTCAGAAGGCTGAGGCAAGAGGATCACTTGAGCACGGGAAGCTGAAGATGCAGTGAGCCATGATCACACCACTGTACTCCAGCCTGGGCAACAGAGCTGTCTCAGAAAAAAAAAAAAAAAAAAAGATGAAGTAAATCTGCTTAATAGATGCTAAATTGGTCAATAACCACTGAGCAATAATCAATTGCATATGCACCAGGCAATTTGCATTTCTATGGACAAGAATTATTTCCATTGATTGGGTGGTAAAATAGCTCGATGACAATAAAACTAGAAAATAACACACAAGGACAGACAATAATCTTTTTGACCATATTGGAGTCTTTCACAACTCTCCTTGAAAAGAAGTTCTGTACTCAGGTATTTCAAGATGACAAGTGCCACTCACCTCTTTCAAAGAGCTTTAGTGTCAGTAGGGAGCCCAGGGCCAACCAGAGAGAGCTGGGAATCTGCCCACAGTCTCAGGCAGGAATAGCCTTTGTCACCTATTCTTCCCCACCCCAGCACTCTGGCTCCTGTCTCCCTCTCTTCCTCTTTCCCATTCCACCACCATGTCCTGTCAAACTGTGCAGGCAATATATTCACCCCTCTACATGGTAGTCACCATTTATTTTATTTTATTTTATTTTATTTTATTTTATTTTATTTATTTTTGAGACAGAGTTTGGCTCTGTTGCCCAGGCCAGAGTGCAGTGACAGGAGCTTGGCTCACTGCAACTTCTGCCTCCCGGGTTCAAGTGATTCTCCTGCCTCAGCCTCCCGAGTAACTGGGATTACAGATGCACACCACCACACCCAGCTAATTTTTTGTATTTTTAGTAGAGTTGGGGTTTTGCCATGTTGGCCAGGCTGGTCTTAAACTCCTGACCTCAAGTGATCCGCACTCCTCAGCCTCCCAAAGTGCTGGGATTACAGGCGTGAGCCACCGTGACAGGCCTAGCCACCATTTATTGAATATCTGCACATTCTATGTGCCAGACACTTAACCTTCATAATATCATTTAATGTTCTTTGTTGTTGTTGTTTTAATTGAGACGAGATCTCACTCCATCACCCAGGCTGGATACAGTGGCGTGATCATAGCTCACTGCAGCCTTGAACTCCTGAGCTCAAGAGATCCTCGTGCCTCAGCCTCCCAAGTAGCTGGGACTACAGGCGTGTACCACCAAACCCAGCTAATTTTTAAAATTTTTTTGTAGAGTTGGGGTCTTGTTATGTTGCCCAGGCTAGTCTCAAACCCCTGGGCTCAAGCAATCCTCCTGCCTTGGCCTCCCAAAGTGCTGGGATTACAGGCACGAGCCACCACACCCAGCCTCATTTAACATCCAAAACTACAAAATGAGGGCTCTCTTTACCTCAAATTACAACATATTAAAATAACTGACGTTCATGAAAGCTGCTGTAAGGGCATCAAACTAGCCAGAGTGGAGCAAAAGCAGTCAGACTCTTAACCACAGTACCAGAAATAGCAAGTGGGGTTATTTCTCATGCCAACTGTAATTAATTGGGTGACTACCTGGAGTACTGTGGTGAGATGGATTCTGAAGCATCCTTTTGGCTTAGTGGGAGATAGTGCTGGGATCCACTAGTGATGTCTGCCATGGTCACAGAATCAAAGAATGGAAGGGTAGGCACGCGGGCCAGATTTTTGTCAGGCTTGCTTTGTGTATTGTCTCCTGCATCATCTTCTGAACATTTTACTGATGTTGCTGATGGCAGCTACTCCCTTTAAGGGCTGAATCCTCAGCGTCTGGATCATAATGCTAGTTTTCTAGGTCTTTGCTACTCAAAGTGTGATTCCAACTGCATTCTGGCCCCTCCTCTACCCTTCCAACAGTGCCATCACCTGGGAGCTTGTTAGAAAAGCAGGATCTTGGGGCTGACCTCATACCTTCTGAATCAGAAGTTGCATTTTAACAAGATTCCCAGGGAATTTGCACATTCAAGTGTGAGGAGCACTGATCTTTTATTTAATTTTTTTTCAGATGGAGTTTTGCTCTGTCACCCAGGCTGGAGTGCAGTGGTGCAACCTCGGCTGACTGCCAACTCCGCCTCCCAGGTTCAAGTGATTCCCCTGCCTCGGGAGAGTAGCTGGGATTACAGGTGTAAGCCACCACACCTGGCTAATTTTTGTATTTTTAGTAGAGATGGGGTTTTACCATGTTGGCCAGGCTGGTCTTGAACTCCTGACCTCAAGTGATCTGCCCACCTCGGCCTCCCAAAGTGCTAGGATTACCGTGCCCAGCCAGCTTAATTAATTTTTACATGTGTCTACACTCATGTAAACACTACCTAAGTAACGAGAGAGAACATTTTGCTCCTGCTACCTTCCAGTGAGTACTGTGCTACAGGTAACCACTATTCTGACTTTTATCACTATTGATTAATTTTGCCTGTTACAGAACTTCTAGAAAAGGAATCATGTAATGGTTGTATCTCTTTTGTATCTAATGTCTATGATATTTATTCACATGGTTGAGTCCACATGGCCACATAATTCCTTACAGTAAAACTCCCCACTTGATATTCCAAAATTAGCTTCCTGACCTGCTGCAGCTTTTAAACCAACTTACCTTTCTTCTCTTTCTCTCTCCTCCTTTTCTTTCTTCCTCCCTCTCCTTTTCCTCCCTCCATCAGTAAGTAGTAAGCACCTTTGCACGGGTGTTAGGGAAGCAGCAGGGAGCATCACAGTCTTGGTTCCTGCCCTGTTGGAAGTGTATGCTATGGTGGGAGGGACAAGTGAAGAACCAGGTAAAGACAATAGAGTGTGAGGCTGGGTGTGGTGCCTCAACCTGTAATCCTAGCACTTTGGGAGGCTGAGGCGGGAGGATTGCTTGAGCTCAGGAAATCGAGACCAGTCTGGGCAACATAGCAAGACTTCATCACTACTAAAAATTTAAAAACTCAGCCTGGCGTCATGGTGCACATCTGTGGTCCAGCTACTCAGGAGGCTGAAGCAGGAGGATTGCTTGAGCCCAGGAGTTCAAGGCTGCAGCAAGCTATGATCGCACCACTGCACTCCAGCCAGTGCAACAGAATGAGACCTTGTCTCAAAACAAAACAAAACAGGCCAGCACAGTGGCTTATTTCTGTAATCCTAGCACTTTGGGAAGCCAAGGCCGGTGGATCCCTTGTGCCCAGGAGTTTGAGACAAGTCTGGGGAACATGGTGGAATCCTGTCTCTACAAAAGAATACAAAACATTAGCCAGTATGGTGGCATGCACCTGTAGTCCCAGCTACTCAGAAGGCTGAGTCAGGAGGATCAACTGAGCCCAGGAGATCGAGGCTGCAGTGAGCCGAGATTGCGCCACCGCACTCCAGCCTAGGTGACAGAGTGAGACCCTGTCTAAAACAAACAAACAAAAAGATGGTAGAATGTGATGAGCAGAATGCTAGAAAAGTCAAGGGCACTATGGGAACTTGTAGAAGAGACATCAAACCCCAACTTTATGGACCATGAAATACTTCCTGGAGGAAACACCTGAGCCGAGACCTGAAGAATAAATAGAGTGTTGTGAGCAGTCACCTGTGCAAAAGCTGCAAGCAAGAGAGAATTTGTACTTTCAAGGAAATGCAAGAAATTCAGAGAAGTTCGGCTCGACTGGAACATAGAGCGCAAAATTGAGAAGAGTGCCTGCAGGGCCAGGCGCGGCAGATCTTGAAAGGTATCTAAGCTCCATTGAGAGTCCAGATTTTATCCTGGGAGCCATGGACCATCACTGAGGAGTTTCCAGTAGAAGAGTGACACAGTGAGGATCTGGTTTATTTTATTTATTATTAAATTTGATTTTGAGTCAATTGTTTTGTGTGTGGGGGGTTTTGTTTTGTTTTGTTTTTTCAGACAGGGTCTCACTCTGTTGCCCAGGCTGGAGTGCAGTGATGTACTGCTCACTGCAGCCTTGACCTCCTGGGCTCAGTTGATCCTCCCCCCTCAGCCCCCACCCTCCCTCCACCATGTAGCTGGGACACCACCACCATGGCCAGCTAATTAAAAAAAAATTGTGTAAGGCTGGGTGCGGTGGCTTATGCCTGTAATCCCAGCTACTCGGGAGGCTAAGGCATGAGAATTACTTGAACCCGGGAGGCAGAGGTTGCAGTAAGCCAAGATTGTGCCACTGCACTCCAGCCTCGGTGACAGAGCAAGACCCTGTCTCCAAAAATAAAATAAAATAAAATTACGTAAATAATTTTTTTTTTTTTTTTGTAGAGACAGGGTCTCCCTGTGTTGCCCAAGTTGGTCTCAAACTCCGGGGGCTCAAACGATGCTCCTGCCTCGGCTTCTCAAAGTGCTGGGATTACAGGTGTGAGCAACTGCACCAGGCCCTAAAAGTCATTTTAGTTTTTGCAAAGGTACACACATGGTACAAAAGAGCACATATTAAAGCACAAGTCCTCCTGACTTTCCTGTCCCCGGCCATCCAGCACCCCACAGGTGTAGCCTTTGGAATGCTCATTTTGGCTGCAAGTTGAAAAGCAACATGGTATTGAAGCAAGAGTGAAAACAGGAGACCCTTTAGGAAGCCGTTGAGCATTCTGGATAACAGCGGATGGTAGTGACTGTGAGAATGATTTTACACTCTAGGAGGCCAAGGCGGGTGGATCACTTGAGGTCAGGGGTTCGATACCAGCCTGGCCAACATGGTGAAACCCCGTCTCTACTAAAAAAAAAAACCTACAAAAATTAGCCGGGCATGGTGGCACGCCTCTGTAATCCCAGCTACTCAGGAGGCTGAAGCAGGAGAATTGCTTGAACCCGGGAGGTGGAGTTTGCAGTGAGCCGAAATCACCCCACTGTACTCCAGCCTGGGAAACAGAGCGAGACTCTGTCTCAAAAAACAAACAAACAAACAAACAAACAAACAAACAAACAAAACAAAAAGAAAAGGGAAGAAAAGAAAAGGAAAAGAAAAGAAAATAGAAAAGAAAAGAAAAAGAATGATTTGAGAGACATGGAGGAGGCATCAATAACAGAACCTGGGGACTGATTGGACATGGGGTATAGGAGAAGAAGAAGGACGACACTCCAGAGAGGAGACAGTGCTTCAGTGTGCCAAGGAGGAACAAAAGGGGAGCCAAGTTAGGGGGATGGCGGGGTGGTCCGCGAAGATGGGCCACCAGCAATGCCGTCCCCTCATGCGCATGCTGCTCCGTTAGTGCATTTTCTGTCTCCTTAAATCCAGGGTGGAGCCGGGCGCCTGATTACATGCCTGTAATCCCAGCATTTTGGGAGGCCGAGGCGGGTAGATCACTTGGGTTCAGGAGTTTGAGACCAGCCTGGCCAACATGGTGAACCCCATCTCTACAAAAAATACAAACAATGACAAAATCCAACAAAAAATACATCTCTACAAAAAATATGAAAAATGAGCCAGCCGTGGTAGTGAACACCTGTAATCTCAGCTACTCGGGAGGCTGAGGCATGAGAGTGGCTTGAACCCAGGAGGCAGAGGTTGCAGCGAGCCAAGTGCGCCACTGCACTCCAGCCTGGGTGACAGAGTGAGACTCTGACTTAATAAATCAATCAATCCAGGGTGGCCTGTGATTTGCTCTGACCAATGGTGGCAGCAACACTGATGCCCTGACAGGTGAGGTCTAGGTCTTTTTTTTTTTTTTTTTTTTTTTTTGGAGACAGGTCTCTGTCACTCAGGCTGGAGTGTAGTGGTGTGATCATAGCTCCCTGTAACCTCCGCCTCACAGGCTCAAGTGATTCTCCCACCTCAGCCTCCTGAGTAGCTGGGGCTACAGGCCTGTGCCACTACACCTGGCTAATTTTTCTTTCTTTTCTTTTCTTCTTTTTTTTTGAGACAGGGTTTTGCCATGTTGCCCAGGCTGGTCTCAAACTCCTGGCCTCAAGTGTTCCTTCCACCTGGCCTCCCAAAGTGTTGGGATTACAGGCGTGAGCCATCGCGCCCAACCTGAGGTCTAGGTCTTAAGAGACCTGACAACTTCTACTTCTTCCCTGTTGGAAGCCAGTCACCATGTAAAGAGGTCTGGCCACCCTGGAGGAGAGGGAGCTATAGGGAAAGAGAGCGAGGGAGAAGCACCAGAGGATGAGAGACTATGAAGGAAAAGAGAGAGCCCCAACCAGCCCCCTTCTCCTCCAGCCGTCCCAGCAGAGGGGCCAGATATATTTGTGAAGCATCTTGGATGCTCCAGAACCAGTGTGGCAAGCTGTCCACACTGAATCTTGCCCAATTTGTAGAATTGTGAGCAAAGAAAAACTTGTATTATTGGCTGGGCATGGTGGTTCATGCCTGTAATCCCAGCACTTTGGGAGGCCGAGGCGGGCAGATCACCTGAGGTCAGGAGTTCGAGACCAGCCTGACCAACATGGTGAAACCCCGTCTCTACTAAAAATAAAAAATAAAAAAATTAGCCAGGCATGATGGCACATGCCTGTAATCCCAGCTACTTGGGAGGCTGAGGCAGGAAAATTGCTTGAACCCGGGAAGCAGAGGTTGCAGTGAGCTGAGATCGTGCCACTGCACTCCAGGCTAGCCAACAGAGCATGACTCAAAAAAAAAAAAAAAAAAAGAAAAAGAAAAGAAAAGAAAAGAAAAACTTGTATTGTTGTAAGCACTCAGTTTTGGGGTGGATTATTTACTCAATAGATAACTGAAAAATGAAGGGAGTGGGGAGTAGAGGAGAGAGGCTTTGGGTTCAGTTTGTTGCCTTAGGGTTCTAGACCTCAGAATTTCACAACCATGGCCGGCTGCTTCCCTCCTTTCCTGTTTCCCTGCTAAGCGTCTACAGCTTTGTAGTCCAGAGCTTCAGCCTGGGAAGTTCAGGCGTCTGGTCTGCTGTTTCTCTGGTGCCCAAATAAACAGCTCTAAAATTCAATAGCATGTTGATGGCTCTGTTTCTTTGGTCAGTCTATGGTAGGTTCCAGTCCACCTTTGGTTTGGGGGAAGGATTTTTTTTCCTCTGATTTGATACCCCTGGGAGAAATGTTATTTCTTTGTATTATTCAGCTTCTATTAATAACACAAGTCTGAATACAAAGTAGGTGTTCACGAAATGCCAGATGAACAGCTAGATGAGGCTCACTTGGATAGAGTCCTAAATGGGGTCCAATTCCTGAGTTCCCGTCCCACCCAGAGCCCTTCAGTTTCTCCATGTATGCAAAGGAGGTCTCACCTTACTGTTTCCCTGCAACTCAGGAGCTGGTCCCATAGCTGGGGGTGGGGTGGGGAGTGGAGATACAGGTCAATGATGAGTTAAAGGGCTCAAATGCTGTGAGAGTGTCATTCCCTCTGTGCCTCCATGGGGAAATGGCCAGGACTGCGAGGAAGCAAGTGATGTGACATGCATGGGCAGTGTGATTGATGGGGACCAAGACCTGGAGCGGTGGGTCTGCATTCCTCGGCCTGCAGAGGCCTGAGGAGGGGCCGCATGTGTTTGCTGTGTGCACGTGAAAAAAAGAGAGTAGAGAGTAAACAGATCCTTGTTGTTTGGCTCAATGGCCCTCTTCCCCTTCAACCCAGGACAGCCGCCAAGAGCTCAGCCAATTGAGATCACCTGCCTTTATCTGTCTCCATGTTGTGGTGTACTTGGTTTCCCTGCAGAACGGGACTCCCCAAGACAGGGAGCACACCCCTTTCTCAATTTCCTCTTCAGGGCCAGAGAGACTAGGGACCCTCTACGCAGTCCCTGTAGGCTGCTCTTGGTGGCCCCTCCAGAGCCCCTTTCTTGCAGCTCTGAGAGGATGTAGCATCCTCCCGTGTCCCCCAACCCAGCTGTCATCACAGTGGAATCCAAGAAGGGACTCAGGAGAGACTCTTGTCCAATCTTCTCTTATTCAAGGGAAGGATACTGATCAGGGAAGTGAAACATCCAACGTCCTGGCTGGTCTCTGGCAGAGTTGAGGCCAAGACCTACGTTTCCTAACTCCCAAGTCAGTGCCTCGGCTGCCCGCACAGCCTCCCTCAGGGCTCTCGCCTCATCAACCTTTTGTTTTTTTGAGACGAAGTCCTACTCTGTCACCCAGGCTGGTGTGGAGTAGCGCGATCTCGGCTCACTGCAACCTCCGCCTCCCTGGTTCAAGCAACTCTTCTGCCTCAGCCTCCCAAGTAGCTGAGATTACAGGCATGTGCCATCACGCCCAGCTAATTTTTGTATTTTTAATAGAGATGAGATTTCACCATGTTGGCCAGGTTGGTCTCAAACTCCTGACCTCAAGTGATCTGCCCACCTCTGCCTCCCAAAGTGCTGGGATTACAGGCGTGAGCCACCACTCCCGGCACTACCTCTCTTTTGTTTGTCCTCTACTTTCTCCTCTCAGCCTCTCTCTGGCGCATGCCCCGTGGGAGGGACACTTGCAGCTTCAGGGAGGGGTGGCCAGCAGGCAGCCTTTCTGAGTGAGCGTGGAGCTTACGGCGTTTTTGAACACAGAGAGGCTGACGTGCACTGGCGCACGCACACACACTGCCACATCCACATGCAGGTGCTACTTGACTCAGCTGCTTCTGCTTGGCCAGGGAGACACAGGCACACACACAGCCACACACACCTCTGTTAGGTGGCGTGCTCTCCACTAGTCCCTGCTCAGATGGACCCTGGCACCAACAGGAGTCATGGGACTCCTTCCATGGCCTCAGCTCTTGGTGTCCACAGCAGGCGTAACTGGGGGCAACAGATCAAGGACAGATCAGGGACAGCGGAATGACTGTACCCCTGTGGCCTGGGATCTGGGAAGACAAGTTCAGAGCCATCATCCTCACGGGCTCATCTTTGTCCACTTAGGATTCCTCCCACTGGGGCCCTGAGTGTCACTCCCAGCTGGATAATGGGAGGGTGAGAACCCCTACTTTCCTTCTTCCTCTTGCTCCCTTTGCCACCCCTTCCCCCTGCTTGATAATCTGTTTAAACTAAGCTGCTGCCAGGCCATAGATTCCATGGAGACCCAGCTGGATCTCTTAAAAACACAAGGGGAGATGTTTATCTTTTCTCCTAGCCCTGCCTGGGTTACCTCCTCCTGGCACTGCCAGCCAAGGGCCCTGCCTGGTGAGACAAATTAGGGAAGACCAAGCTGGGCCCTGGCACCTAGGCTAAGGGTGTGAGCAGTGTTGGGGGAGGGGTGGGCCCGGCAGGCGGGGGAAGGGCAGGTAGGGAGGTGTCCTTTCAGAGTTTACTCACCTCTTCCCGTCCCCTCACCTCCCACCCCAGCCCCAGTCACTCCACTGCCCCCCACCTCTGGAGAAGCTGAATTGGGATTCGATCCCCAGCCAGTTGCTGGAGTTCCGGAGCAGCTGGCCCAGGCCTTGGGGGAGGGGGCCAGGAATGCTGGGGCTGAGGCCTGGGCCGCCCCAGACAGAGCCGGCTCTGAATTCTGGGAATGTTTGTGCAGCTGGAGCCCATTAGGGGAGAGAGCCAGGCCGCTTATTAATCCCAGCCTTGTTCCCCGGGAGGGGCCAGGGCCCTGCACACGAGTAGAGGGGGAGAGGGCTCTGCTAAGGGAGGCCAGCCCCCAGCCCCCAGCCCCCAGCCCCCAGCCCTCAGCCCTCAGCCCCCTGCTTGGTGGAATCTCAGACAGGAGCTTGGAGATCTGGGGTCCTGCACTTCACTTGCATGGTGCACATGTGTGTGTGGGTGTATGTACCCATATGTGTGTGGGGATGAGTGTGGAGGCAGGGGTGTGGGCACAGTGAGGGGGCAACTGGGGTATGGGGAGGTACAGAGGGTATGGGGGGTATGGCAGAAAGCGCTCCTACATGGAGAGGCAGGGAGCACAGGGTGGTCCTGGGAGGTGGTGTGTACACTCCTCAGGGATCCCCACCTGCCCCCAAGAGCTCCTGCTGCCTGCCACTCTGGCTAGTGGGAGAAGAGGAGAAGGAGGGGATGGATTTGTGTGCCCCAAGTGTTGAATGTGTGCACAGATTGCTGAGGACTGAGTGTGGAGGCAGGACCTCCACGTGGAGCCGTGGGGGTCATGTCCTGCAACAGCTACAGGGGACGCCATCTGCCCTGACCTCAATGTGAGGAGCACAATCCTGGGGTTGTGCAGTGTATGACCTGCTCAGCTACACACGGTGCTCCTGGGAGTAGGCTGGGAGTCTGGGGGCCTGAGTTTGGTTCCAAGCTGGCACTGCTGTAAGATGTGGCACAAAGGGTGGTGACACTGAAACCAAATGTAGGCCTGGCATGACGTTCCAGCTCTTCTGAATAGCATGGGGCCTTGCATCTATTTCTTTTCTTTTTTTTGAGACAGAGTCTCGCTCTGTTGCCCAGGCTGGAGTGCAATGGCATGATCTCGGCTCACTGCAACCTCCGCCTCCCAGGTTCAAAAGATTCTCCTGCCTCAGCCTCCTGAGTAGCTGGGATTACAGGTGCCTGCCATGACACCTGGCTAAACTTTTTGTATTTTTAGTAGAAACAGGGTTTCACTATGTTGGCCAGGCTGGTCTCGAACTCCTGACCTCAGGTGATCCACCCACCTCAGCCTCCCAAAGTGTTGGGATTACAGGCGTGAGCCACTGAGCCCAGCTTAATCTCTCTGAGCCTTACTTCCTTTATCCACAGATGGGCATTGGGTCTGTCCTATGTACCTGATAGTAGTGTTCTAACTTGGTGCCATGGAGGGTGGCAGAGGAAGCACCGCTTGCCCGCCTGTTACATGTGTGTTCTCAGGATGCCATCTTGGCAGCGACCTGTCTCCTGTCAGGCCCAGCGCCGTGTGGTAGACAGCTGTGGGGGGATGCTCTGTTACATCTGGTACAGAGCTGAGGTCCCCTTGTACTTACTGCTCTCACTCAGGCCCTGCCACATCTCCAGCTGGGGGCTAAGACTGTTAGATGCACGGGGTGATGATACCAGAAAGGTTCCAGGAAGAATTCTACTGGAACTTGGGAAAGTTGGGACCTGTGACAAAAATCCCAGCACCCCGTTTGGGAAACAGGGAGGAAGACGCCATGACCATTCCTTAGAGAGAGGGTTCACTTGGACGGCCTCTGCTGAACTGCCGTCCAACCCTTCGTGGGAGAAGGTGTGACCTCGGGCTGGTATATTAGAAGGAAGGTCAACGCGGGACAGGGGCGGGGTGGAGGGTGGCTTTGGAGAGACAGTCATCGGCCTTAGCCATCCCCAGAAGCCTTGGTGAAGGAGAAGAAGAAAACCCTCTCCTCTAACCCCTTGTTTCCACAAGCCTCCCTTTGTTCAGAGGGTCAGCTTAGGTATGGTGAGTTCTCTTCAAAACTTCAGAGAGGATTTCCCTGGAGGGTTGGTGGAACAGGAACCACAGAACACCAAGGCTGGTGATTACTGCGACAACAAGTGGAAATCTCGGGATGCGCAAAGAATAAGAGCTGTCCGAGAATCCCCAATCATGTCCCGAGGTGGTAGTCCCAGTGGCTTCAAATGCCAGCGGCATTTCTGTCATAGGTGGTCTCTGAACCAGGCACTCTGAGGGCCTCCTCCTGTTAAAGTCTAACACCAGGGCTGTCTCAGTTGAAGAGAACTGCGGAGGTGGGAAGGAGACCCACAAAATTCTGGAGGCTCAGCTCCTGCCTTCAGGGAACCCCAGTCTAGTAGGGAAGACAGTCCCTGCCCTCAGGAAGCTCCTGTTCTAACCGAAGGGAGACACCATTTGTCCTCTAGGAACGCCTAGTGTGATGGTGGAGACATACCCTCTGTCTAAGAAACCCCCTCATCTGATGGTGAAGGCAGGACACACACATGCACACACACACACACACTCTCTCCCTCTCCCTCTCTCCTACGACAGAGAGTTTTAAAGATGAAGTGGGCCGGGCGTGGTGGCTCACACCTATAATCCCAGGACTTTGGGAGGCCAAGGCGGGTGGATCACCTGAGGTCAGGAGTTCGAGACTAACCTGGCCAACATGGTGAAACCCCATCTCTACTAGTAATACAAAAAAATTAGCTGGGTGTGGCACATGCCTGTAATCTCAGCTACTTGGGAGGCTGAGGCAGGAGAATTGCTTGAACCCAGGAGGCGGAGGTTGCAGTGAGCCGAGATTGCGCCATTGCACTCTAGCCTGGGCGACAACAGCAAAACTCTGTCTCAAAACAAAAACAAAAACAAAAGATGGAGTGAATGTGAGATGAACTAATGGATCAAGTTCTAGGCAGTTGTGAGTAGTGGAATGAGTGATAGGGGAGAAGAAATGAGGCGTCCACTGGGGCAGCTCCCTGGAGGAAGATCTTGTGTGATGGCGTGGGCTGCAGTAGTGTAGGCTGCAGCTTTTCATTGAACAGTTACCCCTGGCTACCTTTCCCCTCTGGGTGAGGTCTGGAAAGAGCATTGGCCTGGGAGATCAGGTTTGTGCTGGGCTGTGACACCAATTTGCTGTGTGACACTGAGCAAGACACAACCTCTCTGAGCTTGTAAAAGTCACAAGCTGATCCCTCAGATCCCTTCCAGCTCCCACATCCTAGACTTCCTGGCCCCAGCCCTTTCGCCCCCGCTTCCTCTCCCCCAGAGCCTCCCCACCGCTGCCCTTCCTCTTGGCCTTCCATTTGGTCTCTCCTGGGGCAGGTGGTCCAGGCAGCTGCCTGGCCTGTGTGGCGATGGGATCCCACCCACAGCGAGGGGTGCTGTTCGGTGGGAGTGGCTGTGACCTGAGGAGCTAGGTTTGGGGCTCAGGTTGGGGGTTCTCGGGTGAGGACCTGACTTTTGGCAGCTTTTCCCAATGCCCTCCAGAAGAGGATATTTGAGGGGAGGGAGAAAAGGGTTCAGGAGATGTCTTGGTTCAGGCTGTGGTGGGTCTGGGTTCCTTGGGGAGGCCTGGGAGGAGCAGTCATGGAAGAACAGGTTGAACTCCACTTCCCCTGAGCTTGGGGACATTGGGGCCAGCATTGGGCCAGGGTGGTTCCTGCAGCTGCTGGGTGTGCTTGTTGTGAGGGAGTTGGGTGGGCGGGTGGGATGTGGATTGGAAGGGACAGCTGGGTCTGCAGGAAGCCTTGCCTGACATCCCTCCTGAGACGCTTCCTCTCCCATCCCCACACTCATGGACGAGAATGAGGGGGGTACTCTCCACCCACCCAGAACAAGAGGCTAGACAGAGACTGGGGAGAGAATCAAGAGGGGCAGGCCTAAGACAGCCAGGTCATGTCCATCTCTGCGCCTTTCCAACAAAAAGGCTTCCATGAAAATGGCTTGGGTGACATAGAGGAGGTGGCAACAGATGACAGCTGGATGGAGGACTCAACTCCTGTTGTCGCTGATTCAGCCTTGAGCACTTCCAACATTTTGCCCTCTCCAGTGTGGGTCCTTCAACTTTAGCAGTGCCTGAGTATCACTTGGTATGCTTGTGAAAACACACGGTATGCTGTAAGGCTGGCCTCACTTCAGAGATTTTGGATCAGCAGGTCTAGGGTGGGGGCTAAGAATTGGAATTCCCAGTGAGTTCCCAGGCGATGCTGCTGGTGCTGGTGCACAGGCCCCACTTTGAGTAGCACTTGAATGCTTCTTTCTCCCCTCTCTGCTCGGCTGTCTCATCCCTTTCCCCTCCCTAAACACAAGCCACCCCAGCTGTTAGGGGCTAAGTACATGGTGGGCATGGCAGAGAGCCAGGGTCAGACCCTGCGGTGGGAGGGACCCTGTGTGGGAGTCCGAGTGGGGAGGTGTAGAACAGGGCTCAGCCTGGTTTCTTCTGTCTGGCCCAGGCCCCTGCAACACACTGGGGTGACGCTCTATTCCCTCCTTTCCTCTCTTCTCCAGCACAATGGCCCTCAATCTGCACAGATTCTGGGAATTATAAGTGGACCAAGCATCCTATGTGGACCATGCATTAATATTTTCCACTCTTGCCCAGGTTTGTGCCCCATTGTTCTCCAAATATGTGTGGAGGGTGTTGTGGTGAAAAAAAAACATAAAATTATTTAAAACTTCTTGATTAATTTATACTTTCTGGCCGGGCACGGTGGCTCATGCCTCTAATCCCAGCACTTTGGGAGGCTGAGACAGGAGGATTGCTTGAGGCCAGGAATTGGAGACCAGCCTGGGCAACATGGCAAAACCTCATCTCTACAAAAAATAGAAAATTTAGCCAGGCGTGGTGGTGCACGCCTGCAGTCCCAGCTACTCAGAAGGCCGAGGTGGGAGGATCACCACAGCCCAGAAGAGCAAGGCTGCAGTGAGCCACAGTTGCACCACTGCACTCCAGCCTGGTCAGCAAAGACACAGTCTCAAAAAAAAAAAAAAGATAAATTATACTTTCTTAACTTCTAAAAATTATACGGCTGGGTGCAGTGGCTCACACCTATAATCCCAGTGCTTCGGGAGGCTGAGGTGGGAGGACTGCTTTTGGCCAGGAGTTCAAGACAAGACTGGGTAACACAGCAAGACCCCATCTTTACCAAAAATTAAAAAAAAATCATCTAAGCATGGTGGAGCATGCCTATAGTCCCAGCTATTCAGGAGACTGAGGCAGGAGGATTTCTTGAGCCCAGGAGGTTGGGGCTGCACTCCAGTCTGGGTGACAGTGACCATCTCTAAAGCCAAAAATTATCAAATAGATCACACTTATAAAACATATTGGCTTTTTAATCAAGATGATTTCCGTGGTGATGAATGACCCTTAATGTAGCCCAGGCTACTGTTCCAGCCTCATCCAGATCCCCCTCTCTTCCAGGCCTTATTTCAGTTACACAAATGGACTTTGTTCCTCTGGCCTCAGGGCCTTTTCACTTGCTGTTCCCTCTGCCTACCACCAGCTGCCTCATGCACACTCACCCCCTCCACTCCTTGGCCTGATTAACTCTTGCTTTTCCCTCCAACCTAGGCTATCACTTCCTTACGAAACCTTTCCCATCCTCCTGACTATGTTAATTCCCTCATTAGCGGCTCTTATATACAGGTATTTACCCCTCTGTCTGCAGCCCTTAAGTTACTTTTACATTTGTGTGTGACTTTGACTAATTTCTGACTCCCCATCAGTCTGAAAGTTCTGCGAGGCAGAACCCATTCATTTCTCCCGCTTATTGCCCACCACGGTAGCTCTAGAGCCAACCACAGTGCCTGGCACAAACCAGGTGCTTAATCAATATAAGATAAAAGATGACATCAATTAGCCAGTTGATGAATGAAAGATCACCTCCATGTTGGAGGTAATGGCCAGAGACTTGCAGCCAACCTGGCATCGAAGGATAAAAGTTAATAAAAACCTGCACCATGGCCTTCGGGATTTTCTGACCACCTGTTCTCATAGGTAGACCACAGCTTTGGCTTCTGCAGTGGAGATAAGAAAGGAGACAGGTGACTGGCAGGCCGCCAGCTGCAAAGTAATGGGAGTTGGGAGGAGAGAGAAACATGGAGGGAGAAGGGCAAATGAAAAAGAAGGCAGAGAAGAAATCGTGGAGACAGAAGAGAGATGGAGAGGAGAAAACAGAGCCTGAAGAAGAGAAAGAGGACAAAACCCCCTTAGGACAAAGCTGAGGGAAGAGGGTCTCCAGGAGGGTCGATGGAGTGGGGTCAAAGGGGCATCATTTGACGGCCTTGCTTTGTGACCCCCGCCACCCGTCTCAGCCACCTTCTCTCTTTCCCCACCCCCTGCGCCCTCCCCCTCTGCCCCAGGAGCTGGGCTAGTTTATTTTCCTTGGGCAGGCTTCCTGAAAGGGGAGCCTGGTTTTCCTGACACATGAAAAGTGTCTCAGACTGCCGTCTGACCCTTCCTGCAGAGCCCTAGCTCCAGGGAGTTTGTTTGACAAGCAGTCACACACGTGGACACATGCAGACATCCTGGCACATGGCACACACATGCACCCGGAGACCCCAGGGTGAGTCTGGGAGTTGTGCGGCCACAAGCATGTACGCACACATGCACCCCCACATGTAGAAATAAAATGTAAGGCACATACACCCCACATGTACTCCCCACATGGGTGCCGGGTGCCTGCGCTTGCAGGCTCAACGCAAACTGGCTCATTCACACGTAACACGTTATTCCCAACATCCACGTGTTCCCGTTTCCCCTCTTCACTGTACCGCTGGTGGCGAGAGGAGTTAGAGTGAGGTACACAGGTTGTGTGTGGGCCATGTAAGTGGCTGGTGTGGCCCAAGGCCAGCTGCGGCTTCTCCTTGAGTCAGAGGAGGAGCCCTGGGCCAGAGCCACCACCCACTGTGATGTCAGGGATCCTCCCCTGCTTGTGGGTGGGAGGTGGGATGTCTGTGTCCCCCGCGCCCCCTGACTTCAGGCTCTTGGAGTCAAGTATACCATCGCCTTCGTCGCTGTGCTTCCATTGAGGGCTCCTGGGACTGGCATTCTCCCCTGCAGGTGCTTCCTCTGCCCAACCCCACTCTCCAGGGGCAAGCCTATGCCACAGGGCCCACGGCTCCTGCCTTCTGAGACAGACCTTGGCAGAGAGCGCCCAGAGATGGGGATGGGACTGTGGCAACAATTATAATCTCAGCACCTACCAAGGCTGGTTGCCAGGTATTTCATGAACAATGTCTTATTTATTTATTTTTGAGACAAAGTCTTGCTCTGTCACCCACGTTGGAGTGCAGTGGTGCGATCTCAGCTTGCTGCAACTGCTGCCTCCTGGGCTCAAGTGATTCTCCCACTTCAGCCTCCCAAGTAGCTGGGACTACAGGCGTGCACCACCATGCCCAGCTAACTTTTGTATTTTTGGTAGAGATGGGGTATTGCTATGTTGCCCAGGGTGGTCTCAAACTCCTGGCCTCAAGTGATCTGCCCGCCTTGGCCTCCCAAAGTGCTGGGATTATAGGTGTGAACCACCACGCCCGGCCAATATCATTTATTTTATTTTATTTTAGACAGGGTCTTGCTCTGTCACTCAGGCTGGAGTGCAGTGATACGATCATGGCTCTTTGTAGCCTCGACCTCCCAGGCTCAAGTGATCCTCCCATCTCAGCCTCCCACATTGCTGGGACTATAAGCATGCACCACCATGCCCGGTTAATTTGTAAATGTTTTGTAGAGAGGAGGTCTCCCTGTGTTGCTCAGGCTGGTCTTGAACCCCTGGGTTCAAGTGATCCTCCCATCTTGGCCTCCCAAAGTGCTGGGATTACAAGTGTGAGACACCACACCCATCTTATTTAATACTTCTAACAACTCTGTGGAGGGCTGTACATCCTTCCTTTAGGGATGGGGAAACTGAGGCTTGGGGGAGGAGAGGTAAAGAAACTTGCCCCATTCACAGAGCTGATGAGGCCAAGAGCTGGGATCTGGTCCCGGGTCTGTCTGCCATCCAAGTCCATGGTCTTGATCAGTGTGCCATACTCGCCTCGCTGTGTCTTCAGCTGTAAACTCTCACAAGCTTTCCAGGAAGGAGCTGAGATTATTTTTGTAAAATGGCCTAGCACAATGCCTAGCACATAGGGAGCATTTGACAATTTGGTTTTCTCTCTCCTTTGGGTTCCTATGTGGAGGAAAGGGGGGTGTGCAACACTCCCCCGGGCCAGTGGATGGGGCATCAGCAGCAAGGAAGGAGGTGGGCAGAGAGGCAGTCATAGAAACCAAGCCCCTCCAGCCTCTGGGAAGCCAGAGAAGCCAGCGATCATCACCCTGCGCCCCCAACACTCACCACATTCACCCACCCGATCTTGGGCTTAAGAGGCCCAGGAACATCCCCAACCACCGCATGTCCCCCCTTCTCTGTGACACCCCCAGGTAAAGGAGCCATTCCCAGACTCCCAGACAGAAGGAGGAGAGGAAAGGGCTGGGGGAGGAAGGGGGAGGGGCTGTCACACACTGAAGCCTTTGTGGGATTCCCAAGCGTCTAGGTGGAAACACTTCATATATCAAGTGTGTTTGTCCCTCCCTGGGGAAAGTGGGGGCAGGAGAGGGGAGGAGAGGCTGGGCCATCGGCAAGTGCGAGGGCCTGAAATAGGGAACACCAGTGTGTAACCCGAGAGGATGGGGAGGGGGCTGCCGAGAACCTTCCTTGATGAACTGACCTGGTCTGGGCTTCTGGGAGCCTTTGATTCTCCAGGCCTCTGTTGACTGAGCAGAAACATGCCCCCCACACGCCTCACTCCTTCCAGAGCCCTGGGCTCTTCCTGCAGGGGTCTACCACTCCCTTCCCTGCTTCCACTCCTGCTCACTCCCAGGCCTGCCCCTTGGTCCTCCCTGAGCCAGCTCTGCCCTCCCCCTCCATCCCTCACCATAATCCTGCCTCTCCTCCCCCTCCCTCCTGCCTTCTAAACCCTGCTCTGTTGAGTCACTGAGACCCCTGACCTCCATATCACCCGTTCCAAGATCCTAGCCCAGTCTCCTCTAAGTCATGGCAGGTTCCCTGCCTCCACTCTCGCCAGCCCCCACTCATGCCCTGACTCAGCCTCCAGCCAGCGTGCTGTGCTGAGAGCAGCTGTCCTAGTAACCCTTGTAATGAATATGACTGCAATGGTGATTTTGGAAAAGTCAGCATTATTCATTTACATATTCAAGAATTTCTCACTGAGGGCCTACTAAGTGCTAGAGACTCCACTAGATGCTGAAGCCCTCACGGAGCTCTCAGTTACTGTAATACCACACTGAGGCTCCAGGCAAGACAGGTCCCTGTTCTGCAGCCTGTTCTGGGAGCTTCTGGTTGCTCCTAGCCCCACAGAGCAAAGATTCCCTGGGATATGCATGCCCAGAGCCTGCAGAGCCCACTTCACCCTCCCTTCTACACATGCTCTGGGTTCCTGGCCCAGAGCTGTGTAAGATCTTATTGGAACCTGAGGCAAAAATAAATAAATAAATAAATAAAATAAATCAGTAATACTGATCCTGTCTTTAAAATTTTGATATTTTGTTTATTATGGATTTTTACATTAATTTTGATTTTTAAAATATTGCATTAAAGTATCATCTCTATCTGCTGGGCGCAGTGGCTCACCCCTATAATCCCAGCACTTTGGGAGGCTAAGGCGGGAAGATTGCTTGAGGCTAGGAGTTTGAGATTAGCTTGGGCAACATGGTGAAACCCCATCTCTACCCCAATAACCAGAGAAATTAGCCAGGTGTGGCAGCATATGTCTGTAGTCCCACCTATGTAGGGGGCTGAGGTGGGAGGATTGCTTGATCCTAGGAGATAGAGGCTGCAGTGAACTGAGATTGCGCCACTGCACTCCAGCCTGGGTGACAAAGTGAGACCCTGTCTCAAAAAAAAAAAAAAATCACCTACGTTTATTACTGAGTTTTGTTGTATGTGTGTACCTTCAATTTTGCACCTGGGTGAGGGCCTCAATGGACTCACTCCAGTCCTGGCCGTCTCCTGGTCCCCAGAATTCCCCATCCAAGTGACCTCAGCCTATTTCCAAGGCCTGAGGAAGCCTTTGCCCCGTCCATCCTCCTGAGGGCCGACCAAGCTGCAAGTGCGCATGCCCTTGGGCTGAGGGGTGGTCTAGGGATGGCTGTCGTACAGGGGTGGGAGGAGTTTGCCCACAGGGCTGAAGTGTCCCCTCAGGGGCACAGCAGAGGAAAGTGGGGGTAGGCCAGAGGGTGGAGGCAGCACCGCCATGTTCCACTGCACAACTCCAGTCATTATGAAAGGATATTTGTCAAGGTAAGAGGATAGGATACATTTTTATTTAAGTTTCTTTGCTTGATTTATATGTTTTGAATATTTAGAAATTTTGTTTGAGGCCTCTTATGTGTACTTTTGCCCCAAGTCCTCAAATGTGAAAGGTGGGCCCATTTACAGGGTTGGGGAGTCGGGGGACAGAAGTTGTCAGGATGGAGTGAGCCAATCTGATGGGCTCACTGCCGTGTGCACCGTGAACCTCTGCTCCTGCTCTTCCCACACTGCCAATCCAGCCCAGCCTTTATGTCCCCTTCTTCTGTGCAGTCATCAGTGGTCCCTGCTGGCCTTGGTGGCCTTCTTCCTCCAAGCCTGTGACATTTACTGCCAGTCCCACTCCCGGAGCCATCACCCACACTGCTTGGTAACAGCCCCCCAAAAGCAATGTCATGCTGTTATTTAACTATTAGCGTGTGTGCGCCATGTCCGGGCTGCTGGGTGATCCGTGTTTTGACAGCACTGACTATGTATTCTTTTATTCTTCATGTTCCCTACAGTGTCAAGCCTGGAAAAGAATGGGTTTGAAGTTAGCCTGAGACCTAAGGTTGCTGCTGGCCTTGCCTCCTATTAGCTGTGTGATTGAGCAAGTTAACCTCTCTGAGTCTGACTTCTCATATATAAAATGGGATAATACACTCCAGCCTAGGTGACAGAGTGAGACCCTGTCTCAAAAAATGAAATGAAATGAAATAAAACTAAATAAAATGGGACAATAAGCCCTGCTTGGCAGGGTGTTGTGAACAAAAGAGGTAACGTATAGAAAAGGTCTGACAAAGTAGGAAGTCAATAAAATGTTAACCATAATTGTATTATAACTCATAATGTATTAATATATAGCTTACATGTATTATGTGCCATATATGTATATACATACATATATATATTTCAATTTGAAAGCAGTAATTGTTTATTAACTGACTGAATTACAAAAATGATGGTGGTGGACCCCTTCCCAGTTCATCCTTCTAATGAGCCTGTTAATCTGGTCTTCCCTGTTACTAGTATCTCTACTTTCTACAAAATGAGTGGTCGTCTTCTTCATTCCACCTCGTTGGGAAGATAATTTGAATAGCCCTGGGAAGTTATTTGCTTCTTTGAAGTGTTTTTGTTTTTTAACAATACAGATCTCATGAATCAGATCCTTCATGCAGGTGACGCCACATTTACAAAGAGATCAAGCAGTAAAGTGTTATCTGTCATGGAAATTTGCTGCTGCTGCTTCATTTTTTTTTTTTTTTTGAGATGGAGTCTCACTCTGTTACTCAGGCTGGAGTGCAGTGGCGCGATCTCAAGTGATTCTCAAGTTCAAGTGATTCTCCTGCCTCAGCCTCCTGAGTAGCTGGGATTACAGGCATGCGCCACCACACCCGTCTAATTTTTTAATTTTTAGTAGAGATGGGGTTTCAAAATGTTGGCGAGGCTGGTCTTGAACTCCTGACCTTAGGTGATCTGCCCACCTTGGCCTCCCAAAGTGCTGGGATTACAGGCCTCAGCCACTGTACCCGGCCCTTCCTTGCCTTTTGGATTTTTTTTTTTTGCAATGGAGGCTTGCTCTGTTGCCCAGGCTGGAATGCAGGGGTGCGATCTTAGCTTACTGTAACGTCCACCTCCTGGGATCAAACCATTCTCCTGCCTCAGCCTCCTGAGTAGCTGTGATTACAGGCATGTGCCACCACACCCAGCTAATTTTTGTATTTTTACTAGAGACAGGGTTTCACCATGTTGACCAGGCTGGTCTTGAACTCTCAACCTCGTGATCTGCCTGCCTTGGCCTCCCAAAGTACTGGGATTACAGGCATGAGCCACTGTGCAAGGCCCTCTCCTTGCCTTTTGAAGTGTCTTCTGGGCAAATATTTTTCTCAGGCACTTGATCTTCACCTCTGAGAAATTCCTTTTCTTAACGATTTCTGGCACAGCCAGAACCTTCCTTTTCTTCTCTTTGACATTCTCCATGGTTCCAGGTGGGAAAGAGTCTATCATATTATTTATTTATTTTTAAAATTCGATTTGGCAGGTGAGTTGTCACACATTCCTTAGTGGAATTTTATTATTAATATGTCAGTTTTAATTATATATTACTAGAGGCATTATATAAATTAAATGATTGAATGGGACAGGCAGGAGTGGAAGGGGAGGTGAGGAACTTAAGGGAGTGGAAATGGGTCCCTTCCAACTTAAGGCTCTTCTAAGAGAGAATGAGGGGCCAGGCGCGGTGGCTCACGCCTGTAATCCCAACACTTTGGGAGGCTGAGGTGGGCGGATCACCTGAGCTCAGGAGTTCGAGACCAGCCTGACCAACATGGAAAAACCCCATCTCTACTAAAAATACAAAATTAGCCGGCCATGGTGGCGCATGCCTGTAATCCCAGCTACTCGGGAGGCTGAGGCAGGAGAATCGCTTGAACCCAGGAGGCGGAGGGTGCAGTGAGCCGAGATCCCACTATTGCACTCCAGCCTGGGCAACAAGAGTGAAACTCTGTCTCAGAAAAAAAAAAAGAGAATGAGGAAGCCTCGAACGGACCCTTGGAATACACAGTTCCTCCCTGGGCATTTGGCACAGGAGTGAGCAGTACAGGGCTCAGAATTAATCCCTCCATGTAGCTAAAGCATCCTGACCCTGGGCACTTCATTTAACCACCCAAGCTGCACACTTGGCACAACCCTGTCCCTGTCCTGCTGGCAGAGGCAGCTGTGCACCAGGCACCACCTCCCTCTGCTGAGGTATTGGCTGGTCTCCCCAGGTGGTTGCCCAGCCCCAACACACCTCAGAGTCTTGCCCAGGAGAAACCACAAGAACTGCGGGATCCAACAGGAGATGACTGGATCCCAGCTCCCAGGACCACCCACCCTGACCTCCTCCCCTATGATTATTACAAACATACTTCCAAGGGATTAGCAACCGTGCCAGGGATGTTGATCGTTAACCCTCAGTCCAACCAATGGTTTTAATCACCAGCTGCAGCCGTAGTAACATTACTAACTAATAAGCAGTCTGCTAAGGTGGGGTGGGCATAGAGTGAGGAATTGGGCTGCAGAGGGAGGCACCTGCTGTACAACCGAGCCAAGGGGCCACCCTGGGAGAGGGTGGCTCAAAACTGCATTCCGCCTAATCAGGAGGTCAGCTCCTTAGGGCATTAAAGATACTGGTTTGAAGACGGGGAGCCTATGTTCAGGGATTCTGAACTCCCACATCTTGCAGGGGGCCCCCAGTTAGGCTCCCCCATGGGAGAGTCCACACAACAGGACGCTCAACCTTGTCTGGCCAGGTTCCTAGATGGGAGCTCCCTGTAAATGCTGACCTCTTGGGTCTCAGTGTGTGCAAAAGTGTGGGAGGCTCAGGCTCGGAGCCTTTCTCATTGTCCCATGGCAGGGACGACAGCTGAGTCTACTCCTTGTCTTAACTCCATCTCTCCTAGCTGGGCTCTCATTCTTAACAAGCAACTCTAAAGTATTATCCAATGGGGGAGGTTAAAAGGTGGCCACTGGGCCCGGCGCGGTGCCTCACGCCTGTAATCCCAGCACTTTGGGAGGCTGAGGTGGGCAGATTGCCTGAGGTTGGGAGTTTGAGACCAGCCTGGGCAGCATGGTGAAACCCTGTCTCTACTAAAAATACAAAAATTAGCCAGACGTGGTGGCAGTTGCCTGTAATCCCAGTTACTCGGGAAGCTGAGGCAGGAGAATCACTTGAACCCAGAAGGTGGAGGTTGCAGTGAGCTGAGATCGCGCCATTGTACTCCAGCCTGGGCAACATAGCGAGACTTTGTCTCAAAAAAAAAAAAAAAAAAAAGGTGGCCACTGGTACACCAGGAGTTCCCTTTGTCTGGGGACATTGACAAAGCAAGGGGGCAAGAAGGGCATAGCCCAGGAAGATGATAGGAGTAAAAATCAGAGGCAGATGAGGTGGTAGGGGGAGGGTAGAAAGGTTGAGGGGAGTCCGGAGACCCCCTCTGACTCCTAGGAACGTTCGGGAAAGTGAACGTCAGTCCAGAAGGAGTCTGTCCCTGTAGATCATGGTTGTAAGCTTTTTGTAAGCCAGGTCGTAACCTGGCCCTGTTACACATACACATCCTCATCCCTTCCTCGCTCTCTCTCCCTCCTTCTTTCCCTGTGTCTCTTTCCTTCATTCGTTCTTGTTCTAGACAATGGCTGAGACCTAGAGTTGGCTTCTTCATCTACCGGTTTTTCCTGGGGAGACTCCTAGGAGCTCTACCTCCACCCAAACCATGAGCCGCACCTCCTCGCTGTCAGCCCCATCCGCCTCAACTTGAACAGAGCATCCCCTCTTCTCTGTGTGTTCCCCTGTGCTAGGCACTGAGGAACAAGTTGCAGGAAGGAAGGGACCTGCTGGAACCTGCAAACTCAGAGGCAAAAAGGTGCAGATTCCAGAGCCAAACGGAAATTCCAATAGCCCAAGTAGGCATCCAGCTAATCAGAGTGAAAGAAGAGGAAGAAAAGGCCCTTCTGAAGGAGGGGCATGCAGGTGAAGGAGCTGGGACCTGGCCCAGGCATGGAGGGCTAAGCTGATGCTGGAGATGGAGAGCTGTTTGCTTGGAGTGAGCTCATAGGTTCTAAGATGAGGCCTGGGATGGGAGGGCAGGGGGTGGCATGGCCTTGACCCCTGGGAGCCCAGACTAAAATGTCTGGCATACAATTGAAGGGAATAGAAGCTCCTCTCTGGGGCCTTGGGCAGGGAAGAAGGCAGCCTCCCTTTCTGTGCACCTATGCCCCAGGTAGAGGCAGGCATGGGGGAGATAGTATCCTGGGGGCAGTTGTCATGGAAATTGTCCCTCTACCCGCCTAACCTGGTGTCTCTGAAACCCAAGGGCCTCCAAAGCCCCTCCTGCCCCACCCCATGCAGCCAGTGACAACAGAACCATCTCTGAAATAAACACCATATAAGAACATCAATCCCCAGAAACTCCAAAGGGGCTTTGATGTTGGGGCCAAGGATTTCGACTAAACAAGCTGGAAGCGATTTAGGCCAGGAAGGCTGCAGCGGTGCTGTAGCAGCTGCCCTGGGGAACTGAGTCAGATCGCCAGAAGCAGGGAGGGTCGCTACCCCCACCCTACCCTCCCCAACCCACCACCCTGGGCTCTCAGAGACCCATCTGGAGAGGCAAGGGCATGGGTAACTCCGTCGTGATTCTTCCTCCTGCCAGGGGGGCTGGACCATCTGAGGACACCGTGTCTCCCAGCCAATGCCAGGCTACGAAGCAGATGAGTGGGCAAGCAGGCCACTGCTGTGTCCTCTCCTCCCCTCCACTCTCAAGCCCCCAGAACACAAATCTATCCCCCTCCATGTCTGCCATGCCTTCTCCTCCCTATCCAGTCCTCACTGGAAATTTCTTTATGAGGAACAGCTAATCTGGGGAGTAAATCTTGCCCCAGTCCAAAAAGTCCTCAGCCCCATAACAGCCACCGCTGCACTGGCACTGGGAATGGTCTGCCCCAACTAAAGAGTGAGAAGAACTTCAACCTCTTTCCTTCCTTCCTTTTTTCCTTCCTTCCGTCCCTCCTTCCTTCCTTCTTCCCTCCCTCCCTCCCTCCCTGTGTCCTCTGTCTTTTTTCCTCTCTCTCTCTTTTGCTCTCTCACCCTATCGCCCAGGCTGGAGTAGTGCGATCATGGCTCACTGCAGCCTCAACCTCCCAGGCTCAAATGATCCTCCCACCTCAGCCTCCCGAGTAGCTGGGACTGCAGGTGTACACCATCATGTCCTGCTAATTTTTAATTTTTTTTTTAGAGATTTGGTCTCGCTATGTTGTCCAGGCTGGAGAACTTCAATGTTTGAAGCATCGATTCCCTCCCTAGAGAGTGGATTCTGTGAGGGCAGGGACTATGTCTCGTTCACCTCTGTGTCCCTCATATCTAGCGTAGTGCCTGAGCAGATAGGTATTCAATACATGGGGGCCAGGCACAGTGGCTCACACCTGTAATCCCAGCACTTTGGGAGGCCAAGGCAGTCCATTGCTTGAGCTCAGGAGTTCGAGACCAGCCTGGGCAACATGGCAAAACCTCGTCTCTACAAAAAAAAAAAAAAAAAAAAAAAAAAAAATTAGCCGGGCGTAGCGGCGCACGCATGTAGTGTCAGCTATTCAGGAGGCTGAGGTAGGAGAATTGTTTGAGCCTGGGAGGTGGAGGCTGCAGTGAGTCAAGATCATATCATTGTACTCCAGCCTGGGTAACAGAGCCAGACCCTGTCTCAAAAAAAAAAAAAAAAAAAGTATTCAATACACATTTGTTGGATGAACAAATGAACTATCACCATGAAGGATTAAAGTCCTTACTCATCTATCATAAGCCTCAGTTTCCTCTGCAAAAAGGTAATAACAAGCTTATGAGTGATTTTACACACACACACACACAGATACAAAAACACATGTAAAGTACCCAGCTGGAGTCTGATGTGCTGCAGGTACACCATGGCTAGCTGTGGTTGTTGTTATGAGAAGACTACTTCCTAACTGGTCTGCATGTCATTTATAGCAAAATTCGCATTAGTGAATGTGCACATAGGCCTTTAGAAGAAAGGGGCTTGATTCTTCTTCCAGGGTAGAGATTCAGGCAGGAAGGCAATAGGAGCCCCTCCCCTGCCCAACCTTCATGGGTAGAGGCAGCTAAACCGCTGTGGAAGCGCGTGTTGCCTTTTTCCATCAGAGAGATGGGGGGAAACTGGGGCCTTGTCTGTACCTCCTAAAAGAGCCCCTCTGCCCTGCAGGTCCCCTTCACCCTTGGCTGTCTGCTCTCAAGGCACTCTGGCTGCTTTCTACCCCTCATGTTATCTCCCCGAAGGCCATCTGCCTTCCTTCCTTTTTTAAAAAAAATCTTAATTATTGTATTACATTTAATCACCAAGTCGTGAGTAATAAGATCCTGAAAGGACTGGTGGGGACTCTCCAAGCCAGACTGAATCTCACAAAGGAAAAAAAATTAAACAAAACAAGGGAGCCACTCACAGAGCCCCAGACACACACTTACATACTTTCTCACACATACACATACACGCGGAGTCTTAAACACTAAAGATGTACAAGGAGCACAGGTACCAAACACACATGCACACACTAGACACAATACACAAACACACATGAACACACTAGACACAATACACACAAACACACATGCACACAGTAGACACGATACACACAAACACACATGCACACACTAGACACAATACACAAACACACATGAACACACTAGACACAATACAAACACACATGAACACTAGACACAATACACACACTAGACACAATACAAACACATGTGAACACACTAGACACAATACACACAAACACATGCACACACTAGACACAATACACACAAACACACATGCACACACTAGACACAATACACAAACACATGCACACACTAGACACAATACATACAAACACACATGAACACACTAGACACAATACACACACATGCACACTAGACATAATACACACACGCACACACTAGACACAATACACAAACACACATGAACACACTAGACACAATACAAACACACAAGAACACACGACACAATACACACACACTAGACAATACAAACACATGTGAACACACTAGACACAATACACACAAACACATGCACACACTAGACAATACACAAACACACATGAACACACTAGACACAATACACACAAACACACATGCACACTAGACACAATACAAACACACATGAACACACTAGACACAATACATACAAACACACATGCACACACTAGACACCATACAAACACACATGCACACACTAGACATAATACATACAAACACACATGCACACACTAGACATAATACATACAAACACACATGCACACACTAGACACGGTATATACAAACACACATGCACACACTAGACACGATACAAACACACATGCACACACTAGACAATACACAAACACACATGAACACACTAGACACAGTACACACACATGCACACACTAGACAATACACAAACACACATGAACACACTAGACACAACATATACAAACACATGCATACACTAGACACAATACACAAACACACATGAACACACTAGACACAATACACACAAACACACATGCACACAGTAGACACGATACACACAAACACACATGCACACACTAGACACAATACACAAACACACATGAACACACTAGACACAATACATACAAATGCACATGCACACACTAGACACAATACACATATGAACACACTAGATACAATACACACAAACACACATGCACACACTAGACACAATACACACACTATTTCCAATACAAGTATCTGCACACACACACAGATACACATATACGTAATAAAAAACCCCAACCAAGCAGTGTGCACTCACACACACGAACTCACAGGAGGCCTGACGACTGTATTTCAAACTTCACCTCCCAACCCAAGTCCAAAATCTGTCTCCAATTATCTGGCCCGTGTTGAGAGCAACAGGAAATCCAGAGCTGCCTCTGTCTTCTGCGGGAGATGGCGGGATTTCAGTCATCTCTCCATCGTTGAAAAACAAAAGCCTTCTGGCCTTGCCTCCCTCTCCCTGCCTCTAAGTCAGCTGGGGCTAGGAGGGTGTGGGTGGGAGGGGTAGGCAGGATAGGGGAAGAGAGGTGTCAAACCAAGCCTAGGAACAGCATGAGGAGCCTGGGAAGCCTGAGTCCTGAGCATGAGTCTTTCCGCCTTCCCTCAGAACACTGAACAGGGCACTTGTGTGGGTCAAGGATGGGGCAGATAGTGGGGACTTGGAGACTCAGTAATGACTCTAGACACCAGCCTCATAAGTGACCAAGCAGCATAGCAGAATAACCACTAGACTTACGTTCAGAAGACCTGGGCTTGCCCCCAAATCAGTGAGCCAGCTGCCAGTGATTTCATTTCTCAGAACCTCACTTAGAAAATGGGGGTGATCATAGCCACACGCCCTACAGGGTGGTTGTGAGTGGTAAGTGACTTGTGCTTGTGTAGCTGGGAAAAATGACCACACCAACGTCATTATTAGCTATGAGATGGTGTCCCAGCCTGTGTGCAAGTGGCCGCTCTCCCCTCAAAGGAGGTAGTTCTCATTGCTTCTCCAGATGCCCTTGGCTAATCCCAAAGAAGAGAAAATACTGCTTCAAGAAACCTGGGTGAGTGGCCAGGTGCAGGGGCTCATGCCTGTAATCCCAGCACCTTGAGAGGCTAAGCCAGAAGAATTGCTTTGCTTGAGACCAGCAGTTCAAGGCCAGCCTGGACAACATAGCAAGACCCTGTCTCTACACTTTTTTTTTTTTTAAAAATAAAGGATCCTGGGACTTCCGTTATTCAGAATGGTTCAAAACTTGCTTCTGGACAGTCATGCCACAATGCTGATTATTCTCTGTAGCACCAGCATTTTGAAGGATTTGCAATTGTGACCATATTGCTCTGTCAGTCTTCCATTGCTTTAGTCTAAGTTCCTCCACCAGACTGGGGGTTCCCAGAGACCAAACTGTCTCCCCCGCACATTACAGTCAGGTCCTTGCATCCTCCAAGAATGCAAGGAGACCAGAACTGTCTAACGTGCTAGAATTTAGAGGGTAATAATTCAGCAGCCCCTCCCTGTGCCTTCAGAGTGGGACATTCTTATTTGCATTTCAGACTTCTACCGACACCCAAAATATAGGGAATCCAAAGAAGAAAAAGGAGTAAGACGGAAAAGGAAAACTCTTCCCCCTCCCCACCCACCCTTCTTGTATTGTGAAAGATTTGATGGGCTGATATGGTTGATGGGAAACAGGAGAATGCTGGGTGCCGTGGCTGATGCCTGTAATCCCAGTATTTTGGGAGGCCGAGGTGGGAGGATTGCTTGAACCCAGGAGTTCAAGACCAGCCTGGGCAACATGGCGAGACCCCATCTCTACAAAATTGAAAAAATAATTAGCTAGGCATCGTGGCGTGTACCTGTGGTTCTAGCTACTTGAGACGCTGAGGTGGGAAGATCGCTTGAGCCTAGGAGGTCAAGGCTACAGTGAGCTGTCTTCACACCACTCCACTCCAGCCTGGGCAATAGGGCAAGACCGTGTCTCAAAATATGAATAAAAATAAAGTCTGGGTGCGGCGGCTCACGCCTGTAATCTCAGCACTTTGAGAGGCCGAGGCAGGTGTTCGTGACTAGCCTGAGGTCAGGAGTTTGTGACTAGCCTGGCCAACATTGGCAAAACCCGGTCTCTACTAAAAATACAAAAAATCAGCCAGGCTTGATGGCAGATACCTGTAATCCCAGCTACTTGGGAGGCTGAGGCAGGAGAACTGCTTGAACCCGAGAGGCAAAGGTTGAAGCGAGCCAAGATTGCGCCATTGTACTCCAGACAGAGCGAGACTCTGTCTCAATAAATAAATAATATATAATAAAATAAAATAAAAACAGTAGAATGATGGAGAGAAACCTGAGAGGGAAGGAGGAGAGGGGAATGAGGAGAGAGTGATGTGAGTGCCTCAAGGTCGAGGAACAGCCTTCAGCAAAGGAAGAAAATAACCCCAGAGCTTGGGTTTGGGTCCCCACCGTGGGTCAGCAGAGGACAGGGTCCTGGACAGGGTCAGGAGCTCCGATGGCTCCTGCTTCTCTCTTGGAAAGCACAAACGGGGCAAGTTTTTTTCTCCCTGCAGGCTCCCAACACATAACCTTTTAACATGTGGGATTTTCCATGTGGGGTGAAGGGGAGGAAACAGTCCAGCTCTGGAATTAAGAGGCCCCCGCTCTGCCTGCCCAACCTGGAGCTCAGAGGGTTGCATGATCTGAGTGGCCCTCCTGGGAAGGCCAAGCAGAGAGGTTGAGCTTTCCAGACTGCAGAGAGTGAGTCACAGTCTAACAATGTTATCTGTCAAGTGCTGCAGCTCCCTGGCTGGTCATGCCCATGGCCTCTCTCAGCCTGGATTCTCATTGGGTGTCCTCAATCTCACAAATGTGGAGGTCACACTGGTGCCTTTCTGTGCACTCCCCACCGGCCCCAGATCCAGTTATTTTTTTCAGCATAGGCAATCTCATGGGGAACCCAGCTAAAACGATGGGTCAGAGGTGCAAAATGCTGGAAATATGGGGCAACTTTTAAGCCCAGAACTCTTAGGGAGTTAAGAATCAGGGCTGGGTGCAGTGGCTCACGCCTGTAATCCCAGCACTTTGGGAGGCTGAGGTGGGCGGATCACGAGGTCAAGAGATCGAGACCATCCTGGCTAACATGGTGAAACCCCACCTCTACTAAAAATACAAAAATTAGCTGGGTGTGGTGGCAGGCGCCTGTAGTTCCAGCTACTCAGGAGGCTGAGGCAGGAGAATCGCTTGAACCAGGGAGGTGGAGGTTGCAGTAAGCCGAGATTGGACAACTACACTCCAGCCTGGCGACAGAGTGAGACTCTGTCTCAAAAAAAAAAAAAAAAAAAAAAGAATCAGGGCAGGAAGACACCAAAGGAAAAGGAACCAAGGAGGTCTGTGTGGCAAAGAAGGCTGGATTGGTATGGCATTCAACACAAGAGGCTAAAGGCCAGGCACAGTGGCTCACACCTGTAATCTCAGCACTTTGGGAGGCCGAGGTGAGCAGATCACGAGGTCAAGAGATCAAGATCGTCCTGGCCAACATGATGAAACCCGGTCTCTACTAAAAATACAAAAATTAGCTGGGCATGGTGGTGTGCGTCTGTAGTCCCAGCTACTTGGGAAGTTGAGGCAGGAGAATGGCGTGAACCCGGGAGGCGGAGGTTGCAGTGAGCCGAGATCGTAGCACTGCACTCCAGCCTGGCGACAGAGCGAGACTTCGTCTCAAATATATATATATAATTTGTGGCCAGGCAGGGTGGCTCATGCCTGTAATCCCAGCACTTTGGGAGGCCGAGGCAGGAGGATCACCTGAGGTCAGGAGTTTGAGACCAGTCTGGCCAACATGGTAAAACCCCCTCTCTAGTAAAAATACAAAAAAATTAGCCAGGCGGGGTGGTGCGTGCCAGTAGCCCCAGCTACTTGGGAGGCTGAGGCAGGAGAATCGCTTGAACCCAGGAGGCGGAGGTTGCAGTAACCAAGATAGTGCTGCTGCACTCCAGCCTGGGAGACAGAGCAAGGCTCTGTCTAAAAATAATAATAATAATTTGCACAACACTCTCACATACATTTTCTCTTTTGATGCTCAGAAAAGCCCATGTAGAAGGTAAAGAAAATAAAACTATTTTCTATTTTTAGGCTGAGGGGGATTAAGGACCTTGGTCAAGGGCATCTGCTATGGAACGAATGGTGGAGGAAGAACTAGGACTCAGGTATTCTAACTCCAAGGTCCCACTCTTTGCTGTGCAGAAGGTGCCAGAAGCAAGCCCTGGAGAAGGACCAGGTTGTCTTCTTCCAGCCTCGCCAGTGCATACATCACCACCTAATACCACACAGGTCATTAGCAGAGAGGTGACCATGCCTATCTGCACACGAAAGAGACCAGGGCCACAGAAGAGATGGCTTTTGATTTCTCCCTTTTCTGGCTGCATTCATTCCAAGAACTCAAAGTGAACAAATGTTCCGGCCAGACACGTAACCATGGTACCTACCTCAGGAAAAGAGCAAACGGGACAGTTTCATCCCAAGCCTTGAACACAGGTCCCCATTGATCTCTGTGGTGTTTGTGTCGGCTGGAGGATGGGACATAGGGTGGGGTTCAGGGCTGACCTCATCTCCTGACTTTAGAGGGGAGGCTGTGAGTTAAAAGAAGAGCCCTCATAGGGAAGGACTTGAAGGGGTGGCAGCAGCGGTTGCAGTGACAGGTTCCAAACTCTTCCCATTTCTCATACTCAAAGCGGAAAGAGGTGGCGGCAGCAGGGGAGGAGTCTCCAATTTCAGAGTGACTCAGATCAGACGATTGGCTGATACTGATCAGCGGTAGACAGTGCATAGATGACAGACACCTGTTTGGCTCTCCAGCGCTCACTGGGGTGGGGCAGGAACGAGGATGCAAGATAGAAGGGACTTGAGACATGAGAGGTGGAGAAACGAAGCCTGAGTGGGAGCCAGGCCAGGAAAGATCATCCCCTGAGAGGTGGGATGAGCAGGCAGCTGTGGGCCAGTTACCTTTGAGAAAGACCCTGAAGGATATGGGAAATTTATATATATATATATAATTTTTATTTTTTAGACAGAGTCTTGCTCTGTCTCCCAGGCTGAAGTGCAGTGGGGAAATCTCGGCTGACTATAACCTCCGCCTCCTGGGTTCAAGCGATTCTCCTGCCTCGGCCTCCTGAGTAGCTGGGATTATAGTCTTCCACCACCATGCCCGGCTAATTTTTGTATTTTTAGTAGAGACAGGGTTTCACCACGTTGGCCAGGCTGGTCTTGAACTCCTGACCTCAAAGTGATCCATCTGCCTCAGCCTCCCACAGTGCTGGGATTATAGGCGTGAGCCACCATGCCCGGCCTATATTTTTCTTAAAAAGAAAAACCTCATTATTCTTACTTTCTAAACAAAGCATGGCTGGGAAAAGAGAGAGAGAGGAGGGCATCCGCCATGGCAGAGGAGCAGGGGTACATGTTCTGGGCAGAGAAAGGACGACGGGGGCGAAGGCGCAGGGTGGGAACGCGGGCACACGGGGAAACACTGAGTCAGTCTGGAGCGTGAGGTAGTGGAAAAAGGGACTGGGAATGTAGACCAGAGCCATATCACGGAGGCCCTTAAATTCCAAGCTAAGGAATTTGCACTTCATTTAGTAGGCCACGGGGAACCTCTACAAGTGACTGGATTAAAAGCGCGCTTTAGGAGGAAAATTTCAGGCTGTGGATGAACTGCAGGTCTCATTACATTAGTTAAGCTGCCAAAGAAAGATGTGGGCTCCTTCAGGTTGCCGTTCTTGGGAACTGGAACCGGGAAGAGAGTCATTCAAAGTTCCCAGGTGTTGATTCTGCCCTTATTCTGAGGAGGCCTCAACAAGGTGTGAGCCTCAGGTTGATCACAGGTTTATGAAGCAGGCAGGTGAGCAAGCAGTTACTCTGCCTGGTGGGCCAGGACTCCCTCCTGTCAAGGTGAAGTGCTCTGCACTGCAAAGAAACCTGCAAAGGTTTCCCACACAGAAGGGAACAGGAACCCTAGCTTTTTCTTGGTCTTACTTTAATCTAAAAGCGCTGCTAGCAAACACATTTTATGTTTAGCTGGCACCTAATCTGAGGAAGTTTCAACCTGCCAGTCATGAAGCAAACAACATCCGCTGAACACAGCCAAGTGTCCAGCTACCTGCTCTTTGTCCACCATCCTGACACCACAGAGGGGTTAGGATGAGAAGACCGAAGCACTGAGTGGCCCACTGGACTGGGTGACTCTGGGAAGCCCTTGGACTCAGGGGTAACTCTGACCACAAGACAAATGTGCCTGGGCCAGGTGCAGTGGCTCACACCCATAATCCCAACACCTTGGGAGGCCAAGGTAGGAGGATGGCTTGAGCCCAGGAGGTCAAGGTTGCATGAGCTATGATTGTGGCACTGCATTCCAACCTGGGTAAGAGAGTGAGACCCTGTCTCTAGAAAAACAAACAAACAAACAAACAAACAAACAAAAAACACCTGTGCCCCATCCCTCAGCTTTGCTTAATTGGGTTGCAGAAATTATTATTGAGAAACAAAGAAAAGGTAAAAACAAGAACAAACAGACAAAAAAACAAACAAACAAAAAAACCAAAAAAACACATTCTCCTCACTCCTAACCCTCTACAAGAGGTCAAGTGAGGTCACCCCTCCTTGACTTGCTGAGGATGGCCAAGCCATGAAAATGGCTTCCTAAAGGATGCAACAAGGCAAGACAGTACAGGGCAGGCAGGAAATGACACAGTGAGTTGGACCAGGGACAGATGGAGGAGTTTACCCCAACACGGTGCCTGGAGGTACCTGCTAATTATTTATGCATTGTATTAATGAATCTCAGAAATCAGGAAGCACTTATTATAAGAGAAATGCAATCAAATCTGCAGTGAGGGCCGGGTGCAGTGGCTCACGCCTGTAATCCCAGCACTTTGGGAGGCTGAGGCGGGCGGATCATGAGGTCAGGAGATCGAGACCATCCTGGCTAACACTGTGAAACCCCGTCTCTACTAAAAATACAAAAAACATTAGCCAGTCGTGGTGGTGGGTGCCTGTAGTCCCAGCTACCAGGAGCCTAAGGCAGGAGAATGGCATGAACCCGGGAGGCGGAGCTTGCAGTGAGCCAAGATAGCGCCACTGCACTCCAGCCTGGGCGACAGAGCAAGACTCCGTCTCAGAAAACAAACAAACAAACAAACAAAAACAACTGCAGTGAGAAACCATCTTTTACTTATAGGATAGGCAAAGATCAGAAAGCTTGATAAAACTGAGTTGGTGAGGATGTAGGAAACAGACTTGTGTGTCCCCCGACTGCAGCTGTAAATGGGTAGCTTCTGTGCAAGGTGATTTAGCAGTATTGATCAACATTACAAATGCGTGCCATTTCAGGCAAGCAGGTTCACTTCTGGGGATCTATCCTGCAGAAATGCACACGTGCAAAGCGATCTAGGGAGAAGTGTATTTATTGCAGATTTGCTTGTAACTGTACAGGATTAGAAAATAGAGGGCTGGTAAAATTGATTATAGTTAACCTATTCAATTAAATATTATGAATTATGATATGGACTAATCTGCAAGATAAATTACTTTGAAAAAGCTAGGGGAAGAATAGTGTGTATAGTATGATATCATTTGTGTGAGGCATAAAAAATAATATGTGCATGTTTGTATGCTAACATCGACGTGGAAAACAATATATACTTGCTTATATAAGCATAAACTGTCTCTAGAATGAAACACTACAAAACTTCCTCAGCTTGCTCCAGGAAGGGGAACTGCATAGCTGGGAGGCAGGTACATTGCATATTCATTTGTACCTTTTAAATTTTATACTACATACAAGTGGTACTTGCTAAAAAAAACATCTGCAGTGGCTCACACCTGTAATCTCAGCACTTTGGGAGGCTGAGGCAGGCAGATTGCTTGAGCTCAGGAGTTTGAGCCCATCCTGGGCAACCTGGCGAGACCCCACCTCTACAAAAAGTAAAAAATTAGCCCAGCATGGTGGCACATACCTGTCTGTAGTCTCAGCTACTTGGGAGGCTGAGGTGGGAGGATCACCTGAGCCGAGGAGTTTGAGGATGCAGCGAGCTGTGATCGCACCACTGCATTCCAGCCTGGGCGACGTAGCGAGACCCTGTCTAATAATAATCATCATCATCAGCAGCAGCAAATGCCATGGAGATTCCTCCAACAGGGTGCCCGCCTGGCAGTGCCTGTGTGTTCATCTACAGCACCCCCTGCTGCTGTTTGTGAGCATGCGCTGTGCAGGGCTCGGGGGGAGGTGACAGGGTGGGGGATTTTTTTTAAGACAGAGTTTCACTCTTGTTGCCCAAGCTGGAGTGCAATGGCTTGATCTCGGCTCACTGCAAACTTGGCCACCTGGGTTCAAGTGATTCTCCTGCCTCAGTCTCCCGAGTAGCTGGAATTACAGATATGAGCCACCATGCCTGGCTAATTTTGTATTTTTAGTAGAGACGGGGTTTCTCCATGTTGGTCAGGCTGGTCTTGAACTCCCGACCTCAGGTGATCTGCCTGCCTCGGCCTCCCAAAGTGCTGGGATTACAGGCGTGAGCCACCGCGCCTGGCCAGGGTGGTGGATTCTTTGAGGGAACACTGCATCCTCTTTAAAGAAACGCAGAGAGAAAAAATAGTGTATGATGCTGGAGCTGCAAGAGCCTTGGAAAGGACAGGATGAGCTGGATGCCCTGGTGTGCGCCTGTAGTCCCAGCGCTTTGGAGGATCGAGGCAGAAGGACTGCTTGAGCCCAGGAGTTCGAGGCTGCAGTTAGCTATGATCGACACTGCACTCCAGCCTGAGCGACTGAGTGAGACACTGTCTCAAAAAAGAAAAAGAAAAAAGAAAGGACAGAAAGTATTGTTTGGCGTCTGAGATCCCAGGCATAGCAGAAGGGGCAGTGGGAACGGATGGTCCTGGATTTGAGTACTGAATCTGTCTTTGTCAGCTGTGAGCCCTTGGACACATGACCCTTCTAATAAGTCTCAGTTGTTGCCCCATAAATTGGGCTAATAATGCCTTCCCTTAGGGTTGTTGTGAAGATCAAATAGGGCACAGAATGTGAACAGTGCTTTAGAATTAGAAAAGTGCTATAAAAATGCTAGGGGATTATTTTTAACTAGCCCCCCTCATTTTATGAGGTAATAAGAGGAAGTATAGAGCAGTGGTTAAGACAGGGACTCTGGAGCCCAGAACTGCCAGAATTTGAAACCCAGCTTCACTGCCGTCAGGGGTGATCTAGGGTGAATTACTTAATTTGGAGACCTCTGTTTTTCACCTATGAAATAGGGTTAATAACATTTTCATAGGGTTGTTGTGAGGATTAAGTGAAGAAATATATATAAAGCACTTGGCATCGTGTGTGGCACACAGTAGATGCTGTGTAAGCATCTGCTATGACTAACTTTTCATCATACATGCAATGCTAATGTACCTTACGTACCTTACATAGGGACTTGATAGGTGTTAACAAGCAGTACCATTTTACATGTGAGGAAATTCAGGCCAGGAGAGGGGACATAACTTGCCCAAACACCCACCCCAAAGAACTCTAGGCACCTCCTAGACTTAAGTGCTGTAGTTTAGAGGGCATTCCCAGGTAGGGGTGTTATTTCTTAATTGAGCTCAGGAGTTCGAGTCCATCCTAGGCAACATGGAGAGACCCCATCCCTACAAAAAGTAAAAAATTACCCTGGCTTGGTGGCACATGACTGTCTGTAGTCCCAGCTACTTGGGAGGCTGAGGCAGGAGGATCGCTTGAGCCCAGGAGTTTGAGGATGCAGTGAGCTGCGATCACACCACTGCATTCCAGCCTGGGCGACAGAGCAAGACTCCCTCTCATCATCATCATCATCATCATCATCATCATCATCAGAAGCAGCAGAAGCAGATAATGCTATGGAGATTCCTCCAACAGGGCACAACCTGAATTAACAACTTGAATTAAAGCAGGGATAGATGGAGAACAGAGGAAGGGGGACCATGAGGAAGAGAAGCTTTGGAAGAAAGAGAGGACAGGGTTTGTGGGGAGACAGATGGGTATCCTGCTTCAGGTTCTATGAGAACTTAGCAAACAGATGTGGCTCTAATAGGAAACTGAATTAGAATAACAGGAAATGAGAATTAGGGTTGCAGGACGCTGGAAGACCTTTAGGGTACAGAATCAAGGATAGGAGATTTTCAGCTAAGCTCTTGTGGGGGGTGCAGAGGTGGGTAAGAATTGAGAACACGATGAAAATTATTCATCTGCCCTATGAATAACTATTCCCCCAAAAAGGCAACATGGTATAATGGAAAGAGCACTAACAAGTATTTATTGAGTATCTACTATGTACCAGGCTATAAACCAGAGAGTTAAAAGGCTACTGTTTGTTAACTGGGTGCCCTTAAGCAAATGACTAAATCGCTGAAGCTCCGTTTTCACAACAGGCATAGCAATACTTACCTGGCAGGATTATCATAAAAAATGAAGTTAGGTGATAATTAACATGGAGGCCAAGCACAGTGCCTGGCATCCCGTTGGCACTCACACACATTAGATGCATCTAAGTTGAATATCTCTACGTAAGGCACTGAGCCAGGTACTAGGAGGAATACGAGAAGCTGTGAGATGGGAAGCCTCTTGCTAAAGGTGTTTGGGATCTAGTTAAAGAAACAGGACAGATGCATGAAAGATTTAAACAAATAAACAGAAAACAGTTACCATAGTACATTCCACAAACTGGAAATGAGAAGCTAAAGAGTTTGAGGCGTGGGCATTCATCAGGGGCTGGGCTGAAGGGGGCTCCGGGGCTCCCTGAAGACATGACCTTGAGGGACCTACTGAGGTTGAGAAGAATGAGGTGCAGGGCAGGCAGAGGAGTAGAGGAAATGTGCTGGCCCCGAAAGCAGTGAGCAGGAACAAGGGTTTACTGAACGCTTTGGTCAGTTACCTGCCAGGGGCTTTCCAGGACCTGTTCCTACTGGATCCTCACAGCAACTTGTGAGACACTTATCTCTATCCCCATTTCATAAATGAGAAATGTTGAGAATCAGAGAGGCTAAATAACTCACTAAAAGTTTGGGAGACTGAGGCAAGACAATTCCTTGAGGCCAGGAATTTGAGGCCAGACTGGGCAACACAGCAAGACCCCATCTCTAAAAATAAATAAATAGCTAGTGTGGTGGCGAGCACCTGCAGTCCTAGCTACTCAGGTGGCTGAGGCGTTCAAGGTTACACTGAACTATGAGCTCACTACTACACTCCAGCCTGGGTGACCGGGAGAGACTCTGTCTCTTAAAAATAAAGCAAAACAAGGCTGGGCACGGTGGCTCACACCTGTAATCCCAGCACTTTGGGAAGCTGAGGTGGCCAGATCACCTGAGGCCAAGAGTTCAAGACCAGCCTGGCCAACATGGTGAAACCCCGTTTCTACTAAAAATACAAAAATTAGCCGGGCGTGGTAGCGCATGACTGTAATCTCAGCTACTCGGGAGGCTGAGGCACAAGAATCACTTGAACCCAGCAGGCAGAGCTTGCAGTGAGCTGAGATGGCACCACTGCTCTCCAGCCTGGGCGACAGAGCGAGACTCCATCTCCAAAAAAAAAAAAAGGGGGGGGTGGGACAAAACAAAACTGGATTTGCGAAAGCCATAAGGAAGAAACTAAAGATCCTGTGAAGTATTACTAAAGCAAGACGGGTGCTGAGGCTGGGTGCGGTGGCTCACATCTGTAATCCCAGCACTTTGGGAGGCCGAGGTGGGTGGATCACCTGAGGTTAGGAGATCGAGACTATCCTGGCCAACATGGTGAAACTCCATCTGGTGCTGAGATGGGGCTAGAGAGGTAACACAGTCTGCCATTCAGACTCTCATACACCAAAATTAAGAACTTTGGATTTGATCCTAAATACAATGGGAAACTACCGAACAGTTATAAGCAGGGGATCCAACTGATGTTGGGGAAAGAGCATTCTGGGCTGTTGTGTGGAACAGGATTGAAGTGGCCAAGAGCAGAGAGAGAACCAAATTCCAGTTATCTCAGAAGATTGGTGGTGGCTTGGACTGGGGTGGCAGTGGAGACAGACAGAAGTACATGAAAGTCTATTTTAGGAATAGAAGTGTGAGATGTGGCTGAATTGGGTATGAGGAGAGTTAAGAGTGTTTGAAGACAAGGCTGACTCTGAGATCAGGAAATGCCACTTCTGAGATTGAAAAGATTGAAGGAGGAAGCAATTTGAGGCAGGAGGGAGTAGATCAGGGGCTTAGTTCATGTGGCAAAGAGAAGACTGTAATGTAAATTTACCCTGAGAATACTCAACCCTGCTAGAAAAGGTAAGTGTGTAGTTTGGAAAACATGGGTGAAACATTTTAAGATGTTTCAACAAAATGTTTTTTAGACATAGGCAGAAGGGTGTGTTAAATAGTTAGCAAGTAGAGCATCTGTGTGTTAAAAACATAGAAAGGACCAAGAGATGCCTAACATTCATGAGGCACCTGGGTACTAAACAGCCATGCTATACTAAATGCACAAAAGGTACTAAAGATTCCTAATATCCTAAACATGCATAAGACATACAAAGCACTAAATACACCAAAGGCACTAATATTCAGGAGACACTAAATATGTATGAGCACTCAATATTCATGAGATTTTGTGTTGTTTTTTGTTTTGTTTTTGAGATGGAGTTTCGCTCTTTTTGTCCAGGCTGGAGTGCAATGGCACGATCTTGGCTCACCACAACCTCCGCCTCCTGGGTTCAAGCGATTCTCCTGCCTCAGCCTCCTGAGTACAGGCATGTGCCACCACCCTGGCTAATTTTGTATTTTTAGTAGAGACGGGGTTTCTCCATTTTGGTCAGGCTGGTCTTGAACTCCCGACCTCAGGTGATCCACCCACCTCGGCCTCCCAAAGTGCTGGGATTACAGGTGTGAGCCACCGTGCCCGGATGTGTGCGTGTGTGTGTGTGTGTTTTTTTTTTAGATGGAGTTTCACTCTGTCACCCAGGCTGGGGTACGGTGGCACAGTGGCACGATTTTGGCTCACTGCAACCTCCGCCTACCAGGTTCAAGCGATTCCCCTGCCTCAGCCTCTGGAGTAGCTGGGATTACAGGTGACTGCCACCACACCCAGCTAATTTTTTTGTATTTTTAGTAGAGACGGGGTTTTGCCGTATTAGCCAGAATGGTCTCGATCTCCTGACCTCGTGATCCGCCTGCCTCGGCTTCCCAAAGTGCTGGGATTACAGGCATGAGCCACCATGCCTGGCCTGTTTTTGTTTTTGTTTTTATTTTTGTTTTGAGACAGAGTCTTTTTCTGTCGCTCAGGCTAGAGTGTAGTGGCGCAATCATGACTCACTGCAACCTCTGCCTCCCAGGCTTAAGTGATCCTCCCACTTCAGCCTCCCAAGTAGCTGTGACTACAGGCGTGCGCCACCAGGCCCAGCTAATTTTTGTATTTTTAGCAGAGGTGGGGTTTCGCCATGTTGCCCAAGCTGGTCTCAAACTCTTGGGCTCAAGCAATCTGCCTGCTCAGCCTCCCAAAGTGCTGGGATTACAGGTATGAGCCACCGCACATGGCCTGTGAGGTTTTTTAAAAAATAAGTTTGATTTTAATTGACACATAATAATTGTACATATTTATGGGGTACAGTGTGATGTTTTGATACATATACACATTGTGTAACCATCAAATCAGGGTAATTAGCATATCCATCACCTCTCATAAGGTTTTTTTTTTTGTTTTTTTTTTTTGAGGCAGGGTCTGGCTCTGTTTCCCAAGCTGAAGTGCAGTGGTGTGATCTCAGCTCACTGCAACCTCTGCCTTCCAGGCCATCCTCCCACCTCAGCCTCCTGAGTAACTAGGACTACAGGCATGCACCATCACTCTTGGCTAAATTTGTTTTGTATTTTTAGTAGAGATGGGGTTTTGCTGTGTTGTCCATGCTGGTCTCGTGAACTCAAAGCAATCTGCCTGCCTTGGCCTCCCAAAGTGCTGGAATTACAGGTGTGAGACACAGCGCCTGGCCCCTCTCATGAGGTTTTTTTTTTTTTTTTTTTTAATTTCCAACTTCTGAGTTTAGGGGTGTGTATGCAGGATGTGCAGGTTTGTTACATAGGTAAACGTGTGCCATGGTGGTTTGCTGCGCAGATCATCCCTTCACCTAGGTATTAAGCCCAGCATCCCTGAGCTATTCTTCCTGATGCTCTCCCTCCTCCCACAGGAGGTTTTAATTCAATCTATCGGTGACATTTATTCTGGCCCATGTGCCCTCTGCTCAAGATATACAAATATAATTGTGGCTGCTCATCAAACTAATTAGCAAGCTACAGCTACGCCCCTGCAAACTTGACTTCCTCTGTCTGAAAAAGCAAGTGTGTCATTGGACCAGGACATCTATCTGTGGGTACCCCTGCTTAAATGTCAACGCTGGCCCTTGTAACATCCTCATCAGGGAAGGAGATGCAATAGAAAAAGATACAAAACAGATGAACCTGTGCACCCTAGATTCAGGTAGTATGGTCCTTCCACCTAGCTTGCACCCTACCCTAACTTGGTTAAATAGCCCCATCCCTTTTCCCTTGCATCTTGCTCTGTGTTTTAAGTTGATTTAATAAACCATGTGATTCAAGCATTTTAGCTTTGTCTAGGAGCCTTTCTGTTGTGTGACCTCAGGGATAGCTCTGTGGTCATGAACTTGGAGGCTACTATTGCAGCAAGATAATTTCCCACATGACAGAAGTCATGGGTGTATTTTTTTTTTTTTTTTTTGGCAAGTGAGGTAGCATGTTTAAAGTGGTGTTTTGGCAAGATTATGTGGCAGCTGTGTATGGCATGGATTGAAGCAGGGAAGGCTGAAGGCAGAACTAAGACGAGTGCTGGCTAGAATCTCTGAGATCCTAAACCAGTGTAGGAGCACTAGAAATAAAAGAATGGGGTGTATTTTAAGAGACATGTTTAAAGGAAACATCAGTAGGATTTGGTGATTTACTGGAATTAAGAAAGAGCAAATGGGCCGGGCGCAGTGGCTCACGCCTGTAATCCCAATACTTGCAAGGCAGGCGGATCATTTGAAGTCAGGAGTTCAAGACCAGCCTGGCCAACATGGTGAAACCCTGTCTCTGCTAAAAATACAAAAATTAGCTGGGTGTGGTGGTACACACCTGTAGTTCCAGCTACTCGGGAAGCCGAGGCAGGAGAATCTCTTGAACCTGGGAGACAGAGGGTGCAGTGAGCCAAGATCATACCACTGCACTCCTGCCTGGGTGACAGAGCAAGACTCCATCTCAAAAAAAAAAAAAAAGAAAAGAAAAGAAAAGAAAAAAAAAGGAAAGAAAGAACATATGAGTAGAATCAAAGACCATCCAAAGTTTCAAATGCAGATGGCTGAGGGAGTGACAGAACCACTGAATGTAACAGGTGGCCTAAATCTGTTAAGTTTTAGATTCGTTGGTTGTAGCTGCCCATGGGGTGATCCAACTGGAGATAACCTGATTACATCCAACAATGGCCTTGGCATTGATTAATCCTTCTCTCCTTTCCCTCTATTTAGTTTCCAAGTGATATTGCTCTTTTTCATGAAAATACCTTGTTTCTGTCTCTTGCTTTCTCTTATCTGTTCACTGCTGTCTCTCCAGTTCAGGTTCTTGTCCTTACATTCCAGATTATTATAATAACCTCCTAACTGGTGCCTGCTCACAGACATCATTGAAACATTCTGGTCTTGGTGGGAGCAGTTTGAGTAATTGTTTCAAATGGACAAAATGGCTTGTTATACCTTTCCTCCTTCGATGCCATGTGGATGGCTACAGGAAATAATCATCCTGGTTCCATTCTCTTCCCATGCAAAGTGCTGGGTCCAGGGGAGTTGAGAGGATTTAGCAGCTTTGTTGCATTCAAGACAATTGGTCTGAAATTCTATTGATGATTGGCTGTTGTGGAGGGAATTGAGGCTATGAAAGATAGGCCATGTCCTGCAGCCACAGCCCAGTAAGGACACCAAGTGACTCAAAGAGTGACAAATGAAGGCAGGGTACTTGGTGAATGGTTATCTCACCCTCTTTTTCTTTTTTTTTTTTGAGATGGAGTCTCGCTCTGTTGGCCAGGCTGGAGTGCAATGACATGATCTCAGCTCACTGCAATCTCTGCCTCCTGGGTTCAAGCGATTCTCCTGCCTCAACCTCCCAAGTAGCTGGGATTACAGGCGCCCGCCACCACACCCAGATAATTTTTGTATTTTTAGTAGAGACAGGATTTCACCACGTTGGTCAGGCTGGTCTCGAACTCCTGACCTCATGATCTGCCCGCCTTGGCCTCCCAAAGTGTTGGGATTACAGGCGTAAGCCACCGTGTCCAGCCTCAGCCTCTTAACTTGTCAGTTTGGAGCTGGAGCTAAGCATCAGAACATGAAGTAAGGGTGAAGCAGGAAGAGTCACCCCAGAAACTGAGGAATAACAAGAACATAGTGGTAGGAGGAGCCGGAGTTAAGGGCAGGCAGGCAATGCAGCTAAGTAAGTTGGGAGGACAAGAAATCACAGGAAGTAAAGGACAGAAGGAGTATCATGCACGAACCATGGGGTAAGCAAGCAAGAGGTCAAATCCAGGGATCCAGGATCCCTGGAGGGTAGCTGAGTGTAGGGAGACGATTGAGGCATGGCCTAGGAAATCAAGGGTCAGGAAGCAGGAATCCAGACTGGGAGACTGGAAAGCAACAGGCCAGGTACCAAGCAGAGGGCTGAACATTAAGGGTTGAATCCTCAGGCCAACAAGTCCCAGAAACAGATATAAGCAGCAAGAATGGAGCCCAAAATTTTATAAGTCAAGGGGTCTCAATTTCCCAATTACAGCCAGACCTGCCTCAGGGCATGCACTCCTTGTAACTTGAATGTGGCTTTAAAAATACGATTACGGCCGGGTGTGGTGGCTCACGCCTGTAATCCCAGCACTTTGAGAGGCCGAGGTGGGCAGATCACCTGAGTTCAGGAGTTCAAGACCAACTTGACCAACACAGTGAAACCCCATCTCTACTAAAAATACAAAATTTTAGCTGGGTGTGGTGGTACATGCCTGTAATCCCAGCTACTTGGGAGGCTGAGGCAGGAGAAATCACTTGAACCTGGGAGGCGGAGGTTGCAGTGATTGGAGATTGTGAATTGCACTCCAGCCCGGACAACAAGAGTGAAACTCTGTCTTAAAAAAACAAAAACAAAAAAAAAGTGTTTTTTGCCTAGCCAGAGATGTAAAGAACATATTCCTAGTATTTATTCCTATGCTGGTCTGAATCCAAGAGTCATTTGGGCACTCCTTTAGGAATGGAATCAGCCTGAGTATCTCTCTAGGGTGAGAGGCAGGGAGAAGGAGCAGGAAGGGATAACATTTGGAGTTGGCCAGGTCCAAGAGCTCACGATAAAATGTTCTAAATGGCCAAATGCTGGCAGTCATGGCTCATGGCTGTAATTCCAATGCTTTGGAAGGCTGAGAGGATTGTTTGAGGCCAGGAGTTCAAGACCAGCTTGGGTGACATAGCAAGACCCTCTCTCTACAAAAAAAAAAAAAATTTAGCCAGATGCCGTGGCATGCGCCTGTAGTCCTAGCTACTCAGGAGGCTGAGGCAGGAGGATAGCTTGAGCCCAGGAGTTCGAGGTTATAGCACCACTGCACTCCAGCCTGGGTGACAGAGAGAGGCCCTGTCTTTAAAAAAAAAAAAAAAAAAAAGAGAGAGAGAGATGTACTCCTTATTATCAAAAGCTTGAGATCTGATAAAGGCCTCAACCCAAGCAGGACAACTAAAAGTTTTAAAGGAGGCTAGTGGGGATTTTGTGGGAGCCAAGTCTTCCCTAATTTACCAATCAGGCATTTACCTCTGCATTCCCTGAGAACAGACACAAAATTGGTACAAACTGACATATTCTATAATGTTTTCAAAGTGTTCTTTAATTAGTTCATATACGTTTATTCTTTTATTGACTTTAATTAGAGTATGAGAACCTGACGACAGAGTAGATGTCCCTTTAGAGTAGCAGTTTTTAGACTTTAAAAAATTATGAAGGCCAGGCGTGGTGACTCACACCTATAATCCTAGCACTTTGGGAAGCCGAGGCGGGTGGATCACCTGGGGTCAGGAGTTCAAGACCAGCCTGACCAATGGTGAAACCCCTTCTCTACTAAAAATACAAAATTAGCCAAGCATGGTGGCACACGCCTGTAATCCCAGCTACTCGGGAGGCTGAGGCAGGAGTATCACTTGAACCCAGGAGATGGAGATTGCAGTGAGCCAAGATTGTCCCATTGCACTGCAGCCTGGGCAACAGAGTGAAACTCCATCTCAAAAAAAAAAAAAATTATAACCCATACATTTTATGTATGATCCAGGTCACATGCACTTATATAATCATATAAGTGGAAATCAAAGTTTCTCCAGACATTACTTACCTTTCCTATTGGTGCTGCACTGTGATCTTTTCTATTCCATTCTGTTCCAATTTTTTTTTAATGCTAGTTACATCTCACTAATTGATTTTGCAACTCACTAATGGATTACATATTGCAGTTTGGATAACTCTGCTAATGAGTGTGTGAAGGCATATGGAGAAAGACATTGTCAAGAGAATGAGAAAACAAGCCACAGACTGGGAAAAAATATTTGCAAAATACACATCTGATAAAGTACTGTTCTCCAAAATATACAAAGAAATAAGTCTTTTAAAATTTTTCTGATTTTTTATTTTTTTGAGATGGAGTCTTGCTCTGTTACCCAGGCTGGGTGCAGAGGCGCGATCTCGGCTCACAACAACCTCCTCCTCCCAGATTCAAGCAATTCTCATGCCTCAGCCTCCCGAGTAGCTGCGATTACAGGTGCATGCCACCACACCCGGCTAATTTTTTATACTTTTGGTAGAAACGAGGTTTCGCCACGTTGGCCAGGCTGGTCTCAAACTCCTGATCTCAAGTGATCTGCCTGCCTCAGCCTCCCAAAGTGCTGAGAATGCAGGCGTAAGCCACTGCGTCCAGCCACTATTTATTTATTTGAGACATGATCTTGCATCGGCACCCAGGCTGGAGTGCAGTGACATGATCATGGCTCACTGCAACCTTCATCTCCCTGGGCTCAAGTAGTCCTCCTGCTTCAGCCTCCCAGAGTAGCTGGGACTACAGGTATGCGCCACCATGCCCGGCTAATTTTTAAATTTTTTTTGTAGAGACAGGGTCTTGCTATGTTGCCCAGACTGGCCTCAAATTCCTGGGCTCAAAAAATCCTCCTGCCTTGACTCCTAAAGTGTTGGGATTACAGACATGAGCCACCATGCCGAGCCAAAAACTCTTGAAACTCAACAATAAGAAATCAAATAACCCAATTAAAAAATGGACCAGGCCGGGCGCAGTGGCTCACGCCTGTAAGCACTTTGGGAGGCCAAGGCGGGCGGATCCTGAGGTCAGAAGATTGAGACCATCCTGGCTAACACGGCGAAACCCCATCTCTACTAAAAATACAAAAAAAAAAATAGCCAGGCGTGGTGGCGGCAGGTGCCTCAAAAAAAAATATATATATATATATATGGACCAAAGACCCTAACACACATCTCACCAAAGACATACAGATGGAAGGTAAGCATATGAAAAGACCTCTATATCCTATGTCATCGGGAAAATGCAAATTCAAACAATGAAATACTACTACGTATCTATTGGAATGGCCCAAATCTGGAATACTGGCAATACCAAATGCCGTGGAGGATGTGGAATAACAGAAACCCTCATTCACTGCTGGTGGGAATGTAACACGGTACAACCACTTTGGAAGATAGTTTGGCAGTTTCTTACACCACTAAACATACTTTTACCATACAATCCAGCAATCAAGCACCTTGGTATTTACCCACGTGTTAAAAATTTATGTCTAGGTGGCCGGGCACGGTGGCTCACGCCTGTAATCCCAGCACTTTGGGAGGCGAGATGGGCGGATCACCTGAGGTCAGGAGTTCAAGACCAGCCTGTCCAACATGGTAAAATGCCGTCTCTACTAAAAATACAAAAATTAGCTGGGTGTGGTGGCAGGCGCCTGTAATCCCAGCTACTCAGGAGGCTGAGGCAGGACAATCGCTTGAACCCGAGAGGCGGAAGTTGCAGTGAACCTAGATCATGCCATTGCACTCCAGCCTGGGGAAAGAGAGCGAGACTTTGTCTCAAAAAAAAAAAAAAAATTATGTCTACATAAAAACCTGTACATGGATGTTTACAGCAGCTTTATAATTACCAAAGCTTAGAAGCAACGAAGATGCCCTTCGATAGGTGAATAAACTTACCAGACAGTTCTCCGGGTGGCCTTGGGCCACCCAGTTCTCCCCTTTCTCACTTATAGTATTCAAGAATAACCGTTGATTGTTCTGGGAATGCAGCATCCTGGGATAACGAGGGACTGGACAGCACAGCCTGAGCTCTATTCCAGACCCTCCTAAAAATAGAATATCCTTTAAAAAAAGAAAGAAAGAAAGAAAGAAATAGGACGTCCTTCAACATTTTAGCCCACCAAGTCCTGTTGTCCCTAGGATACAAAACCCAGGGCAGTTTGCTAGTGAGGTAAGCAAGACATACATACTGACAAGACTCCATTCACCCCAGGCAGCTTTTGTGAGCCTCGGGGGGTTGAGTCCTAGGCTACGCTGTCCCTTGCTGCCTATCTGTAAGTAATACATCTGGTGCGTGTAGCTTATTTGAGTGGGGGGGTTTTTCTGTTCCACCCAACTCAAGCAAGTTGGTAGCCAGGGCATAATTAATCTGCTTTGAAAAACTGTGGAATAGCCAGACATTATTCAGTGCTAAAAGGAAACGTGCTATCAAACCACGAAAATGTGTCCAGAATTGGTGGGTTCTTGGTCTCACTGACTTCAAGAAAGAAGCCGCAGACCCTCGCGGTAAGTGTTACAGTTCTTAAAGGCGGCGTGTCCAGAGTTTATTCTTTCTGACGTTCGGATGTGTTCAGAGTTTCTTCCTCCTGGTGGGTTCGTGGTCTCACTAGCTCAGGAGTAAAGCTGCAGACTTTCGCAGTGAGTGTTACAGCTCTTAAGTCGACGCATCTGGAGTTGTTCGTTCCTCCCGGTGGGTTCGTGGTCTCGCTGGCTTCAGGAGCGAAGCTGCAGACCTTCCCGGTGAGTGTTACAACTCATAAAAGTAGTGTAGATCCAAAGAACAAACAGCAACAAAATTTATTCCAAAAAGTGAAAGAACAAAGCTTCCTCTCTCCGCCCGCCCTGGAGAAAGGGGACCCGAGCACCTTGCCACTGCAGAGTCGGGGCAGTCTGCTTTTATTCTCCTATCTGGCCCCACCCGCATCCTGCTGATTGGTCCATTTTACAGAGCGCCGATTGGTCTGTTTTACAGAGAGCTGATTGGTCCATTTTGACAGGGTGCTGATTGGTGCGTTTACAATCCCTGAGCTAGACACAAAAGTTCTCCACGTCCCCACTAGATTAGCTAGACACAGAGTGTCCATTGCTGCATTCACAAACCCTGAGCTAGACACAGGGTGCTGATTGGTGTGTTTACAAACCTTGAGCTAGATACAGAGTGCTGATTGGTGTATCCACAATCCCCCAGCTAGACATAAAGGCTCCCCAAGTCCCCACTAGACTCAGGAGCCCAGCTGGCTTCACCCAGTGGATCCCGCTTCGGGGCCACAGGTGGAGCTGCCTGCGGGTCCCGCGCTGTGAACCCACACTCCTCAGCCCTTGGGTGATCGATGGGACTGGGCGCCCTAGAGCAGGGGGCAGCGCTCTCCGGGAGGCTCGGGCCGTGCAGGAGCCCACGGCGTGGGGGAGAGGAAGGGGTGGAGGCTGAGGCATAGTGGGCTGCAGGTCCCGAGCTCTGCCCAGCAGGGAGGCAGCTAAGGCCTGGCAAGAAATCCAGCACAGCAGCTACTGGCCCAGGTGCTAAGCCCCTCACTGCCCGGGGCTTGCGGGCTGGCTGGCCGCTACGAGTGCGGGGCCCGCCGAGCCCACGCCCACCCAGAACTCGCGCTGGCCCCCAAGCGCCCCGCGCAGCCCCAGTTCCTGCCCGCGCCTCTCCCTCCACACCTCCCCGCAAGCTGAGGGAGCCAGCTCCGGCCTTGGGCAGCCCAGGAAGGGGCTCCCACAGTGCAGTGGTGGGCTGAAGGGCTCCTCAAGTGCCGCCAAAGTGGGAGACCAGGCAGAGGAGGCGCCGAGAGTGAGCGAGGGCTGCCAGCAGGCTGTCACCTCTCAAAAACACGTGGAGGAACCTGAAATGCATATTACTAAGTCAAAGAAGCCAATCTGAAAAGGCTACATATAGTATGATTCCAACTCTATGATATTCTAGAAAAGGCAAAACTGTGGAGACAGTAAAAAGATCAGTGGTTGCTAGGGGTTGGTGGGGCTGGGAGGGATGAATAGGTAGAGCATAGAAGATATTTAGGTCAGCGAAAATAGTCTGTGTGATACTTTAATGTTGGATATATGTATATATGTCATTATACATTATAGAAAGTACAACACAAGTCCAGGCACGGTGGCTCACACCTGTAATCCTAGCACTTTGGGAGGCCAAGGCAGGCGGATCTCTTGAGCTCAGGAGTTCAAAACCAGCCTGGGCAATATGGCAAAACCCTGTCTCTACTAAAAAAAACAAAACAAAACAAAACAAAAAAACCACACATACACACAAAAAAATTAGCCAGCTGTGGTGGCACACACCTGTAGTCCTAGCCACTTGGGGGGCTAAGGTGGGAGGATCCCTTGAGCCCAGGAGGTCAAGGCTGCAGTGAGTCGAGATCGTACCACTGCACTGTAGCCTGGGTGACAGAGACCCTGTCTCAAAAACAAACAAACAAAAAAGTAAACCAACAGTGAACCTTAATGTAAACTGTGGACTTTGATTGATAATGATGTGTCAGTGTAGGTTTATCAATTGTAACAAATGTACTCCTTTGGTGGCCGGATGTAGTGGCTCATGCCTGTAATCTCAGCACTTTGGGAGGCCAAGACAAACGGATCATCTGAGGTCAGGAGTTCGTGACCACCCTGGCCAATATGGTAAAACCCTATCTCTACTAAAAATACAAAAATTAGCTAGGCGTGGTAGTGGATGCCTGTAATCCCAGCTACTTGGGAGGCTGAGGCAGGAGAATCGTTTGAACCAGGGAGGCAGAGGTTGCAGTGAGCTAAGATGTGCCACTGCACTCCAGCCTGGGCGACAGAGCGAGACTCCATCTCAAAAAAAAAAAAAAAAAAAAAGTACTCCTCTGGTGAGGGATGTTGATAATGGGGAAGGTAGGTTATGTATGTGTAGGGACAGGGGTATATGGGAACTCTTGTACCTTCCTCTAAAAAAATTAGTCTAAAAAAAAGCATAAGGACTAAAAGCTGGGTTTGAGCTCCAATTCTGCAATTACCTGTGAGCTTCAGGCAGTGTCTCTCTGGCCTCTGGGCCTCATTTTTCTTTTTCTTATTTTCTTTTCTTTTTTTTTTTTTTGAGACGGAGTCTCATTCTATCACCCAGGCTGGAGTGCGGTGGTGCGATCTTGGCTCACTGCAACCTCCGCTTCCCAGGTTCAAACGATTCTCCTGCCTCAGCCTCCTGAGTAGCTGGGATTACAGGCAAGCGCCACCACGCCCGGCTAATTTTTGTATTGTTAGTAGAGACTGGGTTTCACCATGTTGGTCAGGCTGGTCTCCAACCCCTGACCTCGTGATCCGCCCGCCTCGGCCTTCCAAAGTGCTGGGATCATAGGCGTGAGCCAGCGCACCCAGCCGCTCTCACACGGTTTGAAATGTGCCAATCAGACCAACTTTTCCTAGAGGTGCCATGTACACCTTTACCTTGACAGCCACAGGCATGGCTCAGGGCACCTTTCTTCACCCTTTCCCCTCCCAGCTCAGGCGCCCAGGCGTGCCCGCAGCAGGCAAAGGCCAAGCCCAACAGCCAAGAGTGGGTGGGAGAAAGCCGTGGTGGTAGCCAAACAGGGCAAACGGATGGGCGCTTCTTGCCGGCTGTGCCAATAAAACCTTTCCTCCCCTGGCCAAAGAATTCAACACGGTCTGAACGAGAGGAAAGATATAAGGATTAGGGGGGCCCACTTGCAGTAAGCAAGGGGTTCTTCTCCCAGAATCCTCCTCTTTTTGGCCTTTTAACTGTTTTTCTTTTTTTCCTTTTCTAAGTGAGAGGGCTCCCCCATCCCAGCAGTTTCTGATAGGGAAGTTAACGGAGGAGCGACCCCTGCTGGCTGAGAACCGCAAATTCAGCAGGGCACATCTGAGACACTCTGAACAGATACAAACAGCCTCTAAACCAACTTTTCAATCCCAAATTCGATTCCAGGCTTCAGGCTGAGGCCGTAGAGAGAAAAACCAGGTCCGAGGGATCCAAAGCCAGGCAACAGGCACAATGTAAATGGGCAGAACCAATTCCTGACGAGTGAACCCCCCACCACATAGAAGGAGGCCATGTTCCATGGCACAAACAGGCCCAGGGAACTCAGTTTGCCGACAGCAGGAAGAAAGGGAGGGAGAAAGGGAGGTGTAGATGAGAGCAGTTAATTCCTATTCTCCAGGTTTTCCCTGCTTCATGGGTACATACCGCATTGGTACCCATGGCTGGCACCTGACAAGGTCACCAGGGCTCAGGGACAAGAGGTGGAGGGTGCAGGGAGGATACTCGCTTTCTCTCTCCATCACACTCTGAGTATTCGCTGAAAGAAGGAAGGGAGTAGGGGACGCCTTTTTTCCCTGTCTTTCAGAATGGGCAACCAGTTCTCTTCACCACCCCCAGCTTATACTCTTCTGGAGTATAATGTATTCTGAACCATTGGGATTGCTTTGACCCTCAGCATCTGAAGGAAAAGCACCTCATAGCCCTCTGCACAAAGGTTTGGCCAAATTATGATTTATAGGAAGGACTGGCTTGGCCTCAGGAAGGGACCATTCATTTCAATACCATCGAACTAGGACCAAGCCCCTCAATTATACTAAATTGTCCATGATTGACCAGGGATTTGATGAAAATCCCACTGCCTTCCTGGAGAGGCTAAGAGGGAGCTTGGTAAAGCACCTCTCTCTATCTCCTGATTCAGTCGAGGGACAACTAATTCTAAAGGATCAATTTATTACTTGGGCAGCTCCTGACATCAGAAGGAAGATACAAAAACAGGCCCCAGGACCAGATAGTACTTTGAAGAAACTCCTGAAAGTAGCCACCTTGGTCTTTTATAATAGAGACTGGGAGGCCCAGGAAAGAGAGAGGAGATACAGGAAAGAGGCAAAAGCTTTAATGGCCATCGTGCAAGTCCACAAATCCCAGAATTCCCAGGGTGCACCTGTTAACTGCTAAAAGATATGGCAAGAACAGTTATCTCTTCTAAAGTTGAACTGCTCCTATATAAGGTTTAATTTCTTACAGCTCAGGGTACAACGTTGTTAGTATATTTTACTTCTTGTCTCTGGAATCTTTGGCACTAAATTCTTTCCTTGTATAATACACGTTTAATTTATGCATACTTAACCTTATAAAACTTGTTTTATTCTCTTGCGCCTAGAAGCCACCAAACTCCAAACGGCCAGGCAATCGGAGCCTCGGATGATGGCTCCCCTTTCCTAGGAACCCTTAGATAGACCTCTAGGAGGAGTCTGACTGCTGTTTTCCCCAAAACAATGCCCCCTATCAGCATGAAGCAGCTAAGACCAGTCATCGTCCATATTCTAAGGGCAGTTAGATGTACCTCTTCACACGGAGGAAATGATAGGGAAGTGCTGGGAAGGGAAGACTGTGGTCCTTTTAAATGATAGGGAACAGTTTAAAAACTATTGGTAACACTTCTCTTGTCAAGAAATGAGATCTTTTGATCCACTGATTTTATTTTTAGAAATGTATTCTAAGTGGGGGCCAGGCGCGGTGGCTCACACCTGTAATCCCAGCACTTTGGGAGGCCGAGGCGGGCGGATCACGAGGTCAGGAGATCGAGACCATCCTGGCTAACCCGGGGAAACCACATCTCTACTAAAAATACAAAACAAAACAAAAAAAACTAGCCAGGCGTGGTGGCGGGCGCCTGTAGTCCCAGCTACTCCAGAGGCTGAGGCAGGAGAATGGCGTGAACCCGGGAGGCGGAGCTTGCAGTGAGCCGAGATCGCGCCACCGCACTCCAGCCTGGGTGACAGAGCGAGACTCCGTCTCAAAATAAATAAATAAATAAATGTATTCTAAGTAATTGGAAAAGTGCTACAATTTATTGAACTACTGCCTGAGGGCTCTGTAGATTTATGGTCCCGTCTACTACTCATGTTACCAGACAGGTACTGTCAGCCTTTTTATAGATGAGGACACACGCTCAGAGGTTAGAAAAATGCCACAAGTGCTCACAGCTACTACTGCAGTGAGTGGTGCCAAAGCATGCCAAAGCCTCTGCTCGCCATACATTGTCTGTCTCTCTCTCCGTTTTTCCCAACTACAAATTTCATTCATCCATATTCCACTCTGCTGCATCTTGATCACTTGTTACCTGATCAAGGGGCAGGATTGAACTGAGTGAATAATCTGGTTCCGGGGTACTCCTGGTTTTGTAGGCTCAGTGGCTTTCCCTCCTCACCCCCACCCCCTTTCCATAGCAGAGGTGATTAGAGACCGGAGGATACTGGAGTCTGAGAAGGTAAGGGCTGTCCTTTAGAGAAGGAGAGGTAGCTAGTAATCAGGACTAGAAAATGTCTAGACAGGCCAGGCACGGCGGCTCATGCCTGTAATTCCAGTACTTTGGGAGGCCGAGGCGGGAGGATCACCTGAGGTCAGGAGTTTGAGACCAGCCTGGCCATCGTGGTGAAACCCCATCTCTACTAAAAATACAAAAAAAAAAATAGCCAGGCGTGGTGGCGGCAGGTGCCTCAAAAATATATATATATATATATATGGACCAAAGACCCTAACACACATCTCACCAAAGACATACAGATGGAAGGTAAGCATATGAAAAGACCTCTATATCCTATGTCATCGGGAAAATGCAAATTCAAACAATGAAATACTACTACGTATCTATTGGAATGGCCCAAATCTGGAATACTGGCAATACCAAATGCCGTGGAGGATGTGGAATAACAGAAACCCTCATTCACTGCTGGTGGGAATGTAACACGGTACAACCACTTTGGAAGATAGTTTGGCAGTTTCTTACACCACTAAACATACTTTTACCATACAATCCAGCAATCAAGCACCTTGGTATTTACCCACGTGTTAAAAATTTATGTCTAGGTGGCCGGGCACGGTGGCTCACGCCTGTAATCCCAGCACTTTGGGAGGCGAGATGGGCGGATCACCTGAGGTCAGGAGTTCAAGACCAGCCTGTCCAACATGGTAAAATGCCGTCTCTACTAAAAATACAAAAATTAGCTGGGTGTGGTGGCAGGCGCCTGTAATCCCAGCTACTCAGGAGGCTGAGGCAGGACAATCGCTTGAACCCGAGAGGCGGAAGTTGCAGTGAACCTAGATCATGCCATTGCACTCCAGCCTGGGGAAAGAGAGCGAGACTTTGTCTCAAAAAAAAAAAAAAAATTATGTCTACATAAAAACCTGTACATGGATGTTTACAGCAGCTTTATAATTACCAAAGCTTAGAAGCAACGAAGATGCCCTTCGATAGGTGAATAAACTTACCAGACAGTTCTCCGGGTGGCCTTGGGCCACCCAGTTCTCCCCTTTCTCACTTATAGTATTCAAGAATAACCGTTGATTGTTCTGGGAATGCAGCATCCTGGGATAACGAGGGACTGGACAGCACAGCCTGAGCTCTATTCCAGACCCTCCTAAAAATAGAATATCCTTTAAAAAAAGAAAGAAAGAAAGAAAGAAATAGGACGTCCTTCAACATTTTAGCCCACCAAGTCCTGTTGTCCCTAGGATACAAAACCCAGGGCAGTTTGCTAGTGAGGTAAGCAAGACATACATACTGACAAGACTCCATTCACCCCAGGCAGCTTTTGTGAGCCTCGGGGGGTTGAGTCCTAGGCTACGCTGTCCCTTGCTGCCTATCTGTAAGTAATACATCTGGTGCGTGTAGCTTATTTGAGTGGGGGGGTTTTTCTGTTCCACCCAACTCAAGCAAGTTGGTAGCCAGGGCATAATTAATCTGCTTTGAAAAACTGTGGAATAGCCAGACATTATTCAGTGCTAAAAGGAAACGTGCTATCAAACCACGAAAATGTGTCCAGAATTGGTGGGTTCTTGGTCTCACTGACTTCAAGAAAGAAGCCGCAGACCCTCGCGGTAAGTGTTACAGTTCTTAAAGGCGGCGTGTCCAGAGTTTATTCTTTCTGACGTTCGGATGTGTTCAGAGTTTCTTCCTCCTGGTGGGTTCGTGGTCTCACTAGCTCAGGAGTAAAGCTGCAGACTTTCGCAGTGAGTGTTACAGCTCTTAAGTCGACGCATCTGGAGTTGTTCGTTCCTCCCGGTGGGTTCGTGGTCTCGCTGGCTTCAGGAGCGAAGCTGCAGACCTTCCCGGTGAGTGTTACAACTCATAAAAGTAGTGTAGATCCAAAGAACAAACAGCAACAAAATTTATTCCAAAAAGTGAAAGAACAAAGCTTCCTCTCTCCGCCCGCCCTGGAGAAAGGGGACCCGAGCACCTTGCCACTGCAGAATCGGGGCAGTCTGCTTTTATTCTCCTATCTGGCCCCACCCGCATCCTGCTGATTGGTCCATTTTACAGAGCGCCGATTGGTCTGTTTTACAGAGAGCTGATTGGTCCATTTTGACAGGGTGCTGATTGGTGCGTTTACAATCCCTGAGCTAGACACAAAAGTTCTCCACGTCCCCACTAGATTAGCTAGACACAGAGTGTCCATTGCTGCATTCACAAACCCTGAGCTAGACACAGGGTGCTGATTGGTGTGTTTACAAACCTTGAGCTAGATACAGAGTGCTGATTGGTGTATCCACAATCCCCCAGCTAGACATAAAGGCTCCCCAAGTCCCCACTAGACTCAGGAGCCCAGCTGGCTTCACCCAGTGGATCCCGCTTCGGGGCCACAGGTGGAGCTGCCTGCGGGTCCCGCGCTGTGAACCCACACTCCTCAGCCCTTGGGTGATCGATGGGACTGGGCGCCCTAGAGCAGGGGGCAGCGCTCTCCGGGAGGCTCGGGCCGTGCAGGAGCCCACGGCGTGGGGGAGAGGAAGGGGTGGAGGCTGAGGCATAGTGGGCTGCAGGTCCCGAGCTCTGCCCAGCAGGGAGGCAGCTAAGGCCTGGCAAGAAATCCAGCACAGCAGCTACTGGCCCAGGTGCTAAGCCCCTCACTGCCCGGGGCTTGCGGGCTGGCTGGCCGCTACGAGTGCGGGGCCCGCCGAGCCCACGCCCACCCAGAACTCGCGCTGGCCCCCAAGCGCCCCGCGCAGCCCCAGTTCCTGCCCGCGCCTCTCCCTCCACACCTCCCCGCAAGCTGAGGGAGCCAGCTCCGGCCTTGGGCAGCCCAGGAAGGGGCTCCCACAGTGCAGTGGTGGGCTGAAGGGCTCCTCAAGTGCCGCCAAAGTGGGAGACCAGGCAGAGGAGGCGCCGAGAGTGAGCGAGGGCTGCCAGCAGGCTGTCACCTCTCAAAAACACGTGGAGGAACCTGAAATGCATATTACTAAGTCAAAGAAGCCAATCTGAAAAGGCTACATATAGTATGATTCCAACTCTATGATATTCTAGAAAAGGCAAAACTGTGGAGACAGTAAAAAGATCAGTGGTTGCTAGGGGTTGGTGGGGCTGGGAGGGATGAATAGGTAGAGCATAGAAGATATTTAGGTCAGCGAAAATAGTCTGTGTGATACTTTAATGTTGGATATATGTATATATGTCATTATACATTATAGAAAGTACAACACAAGTCCAGGCACGGTGGCTCACACCTGTAATCCTAGCACTTTGGGAGGCCAAGGCAGGCGGATCTCTTGAGCTCAGGAGTTCAAAACCAGCCTGGGCAATATGGCAAAACCCTGTCTCTACTAAAAAAAACAAAACAAAACAAAACAAAAAAACCACACATACACACAAAAAAATTAGCCAGCTGTGGTGGCACACACCTGTAGTCCTAGCCACTTGGGGGGCTAAGGTGGGAGGATCCCTTGAGCCCAGGAGGTCAAGGCTGCAGTGAGTCGAGATCGTACCACTGCACTGTAGCCTGGGTGACAGAGACCCTGTCTCAAAAACAAACAAACAAAAAAGTAAACCAACAGTGAACCTTAATGTAAACTGTGGACTTTGATTGATAATGATGTGTCAGTGTAGGTTTATCAATTGTAACAAATGTACTCCTTTGGTGGCCGGATGTAGTGGCTCATGCCTGTAATCTCAGCACTTTGGGAGGCCAAGACAAACGGATCATCTGAGGTCAGGAGTTCGTGACCACCCTGGCCAATATGGTAAAACCCTATCTCTACTAAAAATACAAAAATTAGCTAGGCGTGGTAGTGGATGCCTGTAATCCCAGCTACTTGGGAGGCTGAGGCAGGAGAATCGTTTGAACCAGGGAGGCAGAGGTTGCAGTGAGCTAAGATGTGCCACTGCACTCCAGCCTGGGCGACAGAGCGAGACTCCATCTCAAAAAAAAAAAAAAAAAAAAAAGTACTCCTCTGGTGAGGGATGTTGATAATGGGGAAGGTAGGTTATGTATGTGTAGGGACAGGGGTATATGGGAACTCTTGTACCTTCCTCTAAAAAAATTAGTCTAAAAAAAAGCATAAGGACTAAAAGCTGGGTTTGAGCTCCAATTCTGCAATTACCTGTGAGCTTCAGGCAGTGTCTCTCTGGCCTCTGGGCCTCATTTTTCTTTTTCTTATTTTCTTTTTTTTTTTTTTTTTTTTTGAGACGGAGTCTCATTCTATCACCCAGGCTGGAGTGCGGTGGTGCGATCTTGGCTCACTGCAACCTCCGCTTCCCAGGTTCAAACGATTCTCCTGCCTCAGCCTCCTGAGTAGCTGGGATTACAGGCAAGCGCCACCACGCCCGGCTAATTTTTGTATTGTTAGTAGAGACTGGGTTTCACCATGTTGGTCAGGCTGGTCTCCAACCCCTGACCTCGTGATCCGCCCGCCTCGGCCTTCCAAAGTGCTGGGATCATAGGCGTGAGCCAGCGCACCCAGCCGCTCTCACACGGTTTGAAATGTGCCAATCAGACCAACTTTTCCTAGAGGTGCCATGTACACCTTTACCTTGACAGCCACAGGCATGGCTCAGGGCACCTTTCTTCACCCTTTCCCCTCCCAGCTCAGGCGCCCAGGCGTGCCCGCAGCAGGCAAAGGCCAAGCCCAACAGCCAAGAGTGGGTGGGAGAAAGCCGTGGTGGTAGCCAAACAGGGCAAACGGATGGGCGCTTCTTGCCGGCTGTGCCAATAAAACCTTTCCTCCCCTGGCCAAAGAATTCAACACGGTCTGAACGAGAGGAAAGATATAAGGATTAGGGGGGCCCACTTGCAGTAAGCAAGGGGTTCTTCTCCCAGAATCCTCCTCTTTTTGGCCTTTTAACTGTTTTTCTTTTTTTCCTTTTCTAAGTGAGAGGGCTCCCCCATCCCAGCAGTTTCTGATAGGGAAGTTAACGGAGGAGCGACCCCTGCTGGCTGAGAACCGCAAATTCAGCAGGGCACATCTGAGACACTCTGAACAGATACAAACAGCCTCTAAACCAACTTTTCAATCCCAAATTCGATTCCAGGCTTCAGGCTGAGGCCGTAGAGAGAAAAACCAGGTCCGAGGGATCCAAAGCCAGGCAACAGGCACAATGTAAATGGGCAGAACCAATTCCTGACGAGTGAACCCCCCACCACATAGAAGGAGGCCATGTTCCATGGCACAAACAGGCCCAGGGAACTCAGTTTGCCGACAGCAGGAAGAAAGGGAGGGAGAAAGGGAGGTGTAGATGAGAGCAGTTAATTCCTATTCTCCAGGTTTTCCCTGCTTCATGGGTACATACCGCATTGGTACCCATGGCTGGCACCTGACAAGGTCACCAGGGCTCAGGGACAAGAGGTGGAGGGTGCAGGGAGGATACTCGCTTTCTCTCTCCATCACACTCTGAGTATTCGCTGAAAGAAGGAAGGGAGTAGGGGACGCCTTTTTTCCCTGTCTTTCAGAATGGGCAACCAGTTCTCTTCACCACCCCCAGCTTATACTCTTCTGGAGTATAATGTATTCTGAACCATTGGGATTGCTTTGACCCTCAGCATCTGAAGGAAAAGCACCTCATAGCCCTCTGCACAAAGGTTTGGCCAAATTATGATTTATAGGAAGGACTGGCTTGGCCTCAGGAAGGGACCATTCATTTCAATACCATCGAACTAGGACCAAGCCCCTCAATTATACTAAATTGTCCATGATTGACCAGGGATTTGATGAAAATCCCACTGCCTTCCTGGAGAGGCTAAGAGGGAGCTTGGTAAAGCACCTCTCTCTATCTCCTGATTCAGTCGAGGGACAACTAATTCTAAAGGATCAATTTATTACTTGGGCAGCTCCTGACATCAGAAGGAAGATACAAAAACAGGCCCCAGGACCAGATAGTACTTTGAAGAAACTCCTGAAAGTAGCCACCTTGGTCTTTTATAATAGAGACTGGGAGGCCCAGGAAAGAGAGAGGAGATACAGGAAAGAGGCAAAAGCTTTAATGGCCATCGTGCAAGTCCACAAATCCCAGAATTCCCAGGGTGCACCTGTTAACTGCTAAAAGATATGGCAAGAACAGTTATCTCTTCTAAAGTTGAACTGCTCCTATATAAGGTTTAATTTCTTACAGCTCAGGGTACAACGTTGTTAGTATATTTTACTTCTTGTCTCTGGAATCTTTGGCACTAAATTCTTTCCTTGTATAATACACGTTTAATTTATGCATACTTAACCTTATAAAACTTGTTTTATTCTCTTGCGCCTAGAAGCCACCAAACTCCAAACGGCCAGGCAATCGGAGCCTCGGATGATGGCTCCCCTTTCCTAGGAACCCTTAGATAGACCTCTAGGAGGAGTCTGACTGCTGTTTTCCCCAAAACAATGCCCCCTATCAGCATGAAGCAGCTAAGACCAGTCATCGTCCATATTCTAAGGGCAGTTAGATGTACCTCTTCACACGGAGGAAATGATAGGGAAGTGCTGGGAAGGGAAGACTGTGGTCCTTTTAAATGATAGGGAACAGTTTAAAAACTATTGGTAACACTTCTCTTGTCAAGAAATGAGATCTTTTGATCCACTGATTTTATTTTTAGAAATGTATTCTAAGTGGGGGCCAGGCGCGGTGGCTCACACCTGTAATCCCAGCACTTTGGGAGGCCGAGGCGGGCGGATCACGAGGTCAGGAGATCGAGACCATCCTGGCTAACCCGGGGAAACCACATCTCTACTAAAAATACAAAACAAAACAAAAAAAACTAGCCAGGCGTGGTGGCGGGCGCCTGTAGTCCCAGCTACTCCAGAGGCTGAGGCAGGAGAATGGCGTGAACCCGGGAGGCGGAGCTTGCAGTGAGCCGAGATCGCGCCACCGCACTCCAGCCTGGGTGACAGAGCGAGACTCCGTCTCAAAATAAATAAATAAATAAATGTATTCTAAGTAATTGGAAAAGTGCTACAATTTATTGAACTACTGCCTGAGGGCTCTGTAGATGTATGGTCCCGTCTACTACTCATGTTACCAGACAGGTACTATCAGCCTTTTTATAGATGAGGACACACGCTCAGAGGTTAGAAAAATGCCACAAGTGCTCACAGCTACTACTGCAGTGAGTGGTGCCAAAGCATGCCAAAGCCTCTGCTCGCCATACATTGTCTGTCTCTCTCTCCGTTTTTCCCAACTACAAATTTCATTCATCCATATTCCACTCTGCTGCATCTTGATCACTTGTTACCTGATCAAGGGGCAGGATTGAACTGAGTGAATAATCTGGTTCCGGGGTACTCCTGGTTTTGTAGGCTCAGTGGCTTTCCCTCCTCACCCCCACCCCCTTTCCATAGCAGAGGTGATTAGAGACCGGAGGATACTGGAGTCTGAGAAGGTAAGGGCTGTCCTTTAGAGAAGGAGAGGTAGCTAGTAATCAGGACTAGAAAATGTCTAGACAGGCCAGGCACGGCGGCTCATGCCTGTAATTCCAGTACTTTGGGAGGCCGAGGCGGGAGGATCACCTGAGGTCAGGAGTTTGAGACCAGCCTGGCCATCGTGGTGAAACCCCATCTCTACTAAAAATACAAAAATTAGCCAGGTGTGGTGATGCACACCTGTAATCCCAGCTACTCAGGAGGTTGAGGCAGGAGAATTGCTTGAACTCGGGAGGCGGAGATTGCAGTGAGCTGAGATCGCGCCACTACACTCCAGCCTGGGCGACAGAGTGAGACTCAGTCTCAAAAAAAAAAAAAAAAAAAATGTCTAGACCAGGGACTCGAAAACTAGTTTAGGGGCAGGCGGGTAGGGAGAGAGGTCAGGGAGGGATGATCTGGAAACTTCCTAAAGCTACACACAATTGCATATTCATGGGGGATCTGGCTATTTTTTTTTCCAGGAAGAGTTCCAAAGAGTTTTGGGATTCTCAGATGGTCAGTGGCCCCCAGAAGTTTAAGATCCATTTAAGGTAAGAAGAGTGATTCTAGAGGAGGAGGGACCCTGGTACAGTGAGTAGCGAGACTGCAGAAGGGAGGGCTCGCCCGGCTCAGACCCCATGGCAGGCACCCCCGGGACAGCATCTCCCCACCCTCCTGAAGAGATTTTGGAACAAAAAGCAGTTCCCCATCCCACTGGGCTGAACCTAATCTTAAGTCTTTGGGGATGTTCAGAAGAATTTTGTCTTGAGAAACTTTAGTGGCCTTTTTCTAGAGCTAGCTCTTCAAAAAATCTTAAAGGGCAAAAAGTTTGGAATTAACGTTAAAGTCTTCTGGAGGGAAGTCTGGGCTGGGAGGAGGGAAAGCCTGATCAATAAGAGGGGGGAGTCTGGAGGAGAAATGCCTGGGAACTTGAAACCCCAGACCATTGCCCTGGGGGAGGGCAGAAGAGCAGGCAGAAAGCAGCGTGGGCCTGAGACCTGCCCCAGGCCCAGGTGCCACAGGTGAGTGTATTTCCTTCTTGGCCCTGACCCTCCAGCAAACACAAAGCCTCGCTCTTCCAGAGGGAGGGACCAGCCCACTTACAACATGGAAACCCTTTTCTGCTCAAAGGACGACCTAGAAATCTCCAAAAGCAGATCTCTAAGCTCCTGTTTTTAACTGGGTTTTCTGAACAAGGGAGCTGAGGTGCCCTCTCCCGTGAGGCAGTGAGTTCAGGTGGTTTACCTCTGAGTCTTCCTCCAGGGTGCTTTCTCCTCTTTACCCCAAATTCCCCAAACTGTGGTCTAAAGCTTCCCTTCCTCTAAGAGTGTTTCATTTAAGAAACAGGACAAGGGTGTGGAGAGGAGGGTTCCCCCACAACAATTTTCAGTAGGGTAATTCAGCCCTTGGCTACTCCCCCTGAAGAAGGGGAAGGGTATCTCTAAGATCTGTTCTTTCCAAAAGATGGAACTGTCTTATTATCTGTCTTCCTCCTCAGTCATATAATCTATTTTGTCAGTGTCTCAGGCTCTCTTCCTTTATGTTGGCAGGAGACTTTGAGGAGGGGGTTGCTCAGTGCGAGGATCCAGGGACAAATGTACCCAAAGCACACAGAGCCAAGATCTTGGGTGGCTTATAGGTGGGAGAGGCTCTCCCCAATCTTCAACAGAGACCAGCTCCTCTTCCCACTGAGCTCAATACCAGGTACCGGAAAATCCCACCTGATTCTCTGGCTTTTGCCATTATTACAAGGAGAGGCACTCACAATTTGTTTGTAATTTTACTCTTTCCTGCAGCCTTTGCGGGGTCCCTTTAGAATCCTGCAACAAATGGAGCCGGGGGCGGTGACACCTCCTCCCGCCTGCTTCTTTGATAATTGAGGGAACCTCATGTTGAGATCTCACACTTGTCATCATTTGATAAAAAGCTAGGTTTAACTGGCCACTGACACAGATGATTTGGGGGGAAATTATATATTTTTGGGAGGGGGCGCTGCTGAAATCCACAGGCTTCATACAATTCCAAACAAAGCCCCACATATGACTTCAATTACCACCAAACATTTCCAGTTCCCCTCCCCCAACATAAACTAACACAAGCAAACACTTCGAAGTAGGGGTTCTAACTTAACTTTCTCCCTTGTCCGGAAGACAGCCAACAAAGGGTGGTAAGGCACCATTTCTCCCATCACCATTTAGCTAAGAAAGCAAGGTCCAGGGCTGGGAGCACTCTTCTCTGCCCCACCCCCAGCCAAGTAGGTAAGGGAGAGAGGGGAGGAGGAGGTGTGGTTTGGTTAAACTAATAAAATGTTACAACCCTGTTAAATACAATTAAAAGGATAGATCTCTCAAAGATAATTAAATGCACTTTATTATAATGATTATTAGCTTTTAATTTACACTGTTAAGAAACGGAAGATGGCGAAAACTGAGTTATGTGGCATACTTGTATTCAAACTAATCCTTTGGAATTAAAATTCTAAAATATTCCAAATAGTTGAGGGAAATAATATGTGTTGGAAACTGGAGTTCTCACACCAGCAAAGATACTTTTAGACATCACTTCTCAGGGAGTTAACTTAAGAGAAGTCTTGACAGGCCAGGCACTGTGGCTCACTCCTGTAATCCCAGCACTTTAGGAGGCCGAGGCGGGCAGATAACGAGGTCAGGAGTTCGAGACCAGCCTGGCCAATATGGTGAAACCCTGTGTCTACTAAAAATACAAAAATTAGCAAGGAGTGGTGGCGCGCGCCTGTAGTCCCAGTTACTTGGGAGGCTGAGGCAGGAGAAACGCTGCAGTGGAGGTTGCAGTGAGCCAAGATCGCACCACTGCACTCCAGCCTGGGCGACAGAGCAAGACTCCCTCTCAAAAAAAGAAAAGTCTTGACTTTATTTGTAGGGGCTCAGGGGAAGATAAGAAACATCTGCTTTAAACATCCTATCAATCTTGTGATATAGAATGTAATGTAAACACTCAACCCACCCCCACAGCCACAAAGGGCCTGTCCAGAGACTTCTTCTAAAGCAAAGATACCACCTTTTTTTTTTTTTCATTTTTTTCTGGACAAGTTTTAAATAAACCAGTCTTTTTCTCAAAGGAAAACTAAAAAGCCCACCAGCCCATCAGTCCCCTCCCTCCAACCCACCCGTCTTTATCACTTTTTGAAAAAAATAAGCCCCAAACAACAACAAAAACCCACACAAACCAACCCAGAAACTGCTAACCTGAACGCCAGAGATTTTTGGCTGCGGGGGTGAATAGACTGCAGGGAAAGAAGGGAAGAGATGCTAGGAGGTCTCAAACTCCCCAGATTTGCAAACAAGTGCTCAAAGGCGAATGCTTCCCCTAGACATGAAGGGAGGCAGGATCAGTACTCCTGGTGGGGTGTATGTTGGTGGGGGCTGTTTCAAAACACACTTCAAAAAGCATTTTTGGGCCACTGGAAGCACTTGGTGCAGCGAATTGAAAAGAAGAGAAGCCAGACAGGAGAAAGATCTTCCAGCCTGCAGGGGAGTGGGCCAGGGGGTGGAAGCCATTCCTCACCGGATCTCTGCCCTCTCCCCACCAGCACACCCCGACCCCGATTTTTTTTTCCACGTCTTCATCTCTGTTGGGACTTTTCCAAAGAGTGAGTGAAGAAGACAGGACAAATGAGTAGGGAAAGAAAAGGGGGAAGGAAACAAAACGAATCCAAGTCCTGTTCAAAAATATCCAACGGCTTCCACAGGCCCAGCGTCAGAGAGGAGGCTCACAAATTTGGCTTTTATATTAGTTGAATGGAACAAACTCCTAACGACGCAAAGCCAACAAAAACAGTGCTCAGGCTGGGTGCCTCTCCCAGCAGGCCCAGCCCTGCCATATCACCAAAAAACTCCAAAAGTGGGGCGGGTTTTGAAGGGCACTTAAGAAAGAGAACCCTCCCCCCAACTACACTCCCCAACACACACACACCTCACTCTTCAGCCCTGGCGCCCACACCCCTGTTTTTTTTTTCCTTTTTTCTTTTAAATAGAAAATATATATAATTAAATTTACAAAGACTATTTACAGTTTTAATTACAAACCTTGTGGGGGTGTTGGGCAGAGAGTTCTCTTTTAAAAAGCAACCTAAAAGTGAAATGGTTTCGATCGTTTTTTATTTAAAAAAATAAAATACGGAGTCTGTAGGGGCCCCACCCCGGGCGGAGGAAAGCGCCGCGCGGTTCCGGCCTGGGGGCGTCCCTCACACGGTGGTCTCACCGTGTCGGCTGTTGGTGAGGCGAGTGTAGAACTTCCTCCACGAGTGCAGCGTCTTGCCCGACCAGATCCAGAAGCCCGACGTGATGCCCACGATGAGCGTCATGAGGTATTTGATCATGTAGACCGTGAAGTCGGGCGACATGCGCGGCGTGTAGTGCGCCGGGCACGGGATGGCCAGGCTCTTGCAGTGCTGGCTCACCCACGAGCGCTCCCAGTGCTCGCGGAAGGCCTGCTCGTAGAAGTAGCAAGCGATGACGATGGTGGCGGGCACTGTGTAGAGCACGGAGAAGACGCCGATGCGCACCATGAGCCGCTCCAGCTTTTCGGTCTTGGTGCCGTCGTGCTTCATGATGGTGCGGATGCGGAAGAGCGACACGAAGCCGGCCAGGAGGAAGGACGTGCCGATGAACAGGTACACGAAGAGCGGCGCTAGCACGAAGCCCCGCAGCGGGTCCAGGCTGTTGAGGCCCACGAAGCACACGCCGCTCAGCAGGTCGCCGTCGATCTGACCCATGGCCAGGATGGTGATGGTCTTGACGGCCGGCACGGCCCAGGCGGCCAGGTGGAAGTACTGAGAGTTGGCCTCGATGGCCTCGTGGCCCCACTTCATGCCGGCTGCCAGGAACCAGGTGAGCGACAGGATGACCCACCAGATGGAGCTGGCCATGCTGAAGAAGTAGAGCATCATGAAGAGGATGGTGCAGCCCTCCTTCTTGGTGCCCTGCACCACCGTGCGGTAACCGTCCTCGGAGAAGCGCTCGTTGCACACCACGCGCTCCTGGAGCACGAAGCCCGCGATGTAGGCCACCGACACCATGGTGTAGCAGCCCGATAGAAAAATGATAGGCCGCTCTGGGTAGCGGAAGCGCTGCATGTCTACCAAGTACGTGGTGACAGTGAAGAAGGTGGAAGCGCAGCACAGCACCGACCAGGTGAGGATCCAGAGGCGCGCGAAACGCGTCTCCTCCTGTGAGAAGAACATGGAACCATCGGGCCGCGCAGGTTCGCAGGGCGCAGCACAATCACGCTCGCCCAGAAACTTGTAGCTGAGATAGGATGGCACCTTGAGGACGCGCGGGCAGTGGAAGGGGTGCTCCAGCGTGGCGTAGCGCGGGGGAGCGCCGCCGCCGCCCGGGCCACCCGGGGTGCCCCCGGCACCCGGCTGCAGTCCCGGCGGCGGCGCGGTGGTGAGTAGCGCGGGCGCTCCGTCCTCGGAGTGGTTCTGGCCCACGCAGATCTGCTCGGCGCCGTGGCGCGGGAAGTGCTCGCAGCGCAGGCGCTCGGGCCACTGAAAACCGAACTTGTTCATGAGCGCTTCGCAGCCCTGGCGCGCGCGCTCACAGATAGAGCGGCACGGCGGGATGGCCTGTTCCAGCACGGTGCACACGGGTGCGTACATGGAGCACAGGAAGAAGCGCAGTTCGGGCGAGCACTGCACCTTCACCAGCGGATAGAACTGGTGCACCTCCAGGCCTGCGTCCTCCTGGTTCGTGTGGCCCAGAAGGTTGGGCATGATGGTCTGGTTGTAGGCGATGTCCGTGCACAGCGGGATGGAGATGGGCTGGCAGAAGCCGTGGTCCGGGATGGAGATGCCCTTCTCCCCGTGGAACTGGGCCGGCCCGGCGGCGGGCAGCAGCAGCAGCGGCAGCAGCAGGCGGGGCAGGGCGCTGCGGGGCCGCATGCTGGCCGCCGCCCCCCACCCGGCTCCTTGGCGCCCCCCCCGCCCCCGCCCCCAACCCGGAGACTGCGCTTCTTCCCCGCCGCCTCCTCGCTGCGGCTGCCGCCTCCCGCGCCTCTTTGCAAACTTTGCTCGCTGCCGCAGAGCTGGGGAGGCCGGGCGGGGGAGGGGGCGGTGCGCCTGCCCGCTTGCTTGCCGCGGTCGGACTGAGCAGCCGGAGACACCGCGCGCTGCTGCCCTCTCTCCTATTCCTCCTCCTCTCGTCTCTCAGCTCCCCCTCTCCCCTCCCTTCTGCACCCAGCGACTTCTTTGTGCCTCCTCCAGCCCTCACCTCGGCCTCTCCGATCCCAATTAGTCGGTTTCAAGGGGGCCCCCGCTGGCGGCCCCGCCCTCTCCTCAGCCCCCCAAAAAAGGGATCCTTGAAACCGCCCCGTCGAGCTCTAAGCACCAACCCAAAATGTGCTCTCGGCCAATCAGATTTAAACCCGAGGACCAGGCCCGAGGGCTGGATTGGTCGACCACAACATAATGAGATCAGAAACCAGATGCCAACAAAACTTCCCCCCCCCTTTTTGCTTTTTAAAGAGACAAGCTATTATTATATTAAGGGCTGTTTGCCCAGCCCGGGATTTCTCCGGAGTTGCCGCGGCGAGATCGGGGGACACTACTTGACCCTGGCTCACTCCTCTTCCCGGGCCGAGGTGCTCTGCCGGGTGGGGACTCTTTAAACCCTTGCCCCCGCCCCCGATCCTCGAACCCCACCTATTCCTAGTCCAATTTTTCAAATCGAGTGAAAAATCTCAAATTTAAAAATTAAAACAGACTTAAAAAAAACTAACAATTTACAAAGACCTTTTCTGTCCGCTCTTTCTGGAGCCCAGGCGAAAGTTTCACTTCACTTTACACGTAGATCCCTCGCCCTCCCCCTCCACACACCCTTTAAAAACCCTCTGAAAAATGGGATCCTGTCTCTTTAAGAGACTCTTAAAGGGACCAGGACTCCGAGGTGTAATTGCCCCGTAGCCAGCACAAAGGAGCCCATTATGGTTCTTTGTGTTCGGTGGCACCTCAAAGTGAGAAAACTCAGGAACTCGGAGGCCCGGAGCTGGAGGGTTGGGGCGGGGGGCTTGGAGGGAGCGAGGGAAAGGAGAATGGCCCGGAGCTGCGGCTTCTCCCTCCCGCTTCTTCTGCGGCAAATCTTAATTGTGCAAAGTAAAGTTTAGTTGCACTAAGGAGGAGGTCTTAATCGAAAGTTAATGGTGGGGGGCGGGGGGTGACGGGCAATTTTGAGTGAAGGGACGACTCTCTTAGGCCTGACGAACGTTTGAGGGAATTTTCCTTCTGCCTCCCCACCTCTACCTCCGCCCCCTAAAAGCTTCCAGATCCCGTCTCCAGGGCGAGAGGGGAGTTTTACCCAAATCTTAAGTGGTTCCACACCAGAGAGGGGTGGCGTGTGTGACGCGGGAGGAAACTGGGGGGTTGTGGTGAATTATCCCCTCCACATCTCTCACCTGGTAAGGGGTGGGGTGTGGCCAGCAGGGTTCCTGCTACTTTTAGAATTTTTCTTTTCCCTTCTAGGATTTTAAATTTGGAAAGGGGTCGAGGAGGAATTTGCATGTAAATCTCCTGGGCCTGATACTGGATGATGGATCAATTATTTTCTGTTGTCTCTCCCGAGGGACAGGGGAAAGGGGGGACTTAAAAAGAAGAAAGAAAATTGAGTTTAGAAAGCCCCTTTGCTTCACAGTATGGGCCAAATCCTCGCAGTCTGGTGAAATGTTTCTTGCTCCAATATAGAAAAGAATTGTTTTAAACAACAACAGCAGAAGAAGAAAAATAACAAAAAGAGGAAAGGAGTAGGGAGAAGGAAAAAATATTCTAAGTAGATGGATACAAAGGGATCCAGGTTTGACAGGATTCAAAAAAAAAATTTTTTTTTCCTGATCGAATGAATGATATAAAGATGTTCCGGTTTCTTACAACTTGAAAATGTTCCTTATTACATCCTGGGGAATTTGCCTTTTCCCTACACCAGGATGAAAGTTTTCCTTCAAAACTGGGGCATGAGTGGGTGTCGAGGGGGATATGCCTTTTTTTGTGCATCCCATTTCCAGCCCACCCATCTCTATTCCACCAGCAAGCCCATTTTCTCTCAGAGCGGTCTAAGGATGGGAATGTTGTGCTCTCTCTGCTCCATCTGAGCCTGAGCTTTTGATCCTCAGATCTCCTGCCTAGTCCATCTCAAAGCATCTTGAGAGCCGGTACCAAACATGGAAGCTGAGCAGTGGAAACAAAAATGAATGACAGGCTCCTATACCCCATTCAGGAAGCTTGCAGTCCGATAGGAAATTGAGAGCAAATCTCCAATGTAAACGCAGCATCTTCAATTTCCTTCCATGACAAACCCGTTTTCCTGGCCTAGGGCCAGGTCTGAATGAGAGTTATCCCCTCTCCAGTCACCCCAAGGCAGACGGGGAGCTGGGGAACTGGAAACAGGAAATAGAGGACATTCTTCCATTCACTCAGGCAACCTTTCATTCCTTCAACACACTTTTTTTCTTATTTCAAACCACCATAATAGGGGCTATGGAGAATGTGGAAAAAGATGACAGCATCTGCCCTTCAAAAATTTATAGTAGGCCGGGGGCAGTGGCTCATGACTATAATCCAGCACTTTCGGAGGCCGAGGCGGGCAATCACCTGAGATCAGGAGTTTGAGACCAGCCTGGCCAACATAGTGAAACCCCGTCTCTACAAAAAATACAAAAATTAGCTGGGCATGGTGGTGCATGCCTGTAGTCCCAGCTACTCAGGAGGCTGAGGCAGGAGCTGAGGCTTGAACCCGGGAGTCGGAGGTTGAAGTGAGCTGAGGTCACGCCACTGCACTCCAGCCTGGTCAACACAGCGAGACTCTGTCTCAAAAAAAAAAAAAAAAAAAAAGAGTTTATAGTAGCCCAGAAGAAAAGTGATTCCACAAAGATGTTACACTTGTCTAGCATTTGTACATGAAATAAGGAGAAATCACGGTATTTCATGTTTACTCTTGCCTTTCACGTGAGGGACCTAAGTGTGAACAGGACCAGAACCTGCATCTTCAAGATTACAGGCCTACCTACAGCACTTCTCATTCTGCCAACCTGCCTCTTGAGTACAGGAGCCCTGTAACTAAAGGATGTAATTTGTTATTTGATAGATACAGCATTTATTTCTGAGTTTTTAAAAATTAGCTTGGGCAGGATGCAATGGCTCATGCCTTTAATCCCAGCACTTTGAGAGGCCAAGGCAGGAGGATTGCTTGAAGCCAGATTTGAGACCAGCTGGGACAAGAAGTGAGACCCCTGTCTCTACAAAAATTTTAAAACATTAGCTGGGCATGGTGGCGCATGCCTGTGGTCCCAGCTACTTGGGAGGCTGAGGTGGGAGAATTGGTTGAGCCCAGGAGGTTGAGGCTACAGTGAGCTGTCATCATGCCACTGTGCTCCAGCCCAGGCAACAGAGTGAGACCTCTAAATAAATAAATAAATTAGCTTGGTCATTGACTTGGACCCATTTGTAACTCTGCCACTAACTGTACAGCCTTGGAACAGTCACTTTACTTCTTTGAACCTCAGTTTTCCCATCTGCCAAGTAGGAAACCAACAGATTTTAAAAATGTGAGACTCCACATCCAAAATAATTTCAGAATGACAAAAATACATTTCATAATCATAAAGCGCCTTTTAAAACAAGAAGTTACATTGAATTAAATATTTATTCAGCAGGCATCCTGGGAGACCTAGGGTAATGGCTACCCTTTTTTTTTTAGACGGAGTCTCGCTGTGTCGCCCAGGCTGGAGTACAGTGGCACAATCTTGGCTCACTGCAACCTTCACCTCCCAGGTTCAAGCAATTCTCCTCTCTCAGCCTCCCAAGTAGCAGGGACTACAGCCGGGCACCACCATGCCTGGCTAATTTTTGTATTATTAGTAGAGACAGGGTTTCACCATGTTGGTCAGGCTGGTCTCGAACTCCTGACCTTGTGATCCACCCACCTCGGCCTCTCAAAGTGCTGGGATTACAGGCGTGAGCCACTGCGCCCGGCCAATTGCTACCATTTTTTGAGCTCCTGCTAAGTTCTGCACATGTATATGCCTACAAAGTGGGTATTGTTTTTTGTTTATAGATGAAGAATCCACCTTAGGTGAGATCTGGCAACTTTCCCAAAGTCACATAGTATGTGGCAGGGGTGAGATTAAAACCCAGGCCTGTTTGGCTCTTAAAGCTGTGTTCTGTCTCCTGCATCACATAGCCCCTAATATCTGTAAGAATTGTGTGCTCTTATTCACTTAACAAATTTATGGCCAGGCACGGTGGCTCATGCTTGTAATTCCACTTTGGGAGGCTGAGGCAGGAGGGTCACTTGAGGTCAGGAGTTTGGAACCAGCCTGGGCAACATAGCCAGAACTCATTTCTTTTTTCTTTTTTTTTTTTTTGAGACAGAGTCTCACTCTGTCGCCAAGTACAGTGGTGCGATCTCAGCTCACTGCAACCTCCACCTCCTGGGTTCAAGCGATTCTCCTACCTCAGCCTCCTGAGTAGCTGGGATTACAGGCGCGCACCACCACACCCAGCTAATTTTTGTATTTTTAGTAGAGACGGAGTTTCACTGTATTGGCAAAGCTGGTCTCAAACTCCTGACCTCATGATCTGCCCACCTCGACCTCCCAAAGTGCTGGGATTACAGGTGTGAGCCACCATGCCCGGCCTCATCTCTTAAAAAAAAAAAAATTACACTGAATACCAGACCCAACCCTTTGTTCCTATGGAGCTCATGTCCTAGTGGGAGACACTCATGTTGACTGCACAGTCACTGACATGGATGTAAAAGTGCCATGGGATTCAGTGCTGTGAAGGGAAGATCCGTAGTTCTTTGAAAGCATAATTGGGGAGGGAATCTGACTGAGTCGGGGAGGGCAAGAGAGGCTGTGTGGTTGGAGTGAGGAGCAAAGTAGGACGAGGTAAAGAGGCCAGCAGGGATCAGAGTTGCAGGGCCTCACAGATCATGTGTGAGTTGTTGGATGTAGAAACATGAACTCACAATCTAACAGAGAAACAGACGTGTAAACAGACAAGGCAGGGACAGGCATTCCAGACAGAGGGAACATTGTGTGCAAGGGCGTGGTGGGGTGAAATAGATGGAGTAGGGAGGCAGCACAAGACTTTGGCCCTGTGAGAGTCCCACGTGCATCTAGGAGAACGATGGCAGAGGAGGCTTTAAGTAGTCAGAGATCTTGGATACCTTGCACACGGTCTGGGCTCCTGGAGATGAGGATATACTGGAGAGTTTTGGGAAAGGAAGAGGTCACATTTGCATTTTAACTAGTGCATTTGGGCAGTTTTGAGGAGCATCATGCCGGGAGCCTGAGATACCAGTTACAGATTGATCACAAGAGACCAGGCAAGAAATGGTGAGGGCAGGAACTGAGATGTGACAGTGCAGATGGTAAGGAGAGAGAGTAAGGGAAGAGATCAACCAAGGCTCTGACCTAGGTGCCTTAATGCTATTAACCGGGCTGGGAAATGCAGGGAAAGGGCAGATAATGAGTGCAGTCATGCAAGCCTGGTCCTATGGCACATCCAAGAGAAGGTGTCCAGAAGGCAGGCGAATAATCTAACTCAGTGCTCAGGTCAGAACTCTGGGCTAGATTTAGATCTGGCACCTTCAGCCTATGTCTGATGGTATGAGCATGGCTAAGATCACCTAGGGAAGATGGATAGGGTGGGAAGGCCAAAGCTTTGGGGATGTCAACATTTAAAGGCCCTGGGGCCAATAAGGAAGGAGACTGAGAAGAGGTGTTTGGGCCAGCAGAGATTCTAGCCAACATGAGGATGTCACAAGGTTTGTTTCTTCTGGGTCTGAGAGCTTCAAGTCAGGTTTTTGTTTTCTTTCTTTGTTTTTGTTTTTGAGACAGGGTCTTGCTCCATTGCCCAGGCTGGAGTGCAGTGGCTCGATCTCACTCATTGCAACCTCTGCCTCCCTGGTTCAAGGGATTCTCCTTCCTTGAGTAGTTGGGATTACAGGTGTCCACCACCATGCCCAGCTAATTTTTTTTTTTTTTTTTTTTGAGACGGAGTCTCGCTCTGTCCCCCAGGCTGGAGTGCAGTGGCTCGATCTCAGCTCACTGCAAGCTCCGCCTCCCGGATTCACGCCATTCTCCTGACTCAGCCTCCTGAATAGCTGGGACTACAGGTGCCCACCACCATACCCGGCTAATTTTTTTGTATTTTTAGTAGAAACGGGGTTTCACCATGTTAGCCAGGATGGTCTCAATCTCCTGACCTCGTGATCCGCCCGCCTCAGCCTCCCAAAGTGCTAGGATTACAGGCGTAAGCCACCATGCCCAGCTAATTTTTGTATTTTCAGTAGAGACAGGGTTTCACCATGTTGGCCAGGTTGGTCTTGAACTCCTGACCTCAAGTGATCTGCCCACCTCAGCCTCCCAAAATGCTGGGATAACAGGTGTGAGCCACCGCACCTGGCCCAGAATTTTTATTTTTCTTATTCCAGTTGTGAGAATTAAATGAGACAGCATATGACACTCACTATGACCTGGTGCTAGGCTAAAAGCTTGGTAATAGTAGCTATTATTTTATCCAATAAATTATTGAGCATCTACTATATGCAAAGCAGATAGTCTGCAGGGACTCAGCCTCCAGCTTCAGGGAGCCTACAGTCTAGGGGGCCACATTCTGCTATCGCTCCCTAAGGAACATTTCTCTTTAGTCTTGGGCTTCTGCTGTGGGCTGGGAGCCTAGGTGTCCCCAGTGCACAGAAGTGCCACTTCTCCCCCAAATCCCGAAGTACCACTGTTAATCGTGTCTGCTTACAAATCTGATATCTAGGACCAGGTGGAGTGGTTCACACCTGTAATCCTAGCACTTTAGGAGGCTAAGGTGGGAGAATTGCTTGAGCCAGCCTAGGCAAGATAGCCAGGCCCTATCTCTACAGAAAATTTTAAAATTAGCCTGGTGTGGTAGCATGCACCTGTAGTCGCAGCTACTCAGGAGGCTGAAGCGGGTGGATCACTTGAGCCCAGAAGTTTGAGGCTGCATAAGCTGTGATCACCCCACCGCACTCCAGCCTGGACAACAGAGTGAGAACCCATCTCAGAAAACAAACAAACAAACAAAAAACCAAATCTGATATCTGGGATAATTGTTGGGTACCTACTGTAAATCTGCTGCAGGGTCCATTCCCCCGTTCTGTAGGGTGGGCTTGGCAGGAGCAGAAATCTCAACCTAACAGGAGAGCAGAGAAAATAGCTGTTGGAGTGGAAAGAAACCTGGTCTGGGGCTCCAAATGTCTGGGCTGCAGGCCTGGCTCCAGCCCCACTGGCCCAGTAGCTTAGGCAAGTCACCGTCCCTTCCTTAGCTGCAGCTTTTTCATCAGTAGAAAGGGATCATAAAACGATTTATTGATTTTACCCTTGAGCCAGATGTAGGAGGCTGTGAGAATATGATGCTTGGATCACTGAAACTCTCCTTGCTTCATGCCACCCAAACAAGATGAAAGACTTGTGTGTCACAGATAAGTGAAATGACAGTCAGCAACATCCAACACACACAGGCATGCTCAGGAGAGGAGAGCACGGAGAACTTCTCCCCGCTAAGGAAACCTGGGGAGATTGCCTAGGGCTCCCACTCCCCGCAAAATATCCTCCTGTCTCTGGCCTTTCACCTTCCCCCGTCACAGTTTAGGTAATCACACATGTCCAGGTCTCCTTGCACGTTTTCCTCTAGAGCCCTTGCTTTCCAGAGAAGCTGTCCCCTCTCTCTGTCCTTGAGGGCTAATCTAAGGGACAATGCCTGGTATGGTGACTCCCGAGGGAATTCCCCCTGCTCCAATAAGCCTGCCAGAGGACAGGTCCCCTCTTTGTTTCCTCAATTCTGGGTCAGTGTTCTTTCCTTTTCAAAGCACTGAGGTCCCTCCACCCTAAAGAGGGAAGGGCTATGTGTATCTGTTTAGGAGACAGAGATCAAGGAGGAGGACTTAATTTCAGATACTTTAGGAGCCTCAATGGTTTTATTCTCTAAGCAAAAATGTTCTGCTCTAAACGGGGTGGGTCCTAGATACTTTGTGGAAAACAGGTCTGAGCATTCAGAGAATCAGTCTCCTTGGCTCCCCTCTCCCCTGACCCACACAATATGCCTCTGCTTTAGGTGAATTCACCTTTCCTCCTCTCTCCCTGAACCTGTCCATCAAGACCTTGAATCCACCTTCAGGTGAGGTATCAAATTCCTTCTCCCTGCACTCCATCCTCCATTTAGATCTCAGGGAAATGACCCTTAGAAATGGGCCACAGACCGGGCACAGTAGTAATCCCAGCACTTTGGAAAGATGAGGCTGGTGAATCACTGGAGCCTAGGAGTTGGAGACCAGCCTAGGCAACATGGCAAAACTGTCTCTACTAAAAATTTAAAAATTTAAAAAATAGAAATAGCCTGGTGTGGTGGTGCATGCCTATGGTCCCAGCTACTCAGGAGGCTGAAGTGGAAGGATCACCTGAGTGGAGGCTGCAGTGAGCTGTGATCCTGCCACTGCACTCTGGCCTGGGCAACGGGAGTGAGACACTATCTCAAAAAGAAAGAAAAAAAGAGAAGGAGAGAGAAATAAAAGTAAGAGAGACAGAGAGAGAGGAGAAAGAGAAAGAGGGAGAAAGAGAAAGGAAGGAAGGGAGGGAAGGAAGGAAGGAAGGAAGGAAGGAAGGAAGGAAGGAAGGAAGAAGGAAATAAAGAAATGGGCCACCAAATAATCAGGAGACCTAGGACTCCTGGAATTCCAATTCCTGACAACTTGTAGGTTCCTTCAGTGCACCCTGCTCCACCCCTGCCAAGTTCCAAGGCTGCCCCTGGCTTTGGGGCAGAGGAAGAAGGAGACTTAGCAGAGCATAGCTGTTACCCCTTTATCTCTCCAATGTCTTTCTTCAAGGTCTCTGGCAGGCAAAATGGGCCATAAAAGGATTAAACAGATGTAACAGATGATCTATTAATTAAGGGCCTTAATTGGCCCAAGCCTGGGCTGAGCAAGACCAAGGTGTGGGCTGCTCAGAGCCAAATGGGGAAACAGGATCTAGAAAGCCAGTGCTAGGTTTGGCTAGTGAGGTTCTTGGGTGACTCTGCCTTCTAGAACAGGAAATAAATGTCCCTGGGAATGAACGGTTTCGATATTTTGTCTTCCAGAAACTTCTAGAACCTAATGCCAAGGGGAGAGGAATAGGGAAGCCTGAATCATAGCTCTGTAGATATGGAGGGGTCCTTGGGGGTGATGGGTGTGGGGGTGCTCCCTTGGGAGGGAGGAAAAGGTAGGTTGGCTTCCCAGCTGGAGCTCCCCTCCTGCTCCAGCAGAGCCCCACTCTTCCACCCTGGCTGCCCCCCTCCCATCTTCTCACTCTGCTCTTTCTTTTCCCCCTTCCTCATTTTCTACTCCTCCTTCTCCCTCTTGCTTCTCCCAGAATGTCTCTCCTTTCTCTCCAGGCTGGGCCACCTCACCCCCTCCCCTTCCCCTTTCCTGTAACTGAAGCTGTTGTTGGGAGTTGGAGGAGCTGGGCTGGTTTGAAAGGAGGCCCTGCTGCTTTTCAGGGAGGAATTGAAACTGTGGAGCTGGGGGTGAGGGGAGGCAGCAGAGGGGGAGGGGGGTGACTTGAGAAATCAAAGCGGCCGCAACTCCATCTGGGAAACCAACTTTGATTTACTAGCAAGGACCTGGCTCTCCCACTACCCCCACCCTTGCCCACTCCCCCTCCTTCCCTGGACTTTGCTTTGTGGTGATAACTGGGGGAAGGGGGGACGGACCCCCTTCCAACATGGAAGCCTGCTCTTGCCCTGGGAGGACCAGCCTAGAGGAAGAAGGCCTGGGGGACTCTGCTCAGTCAGGCTGCAGATGCGGCTGAAGGGGGCCCAGCATCTCAGGAACTGGGTAGGAGAATGGATACCCCTGGGAAGGAGGAAAGCCTATTGGCCAGGCAGCCTTGCCCAGGCAGACTCAGCCCTGCTCTGGCTTGGGGCGACCCCCTCCCTGAGATGTGGGGCTGGGATGGGGGCACAGAGGAAGAAGGCCAGGGCTTTTTCATTTATCTATGGCCTTCCCCTCAGAACTGGGGGGCTTAGGGTCCAGGGCTGCCTGGTAAGAGCCAAGAAAAGAAAATGACTGAGAAGGAAAAAGGAAAATCTATTGTAATAGACTATTTTGTGTTGAAATTCAATGTGAGCTATGGAGGACATTGGGTTCTGGTAGGGACTTGAGGCCATTTTGGGTGGAAGTGCTACCTTTCTCCTCCCTTCCTCTCTTGTACCCTCTGTTTTACTTTTCTTCTCCTCTGTCTAATTCTTAAACCCCTCAAGGTTGAAGGGGCTCTCTAACCAAACCCCTGCAATAGAAATAGGATCCCGAAGGTCCTAAACCCCCGGGGCCAGGGTGGAAATTCAGAACAAAATGAGTCATAACTTCAGGAAATGCTTATTCATGTTGTCAGCTGACTCCATCCAGTCCTCCTTAGTGAGGTGGTGAGTTTAAATCCCTGGACTCCTGGGTTCTAGGCAGACCCCCCCCTTCTCCTGAGCCTCCATCACAGCAGCATTTTTCAGGGTTCGGCATCCAACTTTCAGGACTAGCTCTTAGGAGAGAAAGGGACTAATTCAGCACAAATCTAACCTTTTCTGCTCACTGCTAACCTTTCACTGCTCAAATCTAACCTTTCACTGCTCACTGCAGTGTCTGGGACTGCCCCATCAGAGCTCCTGCCCAGGGATAAAGTTTCTGAAAGCTGAGTCCACATGCATCAGTCCACATGCTGAGTCCATTATGGCAGGAGGGGAAATGGGAACTGGGGTTTGCCTGTTAGGAATATAGATTCCTGGGCCCTGCCCACTTATCCAAATATACCATCCCCAGGCGATTCGTATGTTCACTCTAAAGCTATCTGCTTTCCAAACCTCCAGACCATTCAATTAGCTTTCAGAGCCCTAGTTACTTTTTTTTTTTTCTCTTCCAGATGAGGTCTTGTTCGATCACCCAGGCTGAAGTATAGTGGCACGATCACAGCTCGCTGCAGCCTCAAACTCCTGGGCTCAAGAGATCCTCCCACCATTCCCACCGCCTTCCTATACTGCAGAGGTTGGAAGCCAAAAACCTCACCTCTCAGCCTCCCTTGCAGCTAGAGCTCTGGATGCAAAATGTGCTTGAGATTTGGAAGGTGGAAGGGAAATGAGGTCATGTTCTTGCTGCAGTGGCTATTTCTAGTGATCCCTAGGTGCAGTTACCTTGGCTTAATTACAATGGAAGCCTTTTTTTTTTTTTTTTTTTTTTTTTTTGATAGAGTTTCACTCTGTCCCCCAGGCTGGAATACAATGGTGTGAACTTGGCTCACTGCAACTTCCCACTTGCGGGCTCAAGCGATTCTCAGGCCTCAGCTTCCTGAGTAGCTGGGATTACAGGTGTGCACCATCACACCCAGCTAATTTTTGTTTGTTTAGTAGAGACAGGGTTTTGCCACGTTGGCCAGGCTGGTCTCAAACTCCTGACCTCAAGTGATCTGCCTGCTTTGGCCTCCCAAAGTGCTGGGATTACAGGCATGAGCCACTGCAACCGGTCCCAATGGTAGCCTCTTGATCCCCCTACCTGCTAGTGGCAGAGGTAGCAGCTTCTACTGGAGGGTCATTTCTGTGGCTTCGTGACAAAGTCTACTCCTCCAGGCCATCCAAGTTTCACAAACACCTAGTTTCCTGCTTGTTTTAGTCTGCTTGGGCTCCATAACAAAATACTACAGATTGGATAGCTTAAATGACAGAAATTTATTTTCTCATAGTTCTGGAAGCTGAAAGTCTGAGATCGGGATGCCAGCATGGTTGGATTCTGGCGAAGGCTTCCTTCCTGGCTTGTAGATGGCCACCTTCTCAGTGTTCATGTGGCCTATCATTGGTGTGTGTAGGTGGGGAGAGAGAGGTTTCTCTCTGTTCCCCTTATAAGGCCACCAATCCTATCAGATTAGGGGTGGGGACCCTCCAACCTCGTTTAACATTAATTACCTCCTAAAACCCCTATCTCCAAATACAATCACATTGAGGGTTAGGGCTTTAACATATGAATTTTGTGGGGCCATAATTTAATTTGGTCTATATGTATTGCATCTTTTTTTTTTTTTTTTTTTTTTGAGACGGAGTCTTACTCTGTCGCCCAGGCTGGAATGTGCAGTGATGCGATCTCGGCTCACTGCAGCCTCGACCTCCCAGGATCAAGCAATCCTCCCATCTTGGCCTCCTGAGTAGCTAGGAGCACAGACACATGCCTGGCTAATTTTTTCTATTTTGGGTAGAGATGGGGTTTCACCATGTTGCCCAGGCTGGTCTGGAACTCCTGAGCTCAAGCAATCTGCCTGCCTCGGCCTCCCAGACTGTTGGGATTACAGGCATGAGTCACTGCACCTGGCCTGAATCTCTTTTTTTGATAAAATACCTAGAGCCATTCCACCACTGTAAATCCTTGAAGTCCCCTTCTCTGTGGTGCTTCCCTGATACCACCCCTGTCCTTTCCCTGAGTTGATGTTTATCTTATGGCATTTAGCATGTGGCATGTGTTACCTACATATGTCTAACTACAGCCTCCCCACAGCCCAACAAGATAATCTCTTGAGGGCAGAGGCTGTGTCTTAGTTTTTGTGCATACCTTAGTGCCTTGCATATCATAGGCACCCAAGAAAAAATTGTTAAATGAATCAATGCTCTCTGTAAATAGGGCAAGGTCTGAAGAACTCCCTAAGCTGGGTAATCTAGAGACACAAGCATCCTGCCCTGGACAGCGAGCCCAATTCCCTTTCCATACATTCTGCCCTGCCTCTGAAACCCACACTTAGGGAGGGGAGAAGCTCAGCTCTGAGGATGAAAAATGAGCAAGGTTTCTAGGATGCAGATTTCTAGTCTCCAGTTTTGACAAGTATCTAGTTTCTCAAAGCCACATTTAATTACAAATATGCCCTGTCTCTACAAAAAAAAAAAATTAGCTGAGCATGGTAATGTACACCCATAATCCCAGCTACTGGGAAGGCTGAGGCAGGAGGACCTCTTGAGCCCAGGAGGTCGAAGCTGCAGCGAGCTGTGATTGCAGCACTGCACTCCAGCCTGGGTGCCAGAGCAAGATCCTGTCTCAAAACAAAACAAACAAAAACAAATCTATTCTGATCTCCAATCTGAGAAGGGGTGAAGTGACAAATAAATCTGACATCATCGTGAGAACCCATGAAGTGGACGTAGGACACCTGAATGCTCGTGTCCTGGTCTTGGTGCTTAATACTTTTCTGACCTTCAGTGAATCTTTTCTCTAAGTATCAGTTTCTCCATCTGAAGAATGGGCACAATAAGTCTGTCCTGTTCCCTGTGAAGTGAGGACTGAATGAGAAACTGGATTTGTAGGGACAGTTGCTTTGGGAAAGGAAGCTCAGATGGTACATGCTGCTTTGTAACCCAGAAGCAGAATATTAGCCAGAGGTCAGCCTGGGAGCCTGGACACAGGCACCTAGGGCAGACCTAGTCACGAGGCAGCATGCTAGGCAGACCACTGTCCTGGACTTGGACTCAATGGATTCAGCTCTGCTTCCTCACTGCATTCCCTGAGATAGGTCACTCTCCCTTTCTGAAGCTCTGACTCTTCATCGATAAGATAGGGACACTAATCTTCTCTTGAAGGGTGGGGAAGATAAGATGAAGTGGTAAGTGACTTCACATAGTGGATGCTCAATATAAGCCTTTAGTGTTGGTTTTTCCTGCTCTCAGGCAGAGGCAGCTGGAGAAGGAAGTTTGCTGGGGAGTTGGGGCAGGTGTCAGACTTCTAAGACCCTGGGGGTTGGTTGCTTTCTCCCGTGACTGGATCACTGATTAATCCTTGAGGAATCTCGAGGCCTAAGGGTTGGTAGTCTAGAGGGACAAATATGTGAATACTGGTTAAAGAAAGAAAAAATCTACAAGGGACATCAGTTTTGGGGATAGATTGATATAGCCTCTTTGAAGCTGGGGCTGACCCAGTCACTCTGCAAGCATCTGGTTGTGCATACCTTAGTGCCCCTCCTCCAAACTCTTCCAAACATCTCTAAGGGTCCCAAAAGGGTAGAAATGGACTCATTCAGAAGTGAAGAAAGAGATCAGGGCCGCAGCTCTCCATAGCTCCTGTCAGGCCCCTTGGGAGGAGCCTGAATGCTGGGGCGGCTTGTGGGGGGGACTCCAATGATGGAACCGGGAGAGGCAGTTCCTACCTTGTGGATGGGGGTCACTAGGAAGGGAAGAAAAACACTTCCCTCCTCTCCCCAGGAAGCTTTCCTTCCCTGCAGCTGGTGCCCCAAGGATCCCCGCCCCCCATCCCAGGCCCTTCCCTTAGAGAGAGCCTGCTGAGCCTGGAATGAGAAGAATCTGAACTACAAACAGACCTCCCAGAGGCACCCCCAACTCTTCTCTAACCACTCCTAGCCAGCAAAAGCCTGGCTTCCTGGAGTGGAGGCAGGACTAGGGTTTGGGCCTTGGAGAAGGGGCCTAGGTGGGGGCGGTGGGGGGATATTTTTTCCTGGAGAGAGAGGGGAGGGAAAGGTTGAGGTCAAGATAAGGACCAGGTCATACAAGAACCATTTTCCAGGCAGGGCACGGTGGCTCAGCACTTTGGGAGGCCAAGGTGAGCAGATCACTTGAGGCTAGGGGTTTGAGACCAGCCTGGCCAACATGGTGAAACCCCGTCTCTACTGAAAATACAAAATTAGCCAGGTGTGGTGACAGGTGCCTGTAGTTCCAGCTGTTTGGGAGGCTGAGGCACAAGAATCACTTGAACCCAGGAGGCAGAAGTTGCAGTGAGCCGAGATCACGCCACTGCACTCCAGCCTGGGCGACAGAGCGAGACTCCATCTGAAAAAAAAAGAACCATTTTCCAAACCAAAAATCATCAGAACCAGCAAGAGTATACTTGCAGGGGCTATGAAATTGGGGGTGTGAAATTAAGCCTGCCCCAGAATGATCCAAGCTATGAGGTCTGTGCCCCAAGAGTGACAAGCAATTGCCCAAACCCAAATACAACCTAGGAAGACAGAAAGAAACTGTTGGCGCCCCTGCCCCCACCCCCACCCCCTTGGCCTCTCTCTCTTCCTGTCTGAAACATTCAGTTGAGGTGGCCTCCAGGGGACACGCTCTCCCAGCCCTGTCTGGGCTGCATAACTGAGTCTAAGAAGCCTGTGAATGGGCTTTGGGGAGTTGAGGGCAGGGGTTGGAAGCAGAGGGAAGATGGAGACACCAGCCAAAAGGACAGATGGCACAGAGCCAGAGGAGCCCCTCATGCCTGCCACACTTCCCCAGACCCTGGCCTTCTGCCCACTGTCCCCCTAGCATCCCTCCTCTCACCTGGACCCAGTCTGGGGCTTTGATGTGAGTCAGCCAGGGCTGTCAGTGCCCAGGGATGCCAGGCAGTGTACCAGTGGGGGAACCCTGGGGAGGGGACCAGGGAGGAGAGGCTGCTGGAGCTGGAAGCCGCCTTAGGCACGATGACCTCTTTGCAGGGGCCTCTCTCTCCAGCTTGTATAACACAGCTCCTGCCAAGGGTGGTATAGAAAGGCACAGAGCCCACAGCGGGCTGGGGAAGGCGGCTGAAAAGGCAGCTTAAGGGCTTCCTGCTGGGTGAGATGGATTAGGGGCCTGTGGGGAGGGAGCCGGGCAGTGAGAAAGGCACCGGCCCAGCGCCAGAGCCCCTTGGCCAAGACCCTCTGGGAGCAGGAGGCCCTGGGTGTCTGGCAGGAGGCAGTCAGATCAGCATCCTCCACTTGGCCGAGGGGCTGGGAGGATGGGGACCCAGCCGGAGCGACACACAGGGATGGGGAGCTAGACCCCGGGGCCCCCAAAATAGAGGGGGGAAGGAACGGAGGAGACATTTCTCGATGAAGAAGTGGACTTCTAGCAGGAAAAGGGAGGAGGGAAAGAACTGACTTGCCCAGGGATTCTATCCGTGTCATCCCGCTGCCTCTCAGAGTGAAGGTGTCATCCCAGAGGTTTTCTGCTGGGAGGGGAGGGGACAACCCTTCCTATCCTCCAGCCAGCCCTCTGCTTCTCAAGGACCCCAGTGTGGAGCTGAGAGAAGGGGACCCACATGGTCCTAAAGTTTCCACACAAGCACTGATTTAGGAGAAGAGTGCAGGTGGCCACTAAGACAAGCTGTGCTATTGAGAAACCCTGGGTGATACCTTGGACGGTGACAGTCTCCGGCTGGTTTTGCTCTGGCCTTGGGCTCCATTTGTCTAGTCTGTGAGATGGGATCCCTGAGGCCACACCACGGAGTGGGATGAGCATTGGCAGAGGTGTCGGGGGATCTGACTTAAGCTCTTGGAATCTTGATTTTTTTTCACCAAATATAGAAAAGAAGAGTCTGTTCCATTGATTAGATAGTGTATCATTAAGAGATGACATGTGGCCCAGCGTTGTGGCTCACGCCTGTAATCCCAGCATTTTGGGAGGCTGAGGCGGGTGGATCACTGATGGTCAGGAGTTTGAGACCAGCCTGGCCAACATGGTGAAAACCTGTCTCTACTAAAAATACAAAAATTAGCCAGGAGTGGTGGTGGGTGGTAGTCCTAGCTACTCAGGAGGCTGAGGCAAGAGAATCACTTGAGCCCAGGAGACGGAGTTCGCAGTGAGCCGAGATCATGCCACTGCACTCCAGCCTGGGCGACAAAGTGAGATTCTGTCTCAAAAAGAAGAAAAAAGAGAAAGAGATGACACGTGCATTGTGGAAATTGCAAAGTGTGATATGGACATGAGGTATCACTATCCCTGAAGTGCTTGTGTGTGTGTATCCATCCTTTTGATAGATGTTCCAGGGGAGGGGAGGGGACAAACTGAGAACCAGGGACTGCCATACGGGATGCGTTGCATCTTTCCATATCTTCACAAGGATTTTGAGAGGATGATATTGTCCCCATTTTACAGATGAGAAAACTGAGGCTCAATAGCTGATATAATTTGCCCAAGTTTACAGAAGCTCATAAAAGGGGGCATCTGAATTAGAAAGCAAGATTCTTGGGTCTCTAACAGGTTATGTGGCCCCAGGGTCTGGAAGCATTATTCGTAGGTCTCTATGTTTAGAGCAAAGATTTCCCGAAAGGTTTGAGTCCTTCTTCTCCCTCTAGTTAGGCTCAGTTAGGAACTAACTTGGATTCACAAAATCCATCTCCTCAGAGTACAAAGGGTTAGGGAGGGTTTGCAAAGTGGGTGAGAAAGTCTGAAATGGGCCCAGATGACCAGATAAGATACACGTGGCCACTGGGGACATTCTCTAGAAGGGGATCCAGGGATGGGTACTTCAGCCTCAGGGCATCCGTGGATCAGAGCTGCCCTGTCTCCCATCTCAGCGGGGCCAGCCCCCTTCTTTGTGCTCTTTTTTTTCCCACAGTCCAGCAAGGGGGGTACTGGGATCCCAGGCCCACCCCCTCCTGCTGGGCAGCACCCCATCAACCCCCACATAAAAAGCTTGAGAGTGGAGAAGGAGGGGGGCATTCTCACTCTGAGGAGGCCTCGGCACCCTTCTCCCTTTCTGGGGAACAAGAAACTTGCTGATGGCTTGGGCCCCTTCCCCAGCCCCTGGCCCCAGCCCTGGCTCCCCCAGACAAAAAGCTGCTTTACATGAGAAGAGCGGGCTGGCCTGGCCTTACCCGGGCACTCAAAGAGGCGGTAGCCCCTGACAGCCGCGAGACTGCCCCTTCCCCCACGCCGAGGCCTCGTTTAGTTGCAATTAGCAATTCTTTGCATATCCCCCCACGGGGCTGAGAGGGACGCTCGCCCTCACCTCCCAAACCCAGCCTTCAACCTTCCGAAGCCTCCCAGCCGCGGCTCCCATCACTCTCCCCTCTCCTCCCTCCTCCCCAGTCTCCTCCTCACTGCCCCACCCCCAGCTCGCAAACTAGCTCATCGGCTTCCTGAGTTCTCCAAAGAGGGAGGCACCCAGAGGGGCCAAACCTAGGGTGCTCAGGGTCAGGGTGGGGGTGACCCCCTCCTCGATCCACACTGCCCCTTCCCTCCTCCTTTCCCACTTGCCACCCCCTCTCCAAATCAGGCGTAGCTTTTGGATCACTGGGAGGGGAAAGATAGAGGGAAAAGACGTTTTAAGAAAGAGACCTGGGGCTCACGCCTGTAATCCCAGCACTTGGGGAGGCCGAAGCGGGCGGATCATGAGGTCACGAGTTCGAGACCAGCCTGGCCAACACGGTGAAACCCCGTCTCTACTAAAAATACAAAAATTAGCCAGGCACGGTGGCGCACACCTGTAATCCCAGCTACTTGGGAGGCTGAGGCAGGAGAATCGCTTGAACCTGGAAGGCAGAGGTTGTAATGAGCCGAGATCGTGCCACTGCACTCCAGCCTGGGCGACAGGGGGAAAAAAACAAAACAAAACAAAACAAAAAAAGAAAGAAACAGATCTGAGGGTGAATTGGTGGCGCAGAGATTCGGGGTGCTTGAGGAGGGGAGGAGGCTCTGTCTCGGAGGGAGTCGGGGACTCGCCTCTTCTCCCCAGGCTGGTGGGCCTCTCCTTTATTCAGAAGGGCTTCTCTGCAGGGCTGGGGACCTAGAGCCCTCTGATGCCACACCAGCCAGGCAGTGGTAGGGTGGTGCAGCTTTGGAAAATGACTAAGAGGAAATAGAACCCCAGAGCTCTTGTGTTTAGGCTCACACAAATCCACTCCTCAGTATTTGGTCCACCTGAGGCGGGCGTGGGGGTGGGGGTAGGGGAGGGGAGGGAGAGTCAGGAACGTCTTCAAGCCCTTGATCCACATTAGTTTTCCCCAGGGCCCTCCCCTCCACTCCCCCCAGTCTCCCGTGGACTTTTCCTGACCCCACCAAGGGGAGCCCCCGGTACAGCGGGTGCTCTAGAGCTGGCAGAGAGCAGGGGACCAGCCAGGCCTGCACTCCCCACACCCGCAGGACCTTCCTTTCCCTGTGGACTGAGACCAAGCATCCCTGGGGGAGAAGACCTCTTCTTTCAGCAATTCCATCCTTTAATTCTGCCCTGGCCTTAAGTGGGGGTCTGTGGGGAGTGGGGTATGATGTGCAACAAACACCTGTGGTCTACCTGGTGGTTAAGGGGCAGAGCAAGGCAGAGGGACTAAGCCCCCTCCCCTAGGGTCATCTCAGCTCCAAGTGTGGCTTTTATGGAGGACTCAGGGATTCCTGGCTGGTATGCTGCTGGTGAGGGGCATCTCCTAGGGGTCTCTAGGATTTATGGAAGGAAGAGGGCAGGACTGATTTAGAGGCATAGCAGAGGCTCATGGTTGAGCTGAGATGGGCTGGGTTATTTGGGGTAGTCCTCTCCCCATTTTAAGTATTGTAGTGTACCCTGCACTAGGGGGTGGGCAGGCATGGCTTAGGTTTAAGAGATAAAGGAGAAAGATCTGGCTCCTTTTGAGAGGTGAAGCTAGCTGGACTTTCTGGGTGGAGTGGGGACTTGGAGAACTTCTTGGCTAGCTAAAGGATTGTAAATGTACCAATCAGCACTCTGTAAAAACGCACCAATCAGTGCTCTGTGTCTAGCTACAGGATTGTGAATGCAGCAATCAGCACTCTGTAAAATAGACCAATCAGCACTCTGTAAAATGGACCAATCAGCAGGATGTGGGCAGGGACAAATAAAGGAATAAAAGCTGGCCACTCCCCCCATCCCCACCCCCACTCCCAGCCAGGAGCCGCAACCCGCTTGGGTCCCCTTCGCTGCTTTGGAAGCTTTGTTCTTTCGCTTTTCCCAATAAATCTTGCTGCTGCTCACTCTTTGGGTCCATGCCACCTTGAAGAGCTGTGACACTCACTGCGAAGGTCCACGGCTTCATTCTTGAAGTCTGTGAGACCAAGAACCCAAGAAGCCTGTAAGACCAAGAACCCATGGGAAGGAACCAACTCCAGACACACTTTTAATAACCTGTGATGGGCTCTCAAAACTCACATCTTAGGCTGGCATGGTGGCTCACGCCTGTAATCCCAGCACTTTGGGAGGCCGAGGCAGGTGGATCACGAGGTCAGGAGATCGAGACCATCCTGGCTAACATGGTGAAACCCCGACTCTACAAAAAATACAAAGAAATTAGCCAGGCATGGTGTTGGGCACCTGTAGTCCCAGCTACTCAGGAGGCTGAGGCAGGAGAATGGTGTGAACCCGGGAGGCAGAGCTTGCAGTGAGCTGAGATCGCACCACTGCACTCGAGGCTGGGCGACAGAGCGAGACTCCGTCTCAAAAAAAAAAAAAAAAAAAAAAACTCACATCTTTGGAACCTGGCCTGACATCTCAGAACCAGGGAGAAAACTGCAGATTGACTCTCAAAGAAGGGGGTTCATTGGAGGCCTCAGGTGTTTCTAGAGAAGTAATCACTCATGATTATTTCCTAGGGAATTTGCCTCCCTTTCCCTTCAGAAGTCCCCAGCCATTGTTTGGGAAGAAAAAGTGCCATTTGTTTTTCGTTTTTTTGAATTTTTAATTTTTAAAATATTTATATTTTATTTAAAAAAATAGAGACGAGGTCTCACTATGTTGCCCAGACTGGCCTCGAACTCCTGAGCTCAAGCAATCCGCCTGCCTTGGCCTCCCAAAGTGCTAGGATGACAGGCGTGAACCACCGCACCCAGCCTAAAAGTGCCCTATAAATGAAAGAAGGGATGTAAGTTCCCAGCTGGAGGTGAGGGGGTGGAAGAGGTAACTAGGAAAGTGAGAACTGAGGTCCTAGCCGGTGGGAGAGAGGCGCCATCTCGGGCTTCCTCCTCCAAATCTATCCCTGAGGTTTTCAGTACAAGCCTGGATTCCAGTTCCTCACCAGCGCCGGGCGAGGCTGGGCTTCTGGACCCCTGGGACGCTGCCTCATTCAGCTTGCTGAGAAGCTCCGGGTCTCTGGACCTGTGAAGCCCTCGTGGCCACCCAACTGCCCTGGGAGGAAGGAATTGAATGGGGGTCAAGTGTTGGGAGGTCTGGACAGGAAGCAGTTGTGAGCCAAAGGCAGGAAATGCTCCTTAGGAGCTGTCCTCCCACAGCTAACCTCCTCTGAGAAGATTGTTCACCACCCTCCCCTCCAGAGCAAGGAAATGGGGACAGAGAGAGAATGAGCCAGGGGCCCTGCCACTCACTGCCACCTTCCATTCCTGCTCACCAATTTCTGTAGTCTGTCCAGGTCCAGACCCTCCCTAGCCTGAGGTGTCTGGAGCTCCATCTGGCTGACAGCCCCTCTGTCTGGCCCCACAGTCAAGGCCCTCACAGTTTGTGGTCAGCAGGCCTTGTCTCCCTCCACTCACCCAGGAACACTGGGCACCCAGCCCCACTGCTGGCTGGCCTTGCCTCCCTGGCCTTTGCTGTTTTGGCCTTCGTGTTTCCCTCTGCTCTTCTCCCCAGGGCAGAGTCCCACAAATCTTTAGAAATACAGCTGGAACCTGGAATCCGCTGAGACAGCTTCCCTGAAACTCTCTCCCTCAGGAGTTCCCGCCTCTGAGGTTCCTACACCAAGTTGTTCTCACTTCTTAAAACACAGACCACATGTTCCCCTGCTTTAGAATATTCAAATGATCCTGTCTGTCTTCCACTGAGCTGAGAGTTCCCAGAGCAGCTCTGCCCCACAGAAATAAGATGGAAGTCACAGATGCCATTTAAAATGTTCTATCCAGCCTGGGCAACATAGTGAGATCTCACCTGTTAAAAACAAACAAAAACCTACATAAAAGTTAGCTGGGTACAGTGATGCATACCCGTAGTCCTAGTCCCAATGACTGAGGAGGCTGAGGCAGGAGGATAGATTGAGCCCAGGAGTTTGAGGCTACTGTGAGCTATGGGAAAATTAATTTTTTGAGACAGGGTCTCACTTTGTCACCCAAGCTGGAGTGGAGTGGTGTGAACACAGTTCACTGCAGCCTCAACCTCCTGGACTCAGGCGATCCTCCCCCGCCCTCAGTCCCCACAAGTAGCTGGGATTGCAGGTGTGTGCCACCATGCCCAGCTAATTTTTGTATTTTTTGTAGACACAGGGTTTCACCATGTTGCACCGGCTGGTCTCGAACTCCTGAGTTTAAGCGATCCGCCCGCTTGGCCTCCCGAAGTGTTGGGATTACAGGCATGAGCCATCGTGTCTGGCTAAAATTAATTTTAATAATATATCTTATTTAACCCAATAGATCAAAAATACTATCATTTCCACGTGTAATCAATATAAAAGTTGTTAATGCTATATTTGACATTTTTTTCAAAAAGTCTTTAGAATTCAGTGTGTATTTTGCACTTTCAGCACATCTCAACTTGGATTAGTCGTGTGCTCTACAGTCATGTGGTTGGTGGGTAGTATATTAGCACAGTTCTAGAGAACAGGGATGGAGCCCTGTGTCTATACTTACGTTAAGTCCAGATAATGTCTTGTTTAAAAAGCCCAGTTGTTTGGCCAGGCATGGTGACTCACACCTGTAATCCCAGCACTTTGGTAAATGGTGAAAGATGTATACGATCTGAAGAGAAACCAGACTATACTCCCAGCACTTTGGGAGGCCGAGGTGAGTGGATCAGCTGAGGTCAGGAGTTCGAGACCAGCCTGGCCAACATGGCAAAACCCCGTCTCTACTAAAAATACAAAAATTAGCTGGGGGTGGCTGGGTGCAGTGGCTTACGCCTGTAATCCCAGCACTTTGGGAGGCTGAGGCGGGCAGATCACCTGAGGTCAGGAGTTCGAGACCAGCCTGGCCAACACGGTGAAACCCTGTCTCTACTAAAAATACAAAAAAATTGCCAGGCATGGTGGTGGGCACCTGCAGTCCCAGCTACTCAGGAGCCTGAGGCAGGAGAATCGCTGGAACCCGGGAGGCAGAGGTTGCAGTGCGCCGAGACTGCACCATTGCACTCCAGCCTGGGCAACAGAGTGAGGCTCTGTCTCAAAAAAAAAAAAAAAAAAAAAAAGCCCGATTGTTGGAATCAGACTGCTTGGGTTTGAACACTGGCTCAATCACTAGCTGTGTGACCTTAGACATGTCCCATAACCACTCTGTGCCTTAACTGTCTCCTCTGTAAAACAGGCTTAACAACTCTCATAGAATTGCTGTGAGGATTAGGTAAAGAACTTAGATCAATGCCTGGCATACAGTAGGCGCTCACTAAAGGTTGGCTGTCTTCATCTTTGCAGGATGCTAACCTTGGCCCAAAACAATCATTTATTTATTTATTTATTTATGACAGGGTCTCTCATTCTATCACCCAGGCTGAAGTGCAGTGGGACGATCTCAGCTCACGGCAACCTCCACCTCCTGGGCTCAAGAGGTCCTCCCACCTGAGCCTCCTTAATAGCTGAGACTATAGGCACACGCCACCATGCCTGGCTAATTTTTAAGTTGTCTGTAGAAAAGAGGGTCTCACCATATTGCCCAGGCTGGCCTGAAACTCTTGGGCTTAAGCCATCCTCCTGCCTCCCAAAGTGCTGGGATTACAGGCCTGAGCCACCATGCCAGTCCTCTTGCCCCAAACAATCGTTTGCTGGAAGATTAAATGAGAAAAATAGTGCTTTGCCCTCCAGCCGATTGAGGCAGAAGTGAGAGCTGGGTGGGGCCAGTGAGTTTGGTCTGGAGAAGTTGGAATAGGATGGAAGAGGCGCAGGCTGTGGGTGGCGGGAGGCTCTCTGTGGGGCGAGATGGAGGTTTACAGCTGGGCTGCCACGGAATCTGGAAACTAACATCAGCATAAGGCCTGGATGATTCATTGCTGCAGCGAAGCTTCTGGGGTTCAAAGAAGGAAGGTCTAGAGGGCTGGAGCCTGCAGAAAACGCTTCAAGGAGCAGCGTGAGGTTTGAAAAGCCAGCGAGCAGCGGGTGATGTGGAGTTTGCTCATTGCTTGGAGAAAAGGGCTGGTTGGGACAAAGGGTCTGATTGGAGTCAGGCCCGCTGCCTCTGGCGGGTGGCCTCCCTCGCTAGCGGTAGGCCTCGCGGGAGAGGGGAGCATCTGAGGATTGCATTTTAGGGCCACAGCGCCCTCTGCTGGACATGGGGACCTGGGGCAGCAGCACGAGTGGGAGCAGGTGACAAAATGTGCGGGAAAAGGTCTGTGCCAGATAGGGTCCTTCCCATTCCCAAGCACCCCTAGGAGGATCACACGATTGGAATCCCTTAACAAGTATAGGAAGTTTATAGAAAATGAGCAAGTCTTGAAGTGTAGCCACCTATTGGTTCATCTTTATTTGCTCACAGTTGGTGTAGATGAACGTGTACTATATTGAGTTTATTTCATCTCGTAATCCTTTGGAGTTACAGGACTGTGGGTTAGAGGCAAATAATAATAACAGCTAATGCTTGTATAGCCCTATGATGTGCCAGGTGCAATTTTATATTATTTTACAGATGAGGAAACTGAGGCACAGAGAAATTTAAATCACCAGCATAACATGACATAGCTGACATAGAAGAGCCAGTATGACTGCAGAGTGTGTACACAAAACCACCACTTCCTACTATTTCTCTGAAATAATCAAGGCCATTTTCCCCTTTACATGAGGTATGGTAAGTCCTGGGTGCTCCATGAATCTAGACCTTCCTAGTTCTGTTCCTGATTCTCAGACCGCTGCTATTTTTTTTTTTTTTTTTTTTTTGAGACAGGGTCTTGCTTGATTGCCCAGGCTGAAGTGAAGTGGCATTATCTTGGCTCACTGCACCCTTGACCTCCCTGGCTCAAGCAATCCTCCTGCCTTAGCCACTTGAGTAGCTACAGGCGTGTGCCACCATGCCTGGCTAATTTGTGTATTTTTTTAGGGACAGGGTTTTGCCATGCTGTTCAGGCAGGTCTCGAACTCCTGAGCTCAAGCAATCTGCCTGCCTCAGCCTCCCAAAGTGCTGAGATTACAGGCATGAGCCACAGCTCCTGGCTTAAAGAATTTTTTTTTTTTTTTTAAGTCAGGGCTGGCTGGGCGCAGTGGCTCACGCCTGTAATTCCAACACTTTGGGAGGCCAAGGCGGGCAGATCACTTGAGGTCAGGAGTTCGAAACCAGCCTGGCCAACATGGTGAAACCCCGTCTCTACTAAAAATACAAAAAAATTCGCTGGGCGTGGTGGCATGTGCTTGTAATCCCAGCTACTCAGGAAGCCAAGGAAGGAGAATTGCTGGAACCTGGAAGGCGGAGGTTGCAGTGAGCCAAGATCGCACCACTGCACTCCAGCCTGGGTGACAGAGCAAGCCTCCGTCTCAAAAAAAAAGTCAGGGTTAACATTTATTGGTTTGTCATGCATGTAGGGGAGAAAAAGCCATGTCTTTTCTTCACCCGTCACAAGGTTCATAGCTGACACCACTATAATAAAAGACAGATTAACAAAATAAAAGCATAACAAATTTACTTAACCAAAGTCTTATGTGATATAGGAGGCTTCAGAAATGAAGACCAAAGACCTAGGGAAAATAGTATATTTTTATGCTGAGTCTGAAGAAAGAAATGGATAGTTGTGGAAAAACATGATTAGAGGAAAAGGGGTATGATCTGATGGAAATAAACTGGGAGAGAACTCAGGAAGACCTATCTTTTCAGGTTCTTTTTTTTTTTTTTTCCCGAGACGGAGTCTTGCTCTGTCACCCAGGCTGGAGTGCAGTGGCGCGATCTCGGCTCACTGCAACCTCCACCTCCCGGGTTGAAGCAATTCTCTTGCCTCAGCCTCCTGAGTAGCTGGGATTACAAGCACCCGCCACCACACCCAGCTAATTTTTGTATTTTAAGTAGAGACGGGGTTTCACCATGTTGCCCAGGCTGGTCTTCAACTCCTGACCTCATGATCTGCCCACCTCAGCCTCCCAAAGTGCTGGGATTACAGGCATGAGCCACCGCGCCCAGCTTTTCAGGTTCTTTTTGTGTGCGTGTGCCTCTGTATGACTTTCCTTCAACCTCCTCCCCCACCATTCCCCAGGTATGGTGCAGAACATCTGTCGCATGTGGGTCTTACGACCTAATTTCAGAGGAGATAGGTCAGAGAATTATTTTATAGATAGTGCTCACACAGAAAGGCCAGAGAAGGTCAGAGTGACCTCTGGAGGCTGAGGTGGGAGGATCGCTTGGACCTAGAAGAGTGATCGCCAAGGTACCATGTTTTGGGGTACTGTGTCCTGCACCCTGTCATGCACTAGATACGTGGCATGCACTGTGCCGAGCACACTGTTGGATTGTCTCACTTAAGCCCAAGAATGGCCCTGTGAGACGACTATTATTATTTTCCTTCTTTGACTAATGGAGAAGTGTCCAGGCATGGCTTAGCTGGGTTCTCCACCCAAGGACTTGTGAGGCTGCATTCAAGGTGTTGGCTAGACCGTGGTCTCATCTGGAGCTTTGACTGGAAAATGTGCTTCCAAATTCATTCAAGTTGTTGGCAGAATTCATTTCCTCATGGGTACAGGACCAAGGGTTCCAGCTTCTTGCTCGGTGTCAACTGAAAGTGAATCCTTTCCACGTGGGCTTTCCCAAGGTATCAGTCGGGGTCCTTCAGAGAAACAGTAGGATGCAAACATACAAACACAGCAAGACATTTATTCCAAGGAACTGGCTTATGCAACTGTAGGGGCCAGCAAGTCTGAAATCCACAGGAGACTGGCAGACTGGAAACTCTCAGGCAGGAGCTGATGCTGGAGTCTTGTGGCAGAACTTCCTCTTCTCTTTCTTAGGGAAGCTTTAGTTTTGTTCTTTAGTCCTTTCAACTGATTGGATGAGGCCCATCCCCGTAGTCGAGAATAATCTTTTTTTTTTTTTTTTTGAGACAGAGTCTCGTTCTGTTACCCAGGCTGGAATGCATTGGTGTGATCACGGCTCACTGCAGCCTTGACCTCCTGGGCTTAATTGATCCTCCTGCCTCAGCCTCCTGAGTAGCTGGGACTACAGGTGCACACCACCACATTTAGCTAACTTTTGTATTTTTTGCAGAGATGAGGTTTTGCCGTGTTGCCCAGGCTGGTCTTGAACTCCTGCGCTCAAGGCATCCTCCCACCTCGGCTCCCAGCTGAGATTACAAGTGTGAGCCACTGCACCCAGCCTGTTGAAAATAATCTTTATTTATGGTCAACTGATTGTGGCTATTAACCACATCTATAAAATACCATCACAGCAACACCTAGATTAGTGTTTGATAGAATAATTGGGACCTACAGCCTAGCCAGGTTGATGCATGAAACTAACCATCACACCCAACCTGGCTGCTCGCTTCACTAAGCCAGCAAGGAGAGTCTCTAGAGTGAGTTGGCCAGCAAGGAGTCTTATAAAATGTAATGAAATCGAGTGACATCTCATCCCTTTTGCCATATTCTACTGGTTAGAAGCAAGTCATGGAGCCAGGCACAGTGGCGGCATGTGCCTATAATCCCAGTTACTTGGGAGGAGGAGACAGGAGGACCGCTTGAACTCAGGAGTTCAGGAGTTCAAGACTAGCCTGGGCAAAATAGTGAGACCCCCCATCTCTTTTTAACAACAACAACAAAAAAAAGAAGCAAGTCATAGGTCCCACCCACAATCAAGGGAGGGGATTTCATGATGGTGGTGAATGCCAGAAGGTAGAAACATCTGTCCACCACAGAAGCTAAGGTTCAGGGAGCTTAGGAAGAGGCCTAGGGTCACGGTGGTGGTAAAACCGGTGGCCTATTAATGGCCCTGCTGGAAGAGGCCCCTGTCCTGTTCCCTGCTGGTTGCACTTCCTTATGCTGACTCAGGTGCGTGCTGAGGTTCCTGGCTCTCTCCCACACTCCTTAGACAACTCAGCCTTTCCTAGGTTCCACTGTCACAGATAGGTGAGGTTTAAAGTTCGCTTACTTCCTTTACTTACCTTCCTCTTGGATCCTAGAACACTAACTTCATTACATCATTTATGTTGTACATTCTTTTTTTAACCTCACTGGACACCATTACTACTGTTTATGTAGTCAGTACTTGTTTAGATTCATCTACATATCTGTACTCTTCATTTCTTTTTAAAATTATTATTATGGTTATTATTATTTTGAGACGGAGTCTCACTCTGTCACCAGGCTGGAGTGCAGTGGCGCAATCTTAGCTCACTGCAACCTCTGCCTCCCAGGTTCAAGTGATTCTCTTGCCTCAGCCTCCCGAGTAACTTGGACTACAGGTGTGCGCCACCAGGCCCAGCTAATTTTTGTATTTTTAGTAGAGATGGAGTTTCACCATGTTGGCCAGGATGGTCTCAATCTCTTGACCTCGTGATCCCCCCGCCTTGGCCTCCCAAAGTGCTGGGATTACAGGTGTGACCACCATGCCCGGCCTTAAAATTAGTTTTTTTATTGTGATGTAATTCACCATTTTAGGCTGGGCATGGTGGCTTACACCTGTAATCCCAGCACGGAGAGGCCAAGGTGGGAGGATTACTTGAGATCAGGAGTTCGAGACCAGCCTGGCCAACAAGGTGAAACCTTGTCTCTACTAAAAATACAAAAAAAAAAAAAATTAGCTGGGCATAGTGGTGGACACCTGTAATCCCAGTGTGTCCGGAATTGGTGGGTTCTTGGTCTCACTGACTTCAAGAATGAAGCCGCGGACCCTCACGGTGAGTGTTACAGCTCTTAAGGTGGCACGTTTGGAGTTTGTTCCTTCTGATGTTCGGATGTGTTAGGATTTTCTTCCTTCTGGTGGGTTCGTGGTCTCGCTGGCTCAGGAGTGAAGCTGCAGACCTTCCCAGTGAGTGTTACAGCTCTTAAGGCAGCGCGTCTGGGTTGTTCGTTCCTCCCGGTGGGCTCGTGGTCTCGCTGGCTTCAGGAGTGAAGCTGCAGACCTTTGCGGTGAGTGTTACAGCTCATAAAAGCAGTGGGGACCCAAAGAGTGAGCAGTAGCAAGATTTATTGCAAAAATCAAAAGAACAAAGCTTCCACAGTGTGGAACAGGACCCAAGTGGATTGCCACTCTTGGCTCGGGCAGCCTGCTTTTATTCTCTTATCTGGCCCCACCCATGTCCTGCTGATTGGTAGAGCTGAGTGGTCTGTTTTGACAGGGTGCTGATTGGTGCATTTACAATCCCTGAGCTAGATACAAAGGTTCTCCACGTCCCTATCAGATTAGTTACATACAGAGTATCGACACAAAGGTTGTCCAAGGCCCCACCAGAGCAGCTAGATACAGAGTGTGGATTGGTGCATTCACAAACCCTGAGCTAGACACAGGGTGCTGATTGGTGTGTTTACAAACCTTGAGCTAGATACAGAGTGCCGATTGGTGTATTTACAATCCCTGAGCTAGACATAAAGGTTCTCCAAGGCCCCACCACAGCAGCTAGATACAGAGTGTCGATTGGTGCGCTCACAAACCCTGAGCTAGACATAAATGTTCTCCAAGGCCCCACCAGAGCAGCTAGATACAGAGTGTCACTTGGTGCATTCACAAACCCTGAGCTAGACACAGGGTGCTGATTGGTGTGTTTACAAACCTTGAGCTAGATACAGAGTGCCGATTGGTGTATTTACAATCCCTGAGCTAGACGTAAAGATTCTCCACGTCCCCACCAGACTCAGGAGCCCAACTAGCTTCACCCAGTGGATCCTGCACCGGGGCTGCAGGTGGAGCTGCCTGCCAGTCCCGCGCCGTGCGCTCGCACTCGCCAGCCCTTGGGTGGTCGATGGGACTGGGCACCGTGGAGCAGGGAGTGGCACTCGTCGGGGAGGCTCGGGCGCACAGGAGCCCATGGAGGGGGTGGGAGGCTCAGGCATGGCGGGCTGCAGGTCCCGAGCCCTGCCCCGCGGGAAGGCAGCTAAGGCCGGGTGAGAAATCAAGCCCAGGGCCGGTGAGCTGGCACTGCTTGAGGACCCAGTACAGCCTCCGTAGCCGCTGGCCCGGGTGCTAAACCCCTCATTGCCCCGGGCCGGCATGGCCGGCAGGGCCGGCCGGCTGCTCCGAGTGCGGGGCCCACCAAGCCCACGCCCACCCGGACATCCAGCTGGCCTGCAAGCGCCACACCCAGCCCCGGTTCCCGCTCGCGCCTCTCCCTCCACACCTCCCTGCAAGCTGAGGGAGCTGGCTCTGGCCTTGGCCAGCCCAGAAAGGGGCTCCCACAGTGCAGCGGTGGGCTGAAGGGCTCCTCAAGTGCCGCCAAAGTGGGAGCCCAGGCAGAGGAGGCGCCGAGAGCAAGCGAGGGCTGTGAGGATGGCCAGCACGCTGTCACCTCTCACCAGCTACTTGGGAGGCTGATGCAGTAGAATTGCTTGAACCCAGAGGCAGAGCTTGCATTGAGCTGAGATCACACCACTGTACTCCAGCCTGGGCAACAGAGCAAGACTCCATCTCATAATAATAATAATAATAATAATAATAATAATATTCACCATTTGAAGTGTACGATTCAGTGGCTTTTAGTATATTGACAAGGTTGTACAACCATTACCACCATCTAATTCCGTAACATTTTTATCACTCTCAAAAGAAATCCTGTACCTATTATTTGCCATTCCTCCCTCCTCCCCCTGGTCTCTGGCAACCACAAGTGTACCTTCTGTTTCTGTGGATTTGCCTACTCTGGACATTTCACATAAATGGAACATGTAATATGTGGCCTTTTGTGTCTGGATTCTTTCACTTAATATAATGTTTTCAAAGTCCATCCATGTCATAACATGTATCAACACTTCATTCCTCTTTATGGCTGTATAATATTCCATTGTATGGATATACCACATTTTGTTTATCCATTCATCTGTTGATGGACATTGAGTTGCTTCCACTTTTTGGCTATTATGAATAATACTGCCATGAACATTTGTGTACAAATCCTCATCCCTTCTTGCATCTCAGACCTTCCATCTGGGATCCCTTTCCTTCTGCCTGAATTGCATCCTTTAGAATTTTTTTCATGAGGCACTTCAGTGAGGCTGATGGCAAACTTTTTTAGTTTTTACTTGTTTGAAAATTCAGTCTTGGCTGGGTGTGGTGGCTCACACCTGTAATAACAGCACTTTGGGAGGCCGAGGCAGGTGGATCACCTGAGGGTCAGGAGTTCGAGACCAGACTGATCAACATGGTGAAACTCCGTCTCTACAAAAATTAGCTGGGCGTGGTGGTGGGTGCCTGTAATCCCAGCTACTTGGGAGGCTGGGGCAGGAGTAGGCTGCCCCACTTGAACCCGGGAGGCAGAGGTTATGGTGAGCTGAGATCATGTCATTGCACTCCAGCTTGGGTGACAGAGAAAGACTCCATCTCAAAATAAAAAAAAAGAAAGAAAAGAAAAGAAAATTTACTCTTGAATTCTAGGTTGGAAGTTATTTTCTTTCAGTATGTTCAAGATATCATTCTACTGGCTTATGGCTTCCATTATTGCTGCTGTTGAGAAGGCTGCTCTTAAGATTTTCTTTCTATATTCAGGCCAAGCGCAGTGGCTCATGCCACCTAGCACTTTGGGAGGCCATGGTGGGTAGATCACTCGAGGTCAGGAGTCAAGACCAGCCTGGCCAACACAGTGAAACCCCGTGACTACTAAAAATACAAAAATTAGCTGGATGTGGTGGTGGGCACCTGTAATCCCAGCTACTCGGGATGCTGAGGCAGGAGAATCTCTTGAACCTGAAGGCAGAGGTTGCAGTGAGCTGAGATCATGAGCTGAGATCACGCCACTGCACTCCAACCTGGGTGATGGAGTGAGACTTTCTCTCAAAATGAAATTTTTTTTCTTTCTGTATTCAGAATTCTGACATTTCATTGTGATGTATCTGCATGTAGATTCTATTTTATTTATCCTGCTTAGAATTCTTCACGCTTCCAGAACTTGTGGATTGATGCCCCATCAGAATTGGGAAATTCTCAGCCATTATCTTTTCAAGTCTTCACCTTGCCACATTCTCTTGTTCTTTCCTTTAAAAAAAAAAAAGTATTTTAAATAAAATAAAATGGGGTCTTGCTGTGTTGCCCAGGCTGGGTTCAAAATCCTGGCTCAAGCAATACTCACATAGCGGGATGAAAGGTATGCATGCACCACCATGCCTGGCTTCTTTTTTTTTTTTTCCTTCTAGAATTCTGATTAAACGATATTAGATTCTTTCATTGTATCCTCCATGTGTCTCAAACTCTTCTCTTTTTGTCCCTTTTCTGCATTGTGGGTAATTTCTTCTGCTCTGTCTTCCAATGCCTCTCTGGGATCCCACTTTCCTTTAAGTTTTGGCCTGGAAATTCATCTCTCTTGTCAAATATCTGTAATATTGCTAAGGATTTTTTTTAAAAAAGCCTTTATCCAGCTTTTGCATTTGTTTTCAATGGGAAGGTTGGTCTGAATAACTTAGCCTATCATTACAGGAAATGGAAGTCCTACCATCCTCCTCACTCCCTCTTTTTCATGTATGTTCTCCTTTCCCTGATGATCCAAATTGGAGCCATTCTCCAGGGACTGTCTCCAAGCCCATCTCTTCCATCGGCCCTTCCCTGTCCTGCCCCTGTTGAGCTTTCCTGCCCCTAGAACTAGAACCGATTGTCCCCTACTCAGTGGCAGCACGTGGGGACCTCTCCTGGATTGTTCACTTATCAGATAACTTAGGAATTGATGTATTGTCTTCCACAGTAGATGATCAGCTCTGTAGGTGATCAGGGAAGGCAGGAATAGCTCCCACCAGTAGCTCAAAATCATAGCAAATAAGAAGGGTTGGTGGAGATAAGGGAGATTTGAGTACAGTAAGTTTGAAGCAGTTTCTGGTGTCTGACCAGGTATTCGATGGTACAGGTTAAGACCCTCTGTCCCCAACGGCTTCATTAAACCCCTATTGGCCCCAAGGGACCTTCTTCCTCGAACTGGAGGCTGCTGGGAGAGGGAGCTTGGTTCTGGAAACCCCAGGTCAGACAGCACCAGGGGGCGGTAGAGGCTTAAAGGCAACTGCATTGCCCTGGCAGGAGAGTAGGTGACTGCCCAAGCGTTCCCATTGCAGCCCTGGGCCACGTTCACGCACTTGGGGGTCGAGCTGGAACCGAACAGAACTAGGCTTAGACCAATGTACCTGCTCCAAGTTGGACCTCTTTCGGTCCCCAGGACCTAAAACAAGATATGATGAATGACCTCCCTTCCATCCTGTCCTGTATCCCCTTGGGTCCCGTGCTAAGGTGGCACCCCACTGAATTCCAGTTTCTGGACCAGGGAAATCCTTTCAATCCACTCTCCTAATCATTCTCAGCTAAAAAAAAAAAAAAAAAAAAAAAAAAGTTTTAATATATGATAGTGAGTGTCAAGGTATAAAAAAAAAAGAGAATGAGGATGGACTTGCCTTATTGTGGCGTGATCTCTGCTCTCTGCAGCCCCAACCTCAGGTGATCCTCCCATCTCAAGCTCCCTAGTAGCTGGAACTACAGGTGCTGCACCACCACCCTCGGCTAATATTTTTGTATTTTTTGTAGAGACAAGGTTTCACTATGTTGCCCAGGCTGATCTCAAACTCCTGGACTCAAGTGATCCACCCTCCTTGGCCTCCCAAAGAGCTGGGATTACAGGCTTAATCTACCAGGCCTGGCTGAAATTCTAATATATAACACAGGGGTTTGTTCAGTTAAGTGGGAAAAGAATAAAAATGATTTTACCATAGCTGGATTTCCAAATGGAAGAAAATAAAATTAGAGCTTTATCTTATACCATATGCAAAAATAAACTCCAGCTGGATCAAAAATTTAAATATAAAACTAAATGCATAAAATCTAATGAAAATCTAGAAGCCCACATGTACGATGTATAAGAGTGGGAAAATATTAACCAAGATTGAAAATCGAGAAGCTACAACAGGAAAAAAAGGGTATAAATATTTCACTGTATAAAAGTTAAAACATTTTGGGGATGGAAAAACAGAACATAAATACAGGCATTAGGAAAATTTTCTTTTAAAAAGGAAAATAGTAGATTTAGAAATACGTTGTAATGCAGGTGGCAAGCCATGAGTTAACAGCTGTACTATACAAAAAGATCTTACAAGTTAACAAGAAAAAGACAAACACTTCACGGAAAAATGGTGAAGTCATGGATAGAGGATTCATGGAAACACAATTATTAAAAAAGACTCAGGCCTGTAATCCCAGCACTTTGGGAGGCCGAGGCAAGCAGATCACGAGGTCAGGAGATCCAGACCATCCTGGTTAACACAGTGAAACCCCGTCTCTACTAAAAATACAAAAAATTAGCCAGGCATGGGGACATGTGCCTGTAATCCCAGCTACTCGGGAGGCTGAGGCAGGGGAATCACTTGAACCCAGAAGGCTGAGGTTGCAGTGAGCCGAGATTGCGCCACTGCACTCCAGCCTGGGCGACAGAGACTCTGTCTCAAACAACAACAACAACAAAGAAACACATATCTACTCTCTAACCGAGCAATCCTACTCTTAGAAATCTATCCCATGGAAATAAAACCAGCCATCCATAGGGATAGGTGTACAGTCTAAGGATGCTCAGCGTAGGATTAGTTAGTTGCAAAACACTGAAAACAGTAAATGCCCATCAGCGAATGGTTGAATAAATGGTTAACAGCCATTCAGTGAAATATTATTCAGTCTTTAAAAAGAAGGGAACTGAGGGCCAGGCACAGTGGCTCATTTCTGTAATCCCAGCACTTTGGGAGGCCGAGGCAGGCGGATCACGAGGTCAGGAGTTTGAGACCAGCCTGGCCAATATGGTGAAACCCTGTCTCTACTAAAAATACAAAAATTAGCTGGGTGTGGTGGTGCATGCCTGTAGTCCCAGCTACTCCGGAGGCTGAGGCAGGAGAATTGCTTGAACCCGGGAGGTGGAGGTTGCAGTGAGCCAAGATCGCACCATTGCACTCCAGCCTGGGCCACAGAGCGAGACTCCGTCTCAAAAACAAAAACAAAAACAAAAAACAAAAAAGAAGGGAGGTGTAGAGCTGTAACAATTGTCTTGGAGGAATATTTAGGAGGTATTGTTGAGAAAGAAAAGCAAGAAGCAAAAAGTGTGAATAATGTGATCCTGTTTTTTGAAAACTAACAACAAATCCCCTATATTTCCTGTACACATATATATGTGTGTATATATATGATTATATGAGCAATAAAAAGTGCATGAATACAAACTGGGTAGTGGACATGGGTTACCTGGTTGGGAGAGAAGGAGAGGAAAAAAGAAGTTTAAAAACAAGATTAGGCCGGGCGCAGTGGCTCATTTCTGTAATCCTAGCACTTTGGGAGGCTGAGGCGGGCAGATCACGATGTCAAGAGATCGAGACCATCCTGGCCAACATGGTGAAACCCCGTCTCTACTGAAAATACAAGAATTAGCTGGACATGGTGGCACGCGCCTGTAGTCCCAGCTACTTGGGAGGCTGAGGCAGGAGAATCGCTTGAACATGGGAGTCAGAGGTTGCAGTGAGCCAAGATTATGCCACTGCACTCCAGCCTGGTGACAAAGCGAGACTCCGTCTCAAAAAAAAAAAAAAAAAAAGAAGAAGAAGACTAGGTTTGGTGTGGTGGCTAATGCCTGTAATCCTAGCATTTTGGAAGGCCTAGGTGGGCAGATTGCTTGAGCCCAGGAGTTTGAGACCAGCCTGAGCAACATGGTGAAACCCTGTCTCTACAAAAAATAAAAATAAAAAAATTAGCCGAGCATAGTGTCGTGTGCCTGTAGTCCCAGCTACTCAGGAGGCTGAGGTAGGAGGACCACTTGAGCTCAGGAGTTTGAAGCTGCAGTGAGCCATGATCGTGCCACTGCACTCGAGCCTGGGTGACAGAGGAAGACCCTGTCTCAAAAACAAACAAACAAAACACTGCTTTAAAAAGTTTGGAAGATAGAATAACACTTAATGTGTTTAGGTAAAATTGTTTGTACTGATATGTAGAAATCGTTTTAAAAGAATAAAATAGTAAAAAATCTAGTTCAGACCTTCATCACCTCTTATCAGTCTTCCCCTCTCAAGGAGAGTCAGACCTCAGTCCACACTGAACCCCTTACAGACTCTTTCCTGTCCCTACACCAGACCCATGGACATTGAAGATCATATCTAAATCAGGTCTGTTCCTCCAAAGTCTGAATGGTGCCAAGTGTCCGGGGCCAATCCCTGCTTAAATATTCAGTAAGTCTCTTGAGGTGATTGCTTCATCTCTCAGCCTGGAGAATCTTCAGAGGGAAGGTGGATGCCACAGCCCCTTGCCTCATAGAAATACATTTTTTTTTTTTTTTTGAGACAGGCTCTTGCTCTGTTGCCCAGACTGGAGTGCAGTGGCGGGATCGCCACTTGCTCACTGCAGCCTTGACCTCCCAGGCTCAAGTGATCCTCCCAGCTCAGCCTCCTGAGTAGCTGGGGTTACAAGCACATGTCACCACCACACCCAGATATTTTTTTTTTTTTTTTGAGACGGAGTCTCACTCTGTCGCCAGGTTGGAGTGCAGTGGCACCATCTCAGCTCACTGCAACCTCCACCTCCCAGCTTCAAGCAATTCTCCTGCCTCAGCCTCCTGAGTAGCTGGGACTACAGGCGTGTGCCACCACACCCGGCTAATTTTTTATTTTTAGTAGAGACGGGGTTTCACCATGTTGGCCAGGTCTGGATCTCTAGGCCTCGTGATCCACCCGCCTCGGCCTCCCAAAGTGCTGGAATTACAGGGGTGAGCCACTGCGCCCAGCCAATTTTTGTGTTTTTTGTAGAGATGGAGTTTCACCATGTTGCCCAGTCTAGTCTTGAACTCCTGGGCTCAAGCGATCTGCCTGCCTTGGCCTCCCAAACTGCTGGGATTACAGGTGTGGGCTCATAGAAATGCTTGTGGCCTCATAGAAATTCTTTTTTTTTTTTTTTGAGACGGAGTCTTGCTCTGTCACCCAGGCTGGAGTGCAATGGTGCAGTAGTCTAGGCTCACTGCAACCTCCGCCTCCTGGGTTCAAGCAATTCTCCAGCCTCAGCCTCCCGAGTAGCTGGGACTACAGGTGCATGCCACCACACCTGGCTAATTTTTGTACTTTTAGTAGAGACAGGGTTTCACTATGTTGACCAGGCTCGTCTCAAACCCCTGACCTCATGATCTGCCCACCTTGGCCTCCCAAAATGCTGGGATTACAGGCGTGAGCCACTGCACCCTGCCTCATAGAAATTCTTGAAGCAGTCTACCTCAAATGTTCATGGGCATAAGAATCATGGTTTGAGGGATGAGGATGGCATTCTGACTGGCAGGACTGGAGTGGAGCCCAATAATCAGCATTATTTTTCAAACATTCCCATGTTATTCTGCTACCACTTTGAGAATCTCTTCTAAACACAGAACCACATAGACAGTTGATTTTTTCATATCCATTTAAACTCAGAGACATCTCAGATTTACCAAAATGCATTTTTTTTTTTTTTTTTTTTTTTTTAGAGACAGGGTCATGCCCTGTCACCCAGGTTGGATTACAGTGGCTTGATCATAGCTCGCTGCTGCCTCCAACTCCTGGACTTAAGTGATGCCTCTGCCTCAGCATCTCTAGTAACTGGGACCACAGTTGTGTGCCCCCATGCCTGGCTAATTTTTTTTTTTTTTTTTTTTTTTTGAGACGGAGTCTCACTCTGTCGCCCAGGCTGGAGTGCAGTGGCGCGATCTCGGCTCACTGTAACCTCCGCCTCCCAGGTTTAAGCAATTCTCCTGCCTCAGCCTCCCGAGTAGCTGGGACTACAGGCATGTGCCACCACGTCCCACTAATTTTTTCCATTTTTTAGTAGAGATGAGGTTTCACTGTGTTAGCCAGGCTGGTCTCGATCTCCTGACCTCATGATCTGCCCACCTCGTCCTCCCAAAGTGCTGGGATTACAGGCGTGAGCCACTGCGCCCAGCCTAATTTTTTTTTTGAGACAGGATCTCACTCTGTTACCCAGGCTGGAGGGCAATGGCTTGAACATGGTTCACTGCAGCCTTGACCTCCTGGTCTGAAGCAATTCTCCTACCTCAGCCTCCTGAGTAGCTGAAACCAACGGTGCATGCCACCTTATCCAACTAATTTTTAAAGGAAAAAAAAATTCACCACTGGCCAGGCAGGACCCCCTGTGATAGGTAGCCAGGCTGCTAAGCTGTCTTAGAGGGTGTTTTTTAGCACATTCCTTCTTTTACTCATCAAATATTTATCACGTGCCTAGTCTGAATCAGCCCTGCTCTAGATCACATTGCTTGAGACAGTTTTTGAGACAGTGAGATCCTGTCTCAAAAAAAAAAACATTAGCCGAGCATGTTGGCACACAATTGTAGTCCCAGTTACTAGAGAGGCTGAGGCAAGAGGATCACTTGAGCGCAGGAATTCGGGGCAGGAGTGAGCTAGATGTAGAGTCAGAGTCTCCACAAAAAGCAACTCTCCTGCCTTGCTCTCCCAAAGTGCTGAGATTACAGTCATGAGCCACCATACCCAGCCAATTTTTAAAATTTTTTTGTAGAGAGGAGGGTCTCAACATTTTGCCCAGGCTGGTCTTGAACTCCTGGCCTCAGGTGATCCTTGCCTCGGCCTCCCAAAGTGCTGGGATTACAGGTGTGAGCCACCATGCCTGGCCAAAATGCAATTCTTGAAACCCTACCAAATTTGTCCCCCACCCACTCAACCTTACCAATCTCAGTAAATGACTCCAAATCCAGCCTGGTTCCTCACACCTGGAACCTGGAAGTCATTCTTAATTCTACCCTTTTCCTCATCCTCAATATCTAATCCATTATCTTCTTGCCAAGTTGTCTGCAAAATATACTTTAAACTTACCTTCTATTTCTGTTGCCACCGTCCATCACCTGTCATGGAAATTACTGTAACAGCATCTTCTCTGGTCTCCCACTTCCATTCTTGCACCCTTACAATCCATACTCCACCCACAGGCAGTGGTGAGTCTCTTGAAAATGTAAATAAGATCAAATTGCTTCTCTTCTCTAAATCTGTCAAAGGTCTAACTCTCTCTCTCTCTCTTTTTTTTTTTTTTTTTTTTTTGAGATGGAGTCTTGCTCTGTTGTCCAGGCTGGAGTACAGCAGCACGATCTTGGCTCACTGCAACCTCCACCTCCCGGGTTCAAGTGATTCTCCTGCCTCAGCCTCCCCAGTAGCTGGGATTACAGGCACACGCCACCACGCCCAGCTAATTTTTTTGTATTTTTAGTAGAGATGGAGTTTCACCATGTTGGCCAGGCTGGTCTTGAACTCCTAACCTCAAGTGATCTGCCCGCCTCAGCCTCCAAAAGTGCTGGGATTATAGGTGTGACTCGCTGGGTCTGGCTAGCTCTAACTCCTTATAGTGACTTCAAGGCCCTCCTAGGTGAGCTGGCCCCTGCCTCCCTTTCCACTTCACCTCGAAATATTCTCCCCCAGCCCCTTCTTGCAGTGTCTCTAACCAGGACTGGCAACGTAATATGTGGGGCCCAGTGAAAAAGAAGTTGTGGGACCCTCCATCAGAAATTAGTAAGAATTTCGGCTGGGCGCGGTGGCTCACGCCTATAATCCTAACACTTTGGGAGGCCGAGGTGGGTAGATAACTTGAGGTTAGGAGTTTGAGACCAGACTGGCCAACATGGTGAAACCCCGTCTCTACTAAAAATACAAAAATTAGCCGGATGTGGCAGTGTGTGCCTGTAGTCCCAGCTACTTGGAAGGCTGAGGTGGGAGAACTGCTTGAACCCAGGAGGCGGAGGTTACAGTGAGCCAAGATCGCACCACTGTACTCCACCCTGAGCAACAGAGTGAGACTCTGTCTCAAAAAACAAACAAACAAAAATTACTAAGAATTTCAAGATGGCTGTGGCAGAGCATGAAACCAAGCGAAGGGCTCTTCTGAGTGTGGAGCCTGTACAAGTGGCCCTGCCTCTTGCCTGGCCTGGGCTGCACCTCAGGAGCACTGTGCCCCAGTTTATAACATCGAGCTGTCGGCTCAAATGTCACCTGGTCCAGAGGTCTCACCTGACCATTGCTTAATTTAAAGCAGCCTCACACAGTTCCTCTATGTCACATCACCCCACGTTATCTTCTTAGCACCTCGCCCTGCTTGAAATGATCTCATTTGTTTACTTGTATATTGTCTGTCTCCTTACCTGGCTCCCCCAGCCAGAACATAAACTCAATGAGAACAAGAACCTTTCCTGCCATGCTTACCTCTGGCGTCTTCAGCATCTAGAGCAGGGCTGATTCGGACTAGGCACATGATAAATATTTGATGAATAAAGGAAGGAGTGTGCTGAAGAATGTACTCCAAGACACCAGTCTAGCATACTGGCTATCTACCACAGGGGGTCCTGTATGGCCAGTGGTGATTTTTTTTTTCCTTTGAAAAATGCTCCTGGCCAGGCGCAGTGGCTCACGCCTGTAATCCCAGCACTTTGGGAAGCCGAGGTGGGTGGATCATTTGAGTTTAGGAGCTCTGGGCCAGCCTGGCCAGCATGGGGAAACCCTGTCTCTACTAAAAATACAAAAATTAGCTGGGCATGGTGGCATGTGCCTGTAATCCCAGCTACTCGGGAGGCTGAGGCAGGAGAATCACTTGAACCCAGGAGGCAGAGGTTGCAGTGAGCTGAGATCGCACCACTGCACTCCAGCACGGGTGACAGAGTGAGACTCCATCAAACAAAGCAAAACAACAACAAAAATGGATTATAAAATCAGGAAAAAAAAGGCCCAGCGCAGTGGCTCACGACCTGTAATCCCAGCACAGGGAGGCCGAGGCAGGTGGATTGCCTGAGCTCAGGTGTTCGAGACCAGCCTGGGCAACACGGTGAAACTCCGTCTCTACTAAAATACAAAAAATTAGCCGGGCGTGGTGGCGGGCGCCTGTAGTCCCAGCTACTCGAGAGGCTGAGGCAGGAGAGCCGCTTGAACCCGGGAGGCGGAACTTGCAGTGAGCTGAGATCGTGCCACTGCACTCCAGCCTGGGCGACAGAGCGAGACTCTGTCCCAAAAAAAAAAAAAATTCAGGAAAAAAATCTATGAATCCACAGTGATATTCTAAAATGGTAGGCGGCAAGGAGAGAAAGTTCATCTTTATAGCATTCCTACTAATAATTGTAGAAGAAATAATAGAATTAAAGAATCATGATTTTGTAACCATTGTTTGTAATAAACAATTCAGGCAAGGACTATCAGTGGATAATAAACTTTGTAATCCCAGCACATTGGGAGGTCAAGGCAGGAGGATCACTTGAATCTAGGAGTTTGAGACCAGCCCAGGCAACATAGCAAGACCCTGTCTCTACAAAAAATAAAAATAAAAATTGGCTTTGCATGGTGGCAGGCACCTATAGTCCTAGCTACTTGGGAGGCTGAAGTGGGAGGATTGCCTGAGACCAGGAGTTCAAGGCTACAATGAACTGATGGTGCCACTGCACTCTAGCCTGGGCAACAGAGTGAAACCCCATCTTTAAAACAAACAATTGGCCAGGTACGGTGGCTCACAACTGTAATCCCAGCATTTTGGGAGGCCAAGAAAGGCAGATCACTTGAGGTCGGGAGTTCGAGAGCAGCCTGACCAACATGGTGAAACCCCGTATCTACTAAAAATACAAAAAAATTAGCTGGGCATGGTGACGCATGCCTGTAGTCCAGCCTACTCGGGAGGCTGAGACAGGAGAATTGCTTGAACCTGGGAGGCGGAGGTTGCAGTGAGCCAAGATCACACCACTGCACTCTAGCCTGGGTGACAGAGTGAGACTCCATCTCAAAAACAATAAATAAATATAAATAAATAAATAAAACAAACAATCAAAACTCCACAAAAACCCATGGAGTGAAAGGCTGTTGAAAAATAAGATATTCACATGGTCTCAAAGTATCATCTTTTACAAGGGAGCAGTCTGGCTGACAAGACATTAACCAATAAATGAAACTCGACATCACTAATAATGAGGACAGTTGATACCATGTGCCTCCTCATGTTGTGCTCTGAGAAGATCACAGCACCACCTATTTAGTATTCTTGCAAAATGTTTCAACTGAATCTAGTCATAAGCCAGACAAATCCCAGTTGAAGGGCATGTTCAATGCAACAAAAGACAACCAAAGTCAATGGAACTGCTGTAGATGAAAAAATAGTGAAGAAACGTGACAGCTAAAAACAATGCCTGATCATTGATTGGATCCTGGATCAAAAGCAAGTAGCTCTAAAGACCAAAAATGAGGTACTTTGAATATGGACCCTATTTTTATTTATTTATTTATTCATTTATTTATTTTTGAGACAGAGTGTTGCTCTGTCGCCTAGGCTGGAGTGCAGTGGCAGGAGCTTGGCTCACTGCAACCTCCATCTCCCGGGTTCAAGCGATTCTCCTGCCTTAGCCTCCTGAGTAGCTGGGATTACAGGTTCCTGCCACCACGCCTGGCTAATTTTTTTTTTTTTTTTTTTTGAGATGGAGTCTCGCTCTGTCGCCCAGGCTGGAGTGCAGTGGAGCAATCTCGGCTCACTGCAAGCTCCACTTCCCGGGTTCAAGCGATTCTCCTGCCCCAGCCTCCTGAGTAGCTGGGACTACAGGCGTCCACCACCACACCTGGCTAATTTTTTGTATTTTTAGTAGAGATGGGGTTTCACTGGGTTAGCCAGGATGGTCTCAATCTCCTGACCTCATGATCCGCCCTCATCGGCCTCCCAAAGTGCTGGGATTACAGGCGTGAACCACTGCGCCTGGCCAATTTTTGTATTTTTAGTACAGACAGGGTTTTGCCATGTTGACCAGGCTGGTCTCAAACTCCTGACCTCAAGTGATCCTCCTGCCTCAGCCTCCTGAAGTGCTGGGATTACAGGCGTGAGCCCTCACACCTGGCTTGAATATGGACTTTATATTAGATAACATTACTGTATGAACATTACATTTCTTGAGTGTCATAATAGTAGTGTTGTCCTGGAGCTCAATGTTTTTATTCTTTGGCAATACATGCTGGACTTTTTTTTTTTTTGAGACAGGGTCTCAGTCTGTTGCCCAGGCTGGAGTACAGTGGTGCGATCTCAGGTCACTGCAACCTCTGCCTCACAGGCTCAAGCAATCCTCCCATCTCAACCTCCTAAATAGCTGGAATTACAATTGTGCACCACCACACTAATTTTATGTATTTTTTGTAGAGACAGGATTTCACCATGTTGCCCAGGCTGGCCTGGAACACCCGAGCTCAAGGGTTTCACCATATTGCCCATGCTGGTCTCGAACTCCTGAGCTTAAGCAATCCACCTGCCTTGGCCTCCCAAAGTGTTGGAATTACAGGCGTGAGCCACTGCGCCCGGCCCTGCTAAAAGTACTTAGCTGTGAAGTGCTAGGATATCTGCAACTTACTTTTTTTGGGGGGGGGACGGAGTTTCGCTCTTGTTGCCCAGGCTGGAGCACAATGGCACGATCTCGGCTCACTACAACCTCCACCTCCCGGGTTCAAGCAATTCTCCTGCCTCAGCCTCCCTAGTAGCTGGGATTACAGGCATTCACCACCACGCCCGGCTAATTTTGTATTTTTAGTAGAAACGGGGTTTCTCCATGTTGGTCAGGCTGGTCTTGAACGCCCGACCTCAGGTGATCCGCCGGCCTCAGCCTCCCAAAGTGCTGGGATTACAGGCGTGAGCCACCGTGCCCGGTCTGCAACTTACTTTCAAATGGTTCAGAAAACAAAAACAAAAACGAAAACAAAAAACCCAAAACATAAACTTATATATACAGAGAGGAAGAGAGAGAGAGAGAGAGAGAAATTTTGCAATTTAAGAATTGAATAATCGGCTGGGCGCGGTGGCTCACGGCTGTAATCCCAGCACTTTGGGAGGCTGAGGTGGGTGGATCACGAGGTCAGGAGATCCAGACCATCCTGGCTAACACGGTGAAACCCCGTCTCTACTAAAAATACAAAAAATTAGCTGGGCATGGTGGCGGGTACCTGTAGTCCCAGCTACTCGGGAGGCTGAGGCAGGAGAATGGCGTGAACCCAGGAGGCGGAGCTTGCAGTGATCGGAGATCCTGACGCTGCACTCCAGCCTGGGGCGACAGAGCGAGACAACGTCTTAAAAAAAAAAAAAAAAAAAAAAAGGTTAAAATGGGCCAGGCGCGATGGCTCACACCTGTAATCCCAGCACTTTGGGAGGTGGAGGCCGGCAGATCACCTGAGGTCTGGAGTTTGAGACCAGCCTGACCAGTATGATGAAACTCCGTCTCTACTAAAAATACAAAAATTAGCCGGGCGTGGTGCCATACGCCTGTAATCCCAACTACTAAGGAGGCTGATACAGAAGAATCGCTTGAACCTGGGAGGTGGAGGTTGTGGTGAGCCGAAATCGCACCATTGCACTCCAGCCTGGGAAACAAGAGCAAAACTCCGCCTCAAAAGAAAAAAAAAAGGTTAAAATGGCAGATTTCGTTATGTATATTTTACAACAAGCTTTTGAACATTAAACAGAGCGTGTGGGGGCTGCATGCTGTTATTTTCCAGATATGCTGAGGAGGAAACCTGACCAGCTGCTAAGGGACTTGACCACAGTCATAAAATCTGGCTCTGTCTTCCATAGCTACAGGAGCCAGGACAAGGTTTTTCTTTCTTTCTTTCTTTCTTTTTTTTTTTTTTTTTTGGTTTTAAGGAGCGGAGAGTTTAATTGGCAAGAAGGAAGGGAGAAGACAGAAGGAAGAAGCTCCCCCATACACAGACAGAGGGAATGAGGCTCCAAAGTGGAAAAGGTCCCTACCTGCCAGGGATACCAGCCAGCTATATATATATGCAGAGGCTGAAGGAGGCAGTGTTTGATTTGCATGGGACTCAGGGGATTGGTTTGACTAGGCATGTCATTCACGTAACCCACGAAGAAGCTGGCCCTCCCACCCTAGCCTTTTAATATGCAAATACAGGGCGCTGTGATGTTCTACACACATGGGATATGTAAGAGTGGCCATGTTGCCAGAAACAACTGGGAAAAGGGCAAGAAGGCCGCAGGAACCTCCATATTTGGGTGGATCCAGTTTCTGATGACCTGCATTTACATATCAAAGGTTGCTGGCCTGGCTATAAGAGCTGGGGCTTTACAAGAAACTTTTCTGGAGATGCTTTAAAAAATGAAAACTTCCCAAGGACCCCTTTTCCTACAACATTCCCCCCTGTGGAGATTCCACACTAACTGCTGTTAGGGGGTTTTGGGCAATGACTCTTTCTGGCTACTTCCTGCTGAAAAGGGGCTTCGAATGGGGAACAGCAGCTAGGGCTCCTCCTAGGGTCGATCTATGGGTCGTCAAAAGAATGGCGTGTCCCTGTGTGGTTCAGTTTGCAGCACCATTTGGAGTTTGATTGCTTCAGTCTGATGATTGAATTGCCTTTCCCGGACCATGGACAAAATTATACGCTTCTGATGAGTGGAGGAACACCAGGGTTCTTGGTCCTCATGCTGGTTTAGATAAAATGACACGGACACATGTGGAGCGTTATTTTGTTTCTTTTTTTTTTGCATTTTGTTTCTTTTTTTTTTTTTTGAGATAGAGTCTGGCTCTACTCTGTCACCCAGGCTGGAGTGCAGTGGTGCCATCTGGGTTCACTGCAACCTCCGCCTCCCGGTTCAAGCAATTCTTCTGCCTCAGCCTCCCAAGTAGCTGGGACTACAGGTATGTGCCACCACAGCTGGCTAATTTTTGTATTATTAGTAGAGATGGGGGTTCACCATGTTGGCTAGGATGGTCTCGAACTCCTGACCTCATGATCCACCCACCTGGGCCTCCCAAAATGATGGGATTACAGGCGTGAGTCACTGTGCCCGGCCTACGTGGAGTGGTTTTAAGGAGTGGAGAGTTTAATAGGCAAGAAGGGAGAAGACAGAGGAAGAAACTCCCCTCTACAGAGAAAGACGGAGGGGCTCAAAGCCAACAGAGAAGGTCCCCCACGTTTCTTATCTCTAAGCCTCAGTATTCTCATTTGTAAAGTGGAGATAATCAAGTTTATTGCCTCTTAATGTGTCAAAAATTACTTTGATAATCCATGTAAAGTGTTAAGCATAGCGCCTGATATACAGCCAACTATCAGGTCCTTCAGTTCTGGAAAATGTTCACATATTATTTCTTGTATTACTACATTCATATATTGTTGACAGGGACTGATTTTCTTCTTTTTTTTTTTTCTTTTTTCCAAGACAGGGTCTCACTCTGTCACCCAGGCTAGAGTGCAGTGGTGTGATCACGGCTCACTGAAACCTCAACCTCCCAGACTCCGGCGATTCTCCCACCTCAGCTTCCCAGGTAGCTGGGACTACAGGCACACACTGCCACGCTGGCTAATTTTTGTATTGTTTCTAAAGACGGGGTTTCTCCATGTTGCCCAGGCTGGTCTCAAACTCCTGGCCTCAAGTGATCCGTCCACCTTGGCCTCCCAAAGTGTTGGGATTACAGGTGTGAGCCGCAGTGCCCAGACTGTTCTTTTTTCTTTGTGTGTGGGGGGGTTTTGTTTGTTTTGTTTTGTTTTTGAGACAGTCTCATTCTGTCGCCCAGGCTGGAGTGCAATGGTGCAATTTCGGCTCACTGCCACCTCTGCCTCCTGGGTTCACACAATTTTCCTGCCTCAGCTTCCGAAGTAGCTGGGATTACAGGCATGTGCCACCACTCCTTGCAATTTTGTATTTTTAGTAGAGACGGGGTTTCACCATGTTGGCCAGGCTGGACTCGAACTTCTGACCTCAGGTGATCCACCTGTCTTGGCCTCCCAAAGTGCTGGGATTACAGGCATGAGCTGTTGCACCCCGCTTGCCTGCCTTGCCTACCTGCCTGCCTCCCTTCCTCCCTTCCTCTCTTTTTTTTTTTTTTTTTTTGAGAAGGCGTCTGGCTCTGTCACCAGCCTGGAGTGCAGTGGCGTGATCTCGGCTCACTGCAACCTCTGCCTCCATGGTTCAAGCGATTCTCCTGCCTCAGCTTCTCAAGTAGCTGGGAGTGCAGGCATGCGCCACCACGCCCAGCTAATTTTTGTATTTTTAGTAGAGACGGAGTTTCGCCATGTTGGCCAGATGGTCTCAATCTCTTGACCTCGTGATCTGCCTGCCTCGGCCTCCCAAAGTGCTGGGATTACAGGCGTGAGCCACCATGCCTGGCCCCTTCCTCTCTTTCTTTCTCTCTCTCTTTCTTTCTTCCCTTTTCTCTCACTCTCTTTCTTTTTCTTCTCTATCTCTCTCTCTCTCCCTCCCTCCCCCCCTCTCTCTTTCTTTTGAGAGAGGGTTTTGCTCTGTCACCCAGGCTGGAGTGCAGGGGTGTGCTCACTGCAGCCTCAACCTCCCAGGCTTAAATGATCCTCCCACTTCAGCCTCTCAAGTAGCTGGGACTACAGGTGCACGCCACCACACCTGGCTAATTTATTTTATTTTATTTTTATAGACAGGGTCTTACTATGTTGCCCACGTTGGTCTTGATTTTCTTTTTTCTTTAGAGACAGGGTCTTGCTCTGTCTCCCAGGCTGGAGGAGTGCCGTGGTGGGATCATAGCTCACTGCAACTTCGAACTTCTGGGCTCAAGTGATCCTCTGGCCTCAGCCTCCCGAAGTGCTGGGATTAGAGGTGTGAGCCACTGTGCCTAACTGACAGGTACTTTTTGTGACAGAGGTTGAGTTTGAAATCCAGGTTTACCTGATGGCAATGCCTTTGTTTATAAACCCTAGAATAAATCTTTTCCTCTTCATCTTTGTGTCTTCTGTAGCACCTCAACCATAACACTGAATATATGTTTCTGTAATTGTTTTGCTCTAAAATATCCTTCAGTGGCTCCCAGAGAAAATTTATTTGAGGGCTTGCAGGTCAAAAAAATGTCATTTTTCCCTCTCATAGTTGATTAATGGTTTGGCTGGGTATAGATTTCTAGGTTGGTGTATTACTGCCCAGTCTTCTCTTCTCTGGAGAAGACCAACATCATTCCAATTCTCAATCCTTCATATGTGACCTAGTTTTCCTCTCTGGAAGCCTTTAGGAGGTTCTCTTTGTCCCACGTGCCCTGAAATTTCACAACACTGTGCCTGGCAGCAAATTCTTTTTCATCCATTGTTTTGGGATCTCTCAATTTAGAACTCAGGCCCTTAGTACTAGAAGATGTTCACACATTATTTAATATACTTAAAAAAATTGATTTCGAATCCTTTTTTGTTTGTTTGTTTTTAAGGGATAGGGTCTCACTCTGTTGCCCAGACTGGAGTGCAGTGGCTACTCACAGGCATGATCGTAGCACACTACAGTCTCGAACTCCTGGACTTAAAGCTATCCTCCTCCTTCAGTCTTCCCAGTAGCTGGGATACAGGCGTACTCCACCATGCCCAGCTTTTTATTTTATTGTATTTTATTTATTTATTGAGATGGAGTCTCGCTCTGTTGCTCAGGCTCGAGTGCAATGGCACAATCTCTGCTCACTGCAACCTCTGCCTCCCAGGTTCAAGCAATTCTCCTGTCTCAGCCCCCCTAGTAGCTGGGATTACAGGCACCCGCCACCACGCCCAGCTAATTTTTGTATTTTTAGTAGAGACAGGGTTTCGCCATGTTGGCCAGGCTGGTCTCGAACTCCTGACCTCAGGTGATCCACCTGCCTCGGCCTCCCAAAGTGCTGGGATTACAGGTGTGAGCCACCACACCTGGCCACCATGCCCAGCTTTTTAATATGCTTTTCTTCCATTTTCCTTTGTTATTTCTGTAAGTCCTACTATTCAGATATTGAATTGATGCCAACATGTTCTTATTCATTCTTTCCCATTTTCCACCTCATCAATTCAGTGAATATTTAGTGCCTACTATGTGCCAGTCATTAGTCTTGGTGCTGGGGAGATAGAAAAACAAAACTAAGAAAAATCTCTGCCCTCATAGAGTTTATATTACATACTAGAAAAGTGATAAGTACTTTTGGGCTGGGCATGGTGGCTCATGCCTGTAATCCCAGCACTTTGGGAGGCCGAGGTGGGTGGAACAACTGAGGTCAGGAGTTTGAGACCAGCCTGACCAAAATGGCGAAACCCCATCTCCACTAAAAGTACAAAAACTAGCCTGGTGTAGTGGTGCTGGCTTGTAATCCCAGCTACTTAGGAGGCTGAGGCAGGAGAATTGCTTGAACCCAGGAGGCGGAGGTTGCAGTAAGCCGAGATCACACCACTGTACTCCATCCTGGGCAACAAGAGCAAAACTCCATCTCAAAATAAAAAGAAAAAAAGAAAAAAAGAAATAACTTTTTGCCGGGCAGGGTGGCTCACACCTGCAATCCCAGCACTTTGGGAGGCTGAGGCGAGTGGATCATGAGGTCAGGAGTTCAAGACCAGCCTGGCCAACATGGTGAAACCCTGTCTCTACTAAAAATACAAAAGTTAGCTGGTCATGGTGGTGGGCACCTGTAATCTTAGCTATTCGGGAGGCTGAGGCAGAGAATTGCTTGAACTGAGGAGGCGGAGGTTGCAGTGAGCCGAGATTGCACCACTGCACTCCAGCCTGGGCAACAGAGTGAGACTCCATCTCAAAAAAAAAAAAAGTACTTTTTGAATAAAGACTAGAAGATGAAGGGCCAAGCCAAGGAGATATGTAAGAATGATAAGCAGAAAGAACAGCAAATACATAAGCCCATGGGTGAGGCAGGCTGAGGCAAGAACAGGCCTGATGGGATCCAGGTACAGCCAAGAGGCCAGTATGTCCAGAGAGAAGGGAAACAGGGGTGGAGAGAGGAAGATGAGGTCTGAGAGGTGGGGCGGTGAGAGGTGGGGTGGTAAGAGGTGAACTTTATATTGTGAGTGACGTGGAAAGTCACTGTGCATTGAATCAGGGGACAACATATGTGATCTGATTGACCTTTAACAGATCACCAGAGCTCCTTTGTAACATGTATGCTGCCAGGGTAGAAGCAGAACACGTAGTAGCTACTGCAATAATTCAGGAGAAAGTAAAGGTGGTTTAGACCAGGGCGTCTTTTTAGTCTGTTTTCTGGGTGATTTCCTGAGTAGCTGGGATTACAGACATGCGCCACCCTGGCCGGCTAATTTTTTTTTTCAGATGGAGTGTCACTCTTGTCACCCAGGCTGGAGTGCAGTGGCGTGGCCTCAGCTCACTGCAACCTCCACCTCCTGGGTTCAAGCGATTCTCCTGCCTCAGCCTCCTGAGTAGCTGGGATTACAGGTACTCACCACCACGCCTGGCTAATTTTTGTATTTTTAGTAGAGACGGAGTTTCACCATGTTGGCCAGGCTGGTCTCCAACTCCTGACCTCAAGTGATCCACCTGCCTTGGCCTCCTAAAGTGGTGGTATTATAGGCATGAGCCACCACACCCAGCCCCAAAATTTCTTTCTTTTTTTTTGAGATGGAGTCTTGCTGTGTTGCCCAATTCCCCTGCCTCAGCCTCCCGAGTAGCTGGGATTACAGGTGCACACCACCACGCCCGGCTAATTTTTTTGTATTTTTAGTAGAGACGGGGTTTCACCATGTTGGCCAGACTGGTCTCGAACTCCTGACCTCAGGCAATCCGCCTGCTTCAGCCTCAGCCTCCCAAAGTGCTGGGACTATAGGCATGAGCCACCGCGCTGGCCAAAAGTTCTTTCTTAAACTCAATATCCTTTTTTCTTTTTTGGCATCCCATGCCCCTTGATGCAGTCTCTTATTTCCTGATGTGTTCCCTTGTACCCTGATGTGATATAATGTCTCCGTGGATGTTGATAATTCTTTTGATGGTTTCTTCTGTTCCTTTCATTATCTCTGGTTCCTCTGAATTCGTTTTTTGGGGGAGGGGGGCTGTTGCTGTCATCATAGCTCACTGCAGCCTCCAAATCCTGGGCTTAAGCAATCCTCTTGCCTCAGCCTCCCAAGTAGCTGGGACCACAGGTGCATGCCACCACGCCTAGTTTTAAAGTTCTTTTGCAGAGTTGGGGTCTTACTACGATGCCCAGGCTGGGGGTGTTTCTATCTTTCCTGTTACAGGTTCCCTTCAAATGTCTGGTATTCTTTGGCTATCCATTCATAACAAGGCACTAAAAAGCTGAGTGAAAGGTCTGTGTGGATGGGGCTTCCTGAATGATGGACTTCTCTGTGGAGTATTTGGGCAGGAACATGATCTTTATGTAGGAAGACACCTCCCTACCCTCACTCCCATTGTTGGTACATGAAGCGTTTTCTTCCCTAAGCTAGTCAATTTTCTAGAGAGGGTTCCTATGTTCTTTTGTTGGAGAAGTCAGACTCTCTGGCCAGAATGGAGGCTTTACCATATCCTCCCATTTTCAGCATGGTTGCTTCTTCTCACCTATAAAGTCCAGTCTCTCTGGTTCAGCCTTTCCAGAGGGAAAACCTCTAGTTTGCTACCTGGGTGGGAAAAGAGACATCGAATCATCAGTGGCACCAGGGGCTTCTACTTTCTGAGCCTTTCTGGTGCACTTTAGCATTGATCAACTTCTTTCCTGTCTTCTCCTACTCTATGACTTCTTTTTCTCCACTCTACTAAAGTCATTTCCATTTATCTATGCTCTCTGGCCTCCAAAATGTTGACATCTGTTGTCTGCCATTGTCTCTTCTCCAGGTCTCTTTGTCCATGTGAATTTATGCACTTCTTATTCCTCTGCTGTCATTTCAGTGGGCTTTTGAGAGGGAGAAGAGGTCAGTGTGGTGTGTATCCCCGTGATTCAATCTTTCATGCTACCCTTAAGTCTCTTTACAATGTTTGAGCCAGGCTCGGTGGCTCACGCCTGTAATCTCAGCACTTTGGGAGGCTGAGGCGGGCGGATCACAAGGTCAGGAGTTCCAGACCAGCCTTGCCAACATGGTGAAACCCCGCCTCCACTAAAAATACAAAAAAAAAAAAAAAAAAAAAGTCCGGGCGAGGTGGCTCACGCCTGTAATTCCAGCATTTTGGGAGGCCGAGGCAGGCGGATCACGAGGTCAGGAGATCGAGACCAGCCTGGCTAACACGGTGAAACCCCGTCTCTACTAAAAATACAAAAAATTAGCCGGGCGTGGTGGCGGGCGCCTGTAGTCCCAGCTACTCGGGAGGCTGAGGCAGGAGAATGGCGTGAACCCGGAAGGCGGAGCTTGCAGTGAGCCGAGATCGCGCCACTGCACTCCAGCCTGGGCGACAGAGTGAGACTCCTTTTCAAAAAAAAAAAAACAAATGAGCTGGGCTTAGTGGTGGGCGCCTGTAATCCCAGCTACTAGCGTGGCTGAGGCAGGAGAATCTCTTGAACCTGGGAGGCGGAGGTTGCAGTGAGCCGAGATTGCGCCACTGTACTCCGGCGACAGTGCGAGACTCCGTCTCAAAAAAAAAAAAAAAGAATACAATGTTTGAATTCTGTGTGCCCTGCCTCCCCTTAGATGGAAGCGTAGGCTGAAGCATGGGTGGGGCAAAGGGTAATAGCTAGAAAATACACACCCTTCCTCAAAAAATTACATTCCATTTGACTCTTTCAGGGCAGGGTAAGACCCATTTTTCCATTGTGTGATTTCTGTCAACTACTCTTTTCAAAAGGAGAGAAGTCCTGCCACCCTTCTATGTGTTTTATGTATTTTGGCTAAGAGTCCTGGAGCACTGGGTGAGGTCCTCAGAAGGGATGGAAAAATCCGATTCTTGACTCTCATAGTCAGCGCTAGGCAGGAGCATCAGAGATTACTGAATCCAATTTCCCTATTGTATAAAAAGGAAACTGAAGCCCAGAGAGCTTTAGTCGATCTGGATCAACTTCGGTCCCTTGTGAAATACTTCTCAGAGCAAAGGATGGCTCGAAGTCAAGCTCCTTGCAGTCTCTGGGCCTTTGGGTCTAACGTTCCCTATGCCCCAGTGCTGTAGGCTCCTCGCTGTGCCTCGGTCAAAGGTCCTTTCAGAGACTGTCCCTCTCAGCACTGTGGCCAGTTTTACTTTTTTGTGGCACTTGTTGATATTTAAAAATATTTATTTTACGAGTTATGTGAGTTCTTCCACTGGAATGAAATCCCCATAAGAGGAGATCATTCCTGTCTCGTTCACCGTTGAATCCTCAGGGTGAGCTGAGATTCGAAGCTAAGCAGTCTGGCTCTAAGGTCGCGCTTTCGGCCCAACATTATGCTGCTGTTTAGTGAAGACGATGGACTTCTGCGCACACGGGGAAGCAACAGTGAGAAAAGACACCCGGAAGTGAGCAACAGCAAAACATCCAGATTTGTCCGCACGGTGCCCCCTCTGACCTTTCCCTCCGGAAGCTCTCGCGGCTCTCGGGCGGGAGTGCGCACGCGCGGCCACCGGGGTCGCTCCGGGTCGCGCGCGGAGCAGGGGCTAGAGGGAAGGGTCAGCCTCCAGGGCTGGCAGGCGCCTGCGCCGCGGGGCTCCCGTCAGGACGCGCATTCTCGCTCCCTCCCTCGGCTGCGCGCGCCCGGTGGGCGTGGGAGGAGGCGGGGAACCGGGGAGGGGTGGGTGTCGCAGGAGGGAAGGAGCGAACCGGAGAGCGTCGTCCTGAGAGGAGTGAAGGCGGCAAAATGGCGGACCGCTTCTCCCGCTTCAACGAAGACCGAGACTTTCAGGTAAACACGGGCGTCGCCGAGGATGCGGGGAAGGCGCTGGTCTAGCCCAGAACCTCCTTCATCTCCGGCTCCCAGCCCTCTTTCCTTCCAGTTTTGCTCCGACTTGCGAACCAGCTCGCTCTTCTCCCGTCTCTGCTTTCTCAAGAGGCCTCCCGGCTTGAGGGAGGCCGCATCTCCTCGCACCCGCATTCTCTTACCCCTGAAACTCAGGCCGCGGGGCTTGCGGCTTCCGCCTGTTTGGCATCGGATTTCGGAACCGGGCCTGAGCGCCGTGTGAGGGGCTGTGCCCTCCAGGTCTGCCCGATCTGTGCCGGTGAAGGGCTGGCTCCCAGGGGACAAGAGGGGTGGTTGGGTTGGGCTGAGAGGGCTTGGGGGAGAGTATTGCTGAGGCCAAGGCTTCCGAACCCCGGGATTTTGCTCTCACGGATCCTTTTGGGGTCCTTCTCTTTTCTTTCTTCACTGTGATAAATCAATTCCTTTCATTGTCTGCTTTTCCTCTTCCTTACCTGGGAAAAGGTTGCCTTCGCTGTCAGACGCCTTATTGGTTAGTCATGCATTGAGATTTCGCGGGGCATAAGTGTTGCTGTTGTTATTAGGCTGTTAATTGGGCTTGGAAAGCAGTAAGTTACTGGACTATGATCCGATGTGAGCCTAACCTCAAATCCTATCTCGAAAGATTTGTAAGAAGCGTGATGATAATAGGCCGTCCACGCATGGGGTCACTAGTGCCAAAAGCTTGATTTTTCTTTCTTCAATTGCAAATGTTGGTATGGAAAAATGCCCTTACGATGGCAAGCTCTATTGAGTAAAAAATAAAGGCCAAATTAGAATAACTTGTTTTTTCGCTGTTGAAAATACCTTTCTGTTGAAATTGTTACCGCGGAAATCTCGAAGACTAAAAGGGATTTAGTAGAGATTGGCTATTTCTAGGTAAAATACATCCGTAGAGTCTCAAAAAAAAAAAAAAAACCACTGCATTACTACCGCATATCCTGGCAACTGCAATTTGGGTCGGGATGAATCTCAGAACTCAAGTTTTTATCCCGCTGCAGATCCTACTCAAAGCAGTACGAAAGCACTCTAGATGTGTTTCAGAAGGCAGTTTAAAGAGTTTGAATTCCCTGAGATGATAGGATTGGTAAATAAATAGGTAAAGCAGTTTAACAATTTTAACTCAGCACTGTTAACAGTCTAGTACATAGAACGCTTATGAGAAGTTTTGCAGCAGTAAGGGATCTGGGGGCTGTTAAAAAGCCTTGTGATCATGCGCCTGCTGTATAGCTGCAGCACAATACAGGAGAGTCTCAGGATGTTCTAAGGATATAATGCAGATTCACCAAAGTTTGAAGCAGTTCATGTTAGCCTTTTGATCCCTGAGAAATATATATACACACACATATATATATTAGCAAGCACTATAAAATATGAGTTGGCTGCAAGGTGTATGAGCTTTATTGATTTTTAAATTACCGGTAGAGACATACTGATAACTAAAGCCCGCAAATGCTTTTCAGAGGAGAGAATAATCTCAAGGTGACCTAATAAAATCGAAAATAGATAATATGGACAGTTAAGTTTTGAGGAAAGATGACTGTCAACCACAGAATTCCAGCAGGCTTAGCAAACAGGATTTTCAGGGCCTTTAATGAAGATTTTGAAAATTGTGGATAGCAGAGTGTGAATGCTGTTTCCTGAAAAAAATTCAGGGGGTTAGCCTGTACTTTTTCAATACTCAGTTTCCAAGTAAGATGACCCTGTCTTCTGATGCTTTAGTTGGGTATTGCAAAACCCGATTTTGGTTTCATGGTAGTCCTTTGAAGATGATACGTATACTTCATTTTCTGCTTATATGTTGAAAGAACCAACCCCTGTTAAATTGGGTCAGCCAGGAAAAAAATTTTTTTTTTTGAAATGGAGTCTCGCTGTGTCGCCCAGGCTGGAGTGCAGTGGCACGATCTCAGCTCACTGCAACCTCTGCCTCCCGGGTTCAAGCAATTCTTCTGCCTCAGCCTCCCGAGCAGCTGGGATTACAGGCACCCGCCACCATACCCGGCTAATTTTTGTATTTTTAGTAGAGATGGGGTTTCACCGTATTGGCCAGGCTGGTCTCGAACTCCTGACCTCGTGATCCGCCTGCCTCGGCCTCCCAAAGTGCTAGGATTACAGGTGTGAGCCATCGCGCCTGGCCGAAAATGTTGGTTTTTAAAATTCAGATGTCCTAGCATTTTGGGTAAATAGGGTATTGGGAATGGAAACCTTTTTAGACAGTTGTAAGATGTTAAAACTTTTATAAATTATGTTAACATTCCTAAAGTACATTCATTTAAAAATAAAGTGGTATTTTTCTACATGTTTTAATAAAGGGAAAATACAGATTGACTTTCATTTAATGATGTATTTTGATTCAAAATTATTGGTGAGAGAATGTAATGTAATAGGATTCTCCTGTGAATAATGTATCTGAAACATTTTCAGCTTCACGTTATTCAAAATTAAACGTGGCCTCCTTTTAAGGTTTTGGGTGAAGCCACTGACTATACTTGAAAACAAGTCATAGTAGGTTTCCAAACACAGTGGATAGATCTTGTTGCTTTCAACACATCTTGTAGCACTGGAAATTGTTCATCTTCTCTGGTAAGTTCGAGATGACATTTTCTTTGCCTTTAATTTGGCAGGATGATTTAAAGTTGTAGAACTTCACTCTTCACCGGTTTATCAAGTGCAAATTTTGGAGAGTTTGATGTCTCTTGAAATTATTATGGAGTCAGGGAGTTGGGCTATTAAAATTTGTGAATACCTAAAGTTGCGAAGGTATTTTGTATATGTAGTGAAAAGTTATAGTTAACAGTGATATGCCACTTGAAGCGCTCATGTATATAGAGATTAATAATTATCAGGGACCTAACTTTTTTTAATTGGTAACTTTATTATAATAACAAACAGGTCCTATTCCACAGGCTTTATGTGTCTTATCTCATAGTCTTCACTATAACCCTACGAGGTAGGTACTGTTATTACTGCCGTTTTCAGCTGAGGCACAGAGAATTAAGTAACTTAGCCAATTACATACATCTGTTAAATGGCAGAGCCTAAATTCATACTGGCTTTTGGATTCTTGTACTTGTCCTCATGACCATTCTGTCTGCTGCTGACAATTATACATTTTATGTAGCTGTAATTGGGTCATCAAATGTGGAGGATAGACTTATAGGTGACAAAGAATAAGGGAGCTTTTGGAAAGGTGATACAGTTCCAGTTTTTATTTTGTTTGGTTTTGTCCAGATCTGTCTCTTTCTGGTCTCCCAACGGCTTCTAGGGAGGCTTTCAACAATGATAAATTACATTGTGTCATAGAGGATATATTGTTACCTGTTTTAGTTTAGACATTCTTTTGTCTAGCCTTTTAAGTGTTTTTTTTTTTTTTTTAATCTTTGGAAATCTTTGTAATCTAAGCTGATGTATTTATTTTTACAAATGTTTTAAGAGTTTTAACTACTCCTTTAAGAATCTGGCCTCAATTTCTGAATGAGATGTTACTTCTGCCGGCATTTACCAGATTAAGATATATTTGTTCACAAATTGAAGTGTTACACAAACTAATGGAAAATGTATAACTTAAGATAATCAACACTTTGGATTACAGGTTCATTAAAGAAAGTTTTGTTTGTACAGTGATGTACAGCTAGCTATACGGTGCCATTAAGATACAGTGCTTAGCATTTTATGGTTGCGCAGCTATTATTGGTGATGCAGCTGAATGCTGGTGAGGAAATGTTCTTTAGTATATGTACCTGCAGAGGACTGATGATTCGTGTTCCGAGTGTTCTCTGCATTTTATTTATTTATTTATTTATTTATTTTGAGATGCAGTTTCGCTCTTGTTGCCCACCTGGAGTGCAATGGCACCATCTCGGCTCACCTCAACCTCCGCCTCCCGGGTTCAAGTGATTCTCCTGCCTCAGCCTCCCGAGTAGCTGGGATTTCAGGCATGTCCCACCATGTCCAGCTAATTTTTTTGTATTTTTTAGTAGAGACGGGGTTTCACCCTGTTGGTCAGGCTGGTCTCAAACTCCGGACCTCAGGTGATCCACCCACCTCGGTCTCCCAAAGTGCTGGGATTACAGGCGTGAGCCACCGCGCCTGGCCCTCTGCATTTTATTTCTAATGAAAAGGAACTACAGTAATAGATTAGTGAGTGATAAGTTGATAAGAGAAACAAGACATGCTATGTTAAAGGTCATAATAAAAATACAGAAATTGCCCAAGAACTTTCTGTAATCTATGTAAGTAATCATAATGGTAAATAGCAATAAGCTAGTCATGTATTACATTTATGCAGTATGTTTGTAGGAATCCTCTTTGTGTTTCCATATGTAACCAGTATGTGACCCTTAGGAAATTCTTAGTTGAGACTATTAAGTGAAGAGGTTCATAGTTTTAAGATATTTAAGTCACAGAAGCATATTAGTATATTTTCTGTATGTAATATAGTTGGCATTGTAATTCAGGTATGCCAGATATGACACATGGACAAGTGTTTTAAATGGTTTTTCCTATGTCTCGCTCCTGTAATCTGGAAGAAATGCCACAAGCTGTGAAAATTAATGTCAGTTTGGCTTGGGATACTGAAATTTATACAAAATCATTACTCTTCCCTGTCTCATAGTATGATAAGTGAAAAGGATTAGAATCAGGGCTGTACCAGTTTCAAAATACTGATGCTGAATTGACATGATTGTTAGCAAATGCAAAATGATATTGACATTGGTTAATATATTCTTAGGAGATCGAGAGTGACCAAAGTAAAGTCAGCATAAGAGAAGTTTCCCTGGAGGTGATTTGAAGGGTAAATGGTATATAATCACTTTTAAAATGTGGGACATATCAAGGACATCTCAACATCACAGAGAGAGACTTAAGTTGTAATTAGGAAAGATTGGGGTTGGGAAGAACTGTGATCAGAGGACTTCATGTGATGATGTATATTATTTGTTTTCAAAGTAGGCATGGGAGGCAGGAAGAAACAGATCTGGACAAATAGAGTATTATGCCGAGTATTATTTCAGGGCACTTACAATACAGTCAAAATGATAGAAAAACAGGTATTCCTGTTGTACCTTTCCCTTTCTTCTATACATGTAACACAGTTCTCATTAGAGTACTGCAAAGGGATTCTTTCATCACAGTTTCTCATGTCTTTATGATAAATTGTATAACCAAAGCTAAAATTTGTGACTTAAAAATATTTCAAGATACATATGTAATAAGCTATCCTGATTGTGCTGCTTCATAATTGAGATACATTTCCATGTGATTTCTGTCTATCTGGGTACATGATAAAAAATTTTAAAAGGACAGTCTGTTTTTCTTTTCTTTTTTTCTTTTTTTTTGGAGACAGTGTCTGGCTCTTTTGCCCAGGCTAGAGTACAGTTGTGGGATCTTGGCTCATGCAGTCTCCACCTCCTGGGCTCAAGCAATCCTCCCGCTTCAGCCTCCCAAGTAGCTGGGACTACAGGAATGTACCACCATGACTGGCTAAGTTTTGTATTTTTTTTAGAGACGGGGTTTCAACTTGTTGCCCAGGCTGGTCTTGAACTCCTGGGCTCAAGCGATCCTCCCACCTCAGCCCCCCAAAGTGCTGGGATTACAGGCATGCACCACTGCACCCAGCTGACAGTCTGTTTTTTTGATGTGGTCAAGACTTTTTTTAATTTAATTTTTTTAAATAAAAAATTCTTTTTTGAGACAAGGTCTCACTCTGTCACTCAGGCTGGAGTGCAGTGACGCGATCATGGCTCCCGGCAGCCTTGACCTCCCAGCTTCAAGTGATCCTCCCACCTCAGCCTCCTGAGTACCTGGGGCTACAGGTGTGTCACCAAGCCCTGCTAATTTTTTTCATTTTTGTAGAGATGGGGTTTCGCCATGTTGCCCAGGCTGGTCTCAAACTCCTGAGCTCAAGCTGTCCTCCCACCTCGGCCCCTCAAAGTGTTGAGATTACAGGCATGTGCCACTGTACCTGGCCAAGATTACCATTTTCTGAAAGTGTAGCAGAAGTTCATGAGATCTTAATTATGAATCAGAAACCTATGTAAAGTTTTCATTTTTGCTCTTGTGACTTAGTTTCTAGTATTTTATTAATGAAAATGGTTTCTAGCTTAAAGTAGATAGATTCCAGTTCGTGAGTTCTATTAAAATTCCTTCCCTGAAACAACTTGGTACTTTTGCTTGTATGTCTGGCATTAATTTTCTTTTCATATTAGCATTACCATTTAGCATTAAGTGAAAGCAGATTCATGGTAATTACCAAAGGAATTACAGATGACCACCACAAATACTGAAAGAAGTCATTGATTTGATATTGCAGTGAATACCAGAAGATGTTGTAATGATTTTCCACTTATAAAAAGTGAATTGTCCATTTAACTCTGGAGGTCTAAGCAAATGTGCTTAATGCATATCGTATTAGTCAATGCAAAAAGTTAAATATGCCCAGGCTGAAAGAAGGTGTATAATGTATGGTCGTTCTTATACCAAATGATTTCTTTGGAATTTAAACAAATATGTTTAGTATTTTATTCCTAATTTAGGAAGAAAAAGCAACTAAAGTTGTTCTGACATTGTACACAGATGAGTAGCACGTAACTCTGTTATTTAGTAAGCCCCATAGATAGTAAGGAATAAAAGTTGTTAGTGAGCAAAACAGGAGTATCCTGCCATTTGCTTTAATTCTTCTTGTGATAGTTTTGAGGTACAATAATTCCTGTGTGCGTGTCACTCAAGCAACCAGAAAGTGTCTTTGTAATACGCATTTGGTCTCATCTCATGAAGTTCCAGTTGTTTGTTGTCATCCTTGTGACTCTTTGGTAATTACATTGATTTCAAAGAGGAATTCTAATTTATCTTAGTGTTTCATAGAATTGAGACACAAAATAGCTTTACAGGTTTAAAGTTGTAATAGAAAAAAGTCATAGAGTTTTCTGACATTTTAATAATGACATTGTTGGAAAAGTCAGTACCTGTCTTATAGCCCCCATAACATTATTCTTCCAGAGTTAATAAGAAAAGAGGAGCTTACTTTTTCATCATTTTTGTAGGCAGTGCTGATCAAAATCAAGAAATTATTTTGATACTGTAGGTCTTGACTATAGAAGAAGTAAAGGTAGGCTGGGCGCGGTGGCTCACGCCTATAATCCCAGCATTTTGGGAGGCTGAGGGCAGGTGGATCACCCGGGATCAGGAGTTCGAGACCAGCCTGGCCAACATGGTGAAAACCCATCTCTACTAAAAATACAAAAAATTAGTTGGGTGTGGTGGTGCGCTCCTGTAGTCCCAGCTACTCAGGAGGCTGGGGCAGGAGAATCTCTTGAACCTGGGAGGTGGAGGTTGCAGTGAGCCGATACTGTGCCATTGCACTCCAGCCTGGGCAACAGAGTGAGACTCCATCTCAAAACCAAACAAAACAAAAAAAGAAATTAAAGCGAATGCTTGTGGATTGTATGCTGTAGTGTCAGTAATTTCCCTTGTTGCTATGAATAGAGCTATGAGTGAAATTATGAGGTATCTTTAAAGAAAGGGCAAAAGTGGTTGAAAATTTAATTGGTTTAATATTGTACTAGGGTATCATCTGTGCGAGCAATAACAAGGGGTATATTTACCTTTAGAATAGTTTCTAGAATATAGACTAATTTTTGAAAACTTAATTAAATAAAACAGTGTTTGAATAGTGGTTGTACGAAGAAGTACGTATTGTAGTGTAAGTATTTCTGTGCGGGTAGTTTGTTAAGAAGTGTTTTTGTTTTCAAGGAGTTTTCATTTTAGTTGGAGAGATAACGTAAGTAGTAAGGTTTAGTTTATTATTCATAAGACCAGCATGATTATCAGAAAAACCAGCATGATTATCAGAAAAACAGTATAGCTAATAAATGCATAACTCTAAGTAAAGGAGAGAATCCTTAAAGTGGGATGATTGGACATGCTTTTATTTTATTTTATTTTTTTCAGACAGAGTCTTGCTCTGTTGCCCAGGCTAGAATGCAGTGGCATGATCTCAGCTCACTGCAACCTCCACCTCCTGGGTTCAAGCAATTCTCGTGGCTCAGCCTCACGAGTAACTGGGATTACAGGTGCCCACTACCACGCCTGGCTAATTTTTGTATTTTTAGTAGAGATGGGGTTTCATCATGTAGGTCAGGCTGGTCTTGAACTCCCACCTCCAGTGATCTGCCCGCCTTGGCCTCCCAATGTGCTGGGATTACAGGTGTGAGCCACCGTGTTGGCCTGGGCATGCTTTTATGAAGAAGTTAGCATTTAAGCTGGATCTTGAAGGATGGGATTGCATCCTTCAAGTGAATGGAAGTACACTCAGTTGGAAAAAATAGCCAGGACAAAAGTAAAGAAGTGGAACAAACAGAATTTGTTTTTTTAGGACAATGAATTAATGATTGGGCATAGGGAAAAAGTGAAGACTAGGGCTGCAAAGATAAATTTTATTTTAATGCTGCAAGCAGGCATGCGCTAGCTATTTAAGGTTCTTAAGCTGAGGGATAGACAGTCAAAGTCCTCTTTCTTATAGGAAGATTAATTCAGCTATAGTTTGTTAGATGTGCTATACCCATATAGTTAAAGTGCTGATAACCAGTCTCTCTTAACCAGAGTTAATGTGAATAGGAGCAAAGGAGTAGAGGGTGTATACGAGGAGTGATTACAATAATGGACCATGTGATTTCTTTCTTTTATTTTGAGATGAAGTTTCGCTCTCGTTGCCCAGGCTGGAGTGCAATGGTGCAGTCTTGGCTCACTGCAACCTCTGCCTCCCGGGTTCAAATGATTCTCCTGCCTCAGCCTCCCAAGTAGCTGGGATTACAGGTGCATGCCAACATGCCCGGCTAATTTTTGTATTTTTAATAGGGACAGGGTTTCACTATGTTGGCCAGACTGGTCGCGAACTCCTGACCTCAGGTAATCCACCCACCTCGGCCTCCCAAAGTGCTGGGATTACGGGTGTGAGCCACCGTGCCCGGCCGGACCATGTGATTTTAAGCGTGGTAAGGAGATGAATGAGGACTTCTGGGAGTGGGGGTGGTGGCAGCAATGTAGGTAGTGAGAGGGTGAAAAATTGGTAGGATCAATGGATTGTAGATTCTGATGGGGTTTAAGACTTGTTAGAGTGGGAGTACTGTAGGGAATGAGCTAGAAAGGTAGAAGGTGGTGGTCGTAGAACACAATGTTTGAAATAGGGTTTATATTAATAGAAGGGTTGAGATTATTGTTAATGAACATGAGAGTACATCGTTAAGGCAGAATGGAGAGCAAGATCATTGTAGGAAAGGAAGTTAAGGAACTGAGGCACCAGGATGTTACAAAGATAATCTGACCTGGTTATGAGAATGGTAATATGGTATAGTTGTATACTGTCATGGTTTAATAAATGCCTCTTATATAATGTTCTTTTCTGGTTCTTCTAATAATTCAGTGAAGTAAATAGAAGAGGTACTAATCCTATTTTGAAGATGAAGAAACTGAGGCCCAGATAAATTATTTTGCCTAGTGCAGAACTGAAGTTTGAACTTTGCTCTTTTGACTTCTTTTGTTCTTTTCTTTTTAAATAAAAGAGACGGAATTTTGTTACATTGCCCAGGCTGGACTTGAACTCCTGGGCTCACACCATCCTCCCACCTCTACCTCCCTAGTAGCTGAGACTACAGGTGCACGCCATCGAGCCTGGCTGATTTCTTGTATAGTATTCTGTTTATTGTGGTATATAGATTGGCCTCTCTTTAAGGTATATGTACTGTGGTATATAGATTGTGGTATGTAAAGTGTTGGTATTATCTCCAGTGTGCAAAACATTGTACTTCTTTAATACATGGCAGCATTTTGTACCAGTTAATAAACTGGTAGAAAATAGTTGGTATGCTTATTAAAGATTATAATTTTTGTTTCAGAACATCTCAGTATTAAAAACCAATAGTTGTCAGGCGTGGGGGCTCGTGCCTGTAATCCCAGCACTTTGGGAGGCCAAGGTGGGTGGATAACCTGAGTTCAGGAGTTTGTGACCAGCCTGGCCAACATGGCAAAACCCTGTCTTTACTAAGAATACAAAAATTAGCTGAGCATAGTGGTGCATGCCTGTAGTCCCACCTACTGCGGAGGGGAGGCTGCTGAGGCAGGAGAATTGCATGAACCCAGGAGGCAGAGGTTGTTGTGAGTCAGGATTCTGCCACTCACTCCAGCCTGGGTGACAGAATGAGACTCTGTCTTTAAAAAAAAAAAAAAAAAAAAACCTAATGGCTTACCACCATTGGTTTAATTGGTTATAAACCAGTGGTTTAATTGGTCATTTATGACTTCTTGCTTGTCTTTTCACTGTCTGTGGGTCTAGCAGATAATCCCATTCCATTTTCCAAACATTAGTGAGTACCTGATTGTTATCGTGGCATCATAAAAGGATAAGAAAACAAGACAAAATTCCATTTTGTTCATTTGTTCCAGTAAAATAATAGATTGGAGAGGAGAATGGTATTTCTACTGGATACTCTCAAGTTAGGGTTCTACCAGCTTATCCTTGACCATTACACCTTTATAAAAGTTGACTACTGTGATATATGGTGAGGATAGTATCAGCTACTGTTTGTTGCCAGCTATATTACATGTCAGGTCTGGTGCCAAGACATTTCGAAGATATTTATCTAATCCAAGTAACTCTCCAAACTAGGTGGTGGTATCTCCCCCTTTTTTTTTTGTCCTTAGTTTTTTATTTATTTTTATTTTTTTGAGACGAAGTCTTGCTCTGTCGCCCAGGCTGGATTGTAGTGACTACATCTCGGCTCACTGCAAGCTCCGCCTCCCAGGTTCACGCCATTCTCCTGCCTCAGCCTTCCGAGTAGCTGGGACTACAGGAGCCCGCCACCACGCCTGGCTAATTTTTTTTGGTAGAGACAGGGTTTCACTGTGTTAGCCAGGATGGTCTCAATCTCCTGACCTTGTGATCCTCGTGCCTCGGCCTCCCAAAGTGCTGGGATTACGGGCGCTTTTTTTTTTTTTTTTTTGAGACGTCTCACTCTGTCACCCAGGCTGGAGTGCAGTGGAGCCATCTCAGCTCACTGCAAGCTCCGCCTCCCAGGTTCTCGCCATTCTCCTGCCTCAGCCTCCCGAGTAGCTGAGACTACAGGTGCCCGCCACCACGCCTGGCTAATTTTTTGTATTTTTAGTAGAGATGGGGTTTCACCATGTTGGCCAGGCTGGTCTTGAACTCTTGACCTCAGGTGATCCACCCACCTCAGCCTCCTAAATTGCTGGGATTACAGGCGTGAGCCACCACGTCTGGCCGTAAATTGAAATAAATTTTAAGTATACTAGTGAAATGACACTAATAATCCCCAGGATGTCCATTTCTTTTTGGATAGGCTTTTTCTCCTGGGACATTTTCTTTTTAAATTCCATTTTTAAAGGCACATACATACATTTATTTATTGAGACAGGATTTCATTGTACTTCCAAACACAGGACAAATGTGGAAATTTGCCCAGGAAATTTGCGATCACTGCTTACTGCACTCTTGACCTCTTGGACTCAGGCAGTCCTCCCATTGCAGCCTCCCGAGTAGCTGGGACTACAGGTGTGTACCACCACATTCAGTTAATTTAATTTTTTGTATTTTTTGTAGGGATGGAGTCTTCTTTTGTGGCCCAAGCAGGTCTTGAACTCCTGGCCTCTAGTGATCTTCCTGCCTTCCAAAGTGCTAGGATTACAAGTATGAGCCACCATGCCCAGCCAATATCCACCAACTTTGAGTAATATTATTCATTTAAAAATGTTTTTCAAAGAAGTTGTAAGAATTTTTTTTTTTTTTTTTTTTTGAGACGGAGTCTCGCTGTGTCACCAGGCTGGAGTGCAGTGGCGCAATCTCGGCTCACTGCAATCTCTGCCTCCCAGATTCAAGTAGTTCTCCGCTTCAGCCTCCCAAGCAGCTGGGATTACAGGTGCCCACCACCACACTTGGCTGATTTTTGTGTTTTTAGTAGAGATGGGGTTTCACCATCTTGGCTAGGCTGGTCTTGAACTCCTGACCTTGTGATCCACCTGCCTTGGCCTCCCAAAGTGCTGGGATTACCGGCATGAGCCACCACGCCTGACTGAAGTTGTATTAAATTTTAATAGTTATAGGAAGAGGGAAGAGGCTAAGAACATCTCTCTAGAGTTTCGTATTGTGTTTTGCTTTTTGAGATTATAGGCTCTTGATTGTGATCTTTGACTTGTCCTAATAATTCCTTCTTCTCCAGCTCTAATTTGTCTCTACTAATTTCTACATAGTTTAATCACATAAAGGATACAGCTGTGGGATTATGTAGACGTCAGAATCAGCACCAGTTAGCAAATAATAAGATTTCATTTATCTGGATAAATTTAAGGCAATTCCTGTCTTTATTGATACTTAAATGATCACCACAACCAAATTTGTAAGAGAGAAGTTTCCACATTTGTCCTGTGTTTGGAAGTAGAATCCTTGACTTGTAAGGAACTAGAGCTTACTGTGTATTTTAATAACATGCAGAGCAGGTCAGCCAGGTTGTATTCATTTGCCATTAGATCTGCCACAAGTTGAAGTTTTTTTTGAGAGTGGAGGCAGTTGAAGGAAAATCAGTTGGGTGTATGCATATAATTTAAAATCTAATACTTTTTTTTTTTTTTTTTAGAAAAGCTAGATTGCTTCCAGTCTGACCCTTTTGAACTTAAATTCCTGATCAGCATAAATGAAAAACTATATTTCAACTTTGAAAGCATATAGTATTCAGAAAGGAAGTGTTGATTTGGATAATGAAATAAGTGTTCCAAGCAGTCATCATTTTTTTAAATTTAAATTTTATTTTTTACCTCCCTCAGCTCATACCTATAAGCAGTCATTAAAACTAAATTTTAGGAATGCTGTAATATAGGACCTATGAATTTTTATTAGGATAACCATGAGTTTTAGTTTATACCTTTTGTCTTGGAATAATTACTGTTAGCATCTTTTGTTTTTTCTTTTTTTGTTTTTTTCTAAGACAGGGTCTTGCTCTGTTACCCAGGCTGGACTGAAGTGACAAGATCATAGCTTACTGCAGCCTCCAACTCCTGGACTCAAGGGATCCTCCCCACTCAGGCTCTTGAATAGCTGAGACTACAGGTGCACACCATCATTAAAAAAATTTTTTTCAAAAATTAAAAAAAATTTGTAAAGATAGGGTGTCCCTGTGTTTCCCCAGCTGATCTTGAACTCCTGGGCTCAAGAGATCCACTTGGCTTCCCAAAGTGCTGGGATTATAGGTGTGAGCCACTGCACCCAGCCTTACCCCCCATTTTATTCTCGAAGTGGTTTGTATGATATGTTATATGATCATCTAGATCTAAAGGAATTTCAGAGATCTAAGTGAGGTTTTGAAGAGAAGGTACAGCAGCAAAAAATACCTTTCAGATCCTGTTGAGGCCTTCAGATAATCAGACGCCATACTGAATGTTTTTAGAAAGAATGATCCTGATAAGTCTAAGTTTGTCAGAATGACTCAATTTTGGTGGGGAGGTGGGTTAGGAGGCAAGAAATAAAATATCACCACTACTATCATTGTCATCATTACTACTACTATTATTATAGTTGTGCCCTTGGGGTTTGAAATCACATTTTTCCTCCTTCCTCTTTTTGTTTTTCTAGTATAACATTCAAAAGGGACAAAAGGCAGCTGGGGGCGGTGGCTCACGCCTGTAATCCCAGCCCTTTGGGAGGCGGAGACGGGCGGATCACCTGAGGTCGGGAGTTCAAGACCAGCCTGGCCAACATGGTGAAATCCCATCTCTACTAAAATACAAAAATTAGCTGGGCATGATGGCGGGTGCCTGTAATCCCAACTACTTGGGAGGCTAAGGTGGGAGAATTGCTTGAACCCAGGAGGGGTAGGTTGCAGTGAGCCAAGATGGCACCATTGCATTCTAGCCTGGGTGACAGAGACTCCATCTCAAAAAAAAAAAAAAAAAAAAGGGGGTGGGGACAAAAGGATTCAGAGTGAAAAGAAAACCACTTAGTTAACCTTCCCAAAGACAACCCCACTATTTCCAATTGCATGGTGGTTCTTTCACAGAATGCTTAGTATATTATCCATATACTAAGCATTATGCACTCTTAACTTTCCCAAAGGGTAGCATGCAAGCACATTTTCTAGCAGTTTGATTTTTTCCTCTTAATTGTATGTCCTGGAGATTATTCCATAACTGGAAGGTTTTTTGTTTTACTTTTTGTTTGTTTTTGCTTTTGTTTTTTTTTGAGATGGAGTCTCACTCTGTCCCTCAGACTGGAGTGCAATGGGGCAATCTTGGCTCACTGCAACCTCTGCCTCCCGGGTTCAAGCAGTTTGATTACAGGCACCCGCCATCATGCCCAGCTAATTTTTTTATTTTTGTAGAGATGGGGTTTCACCATGTTGGCCAGGCTGGTCATGAACTCCTGACCTCAGGTGATCCACCCGCCTCGGCCTCACGAAGTGCTGGGATTACAGGCATGAGCCACTGTGCCTGGCCTGTTTTTTGTTTTATTTTAAAGTAATTTTAGATTTGTAGAGTAGTTACAAAAATAGTACAGAGAATTTTGGTATACCACTCACTATATTCCCTACTACAGTATCCATACACTAACTATAATACAATTATCATGGGCCATGTGTGGTGGCTCACACCTGTAATCCCAGCACTTTGGGAGGCCGAGGCAGGCAGATCACCTGAGGTCAGGAGTTCGAGACCAGTCTGGCCAACATGGTGAAACCCCGTCTCTATTAAAAATACAAAAAGTTAGCTACGCTTGGTGGCACGCACCTGTCATCCCAGCTACTTGGGAGGCCGAGGCAGGAGAATTGCTTGAACCCAGGGGGCGAAGGTTGCAGTGAGCCGAGATCATGCCACTGCACGCCAGCCTGGGTGACAGAGCAAGACTCCATCTCAAAAAAATAAATAAAATAAAATAAATTGGTCTGGCGTGGTGGTGCACACCTGTAGTCCCAGCTACTCAGGAGGTAGACGATGCAGTGAGCTGAGATTGCGCCACAACACTCCAGCCTGGGCGACAGAGTGAGACTCTGTCTTAAAAAAAAAAAAAAAAGGGTCAGGCACGGTGGCTCATGCCTGTAATCCCAGCACTCTGGGAGGCCGAGGCAGGTGGATCACGAGGTCAGGAGATTGAGACCATCCTGGCTAACATGGTGAAACCCCTTCTCTACTGAAAATACAAAAAATTAGCCCGGATGTGGTGGCGCACTCCTGTAGTCCCAGCTACTTGGGAGGCTGAGGCAGGAGAATCGCTTGAACCCAGGAGGCGGAGGTTGCAGTGAGCTGAGATCGCGCCACTGCACTCCAGCCTGGGTGACAGAACGAGACTCCGTCTCAAAAAAAAAAAAAAAAGCTAATTGGTTTCTTTAACGTTAACACAAAAACATAAACACCATCAACTCCATATTTTGCTGTAAAAATAAAATATTAACAGCAATCACTAATCCCTGGTAGTGAAGCACAAAACATTTTCCACCTACCCCCAACATAAATGTAGTCTCATCACAATGAGTAAAAGTAAACAAAATACTAGGTGTCACTGGGGTTGATGATAACTTTTCAGATGGAAAACCAAAGGCACACCCATGAAAGAAATAATTGGTAAGTTAGACTTTATTAAAATTTAAAACTTCTGCTCTGTAAAAGACACCATCAAGAGAAAGAGAAGACAAGACAGTTTGGCAGTTTCTTACAAACCTAAACCTATTTTTTACCGTTCAATCTAGCAATCATACTCCTTAGTACTTAACCAAAGGAGCTGAAAAGTCTACACAAAAACCAAAAACATGGATGTTTATAGCATTCTTTATTTGTAATTGCCAAAACTTGGCAGCAGTCCAGATATCCTTCAGTAGGTGAATGGATAAGTAAACTGTGGTATACCAATGGAATATTATTCAGCCCTAAAAAGAAATGAGCTATCAAGCCAGGAAAAGACATGGAAGAACCTTGGATACTTATTCAAGAATATGTGAAAGAAGCCAATTGGAAAAGGCTACATAATGATTGCAAATATATGACATCCTGGAAAAGGCAAAACCGTAGAAACAGTAAAAAGATCAGTGATTGCCAGGAGTTTGAGGGGAAGAAAATAAAGGGATGAACAGGTGGACACTGTGGATTTTTTGAGCAGTGAAATTATTCTCTATGATACTATAATGGTAGATAAATGTCTGTATACATTTGTCAAAACTCATAGAACTACATCAAGAGTGAATCTTAATGTACTATGGACTTTGGCTGATAATGATATGTCAATGTTGGTTCATCTATTGTAGCAAATGTATTATAATAAATGTGCAGGATGCTGTGTCTATACTTTCAGCTCAACTTTGCGATAAACCTGAAACTGCTTGAAAAAATAAAATCTCTGTCTATCTGAAAGTAATCACAAAAGTTACTAATTACAATAAACTCATATTCAGTATTTCTAAAGCACTTCTTCCAAAGAGCATGTGTAATTTAAAACTTTACTAAAAAACTGAAAGGTAACATTGAAAACAATGATTACCTCTAAGAAATGAAACAGAGGAGAAAGGAGGGCTTTCTTTCATGTTTTACTTGTTACAGTGTGGCCTAAACTTTTAACAATACCCGTTTTACATTTGTATTATTTGTGTTTAGTAGTATATTTTAATAAAGGGGGCCACAATATACTAAAAAATTAAAGACATTGCTTGCACAACCTTTCCTCACCTGTGTCCAGGCTATCAGACTAGGTGACATATTTAGAGGTAAGATTAAAGTTATTACAAAAACTGTAAAAAAAAAATTTTTTTAAGGTCTACCTATGAGCTCAGTCTAATAAAATGTCTCAAGAAAAGCATTTTACAAAAAAATGCCCTTAATGGGCATAATTTTAACAATGCAAATCACCTTTAAAAGACTGTGTGCCTGTAATCCCAGCTATTCTGGAGGCTGAGGCAGCAGGACTGCTTGGGCCCAAGTTTGAAAACAGCCTGGGCAACACAGGCTGTTAAAGAAAAGAAAGAAAAGAAAAGAAATGGAAAAAATGGAGAAAGGGGAATGGGCAAGAGCAAGAATGTGAAAGAACCGAGTCTTTACCTTGGTTAACTTGAATAAAATAAAAACTGTCTTGTATGAACCAGCCTCTTTTCATTTTATTTACATAGGCAACATGGTGGAACCCCGTCTCTACCAAAAACAAAACAAAAACTACATTAAACAAACAAAAATTAGCCAGGTGTGCTAATACATGCCTGTAGTCCCAGTTACCTGGGGGGCTGAGGTAGGAGAATCAATTGAGCCCAGGAAGTAGAAGCTGCAGTGAGCTGTGATTGCACCACTGCCCCGTAGCTTGGGTGACAGGGAGACCTTTAGTTATTCTAAATCAACACATAATATTCACTAGTGTACTAGAAAATGTTCTTATATAGGGCATATAGATGAAGAAAGAGTACCTGGACTTAAAGAACATGCTTTATGGTAGAGGAGATAAGTAAACAGGGAGTCACAGTACAAGTACCATAACGAAGGTATAAACATAAAGCTAAAGGAGCACAGAGAAGGAGTGTCAGACAAGACTTCAAAGTAAAAGTGAGTTGGTCTTAGGGCTGGGGGCATGGGAAGAGTATGGGGACACTCTCATTGAGGGAATGGTAGCCTGGCCAGATTTGCTTTTAAAAACTTTATTAGAGGCTGGGCGGGATGGCTCACAGCAGCAATCCCAGCACTTTGGGAGGCCAAGGTGGGAGGATCATTTGAGCTCAGGAGACGGAGTCTGCAGTGAGTCGAGATTGTGCCACTGCATTCCAGCCTGAGTGACAGAGCGAGACCCTATCTCAAAAATAAACAGAAAATCAAACATTAGTAAAGGCCAGGCGCTGTGGCTCAAGCCTATAATCCTAGCACTTTTGGAGGCCGAAGCAGGGGGATCACCTGAGACCAGGGGTTTGAAACCATGCTGGGAACATGGCAAGACTCCAAGTCTACAAAAAAAAATTTTTTAATGAAAACATTAGCTGGGTGTGGTGGCTTGCACCTGTAGTCCCAGCCACTTGGGGGGCTGAAGTGGGAGAATCACTTGAGCCCAGGAGATGGCGGTTACGGTGAGCCAAGATTGTGTCACTGCACTCCAACATGGATGACAGAGTGAGACCTTGTCTCAGAAAATAAAAACAGGCTTGGCATGGTGGGCTCACACCTGTAATCCCAGCACTTGGGGAGGCTGAGGCGGGCGATCTCTTGAGCTCAGGAGTTCGAGACCATTCTGGGCTACATGATGGAACCCAGTCTCTAAAAAAAATACAAAAAAATGTAGCCAGGCGTGGTGGCATGTGCCTGTGGTCTCAGCACTTGGGGATCTGAGGTGGGAGGATCACTTGAGCCTGGGAGGTTGAGGCTTCAGTGAGCTGAGATTGAATCACAAACAAATACATAATAAAAGTTAGACAGAGGGTCCCACTATGCTGCAGGACACATCATAGCACTTATGATACATTGAAATATCAAATTAGGGCGAAATTTAACATGACAATTACAACATTAAGTTTTACTTTTTAAAAGTTTTTTGAAACTGTCACAGCCAAGAGAAGCCTAAAGTGACATGACAACAAAATGTAATGTGGTATCCTCTGTGGGATCCTAGAACAGAAAAAGACCATTAGAGGAAGTCTAAGATAATCTGAATATAGTATGGACTTTAGTTAATAATAATGTGTCAGAGTTGGCCTCCCAAAGCACTGGGATTACTACCTACCCACCTGGTGTGAACCACCCACCACACCTGGTTTGCCCTTGTTTTTTGTAGCCAACTTTTCAGCAGCAAAAGTGTGACTCTGGTGTCAAATATTGAGAAGCCAGGCAAGAAAATTAGGTGGTCTGTTACTTTAAGCTTTAAAAAGTTTCATATAACCTTAATGGATATTTTGATGTTATTTTGTGTTTACCTTTGAGCTTTTAAAATGAAAACTAAATGTATGTTTGAATCAACACCATTTAAAATAAATTTCTGGGCTGCGCATGGTGGCTCACACCTGTAATCCCAGCACTTTGGGAGGCTGAGGCAGGCAAATTGCTTGAGGCCAGGAGTTCGAGACTAGCCTGGCCAACATGGCGAAACCCTGTTTCTGCTAAAAAATAAATAAATAAATAAATTGGTCTGGCATGGTGGCTCACACCTGTAATCCTAGCACTTTGGAAGTCCGAGGCGGGCGGATCACGAAGTCAGGAGATCAAGACCATCCTGGCTAACACAGTGAAACCCTGTCTCTACTACAAATACAGAAATTAGCTGGGCGTGGTGGCATTTGCCTATAGTCCTAGCTACTCGGGACGCTGAAGCAGGAGAATCGCTTGAACCTGGGAGGTGGAGGTTGCAGTGAGCTGAGATCACGCCACTGTGCTCCAGCCTGGGCAACAGAGTGAGACTCTGTCTCAAAAAACAACAACAACAACAACAACAACAAAAACAACCAAACAAAAATTAGCCGAGCCTGGTAGTGCATGCCTGTAATACCAGTTTCTTGGGAGGCCAAGGCACAAGAATTGCTTGAACCCAGGGGGCAGAGGTTGCAGTGAGTTGAGATCGTGCCACAGCACTCCAGCCTGGGTGACACAGCAAGACTCTGTCTCAAAAAAATAAAAAATAAATTTCTGATTAAATATTTTGAATTTTATTTTAAAATGTAGTAAGTATGAAATTCAAGAGAAAAAAATGCAGTTAAAAATAGCCTACCTCGGCCGGGCGCAGTGGCTCATGCCTGTAATCCCAACACTTTGGGAAGCCGAGGTGGGCAGATCACAAGGTCAGGAGTTCAAGACCAGCCTGGCCAATATGGTGAAACCCCATCTCTACTAAAAATACAAAAATTAGCCAGGTGTGGTGGTGGGTGCCTGTAGTCCCAGCTACTCAGGAGGCTGAGGCAGGAGAATGTCTTGAACCCGGGAGGCGGAGGTTGCAGTGAGCCGAGATGGTGCCACTGCAGTCCAGCCTAGGTGACAGAGTGAGACTCCATCTCAAAAACACAAAAAAAAAGAAATGGGTGTCTAAGAGATATGAGAGGTAGGCTGTATATATATGTGTGTGTGTATGTATGTATGTATGTATTTATTTATTTATTTATTTATTTTTTTGAGACGGAGTCTCTTTCGCCCAGGCAGAGTGCAGTGGTGCTGTCTCGGCTCACTGCAAGCTCCGCCTCCTGGGTTCACACCATTCTCCTGCCTCAGCCTCCTGAGTAGCTGGGACTACAGGCACCAGCCACCGTGCCTGGCTAATTTTTTGTATTTTTAGTAGAGACGGGGTTGCACCGTGTTAGCTAGGATGGTCTCGATCTCCTGACCTCGTGATCCGCCCACCTCGGCCTCCCAAAGTGCTGGGATTACAGGCGTGAGCCACCGCGCCCGGCCTTAGACACCCATTTCTAAGAGTTAACTTCTACTACAAGCTTCTAATGTATTCTAGAGCTGCTCTGTACATGTTTTTTAGTTTAGTTTTGAAAATTAACATGCAGTAGTATTGACTTATTTGATATGGATTTCTATGAATTTATTTTTTGATAGAAATATATTTTTTAAATTTTACTTTAAGTTCTGGGATACATGTGCAAAACATGCAGGTTTGTTGCATAGGTATACATGTACCATGGTGGTTTGCTGCACCTACGAACCCGTCATCTAGGTTTGGTTTGGTTTTTTTTTTTTTTTTTTTTTTTTGAGATGGAGTCTGGCTCTGTCGCCCAGGCTGAAGTGCAGTGGTGTGATCTCGGCTCACTGCAACCTCCGCCTCCTGCATTCAAGCGATTCTCCTGCCTCAACCTTCTGAGTAGCTGAGATTACAGGCGCCCGCCACCACACCCGGCTAATTTTTTTGTGTTTTTAGTAGAGACGGGGTTTCACCATGTTGGCCAGGCTGGTCTTGAACTCCTGACCTCAAGATCCACCTGTCTTGGCCTCCCAAAGTGCTGGTATTACAGGCATGACCCACTGCGCCCAGCCTCATCTAGGTTTTAAGTCCCGTACGCATTAGGTATTTGTCGTAATGCTCTCCCTCCCCTTGCCCCCCACCCACTGACAGGCCCCAGTGTATAATGTTCCCCTCCCTGTGTCCATGTGTTCTCATTGTTCAGCTCCCACTTAAGAGTGAGAACATGGGGTTATTTATTTTTGAGACAAGAGTCTCACTCTGTCGCCCAGGCTGGAGTGCAGTGGCGACACCTTGGCTCACTGCAACCTCTGCCTTGTAGGTTCAAGCGATTCTCCTGCCTCAGCTTCCTGAGGACCTGGATATCAGGCGTGTACTACCACACCCGGCTAATTTTTCTATTTTTAGCAGAGATGGGGTTTCTCCATGTTGGCCAGTCAGGTCTCAAATTCCTGACCTCAAGTGATCTGCCTGCCTTGGTCTCCCAAAGTGCTGGGATTACAGGTGTAAGCCACCATGCCCAGCCCAGTTCTATGAATTTTAACACATTTATAGATTCTTATAACTGCCACTACAATCTGCCTATGGAACAGGATTTGAATTTAAGTATTCAAAAAATACATTTTTTAGAGGTGAAATACAGAAATATTTAGCCTGTTTTCACCATTTTTCAAAAAATTTAAGTACAATTAAGATACAGTGAAATTCGCCCATTTACATGTACAGTTCATCAGCACCATAAGACGGTGAAAAAAAAGTACAATTTGAGTATTGACAAAACGCATCATAGTGCAGCCACCACAACAACCAGTGTATAGCTTCTGACAATCACTGATCTTTTTTTCTTTAGCTTTGTTTTTTCCAGAATGTCCTATATATGGAAGCCTTTTGAGTATGGCTTCTTTTCACTTAGCATAATTAATTTGAGATTCATCTCTGTTACTACTTGTATGAATAATTTGTTTCTTTTTAGTGCCAAGTAATATCTCATTGTATGGGGTATACCATAGTTTTTAAAGTTCATTTCTCAATTGACATTTGGATAGTTTCTAGCGTACAAATAAAGTTGTTAAAAACATTCACAGACAGGTGTTTTAAGTTGAGTGTACTATTTTATGTTCCCATCAGTAATCTGTGAAAGTTGCTCGTCTGAAATTTTATCAGAGAAGGGCTCACGCCTGTAATCCCAGCACTTCGGGAGGCTAAGATGGGCAGATTGAGCCCAAGAGTTCGAGACCAGTCTGGGCAATATGGCAAAACCCCATCTCTACCAACAATACAAAAATTAGCTTGGTGTAGTGGTGTGCACCTCTAGTCCCAGCTACTCGGGAGCCTGAAATGGGAAGGATTGCTTAAGCCCCAAGGAGGGTTGAGGCTGGAGTGAGCCATGATGGTGCCACTGCATTCCAGCCTGGACAACTGAGAGAGACTGTCTCTCCAAACAAATAAAAAAGAAGTGGTATTAGGTTTTTTTTTGTTTTTTTTTTTTTGAGACTGGAGTCTCACTCTGTCACCCAGGTTGGAGTGCAGTGGCGTGATCTCGGCTTACTGCAACCTCTGCCGCCCGGGTTCAAGCGATTCTCCTGCCTCAGCCTCTTGCGTAGCTGGGATTACAGGCGCCTGTCATCGTACCCAGCTAATTTTTTTTTTTTTTTTTGCCCTTGTTGCCCAGGCTGGAGTGCAATGGCGCGATCTCAGCTCACTGCAACCTCCTCCTTCCGGGTTCAAGCGATTCTCCTGCCTCAGCCTCCCGAGTAGCTGGGATTATAAGCATGAGCCACCACGCCTGGCTAATTTTTTATTTTTATTTTAGTAGAGACGAGGTTTCTCCATGTTGGTCAGGCTGGTCTTGTACTCCCGACCTCAGGTGATCTGCCCTCCTTGGCCTCCCAAAGTGCTGGGATTATAGACGTGAACCACCGCGCCTGGCCAATTTTTGTATTTTTTAGTAGAGACGGAGTTTCACCATGTTGGCCAGGCTGGTCTTGAATTCCTGACCTCGTGATTCTCCTGCCTCGGCCTCCCAGATTGCTGGGATTACAGGCATGAGCCACCGCGCCCTGCCGCATTTTTTTTTAAATGCCATTTTAATAGGCATGTGGTGGTAATACATTGTGATTCTAGTTTGTATTTCCTTAATGGTTAATAATCTTGAATGTGTTTTCATGTGCTTACTTGCCACCTGTATATCATTGATGAAATGTTTAAATCTTATGCCCACTTTAAAAATTGGGTTTTTTCCCCTCTTTTGAGAATTCTGTGTATTTTCTGGATACAAGTTTTTAATCAGGTATGGATTTGTTCAGCATTCATTGGTTTCTGATTTTTTTTTGAAAAGGAATAAGATTTGTAAATATTTTCTCCCAGTCCAGCCTATCAATTTTTTTTTTTTTTTGAGACGGAGTCTTGCTCTGTCGCCCAAGCTGGAGTACAGTGGCGTGATCTCGGCTCACTGCAACCTCTGCCTCCTGGGTTCAAGCAGTTCTCCAGCCTCAGCCTCCTGGGTAGCTGGGATTATAGGCACGCACCACCATGCCTGGCTAATTTTTGTATTTTTAGTAGAGACAGGGTTTCACCATGTTGGTCAGGCTGGTCTCGAACTCCTGACCTTGTGATCTACCCGCCTCGACCTCCCAAAGTGCTGGGATTACAGGTGTGAGCCACCTTGCCCAGCCATCAATTTTTTATTCCATATATTGATTGTGCTTTGGGGTTGTCTCTACGAAAATATTTGCCTAGCCTGTGGTCACAAAGATTTTTCTCTTGTATTTTTTCTTCTAGAATATATCGTTTTCAGTTTTACATTTAGGTCTGCAGTGCATTTTGAGTTCTTTTTTTATTCAAAGTATGGATTGAAGCTCTTTTATTTTGCATATGGACACCTAGTTCTAGCACCGTTAATTGAAAACATTAAAATTTCTCTGTTGAACTGTCTATATTATTAATCCTGATTTGTATTGCATCTGACAGATCCAGAATGATTTGAAAAGTTAATTAGCTAACAGTATTTAGAAATTTGTTAAATGTCTTATTTGGAACCTGGCATTTGCTGACAGTAGTTTGTAATCTACAGAAGGGTTTTCTAAAATAACTTTAAGCCTAAGATTAAAAGAAGATTTTGCTAATGATTCATTATCTTTTTGGAAAAACTTGTGTGATTTTTCATGCAGCAAGGATGAGCTGAAATGGTTTTTCCTAGAAGGTGCCCATTTTCTTTTTTGTAGACTTACTTGGTAGTTCTCTAATAATCTGTGTTTGTGCTTTAAATGTCATCTTTGATAGTGATATATTTTGGTGCAATTCTCTTTTTGTTTAAAACCATCACATAGTTGTCCTTAGTTAAGTACTCTAGGCCAGGCTTGATGGCTTAGGCCTGTAATCCCAGAACTTTTAGAGGCAGAGGCAGGAGGATCACTTGAGCCCAGGAGTTTGAGACCATCTAAATCAAAATAAAAAACAGCCGGGCGTCATGGTGTATGCCTGTTGCCCTAGCTACTTGGGAGGCTGAGGTGGGAGGATTGCTTGAGCCCAGGAGTTAAGGTTACAGTAAGCTATGATGGTTCCACTGCACTCCAGCTTGGGTGACAGAGAGAGACTCTGTCTCTAAACAAACAAACTAAAGGTTTAATTACTTTAAAAAAGTAGTACATAGTTATTGTTAGGATGAGGTTTTTTTGTTTTGTTTTGTTTTTTGATTTTTTTTTTGTTTTTGAGACAGACTCTTGGTTTGCTACCCAGTCCTGAATGCGGTAGCTCAGTCAGCTCACAGCAGTCTTGAACCCCTGGGCTGAAGTGATCCTCCTGCGTCAGCCTCCCTAGTAGCTAGGACTATAGGACTAGGACTATAGGTGCACACCACCACGCCCATCTAGTTTTTTTTGTATAGACAAGGTCTTGCTCGCTATGTTGCCCAAGTTGATGTCCAACTTCCTGGCCTCCAGCAGTGCTCCCACTTCAGCCTCCCGAAGTGCTGGAATTACAGGCATGAGCCACTGTGCCTGGTTTATTCCTGTATCATTAAATTGTATAGACCTGTAGAGTGAAAGAATCGATATTCAGCTGTACATTGGTGTTCTGTACTATAATGAGGTTTGAGTTAATCTCAGTATTTGGATATTTATTATTTAGTAATTTAGAAGTACTTTGCAATTAACACCTTTAAAGTAACTTAAAATGTTGAGTGTTGCAGTAGAAATTAAAATGCCAAGAAGCAGGTGTTTGGAGGTAAATTGAAGACAGACTTTCAGGCTGCGCCTGGTGGCTCACATCTGTAATCTCAGCACTTTGGGAGGCTGAGGCGGGCAGATCACTTGAGGTCAGGAGTTCAAGATCAGCCTGGCCAACATGGTGTGAACCCCCCCCACCCCCCACCCCATCTCTACTAAAAATACAAAAATTAGCCAGGTGTGGTGGCGTGTGCCTGTAATCCCAGCTACTCCAGAGGCTGAGGCGGGAGAATCCCTTGAATCTGGGAGGCCTTGTTTGCAATGAGCTGAGATGGCATCACTGCGCTCTAGCCTGGGCGACAGACCAAGACTCCATCTCAAACAAAACAAAACAAAAAGACTTTCAGGATTAATAGCTGTTTTTAATTTTTAAAAATCATTTGTTGATGACTGCTTTTTTTCATTCCTGAAATACCCATTTTTAAGTCCTTTTTTTTTTTTGTCTTTGGAAAACATACTCCTCCTGTCCCTTGCTATTCCATTTTTCTTCTTTTTTTTCCCTTTCTTTATTTGGATAGACTTTGCCATACAATTTTATTTTTATTATTTTTATTGTGGTAAAATATGTGTAACATAAAATTTAACCCTTTAACTATTTTAAAGTATATAGTCCAAGCCAAGTGTAGTGGTGTGGCGCCTGTAGTTCCAACTGGTCAAGAGGCTGAGGCTGGGCTCCTTGAGCCCAGGAGTTTGAAGGCAGCCTGGGCAACATAGTGAGACCCCCTTCTCTTAAAAAAAAGTATACAGTTCAGTAGCATTAAGTACATGAACAATATTGTACGACTACCACCACCACCATCTTGTTCTAGAACTTGTTCATCACTGCCACACAATTTTAGCACCTAATTGTTCCCTAGTGTTTGGTTGCCATGTTATTAGGTGTAAGAGATAAACAAGACTCAGTTCTTGTCCTCAAGGACTTCACAGTCTAGTGAGAGAAACGTAATACTTACTATACAATTTGGCAAATTACATGTTAGAGCTCCCCATCATTAGATTTTATTATTGAATTAGAATTTTAATTTTACCTTGAAAAGGCAAAGTAACTTTTATTAGGTTAACATTCAAGTTATCATATCTTTCCACACACTGAATTCGTTTAGGCTAGACCAAAAGACTGAAGTCTTTAGTCTTTTGATTTAGGTCATTGTGGGACTCACAAATCCTGATGCCCTATATTTTAAGACAAGAAGGGAACCAGAAAATTGATATTTTGATTTAAAAGCAAATTATGAGCTATTCCTTCCTGATGAAGCAAGGAGATCTGTGAAAACTATGATTAGAGATAACTTCTTAGTTGTCTGCAGCTATCATTTGTTGAAACTGTTTTTACTTATTTTAGTTGCAGTGACAACTTGCTTGATTATGATCAAATACATCATTATAAAGCATGTTTATCTCCTTTGCGGATCATCTTGAGGAATAGTTGCTTTGGAAACTGTCAAGAGCTTATTTTTAATTTCTTGAAAAGCCGGGAGGTATCAGTTGATTTAAAGTTTAATGTCTTAGCAGATTTAGTTTAAAATAATGTTACCAGATTGAGCAGTATTTATTTAAAAATAGGTTTTATTTTCATTACTATGACTTGTTTTCTTCATTATTAAAGATTTAATGCAATATTGCATATAAAAAAGTAAAACAGGCTGGGTGCGGTGGCTCACGCCTGTAATCCCAGCACTTTGGGAGGCTGAGGTGGGCGGATTGCCTGAGCTCAGGAGTTTGAGACTACCCTGGGCAACATGGTGAAACCCTGACTCTACTAAAATACAAAAAATTAGCCAGGCATGGTGGCACACACCTGTAGTCCCAGCTACTTGGGAGGCTGAGGCACGAATATCACTTGAGCCTGGGAGGCAGAGGTTGCGGTGAGCTGAGATTGTGACACTGCACTCCAGCTTGGGCTACAGAGTGAGACTTTGTCTCAAAAAAAAAAAAAGGTAAAACAGCATGGCTCTTTGTTTGTAAGACTCTGTAGTCTTCCTAATGTAGTCAGTCTAAAAGAGTTGGTGTCCCAAATGGTTGATAGTGTTTTAGTTTACAATTTCAACACTTGTTAGGAGACTAAAAGTTCAGATTACTAGGCCTAGATTCCTAGTAAGTTGTGTTTTGTTTTGTTTGAAATAGGATCTCGTTCTGTCCCCCAGGCTTGGAGTGCAGTGGCTTGATCACAGCTCACTGCAGCTTCAACCTCCTTGGCCTAAGTGATCCTCCCATCACAGCCCCCTAAGTAGCTGGGACTACAGGCTCACACCACAATGTGTGGCTAATTAAAAAAAATTTTTTTTGTAGAAACAGGGTCTCACTGTATTGCCCAGGCTGGTCTTAAACTCTTGTCCTCAAGTGATCTTCCCGCCTCAGCCTCCCAAAGTGCTGGGATTACAGGTGTGAGCCACTGTGCCCAGCTCTAATACATTTTTATAAAGTGTTTGTTTGTTTGTTTGTTTGTTTGTTTGTTTGTTTTTGAGATGGAGTCTCGCTCTGTCTCCCAGGCTGAAATGCAGTGGTGCGATCTCGGCTCACTGCAAGCTCCGCCTCCCGGGTTCACGCCATTCTCCTGCCTCAGCCTCCCGAGTAGCTGGGACTATAGGCACCTGCCACCATGCCCAGCTAATTTTTTGTATTTTTAGTAGAGATGGGGTTTCACCGTGTCAGGATGGTCTCAATCTCCTGGCCTCGTGATCCACCTGCCTCGGCCTCCCAAAGTGCTAGGATTACAGGCGTGAGCCACCGCGCCCGGCCTTTTATAAAGTTTTTTCTTTTTTTTTTTTTTCTTTTTTGAGATGGAGTCTCGTTCTGTTGCCCAGGCTGGAGTGTGGTGGCCCAGTCTCAACTCACTGCAACCCCCACCTCCCGGGTTCAAGCAGTTCTCCTGCCTTAGCCTCCTGAGTAGCTGGGACTACAGGTGCACACCACCACAGCCAGCTAATTTTTTGTAATTTTAGAGGAGACGGAGTTTCATTATTTTGGCCAGGCTGGTCTCGAATTCCTGACCTCAGGTGATCCACCTGCCTCAGCCTCCTGAAGTGCTGGGATTACAGGCGTGAGCCACCACGCCTGACCCATTTTTATAAATTTTTAAAAAGTTGGAATTTGTGGTGTGGTTTTGATTGTGTACTGAAAATGAACTATTGCAGTGTCCTTTTAGGTTAAAAAAAAAAAAAGAAAAGTTAAAAATAACCCTTAGTTTGGTTAAGCTGTTAATAAATTTGACACTTAACTGCTTTTGAAAAATAACTGTAATCATCTTTTTTCAGGGTAATCACTTTGATCAGTATGAGGAAGGACACTTGGAAATTGAACAAGCATCACTTGACAAGCCTATAGAATCGGTAAGATAATCAGTGCTTAATTTCGGGTCTTAGCTAGTTAGTTAGGTAGTGTTCGTGTGACACTTGATGTGAGTGAAGTTAAACTTATTAATAACCAATAGTACAGTTTAGAGTTGTTTTCTTGCATGCCATACAGTAATCAATTAAAGCTTGGGATGTAATCTAATATTTAATATGTTGGGAAATCAGTCCAAAAAAATCTAGAAACACATTAGAATTTCGATGGAAAAATATCTTTTTGGCCCATACCGATACTTTGTTGAAGGTAGCAAGTTAAAGTTTAGCATTTTGTGAAATTGAATAAAGGAGTAAAATGTATTTTGATCCTTTATAGCTTCACCTTTCTTGGGCAATATAATTATGTATGAAGTGTTCCTACATAAGTAGAATATGTATGGAAATTTTTTTTTTTAATGTTATATTAAAAACATTTAAGGAGTAATATGTTTTATTTACCAGACTGTTGTGAAACATGGCAAGTTTGGTCTCTGTAGCTTAAGAAATGTGGTTTTTGTCAAAAGCTGATTATTTCTATCTTTTCACACTGCTTAGTTTTGGACACTGATGATATCAAGCAATAGAACAAGGAGGTTTATTTACCTGGCTCTTAGTTTTAAAAAAACTTCTTAATTTTTGAACATTATTTTCATTTTGAAAAACCCGTTATTTTTAAATAACACAGTCTATTGTTAAAATGTCTAAACTTGTCATTATTGTCAGCAGTTACTATTTGTGCTTAAGTGTACATATTTAATAAGGATTTCAGTGAGTTATTGGTAAAACTTGAGTGGGGAAAAAAAGTCAAAAAGGGAATCTTAATCTTTATAACCATCATGACAAGCCCCCCGCTTCCCCTTAAGAAACACTAGCTTCTTCCTCAGGAAAATAAGAAGGCAATTTAGAGAATACGGATATTTTAACTTTAGCTTTTATTTTCAAAACTGCAACATAGTAAAGGATCAACATATATTTATGTTCCTAATTAGGTTGGTGTTGTGTGTGTTTGTATGTGTGTTTAGATGTTTACAGAAATTTACACAACTTGGGGTGTTCGACATTTTTCTTCCACAGCAGTTGGCCCATATTAGCTAAGCAGCCATGATCTGGTTTGTATTGCACGGTCTGCCTTTTTTTAATTTCTTCTCTAGGGTTTCTTTCTCCCCACCTCCCTTTCTTATTTCTGTCTTTCTGGTCCAGTGAACACTGCATATAGTACCTTCTGTCTTAATGTGCTGGCATGATGCTAGACTTAGGCATGGCAGTAATTGATGACGCATGTGATAATGCTGCAGAGGGAGAATTCTCATCTGATATTTCACTGAAAGCCTAGTCTTGTGTTTTGACATAAGGATAAAATGCCAAGCCCACTTTACTAAGTTAAAAATCACTGATTTTAGGCCGGGCACAGTGGCTCAACGCCTGTAATCCCAGCACTTTGGGAGGCCGAGGTGGGTGGATCACAAGGTCAGGAGATCGAGACCATCCTGGCTAACACGGTGAAACCCCATCTCTACAAAAAATGTAAAAAATTAGCCGGGCATGGTGGCAGGCGCCTGTAGTCCCAGCTACTCGGGAGGCTGAGGCGGGAGAATGGCGTGAACCCGGGAGGCAGAGCTTGCAGTGAGCCAAGATCGTGCCTCTGCACTCCAGCCTGGGCAACAGAGCGAGACTCTGTCTCAAAAAAAAAAAAAAATCACTGGTTTGTGCCTTGTTCTGAATTATTTTGGGGATTATGACAAGGCAGAATTTTGTAATGAAATCTGTAGGCTAGACAGTATCTTGTATTTGCAAACTAATTTAATTTTTCCATTTCAATTTACAAAACTGGAGGGTCTGGCCGGGTGCGGTGGCTCAAGCCTGTAATCCCAGCACTTTGGGAGGCCGAGACAGGTGGATCACGAGGTCAGGAGTTCGAGACCAGCCTGGCCAAGATGGTGAAACCCTGTCTCTACTAAAAATACAAAAATTAGCCGGGCGCAGTGGTAGGCACCTGTAGTCCCAGCTACTCGGGAGGCTGATGCAGGAGAATGGCTTGAACCTGGGAGGCAGAGATTGCAGTGAGCCGAGATTGTGCCACTGCACTCTAGCCTGGGTGACAGAGCGAGACTCCATCTCAAAAACAAACAAATAAAAAAAAAAAAACAAAAAAAAACAGGAGGGTCTAAGTTTAAGACAGAGCTGTCAGAATCAGCTCCCCAGTACCATATTCTACAAGGTGCATGGTTGGTTAATAGTCTTACACAAGCTATAATTCTGTGGATACTCAACAGTAGCAGTAAATTTAGATGAAATTTGCAACCTAGTATTCATTATTACGATACTTAACAAATATTTTTTAAACCACTAAATTAAATGATATTTAACATATTTTAAGCCTAGAGGGCTACACTGAAATATTTTTGGAAATTTCATTCCTATGGCACATGAGGCTAATGCTATTTTACCTCTCATAATGTCCAGGACTTTTTCTGCCACATATAGGGAGAACAGTATCAGAAGGCAGTCTAATTGAGTAATCATTGTTGAATAATCTCATTCAGTGGGAGTAGAATTGATAATATGCCTTATTTATTAAGTAGTGCTACCTTCTTCACTTAAAATAGCAAATAGTATATAGTACTCAGGCTGGATATTTAATTTTTATAAATAAATGAATGTTCAGAAATGTATATTAGTAATTACACTTCTAATGAAAATTTACTTCTGAAAGATAAATATATGCATTATTTGTGATGAGATAGTTTAGGTTGTAGGAGAGAACTTCATGGCCTACATTGTATTAGGTAGAAGTAGGGCACAGGATCTGGGAGAATAAACAAAGATGCAAGAAAAAAAAAATAAGTATTGACACACAAGATAAGAGGGATCTTATTTCTGTTGCCTGATCATTTGTGAGTAAAATTTTAAGTGTTTTTCTTTTTTTTCAACTTTTTTTTTTTTTTTACTTTTTTTGGTCACAGAAAATTTTAAGTTTTAAGAGAAACTCCTACAGTGATTGGCATCAAAGTAGGTAGTGTTCCCTCCCTCCCACCAAACAAAAGAAGTCCCTTATCACCTAAGGAATGCCCACTAAATAATAAGTAAATATTTAATTACATGGCTGGCTGGCTATATTAAGCTGTTTTGTTTTTAGGGGAAAATGGTGTTACTTCTAACACAGAAAGAGTGCTGAATTAAAATCTTTCTCTGCAGCAATATCTATTGAGAGGTGCTGACTGTTTTGCTACAGCATGCAACTCAAAAGTGGCTGAAAATATGCAGCTTTGGGAGTCTACAGATCATTGCAGGAGCTAAAGGTCTAGTCATTTTTTTTTAACCAAAGGTAATCTGCAGCAGCTGGTAACCGTGGAAGTCTCTGCACAGGTTTGTGCCAAGAATATGCCTGTGTGAAGGGTTATTGTGAGTATAGGATTAAGGTCTTTTTATTTTGTAGTAGGCTAAATTTGATGCAAACCAGCAAGATGGGAAATGAGACATGAAGATGCAATAATGTATTATGCTTTTAGTGAACTTCCGAAGCCTAGATTTGTTAGTGAGATATTGGTATTTCAATTTTATTAGGTAAATGTTGAAAATATATCAAAATCCAGCATTTGTAAAGCATTTAATAATATTTTTTGAAGTTTAATTTTCCCTTATTTGCTTCAACCAACCAGATATCTTTCAATGAGATTTTTCCTCAAGAATGAAATATCTTTTTAAGAAAATTATATAAGAATTGCTAAACAACTTGATTATCTCTATTAAAAACAAGTTGAAAAGTGTGAACATTTTATCCCTATTACGAGAAGCTTTGAATTTGAATTTTAAAAATTGTTATTGCTTTATGAGATATTTAGGTCTCAAATGTTATAACCTCCACTTACTTAAAGACAAAATATTTACAAAACAAAGCTTGATCTAAAGCCATAGCTCCGTCTAGGATTCAATCACAGAAGAATTAATTGGTGTTATTTAGGATACATGGTCCTTTATGACCTTTATCATAGTTAGAAGATGAGGAATTGGGCGCAGGGGCTCACGCCTGTAATCCCAGCACTTTGGGATGCTGAGGCGGGCAGATGACGAGGTCAGGAGTTCGAGAACAGCCTGACCAACATGGTGAAACCCTGTCTCTACTAAAAATACAAAAAGTAGCCAGACGTGGTGGCACATGCCTGTAATCCCAGCTACTCAGGAGGCTGAGGCAGGAGGATCGCTTGAACCTGGGAGGCAGAGGTTGCAGTGAGTCGAGATCACGCCACTGCACTCCAGCCTGGGTGACAGAGCGAGACTCCGTCTCAGAAAAAAAAAAAAAAAACGCTGGATGCAGTGGCTCACACCTATAATCCCAGCACTTTGGGAGGCCGAGGTGGGTGGATCACAGGGTCAGGAGATAGACCATTCTGGCTAACACGGTGAAACCCCATGTCTACTAAAAATACAAAACTTAGCCGGGTGTGGTGGCACACGCCTGTAGTCCCAGCTACTCAGGAGGCTGAGGCAGGAGAATCGCTTGAACCCAAGATCGTGCCACTGCACTCCAGCCTGGGTGACAGAGCGAGACTCGATCTCCAAAAACAACAACAAAAAAAAGATGAGGGATCAGATGGGAGAATGACTTTAAGCTATATAGAAGGCAGAATGCATGCATCATAGACTTAAAACATGTTGTTACTGTTGTGGTTGGAAGTGCAACTACCCATCAGCCGCTAGTCGGTCCTTGCTCTACCTGACTGATTAAAATTCTTTCTTTATGGTTGTCAGGATGACCTAATAGGTTTAAAAATTAGTGTAAGCTTCAAACTCCAGTTGCTGATGTTTAGTTTGCGCATCTTAAGGATTTGGAAGTATATGTATAATTGGGTTTTGTGATGTTGCATATCTGTCTAGATCTGTGGACTCCACTAGTTCCAAACTGTAACTCTTTATAAGACTGCTGATTTGACATTTAGCAGTGACCATATGTGGACTGCACTAGAAATAATGTGCTTCTTGGAGCTGAATGGTGTAGCATTACTATATGGCTTTTCTCTCTAGTCTTCATTGTGTCATCTGTAGTGAGCTATAGAGTTTTTTTGTTTCGGGAATTTTTACAACTTGTTTGCATGGGTTCACCTAGTAGCATTGGTTCTTGCTTATAGTCTTTAATACACAATCAGCAAAGCTTACAATCCACTCAAGAGACTATTTTGTCACTGTTGAAAATGGGCTAAATGATGTAAATTGAATGTGGCTGTCAACTAAAACAAAATTCAGTATAGAATTAGTATTCATCCAGTCATGGACATACCTGTAGCATGGTTTTCTCTTGAGACATAATAGGCCGTTTCCTACTGTAAAAACTTACAGCCAGCTTCATACAATAAAGTAAATTTTTTCCTGTGTTTTGGCAGGCTCCCGTCATACATGTGTATTGGTGGTACTGTTACCAAAATGATCATTGTTACTGTGGTGGCATACAGCTTCATGGAGCAGAAAGTTTCTACTTGGTATTTAATTAATAAAATGTTGAGGAATGGCTGAAACAGTTAATAATGAAGTATTTTTACATTGCTGGTATTGTGTTTTCAGCATATTGGTAGTTGTTTATAATACAGACTTCTTGTTGTCAGAGATCTTCCTGCTTAAAAATTATATTCCTTTTCTCACGTGTTTATTAGAGAAGAACAAATGATAAAAATTAGCATTTTAATGATATATTTATGTGTAGAAATAGGGGGAGAAAAAAAGGCCAACTGAGGTAATCTAGGTGAAAAAGTTTGTTTTCAGTTTAGCTACATGGTTTAACCAGAATTAGAAGAAGAACTTCATTTCCAACCAAAGAACAGGCCGCACAGCCACCATTTTGGGGTCTTGAGCAGAGAGAGAAAACAAATAGGTGGTTTGTGAGAACTCTGAATTATGTAGAAAACCAGCTTTTCTACATAATAAATAAGCTTTGCCTTATTTATTAAAGTTAGGATTTCTTTGCAGTTCTTAAATGTACATTTAAATTATATCAAGTTGACTTTAGAAGAAAAAAATTATAAGCAGCCTACCTCTATCATGCATCTTTGTTGTTAACCAGAGTTTTTAAAATGAAAAAAAATTTCTGTAATTTATTTTTGGTTCTATGAGATTATAATTAAACCCCAAATTATATATTTAAAAAACAAAAACCAAAAGATTTTTAGTCATTATTATAGTAACTGAAATTAAGTAGAGTTACTTTTTTTTTAAATTATTTTTAAAAATAATTACTACTTTGGAAATAAATTGGCTGGGCATGGTGGCTCACACCTGTAATCCCAGCACTTTGGGAGGCCGAGATGGGAGGATCACTTGAGCCTTGCAGGTCAAGGATGCGGTGAGCTGTGACTGTGCTACTGCACCCCAGCCTGGGTGGCAGAGCGAGACCCTGTCTCACAAAAAAAAAAAAAAAAAGGAACAAAGAAATTTAATGTTCATTGCCCTTGTTCTGTCTAGATTACCTGTTTGAGCCGTAAGCTACTTGTGCCAACTTGGTGTTGTAAATAGCATCCATGGGCCAGTCGTGGTGGCTTATGCCTGTAATCTCAACACTTGGGGAAGCCAAGGCAGGTGGATCACTTGAGGTCAGGAGTTTGAGACCAGCCTGGCCAACGTGGTGAAACCCTGTCTCTACTAAAAATACAAAAAAAAAAATTGGCTGGATGTGGTGGTGCGTGTCTGTAGTCCCAGCTACTCAGGAGGTGGAGATTGTAGTGAGCTGAGATTGACGTTACACTCCAGCCTGAGCTACAGAGTGAGACTCCGTCTCAAAAAAAAAAAAAAAAAAAAAATCCTGGAATAATTGGAATAATTTGCAAAAATTACAGTTGTTAACAGAGAGAATAGATTGCTTGTTTCCCAAAGACTGGTTATTGAGTTTCTTGTTCTTTCACAGAGATAGTTTTGATCATTTCAGAGGTAGACAAGTCTGGTTTGTTTTACTTTGTTATAAATTATTTTGGTGTGCCTCCTTGTGTTAGCCGTCATCCTTAAGCCTATTGGATTTTTGACGAGTGTTTATAAAACCTTTTTTTCTTTTATTGGTAGGAAGGGAGACCATACTGAATACTAGCCCTTCCTGCAGAGTCACAGAGCTGCCTTTTTTCCTCCAAAAGCAGGTAGTTTGAAATGATAGGAAAGGTCCAGTTTTTCTGTGTTGGTCATTCATTTACCCTAGGAGGTTGGTGAGGGGAGGAGATTCTGGGAGATGTGTCTATTGTTTCTATTGCCTTTGTTATGATTGGAAGGACTTAGAGTGGCAAGTTAAATATTTTATTATAGTCCCTGAGAAAGTGGATTTAATTAAAGAACAGTTTTAACCTAAAGTTTTAGAAGAGAAATGCCACTACCATTTTCTATCAATGATTTTTTTCTGAGAAGGTGACAGCCATCCTCTTGAGTGGTTTTGTAAAAGTGGTGCTAATGTGTATAACCTTAATTTTTTCTTTTTTTTCTCCCTCTCCCTTTAACATTTGCTTTTCCTTTCACTGTTGTCAGTCACAACACGCTGCTCTTGAATCTCTCAGCTGGTCTTGACTCGTGAATTTACTTATGCTTTCACTCTTTAATAAATACATTACTTGCAAGCAGTGAATTGAAAACAAGACAAAAAAAAAAAAAAAAACGACCATTAGTGATTGGACAGTTTCTTACTTTGTGTTACATTTAACTGTTCTTTTGACAGCCCAGTTTTTAAAGCCAGGTTCGTATGGAAATGCTTTCACTCCACTTGCACTGCTTTTGGAAATAGCATACTGCTTCATCTGTCTGTTTATTTTAGTGCATTCATAATATAACACAATCAGCATAATGTCTCATCTCCACTTAGCCAAAGATTGAGTTTTCTTTAAAAAAGAAACAACAACAACAACAACAAAATGGAGGGGGGGGGAGCAACAATTTTTGTCAGCATTGTTTAATGCCTAAATCTTGGTGCCAAGTATAGTTATGAGTCTGTTAAGAGATTAAACAATTATCTAATAAACCATATACTCTTAGAGTCATTCTGCTATCCTTGTCCTTCCTAGAATTATTCAGTTGTAGGAATTATGATATGAAATAAGGATTTTCTGCACAGGTAAGTTTGTTTTCATAGTAGTAAAATAAGGGCCTGTTTCCCTTTTTGTTTTCTGCTAACATTACTTATATTGAGACTTTTAATCTTTTCTGTTTTAGGGGATAATAAAGTTATAAATAGACACTGAACACTGGGTAAGGGAATGTTTTTCCTGGCAGTTCAGTTAGGAGGGGGGAAGGGAAGAAGCCCCAGCAGCCAGTAGTGTTATATTTTTGTGATGTGTAGTAATGTGGAAGTCAGTGCTTTGGGATCAGTAGTGTTTCTAATTCTTTCAAATGGTATAGAGCAAAAATAACTTGCAGCAAACTTTTGTGCACCATAATGATTTTATATGTATATTTGAAACAATATGTTTTGTTTTAGAAACAAATTTTTCATTATAATTTGCCTCCAGTTTTTGCTTTTAAAAAAGTATCCTGGGTTCATGCCTGTAATCCCAGTACTTTGAGAGGCTGAGGAGGGAGGATTGCTTGAGCCCAGGAGTTCTAGATCATCGTGGGCAACATAGTGAAACCTCATCTCTACAAAAAATAAAAAAATTATCCAGGCATAGTGTTGTGCGCCCATACCTCCCAGGCTGAGGTGGGAGGATTGCTTGAGCCCAGGAGGTCAAGGCTGCAGTTAGCTATAATTGCACCACTGTACACCAGCCTGGGCAGCAGAGCAAGATGCTGTATCAGAAAAAAAAAAGTCCTGGTTTTCCCCCATCAATGAAATAATTAGCTGTTTAGCCCAGTTTTCCAGGTTGCATGCTGTCATAAACTTACAGAAGAAAATGGTCCTTAAACAAACAAACAAACAGAGCATTTGGGAGGCTTAATCTTCTTCTAACTTCTAGTTAGGGAAGGTAACAGTAAAAAAATGTTTTTCTTTCCTCTATGAGTTCAAAGAACACTTTATCATTGAATATGGAGATGCCAGACAGTTTAATGTGCAATATTTGGTTTTAATGCAGAAATTTGTGGTTTCATCAGCTTTATAAATTGATTTCAGGAAATATGGGATTTTCAAATGATTTACCTTTGTTTTCTGCTAACATTACTTATATTGTGACTTTTAATCTTTTCTGGATTAATACTATAAATTACATTTTAATACATATAGAATACTTTGTGTTTAGAATTTTTCAGTGTTGTCCATTGGGTGAATACGATCATTTTTTCTGATACAGTTAGTGCTTATTTTAGCCTTGTCTTGGTACTTCACAATAACTGTAAAAAGCAAAGAATTGGACAAAGAAAGGGCTGCAGATGTTTCCAATACCTTGACCCCTGAAACGAAAGCTGACATTTAATTGTTGTTTGTAGCATTTTTTTCATGCAGTTTACATTGAAATACCTTTTCGAATGTGCTCCTGGGAAGATGAGACATTATGTATGTTGGTTTCTCCCCCTACATGCACTAATGGTTCTTTACTGTTAACTTATTGCTAGGCCTGTTTCATTCTAACATCTTAGCATTTTTGTTAGACTACATGTTGAAATGCATCACTCAGTCTGTGCTTGAGCTCATTTTATTTTTCTGTTTAATCAACTTAATTTCTTGTTTTACTAACCTCACTGTTTTTTCAGTTTAATATTGGCTGCATGCTAGTTAAATATTTATATTATATATATTATTATTATTTTTTTAAACCAATCAAGTCTAGCCTGGATTTTGCTCTGATTGTTTTTTCATTTCTAGTGGTGGGGCAGTCTTACACTTATAACTTACTTTGTATCATGAAAGCCTGACACATAAACAAAACAACTAAACACAGTGTAGATTTTCTTTAAAAAAAAAAAATCTTAAAGTGGTGCTGTTTAGGTGGTGGATATGACTGTATAAGTACCTTGATTTTATGCTTTTTAGTGTTATTTTAAAACTTCATAAATGTATTCTTCCCCTTTTCCCTTTCCCCTTTTTCTCCATTTAAAAATGTTATATACAAAAGTTGCCCAACACACCATCAGAAAGGACCCTTACCCCATATGTTCTTCCCATGTAAAATACTAGCCAGCTTTTCTTTTTACATTAATGTCCCTCTTATTGGGCACATTTACCCTATTATTAGCACCTTTTTGCATGCATATATGTAGAAGTATCTCTTGCTCATCATCTGTTTAAATGTCTCTAGGAAGGGAAGAATATATTATTGGAATATTTTTGGTTTGTCTCTCTGTTCTGTCTGTCAGGATAATATTGGACACCGCTTACTCCAGAAACATGGGTGGAAGCTGGGCCAGGGATTGGGAAAATCTCTTCAGGGTAAGTGTTTACATTTACCAAAGAAAAAGGAAGAAAACCATTTCTGATGCAGATCTTGTACGTGAATGTATTTGTTGTGTTTTTAAAAAAGTGCTTGGGTTTCTCCCTACTGCCTTTTTCCCCTTAGAGTAGTCTGTTTGTCCTATAACTGTATTTTAAGTCACTGTTAAGCCTCTATATTTGCCAATAATTTGCAAGAGTAAGCTGCTGTGTCATCGAAACTTTCAAGTCAAACATACTGTGTGTGGCTCAGCCTGTTTTAAATTGTTTTTTTGGTGGAAGTGATGGGTGAGTGGAGTAAAAGGAATGCAAAATATCAGAGTATGCTTTCTTTGTGCTATTTAGTAATGTATTGTGGCTTCAGTATTATAAAGAGAATCATTCAGTAGCAGAATTTAATTTTTATCCTTTTAAATTCTCCCTGAAGCTGGTGATTGCCCTGGCTCTTTTGCTCTGCAATAAGAAATTTATGTAGTGGTAGAGAAGAAAAATTAACCTCCATGAAACATAAAATGAAAGCAGAGGTTTTTGAGGGCTCTCTGAGCAGAGAGGTTATTTCTCAGGTTCCTATCAAGGTCTGGAAAATGTATGGCTTAAAGTTTCCATTGCATTTGTTACTCTGTTTATACCAGTCATTTGTATTAAAAACAAAATACTAATATTTCAGCTTCTGAGTTCTCCCTAGTTGGAAACCAACCAACTGCGTTCACTTTTTAGCTTTCTCAGATTCAAGAGCTACTGTTTGTTCTTTGCAGATGTGATATGAATGCTACCTCAGAAATTATGGGAATTGGCCAGGCGCGGTGGCTCACGCCTGTAATCCCAGCACTTTGGGAGGCCGAGGCGGGTGGATCACGAGGTCAGGAGTTCAAGACCAGCCAGGCCAACTGGTGAAACCCCATCTCTACTAAAAATACATAAATTAGCCAGGCGTGGTGGCACATGCCTGTAGTCCCAGCTTGGGAGCCTGAGGCAGAGAATTGTTTGAACCTGGAAGGCGGAGGTTGCAGTGAGCCAAGATCGTGCAACTGTACTCCAGCCTGGGCAACAGAGTGAGACTCCGTCTCAAAAGAAAAGAAAAAAATTACAGGAATCGTTGTGCCTCTACATCTGGTCATGCGGGAGCTTATTGTATAATAGGCATCTTTGGGGAGAAGTGTGCTACTGTTGACTAATTCTTTGAATTTTGGAAATGGATTTTCAGTTTGAATGCCAAAGTCTGATCAATTCAAGTGTGTTGAGAGGAACACAAGGACAGGTGCAGTGGCTCATGTCTGTAATCCCAGCAGTTTGGGAGGTTGAGGCAGGAGGACTGTTTGAGGCCACGTGTTCAAAACCAGCCTGGGTGAGATAGCGAGACCCCGTCTTGATCTTTTAAAAAAGAAAAAATTAATTAATTAATTAAAAAGAGAGAAACCAGGAGGACAGGGCTTGAAATAAGATGTTTCAGTTATTTATTTATTTATTTATTTATATTTTGAAATGGAGTCTCGCTCTGTCGCCCAGGCTAGAGTGCAGCGGCGCGATCTCGGCTCATTGCCAGCTCCACCTCCCGGGTTCACGCCATTCTCCTGCCTCAGCCTCCCAAGTAGCTGGGACTACAGGCGCCTGCCACCATGCCCAGCTAATTATTTGTATTTTTATAGAGACGGGGTTTCACCGTGTTAGCCAGGATGGTCTCGATCTCCTGATCTCGTGATCCGCCCGCCTCGGCCTCCAAAAGTGCTGGGATTATAGGTGTGAGCCACCGCGCCCGGCCAGGATGTTTCAGTTATTAAAACCTTTAATTTTAAAATTCTACTTCTACAAATTCTATTGACTGGTGATACATGGGAGATGCTCAATAAATATGTTTTAATGAAATATTCATTACTAAGTATTAACCTATTCTTCTGGGGAAATAGAAGATTTAATTACCTTTAAACTTGTTTTCCAGTGGCACAAGAACTCTTTACAAACAATACAAAGAATACTCTGATTAAGAGCAATTCGTATGGGATAGACCACAGATTTTGTAAGAGCCCAGAAGAGAGAAGATAATCAGGACTGAAATGGAGATGGCTTTTTGATAGAATTTGTCCCAGTGGTTTGCATAGTTTTAAGTGTTGGGTTGACTTGAATGGAGGTGATTGTTTTAGAAGAAGGTCAGAAGACTAGATTTGCTTTTCTCTCCAATTTGAAATACCTCTTCTATTCGAGGACACCCAGGAACATTGTTGATTGTTATTCTCTTTGTTCAGGCACACAAGGTGGGGCTGTTTCATAGTGGCTAGCAAATCTGTTTGAATCCCAGAATTTTTTATGTTAAGCATCAGAGACTTTAAAGTACAACTAGAACCTGCAGAGAGAAAGGAGGGAGAAGAGACAGATAATGTGTTTAAGAAAGGATAGGTAAATGGCTACTCACCTACTTTGGATGATCCAAAGTTATTTTAAATTTTTGTTTTTAAGGAGATTTTAGGCAGGGTGCTGTGGCTTATGCCTGTAACCTCAGCACTTTGGGAGGTTGAGGCAGGAGGATCACCTGAGCCCAGGAGTTTGAGACCAGCCTAGGCAACATAGACCCCATCTCTATCTCCCCCTACACCCCACCCCCCAAAAACTAGTTGGGCTTGGTAGTCCATGCCTGTGGTCCCAGTTAAGAGGTTTAAGGTAGGAGGATTGCCTGAGCCCAGAAGGTTGAGGCTGCAGTGACCCTTGATCGCACCACTACACTCTAGCCTGGGTGACAGAGTGAGACTCTGTCTCACACACACACGAAAAAAAAACAGTTTAGAATTTTGGTTCCCTTTAAACTTTGAGCTTCTTGAAAAGAGGAGTTAGGTTTTATCCATATTTTGCCTCCATCTCCATGGTAACAAGTATATATAGTAAGTACTCAATAACTCATAAATCTATTCATTTAAAAATTCAAGGGAAATTTAAAGCTCATTTGAAGGTTTTTTTTCTTTTTAATTGTTAAAAAATGGATAACATAGCCGGGTGCAGTGGCTAGCGCCTGAAATCCCAGCACTTTGGGAAGCTGAGGCAGAAGGATTACTTGAGGCCAGGAGTTGAGACCAGCCTGGGCAATATAGCAAGACCCCCATCTCTACAAAAAAAAAAATTAATTGGCTGGGCTTGGTGGCACACACCTATAGTCCCAGCTACTAGGGAGGCTGAGGTGGGAGGATCACTTGAGCCCAGGATTTGAAGGATGCAGTGAACTATGATTGGGCCATTGCACTCCAGCCTGGGTGACAGAGCAAGACCCTCTGTTTAAAATAAATAAATAAATAAATAAAATAAAATTCACCCTTTCCAAAACACATAACATAAAATTTAGCATCTTAATCATTTTTAAGTGTACAGTTGTGTATGTGAAGTATATTTACATTGTTGGTGCAAAGTCCATCTGTTTTAAATGATTAGTATCTTTATTCTCCAAAAAGAATGGAGCCTTATTCTGTTTCCAACATTAAGAATTGAGTTTGTTTCATAACTGACTGTTTACTTCCTAGTGTCGGATTCAGCAGTGTACATGCAGGCGTTGTGCTGGTTTCTCTCACATACCTCTTTCTATAGTACCCACATAATTTAACCTAGAATATATCCACATTTATTGCATATTGAGGCAATTTATGACAGATTTCTTTGACCATACTAAACCTTTGATATAAATAACCACTCAAAAAAGCCCTGTCACTCTAGTGTAAACAGTAGGCATCGCATGTGATTTCTGGGCTTATGCTTTTGTAAGTTCTTCACATTGACTAGTTCATTGTCAACTTTCCTTTTTATTTGAGTTTAGGACTCTTAACATATCTCACATGCAACCATCCACTAAAATTTTAAGCCTGGTCCTTTTGGGCTTTTTTGTCAAAGCTTTAAAAATTATTTTGACCCATGCAAGGCTTTTGCCAACAAAAGTTGCAGTTCTTGGTGCTCCAGTGCTGATGTCTTGTTACTGAATAGATTGGAGAATAGGGCATGCAGACTCTGGAATGAAGTTATCTGTGGCAGGATATTAAATTGTACTTTGTAAACTGAGTTTATTTTTGTACTCATTTTCTTATTCACATTTCATTCTCCTTTAGTATTTGTTAAAATATTTCAGAAATTTTTAAAAAGTTATTATATATGGCCGATAATTGTTAGTATTAAAAAATAAAAGACCTGAAGAAAAGATAATGTTGACAAGATATCTGAAGGAAACAACACAAAAAAAGCACTACTGATGAGAAATATTATGAACAATTATTTATTATAGAAACAGAGGATATGTTTAATTCAGAATAAAGCAAGAGTGAATGATAGTTGTATTTTGTAGCATTTAGACTGGATTCAGTTCTGGAAATTGTTTTATAACCTTTTGTCAGCTTTGAAATGGAATGTAGTTCAAAATTTTTATTTTTCTGTGAAATACATCTAGTCAGTAGGTGTAGCCCAGAAATGGTGCCTGAAGTTTCTTTGTTACATTGTGTAAGTACTATTTGATGATTTGGCTGATTCTTTGGTGACAGACAAAAGTTTAGCTCCTAGGAAAAATGAATGGGGTCTGATATTATTTCCTATCTCACCCTGTTTAGAAGGTTCGATGAGTACATTTAGACAACCAACACATATTTACTGACCTAACACTACATTCTTGTTATACCAGCAGTAAATACCCTAAGACATGGAGAGTAGATAAGACATGGTTCCTGACTTTCAGGTTTATTTCCCAGTCCCTCGAGTCTTGCTTTTTTTTTTTTTAACTTCTGTAGACCTTTGAAGTTTCCTTGAAGCCAAGGATGATGTTTTCTACTTTTGTGCACTCCTTTCATACTTAAGTATGTGATCAGTCTGAATATTTAATTAAAAAATTGTTTCAACCTCCTTGTGAGTAGGGAGTCTCACTAATTTTTGTGTAAAAGTACTTGGTGCAGGGTGTAATGGCAGTTTGTTAACATTTGGAAATAAAAGATCTGGGTTTGATTTTGACACTACCATTTCCTATAAGTGAAGGGACAAGGTACCATTACTGAATTATTTTCCTCAGCAATAAATGGATATTAAAATCTCTGCCTGTCTTCTTAAAGAGTAGTTACGAAAACAAAGTAAGTGAACTTGCATTATACAGACTATAAAAATGCCATATATGCTTATTATTAACACCTATTGTATAGTACATAGTTCTTTTAACTGAATTAGAGATAATCCATCCTTAGGGCTTCCAAGATTAACAACAGTAATAGTTAATATTGCTTTATATGTAATAGATGTTGGACTTCAGGATCTGTGCTTTTGATGTTAGATGTGTTTTAGAGCCCCTAAATCCCTAATTTTGGTGTCTGTTTCACTAATTCTGAGCTCACTAGTCATCTCTACTGCTGAGTCTAACTTCTGAAAAATCTAACATCTAGAAAGAGCATCAGTCACTCAGTCGTGGCATTGGAACAACTGAATAACAACCCAGAATTTTAAAAGTTGGGTCCCCATTGTCGTTCCTTACCCCACATAGATTCCAGGTGAATGAGAGGTTTAAACGTAAAAAATGAAATCATGAAATTATTAGGATGAACAATGGTAGAATTATTATCTTAAAATAATATTTGAGTAAGAAAAGCTTTTCTGAGCATAACCCAAAACTTAGAAGCCCTTGAGAAAAGGTTAAGGCCAGGCACAGTGACTTAAGCACCTGTAATCCCAGGACTTTGGGAAGCCAAGGTGGGAAGATCACTTGAGGCCAAGGGTTCAAGACCAGCTTGGGCAACAATACCCAGTTCCTAAAAAATTTTAAAAAATAGATTAGCCAGGCATGGTGGCGTGCATCTGTATTCCTAGCTATTCGGAAGGCTGAGGCAGGAGGATCCCTTGACTCCAGGAGTTCGAAGTTGCAGTGAGCTGTGATTGTGCCACTGTACTCCAGCCTGGGCAACAGAGCAAGCCTGTCTCAAAAAAGGAAAGGATAAGTTTGGCTATATTTCATCATAAACAAAGTCAACAAACAGACTGGGGAAAATATCTGTAATATCTCATTATAGGCAAAGAACAAGTTTCCTTCAGGTGTTTATCAGCTTGAGAAAGACCAAAGTTAGCCTGGTAAGATTATGGGAAAATAGGTACTTACATCATAGCCATGAGAATATCAACTAGTGAAAACATTACAGGGAGCAACTTGGATTACTTAAAAATGAAAATGGATGTGTTCTTGAATCCAGCTTTTTTTTTTTTTTCCTTTGAGACAGAGTCTTGCTTTGTTGCCCAGGCTGGAGTACAGTGGCATAATCATAGCTCACTGCAGCCTTGATCTCCTGGGCTCAAGTGATCCTCCTGCCTTAGACCCATGAGTAGTGGGGACTACAGGCGCATGCCACCATGCCTAATTTTTTTTTTTTTTTTTTTGAAATGGAGTCTCGCTCCATCGCCCAGGCTGGCTGGAGTGCAGTGGCACAATCTCGGCTCACTGCAAGCTCCACCTCCTGGGTTCACGCCATTCTCCTGCCTCAGCCTCCTGAGTAGCTGGGACTTCAGGCGCCCGCCACCATGTCTGGCTAATTTTTTGTAGTTTTTCTAGTAGAGACGGGGTTTTAGCGTGTTAGCCAGGATGGTCTCCATCTCCTGACCTCGTGATCTGCCCACCTCGGCCTCCCAAAGTGCTGGGATTACAGGCATGAGCCACTGTGCCCGGCGAACGCCTGACTAATTTTTAAGAAATTTCTTGTAGAGACTAGGTCTCACTATGTTGCCCAGGCTGGTCTTGAACTCCTGGGCTCATGTGATCCTCCCACCTTGGACTCCCACAGTGCTGGGATTATAGGTGTGATCCACCATGCCTGGCCTTTTCGTGCAATTAACAAAATTTTTAGGATATAAAATTCTTAAGCACATCTTCCTGGTTACTAAATAATTAATATGATTGTTAACACACAGTTGCTTCCTGTGTAATAACATGTACATTCCGTTTGTTGATACTGAAGCAGCTTTTTCAAAGTTTTGCTTGTTTTATTTGGAGTGTATCTCCAGACATCTCACACATCGTTTTAAGAACATTGTGTTAAGTTTTGGGATTGAAATAAATAAATGTAAAAATTTTACTTTATAAAATCATTAGCCAAAAAATATGTTGAGAGAGACGAACATTCTCTGTAGCTTGTATAGTAAAACTGAGGCATTTTATTGTGAAATATTAAAATGGTACATTCTGTGGGCATACAGGAGTGTGCCTGTATATTTATGTTTGTATTTACTTGACCATAAAGATAAAATTTTTGTTAAAGATAGACTCTCTGAAGGGAAACTGAGTTGCATTTTACTATATTTTTAAAATTTGGGCCGGCTGCAGTGGGTCACACCTGTAATCCCAGCACTTTGGGAGGCCGAGGTGGGCAGATCACCTGAGGTCAGGAGTTCAAGACCAGCCTGGCCAACATGGTGAAACCCCCTTCTCTACTAGAAATATAAAAATTAGCTGGGTGTGGTGGTGCGTGCCTGTAATCCCAGCTACTCAGGAGGCTGAGACAGGAGAATCACTTGAACCCAGCAGTAGAGGTTGTAGTGAGCCGAGATTGCGCCACTGCACTCCATCCTGGGCAACAGAGCGAGACTGTGTCTCAAAAAAAAAAAAAAATTATTCTGTACTTGTATTACTATTCAAAAAATATAATTATTTGAGAAAAGACCTAAAGAAGGCAGAATGAAAACAGAGTAGAGTTGGGGGTATTTCTTTGGTTTTATTTATGTATACCTCCTTCCCAGTCTTGTTTCAGTTAGGAAATAAATGGTGAATACAATGTAGGGTAAGGCCTGCATTACATAAGTCTCAAATATGTTTAGACTACATTTTATGACTAAAGGAAAATTAGACTTTTTTTTTTCCATTGGAGATGAGGTCTTTCTATGTTGTACAGGCTGGTCTCAAACTCCTGGCCTCATGCAGTCTTCCCACCTTGTGCTTACAAAGTGCTAGGATTACAGGCTGAAAACTAGATTTGAATTCAAACGAATAGAATAGAAACATGTAATGTTACAATTTAGGCTTTATTGTTAAATTAGAATATGAATTAATATTGCACTAACTTCTGGCCTGGTGTGGTGGCTCATGCCTATAATCCCAACACTTTGGGAGGCTGAGGCAGGAGGGTAGCTTGAGGCCAGGAATTTGAGACCAACCTAGACAATATAACAAGACCTCATCTTAACAGAAATAGAAAAATTAACCAGGTGTGATGGCACACGCCTGTAGTCCTAGCTACTTGGGAGGCTGAGGCGAGAGAATCGCTTGAGCCCTACCTAGTGTTGGAGGTTATAGTGAGCTGTGATGTGCCACTGCACTTCCTGCACTTTAGCCTGGGCAACATAACTAGACCTGTCTCTATAAATAAATAAGCAAGACCTGTCTCAATCAATCACTATAAATATTTTACTGATTTCTTAAGAAAAATCTTTTTTTGTCTGGGCGCCATGGCTCACGCCTGTAATCCCACCACTTTGGGAGGCCAGGGCAGGTGGATCACCTAAGTTCAGGAGTTAGAGACTAGCCTGGCTAACATGGCGAAACCCCACCTCTACTAAAAATACAAAATTAGCGGGGCATGGTGGCGAGTGCCTGTAATCCCAGCTACTCGGGAGGCTGAGGCAGGAGAATTGCTTGAACCCAGGAGGCGGAGGTTGCAGTGAGCTGAGTTCATGCCAATGCACTCCAGCCTGGGTGACAAGAGCGAAACTCTGTCAAGAAAAATCATTTTTTGAGAAAATATTTTCATTAATATTATAGTGACATAGCTACATTTTTCTGAAGTCTTTACAGAAGCTAAGTTGTCTTTCTATCTTACTTTCCCTTTTTAATTCATGTTTTCCTTTATAAAAAGGAAATAATGCTTAATATTTATTATGTGCCAAATATTGATCTAGAGTCTGGATGTTTTGCATGGTCTCATTTAATGAAATAGATATTAATATGCTCATTTAATTTTATTTTTTTTAATTTTTTTTTTTTTTTTTGAGATAGAGTTTCACTCTTGTTGCCCAGGCTGTAGTGCAATGATGCGATCTCGGCTCACCGCAACCTCTGCCTCCTGGTTCAAGCGATTCTCCTGCCTCAGCCTCCCGAGTAGCTGGGATTACAGGCATGTGCCACCACGCCCAGCTAATCTTGTATTTTTAGTAGAGATGGGGTTTCTCCATGTTGGTCAGGCTGGTCTCGAACTCCCAAACTCAGGTGATCTGCCCACCTCGGCCTCCCACAGTGTTGGGATTACAGGCGTGAGCCACCACGCCCGGCCACTCATTTTATAAATGGAAAGTTTTGGAAAGATGATACAGCTACCGAGGGTCTGCCATTCAATTATAAGCCTAACTTTGAAATCAGTATTTATACCTTTTCCCTTCTTAGGAAAAGCTGTTACTGAAAATAGGAATAGGTTGGTGGGGGAATAGCAAATATGTAGCTCCCCCAAATCACAAATCAAGGTATGGATTGTCAGAAAAGCTTAGTTATACACAGAGCTGGTGTATTTGAAGAAGCATGTAGCTATAATCTCTGTTTCCTGCTAATTAAATGGGTCTTGGAGTCTTCATACAGTTGCCAAAGGCAACCATAATTTTAGTTATTCACAATCCACATTTAATAAAATAAAATATAGAGCTTGTAGAGCCTTTGACCTTTTTAATGGAATAAATATAAACTATAGAGAAGAGGCCCAGGTAATAAACAAGATTAGTCAGAATTGGCAGTCTAAGGTAAGAGGTTAGGTTTTAGGGATAAAACAGAAAAGGAAAGGACCGGATGTGGTGGCTCACCCCTGCAGTCCCAGCACTGTGGGAGACCAAAGCAGGAGGATTGCTTGAGGCCAGGAGTTCAAGACTAGCCTGGGGAACATACCCTGTCTCTACAAAAATTAAAATAAATATAAAGATGAAAGGGATTGCAGGAGAGGAGACTGAATGAGAATGATAAACTTGCATGCTGTATAGAAAGGGACTACTTGTTTCTCAGTACGGAGATCATCACATTTAAAGGATAAATGAAAAGACCTTAAATGTGAGTTAAGTCATGCCAAAATAACAATCAGAAAAGAAGTTGCAGTTCCAGTGGCATGTGCCTGTAGTCCTAGCTACTCAAAAGTTTAAGGCAGAAGGATCAGTTGAGCCTGGGAATTCAAGTCCAGCCTGGGCAACATAGTGAGACCCCTTCTAAAAATTAGGCAAGGTAGTGCACACTTATATTCCTAGCTACTTGGGAGGCTGAGGTGGGAGGATTGTTTGAATCTAGGATTTGAAGGTTACAGCTATGATTGTGCCACTGCACTCCAACCTGGGCAACAGAGCAAGACCTTTTCTCTAAATAATAATAAAATGCTGTAAGGGTTCAAAAGAAGAATAACTAGGGGTGACTTCACTAAGTACTGAGGAGGGAGGAATAGATATTACCAAAGATAGGAGATACTGATGTATACAAAGTAATTGCAGTTGACAAAGAGTAGGTGTGGCTAATTGGAGCAGATTATGTCCATGGTGTAGTGGATTTTATGCGTTTTTTAACAGAAGAAACCACCTCAATTTTTTTTTTTTTTTGAGGTTAAACTTCAGTATATGAAAGAGGGGGCAACCCAGCAGTTGTTTTGATTGAAGCAGAGTTCTAGGTCTCCAGGAATAGTTTAAAAACTGTAACTAGGCTGGGCACGATGGCTCATGCCTGTAATCCCCAACACTTTGGGAGGCTGAGGTGGAAACATCTCTTGAACTCAGGAGTTTGAGACCAGCCTGAGCAACATAGTGAGACCCTGTCTCTACCAAAAAAAAAAAAAAAAATTAGCCTGGCATGGTGATGTGCACCCTTAGTCCCAGCTACTTGGTGGTTTAGGTGGGAGGATCACGAGAGGCCATGAAGTTGAGGCTGCAGGGAGCCGTGTCATTGCGAGTGTACTCCAGCCTGGATGACAGTGAGAGCATGTCTCAAAACGCGCGCCTGCACACACACACACACACACACACACACACACCCCTACCTACAACTAGAAGGGAGAAATGGGAAATATTAATATAGGCACAAATCTCATATATGCTAAGCACTTAACAAATATCTCATTTAAATCTTATAATAAGCCCCTGAGAGAATTACTGTTGTCCCATTTTGTGGAAGAAACTGAGTCTTAGAGAAGTCCAATATGTTGCCCAAGGGTAAGCAACCAGTAAACTATAGAATCAGGATTCAGATCTCAGTCCTTCTGCCTCCAAAGCTCATGCCACACTGAATGTGGAAGGCTTTAATGCTCCTCCAATCTGGAATTGTATTTTGTAAGCCAAAGACACCTTGATCAGAGCAGAGGTATAGACTTACAGCCAGAAGAGATACTGAAGGCCGGGTGTGGTGGCTCACGCCTGTAATCCTTGCACTTTAGCAGGCCAATGTGGGTGGATGCTTGAGCTCAGGAGTTCGAGACCAGCCTGGGCAACATGGCAAAACCCCATCTCTACTTAAAATGCAAAGAAAAAATTAGCTGGGCATGATGGCATGTGCCTGTAGTCCCAGCCACCTGGGAGAATGAGGTGGGAGGATCGCATGAGCCCAGAAGGTCGACGAGGTTGCAGTGAGCTGAGATCATGCCACTGCACTCCAGCCTGAGTGACAAAGTAAGACCCTATCTCAGAAAAAAAAAAAAAAGACATATTGAAGATAAGTTAAAACTCACTATACAGTTGAGAAATGTATTTTTGGGGTTCCAAAATGTTTTAATGATAGGGCTGAAACCCAAACCCAAATTCTTTGATTTGCCATCGAAATCTCTTTTCATTATCCCAGCCAGGCATTGGTGATGGAAATAAAATAATAGTCTGGTCAAAGAATGTCTGAGGATGGAGATGGAAAACCATTTAGAAAGTTGTCTGGGTATGAGTATAGATAAGGACTTGAAAGAGTAATAGTGGAAATGGAAAGGAAGGAATAACTATGAAGGCTGATAAAACAGGTCAACTATGAAGACAATATATAGTCAGTTTATGCACATGTTTGACTAGCAAGCCCCTATTCACTAGATTTAGTGTTAATCTTTTATAATAGCCATCATTTATTAAGTGTTTACTGAGTGCTTGGACATGGATTTTCTAACTTAAATCCTCTTTGAGGTAGATACTCCCATTTTACAGGTGAGAAAATTGATATTCTGAGCAATACTTTGCCCAAGATCTTTTTTCCTTTTTTTTTTTTTTTTGAGACAGAGTGTTGCTCTGTCACCCAGGCTGGAGTGCAGTGGTGCAATCTCGGCTCACTGCAACCTCCACCTCCCTAGTTCAAGCAATTCCCCTGCCTCAGCCTCCCAAGTAGCTGAGATTATAGGTGCATGCCACCACACCTGACTAATTTTCCTGTATTTTTATTAGAGACGGGGTTTCACTATGTTGGCCAGACTGGTCTCAAACTCCTGACCTCAGGCAATCCGCCCGAATCGGCCTCCCAAAATGCTGGGATTACAGGCGTGAGCCACCACGCCCAGCCTGCCCAAGATCTTACAGCAGATAAGTGGTAGAATCTTGGTGCCAAAACCTATGCTTTTAACCAATATGCTGTAATGTACCTAAACTGTAGGTGCTAGCTTACTTCCCTATCCTGGAGAGATATGATGGTGGTGAGAAATACCAGTGCCACCGAATTGAAATATACAGTAGTTATTCAGGCCAGAAAAAGTGGAGATAATTCTGAATGTGATATATTCTCGTAGGGCACTTGAAGTGGTCATATATATTCTTCATGATGAGTATAAATTCACTAGAAACTTAAGGCTAAAGTTGAGTGGTAAGAACTTTTGCCAAATATTTAGGGATGGAAATTGGTGTCCAGGGAAAAAGAAAATACTGTAACTTATGTCTCATACTATAATTTCCTCCCTGACTTCTACTTTCTATTTCTCTCCTGTGGCATTTTAAATATTCAATCTTGTATAATTTTTGTTGATGTGTCTCTTTTACCTAATTCAGTAGACTGTAAATTCCTAAAGGATAGTAATTACTGTGCATTTATGTATTCTCTATTGCTGTTTTTCTTGTTTTGTATTCTGCATATGTTTATTGCATGCTTAAAAGGTGCCAGATCTGGGTTGGGTGTGGTGGCTCACGACTGTAATCACAGCTCTATGGGAGGACGAGGCAGGTGGATCACTTGAGGCTAGGAGTTCAAGACCAGCCTGGCCAACATGGCGAAACCCTCTCTACCAAAATATACAAAAATTAGCCAGGCATGTTGGTGCACGCCTGTAATCCCAGCTACTTGGAAGGCTGAGGCATGAGAATAGCTTGAACTCAGGAGGCGGAGGTTACAGTGAGCCGCCTGGGTGACAGAGTAAGACTCTGTCTCCAAAAAAAAAGAGAAAAAGAATGTGCCAGATCTGTACTAAGTCTTTAAGAGTGAATAAGATAGAACCTCTGCCCTCCAGAGGTTTATTTCTAATAGGGAAACAAATAATGTAACAAATTTAATACAGTATAATGACTTTTAATTGTGAAGTTAAAGGTACAGTGGAAGCTTAATAGAGAATTGAGCAATTTAAGTTATAATTTCAAATTTTTTATAATAATTAAGTGAAAAGTCTCAGATTGTGAGAATAAAGAAGCAACCAACTATTTTCTATCTGTGCATCTATACTTGCTGATAGATACATGGAGTACAGGTGTCTGTGAGTTAGTGGAATCTCTTTATTCTTCCATGAGAAGCGTTGGTATTTTAAAGTGGAATGAAATCTGAAAATGATAAGAACATAAAGTAAGTGTTTTATAATAAACATATTTTATTAAAATCTTTCAAAAGTTCATTTAAAATTTACCACCAAAATTCAAAACAATGGCACTTAAAACACTCGGAAAAGAGAACAAAGTGTAATATATTTTTATGTAGTATAATATCTTTTCAAATGTAGTTTATTAGTTTTAAATCCAGTATTTCCTTTCTCACTAAATCTTCCCAAACCAGTAGATAGAAATCCCACTTGGTTTTCTTGTAACTCCCATTTGGTTCAAAAGGAGGGAGCAAAGAATGTAGACCTGAAGTAGGAGTTGCGGCCCGATGATAGCATACGTTGTTGAAATTGAGTGAGTGTGAGACAATAGCAAGTGGTGTGAGTTTTGCTGTGTTTAGAGAAGCTAATTGTTGCCACCTAAGATTATAATCTCAGTGTTGCTGGATCTTCTAAAATTGTTAAAAGCAGCCAGGAATTCAGATTCCTTTTCTGTGAAATGTTCTAATTGATAAATGTTGGCTTGAAGTCTAAAATAATGAAATTAAACAAAACATACCAGGCTGTATTTGAACCGCAAGTTAATACTTTGTGAGCTCCTCTGAAATTTCACCTGGGTTCAATTCTAACTCTGCAACTAGTAAGCACTGTGACCTTGCTATACCCTCCATATAGCCATATTTTTACAAGATTTGGGGGTGTCAGGAATTAAATATGGCTATATGTTTTATATACCTATATATTTCTCTCTCCAGTATATAGAATGAGACATAATGCCACTTAAAAGATTGAGAAACTTAAATGTTTATCTGAGGTGAAACTAAGGATAGGAGCTACCTTTACTAAACAAGTCTTCTTACTTCTACCCCAGTGCTTTTTCCATTATTAGTCTTATGGCTTTCAGCAGAATCACCTTGGGTTCTTGTTAAAAATGTAGATTCAGGCCGGGTGCAGTGGCTCACGCCTGTAATCCCAGCACTCTGGGAGGCTGAGGCGGGCGGATCACCTGAGGTCAGGAGTTCGAGACCAGCCTCAACATGGAGAAACCCCGTCTCTACTAAAAATACAAAATTACCCGGGCGTTGTGGTGCATGCCTGTAATCCCAGCTACTCGGGAGGCCGAGGCAGGAGAATTGCTTGAACCTGGGAGGTGGAGGTTGCGGTGAGCCAAGATCGCGCCATTGCACTCCAGCCTGGGCAACAAGAGTGAAACTCCGTCTCAGGAAAAAAAAAAAAAAAAAAAAAAAGTAGATTCTGAGGCTGGGTGCAGGGGCTCATGCCTGTAACCCCAGCACTTTGGGAGGCTGAGGTGGGAGGATGGCTTGAGTTCAGAGTTCAAGACCAGCCTGGGCCACATAGCAATAGTTTGTATCTACTGAAAAAGAAAACAAGCAAAAAATTTAATGTCGATTCTGACCAGCATAAATCAGCAGGTCTGGGGTAGGGTTCAGGAAATGATATTTTATTTTATTTATTTATTTTTTGGAGACAGAGTTTCGCTCTTGTTGCCCAGGCTGGAGTGCAGTGGTGCGATATCGGCTCACTGCAACCTCCGCCTCCCGGGTTCAAGTGATTCTTCTGCCTCAGCCTCCCAAGTAGCTGGGATTACAGGCATGTGCCATCACACCCGGCTAATTTTTGTATTTTTTAGCAGAGACAGGGTTTCACCATGTTGGCCAGGCTAGTCTCGAACTCCTAACCTCAGGTCATCCACCCACCTCAACCTCCCAAAGTGCTGGGATTACAGGCGTGAGCCACCACGCCTAGCCCAGGAAATGATATTTTAAATATCCCCTTGCCCCATTTTTTAATGCAAATAGAATGGATCAGGGCTAGAAAAACATTCTTTTGGACCATATGAATAACAGGCTTCTAAGAAAATTACCTTCATTATAGTAAATAGGGTGGACAGTTTTTTTTTTTAAATTTATCCAAAATGTATTGGTTACACTAAAGTAGTATAGTGCTTTTTTTTTTTCTTAATAGTCTTAGCCTTAGCCTAATTTACATTGTTTCCTATCTTAGTATTCATAGACTTTTGGACCTAGGTTAGTTTGCCTTATTAAAATGACACTGGGTTAGTAGGATACTTAGGCAAGAGAGTGGAGTGTCCAGGAAGCTTCTTAAGTGAGCAAAAGGGTATATAGTGATAGTGGTTTGTTTCTTCTTCTTCTTCCTCCTCCTCTTCCTCTTCTTCTTCCTCTTCCTCTTCTTCTTCTTCTTCCTCCTCCTTCCTCCTTTTTTTTTTTTTTGGCTCATGTGATCCTCCCACCTCAGCATCCTGTGTAGCTGTAGCTGGGAATATAGGCATTTGCCACCATGTCTGGCCAATTTTTAAATTTTTTTCATAGAGACAGGGTCTCCCTATGTTGCCTAGATTGGTCTGGAACTCCAGGGCTCAAGCTGTCATCCTGCCTCAGCCTCCCAAAGTGCTGGGATTATAGGCGTGAGCCACCATGCCCAGCCTGTAATACTTTGATTATTGATCATAGATAATAATTTTCTCCATCTGTAAATGGGGTTGTTTCATTACCATCAAATTGTATGTAAAACATTTGGAAATTATCACAGATTCTGTTTTAGAGTATCTTTCATTTTAAGGTATTTACTTTCAAAAATGCCAAATTTAAATTAACCGGGCTTGGTGGTGGGCTCCTGTAATCCCAGCTACTCAGGAGGCTGAGATAGGAGAATCGCTTGAACCTGGGAGGCAGAGGTTGCAGTGAGCTGAGATCACGCCACTGTACTCCAGCTGGGGCAACAGAGTGAGTGAGACCCTGTCTCACAAACAAACACCCCCAAAATGTCTAATTTGGAAATAAAAGGAAGACTAATTTCTTTATTTTCTGAACCCTTGAGCATTCTGTATAGTGATTTAAAGTTTACGAAATATCTTCCATTTGTTGTCTCTTTTGGTCTGTATGCCAGTCCTAAAAAGGGGGATGGGGTAGGTGTGGTGTGATGGCTTATGCCTGTAGCCCTAGCTACTTGGGAGGTTAAGGCAGGAGGATTGCTTGAGCCCAGGAGTTTGAGGCTGCAAGTGAGCTATGATTGTGTGACTGCACTCTAATCTCCAGCCTGAGCCATAGAGCTCTAGAATCTGTCTTAAAAAAAAAAAAAAAAAAAAAAAAGGTGGTGATAATATTTTCATTTTGCAGAGGAGGCTGCTGAGACTCAGGCTCTGCTTGCCAAAAGTCACACAAGTGTCTAGCTATTATCTCTTATTAGAGAGCTAAGCTTTGCAGCCCAGTCTTTTTTAGGGATTGCCTAGAAAAATATAGGAAGAAGTTTATTGGCTGGGTGCGGTGGCTCACACCTGTAATCCCAGCACTTTGGGAGGCTGAGGCGGGCAGATCACGAGGTCAGGAATTCAAGACCAGCCTGGCCAATATAGTGAAACCCTGTCTCTACTAAAAATACAAAAATTAGCCAGGCATGGTGGCACGTGCCTGTAGTCCCAGCTATTCAGGAGGCTGACTGAGGCAGGAGAATTGCTTGAACCCAGGAGGTAGAGGTTGCAGTGAGCCAAGAGTGTGCCACTGTACTCCAGCTTGGGCAACAGAGTGAGACTTTGTCTTAAAAAAAAAAATTTTTTTTATTAAACATGAAATGGAGGCCAGGTGCGGTGGATCACACCTGTAATCCCAGCACTTTGGGAGGCCAAGGCGGGCAGATCACTTGAGGTCAGGAGTTCGAGACCAGCTTGGCCAACATGGTGAAACCCCGTCTCTACTAAAACACAAATTAGCTGGGCATGGTGATGCATGCCTGTAATCCCAGCTACTCAGGAGACTGAGGCAGGAGAGTCACTTGAACCTGCGAGGCGGAGGTTGCAGTGAGCCAAGATTGTGACACTGCGCTCCAGCCTGGGTGACAGAGTGAGACTCAGTCTTTAAGGAAAAAAAAATAGATGAAATGGAGGAGTTGCAGTGGAAAGTTAAATGGGGCTGGAAAGTTTTGGGGTAATGGAGTGATCCTGGAATAGTAAAATTTTCAGTGTAGCTATGGAAAAACAATAGTAAGTTTAAGAAGGCATTTGATTGTTGGCTTATTATAGTATCACAAGACTGGCTGCTGTCTACATAATTCCCCCAGATATTTTCTACTCAAATATTTTCCACTCTTCAAACTTTAGAATTGTGAAGTGAACCTTATAGATTTGTCTAACTCCTTTATTTTTAAGACAGAGTCTCACTCTGTCGCCCAGGCTGGAGTGCAGTGGTGTGAACTCGGCTTCACTGCAAGCTCCACCTCCCGGGTTCACACCATTCTCCTGTGTCAGCCTCCCGAGTAGCTGGGACTACAGGCGCCTGCCACACACCTGGCTAATTTTTTGTGTTTTTAGTAGAGACTGGGTTTCACCGTGTTAGCCAGGATGGTCTCGATTTGCTGACCTCGTGATCTGCCCGCCTCAGCCTCCCAAAGTGCTGGGATTACAGGCATGAGCCACCGTGCCTGGCCTTTAACTCCTCTATTTTTGGATCACGAAACTAATATAGGCGGCATGGTGACTCACACCTGTAATCCCAGCACTTTGTGAGGTTGAGGCAGAAGGATAACTCAAGGCAGAAGGATAACTCGAGGCTAGGAGTTTGAAACCAGCCTGGGCAACATAGTGAGACACCATCTCTACAAAAAAAATTTTTTTTTTTTTAATTAGCCACACATGGTGGTGAGTGCCTGTAGTCCTAGCTACTTAGGAGGCTGAGGTGGGAGGATCACTTGAGCCCAGGAGTTCAGTGTTACAGTAAACTATGATGACTTCACTGCATTCCATCCTGCCTAGGCAACAGGGTGAGATTCTGTCTCTAAAAATAAAAAGAAATTAATAGCTAATAATGGGTCACATGCCCCATTAGTGACAGAACTGTAATTCAGATCCCCTGAGTTTCATGTTGCCACTCTTTACAAGTATATTTTTTCTTTTGGAATTCATTAATCAAGAAATACTCATGTAGGCTGGGCACAGTGGCTCATGCCTGTAATCCCAGCACTTTGGGAGTATGAGGTGGGTGGATCACCTGAAGTCAGAAGTTCGAGGCCAGCCTGGCCAACATGGTGAAACCCCGTCTCTACTAAAAATACAAAAAATTAGCCACCTGGTGGCGGGCACCTGTAATCCCAGCTACTCAGGAGGCTTGAGGCAGGAGAATCGCTTGAACCTAGGAAGTGAAGGTTGCAGTGAGCCGAGATCGCACTGTTGCACTCCAGCCTAGGCAACAAGAGTGAAACTCCATCTTAGGGGGAAAAAAAAAAAAAAGAAAAAGAAATACTCACATAGATTGGAGCTCACTGGTAATTTTTGGTCTACCTACATGTATATAGGAGTGTACTGGGTACTTGAAGGAAGCAATTAATTTTTACTTTGACCTGTTTTTTTAAAAGAGGAAAAATGTTTTCAGAATTTCTAATAGACCACTTACCCTAAACCTCCTGGAAAACACCATTATTATGGGGGCTGACTTGAGGTTTTCCTTCACTGAAACTGGTTATGGCAACTTTCCAATTCAGTTTTTTAAAAGTTTGTCGATATATGTTGAATGTAAGTTCTTTAGTATTTTTTTCTTAAACATTTGATGCTTCCTTCTCCTTGACTACTGAGTGATAACAAGAAATGAAATTGAACAAGCCTTAAGGCTCTAATGACCAGTAATGTAAAACTCAAATATTTCATTATAAAAGTTTACATATTTTTTGATATATGGAGACGTTTCTAATATAGTGATATGTTCTACTTGATAAAATAATTCCTTGATTATGAGAGTTAAATCATTAGTATCTTGTGATGTTAAGCGGCGCACATCATGATGACTAAGTATTTACGGTTGAACAAGTTTCAGACCCGCTACGAACATGTTCATTCTCTGAGTCAACAAATGCTTTTTAACTAAATGCTATTCTGGCCTACATACTGTGTCAGATATGGATATAAACATAAGTAAAACTCAGGGCACAAAAGTGCTACCACTTTTTTTCCCCCCGTGAGATGGAGATTCTCTCGTTGCCCCAGGCTGGAGTGCAATGGTGCGATCTCGGCTCACTGCAACTTCTGCCTCCCAGTTTCAAGTGATTCTCCTGCCTCAGCCTCCCAAGTAGCTGGGATTACAGGAATATGCCACCACGCCCAGCTAATTTTTGTATTTTAAATGCAGACGAGGTTTCGCCATGTTGGCCAGGCTGATCTCGACCTCCTGACCTCAAGTAGTCTGCCTGCCTTGGCCTCCCACAGTGCTGGGATTACAGCCGTGAGCCACCATGCCTGGCCTTTTTTTTTTTTTTTTAAACTAAAGACTTAACTGTTTTTTTCCGTATCTCCTCAGCCCCATGTTTTAGACTATTTTACCCCAAAATTGTATTTATTAATTTGGCTTTCCCATTTGAAAAAACAAATTGATCTTAGCATGGTGGTTAGCTTGAGGCAATCTTTAGTGAGTCAGTATAATTTTAGCTAAAACAGTTGTATCTCATGTAAAAGTATGATTTTCTTCAGGTTTTTTTTTTTTTTTATTGAAAGTAACTCATGAATTCTCTTTATTATCTCTTCTAAGGGCTTGAGGATATCATGTTATCCCTGGATGAGATATCCTTCCCAGGCCTAACATTCTGATTTAACAACACTTTCACTAAAGCCTTTTGCCCCACCTTTATTCCTGTTTATTAATATATTTAGTTAAATGATTAAAATTGAACTATTTTATCCTAGATGGAAAGTATCAGATGGAAATTCGTTTAGGTCATAATTAAACTTGTGTGCCTTAGAAAACATCTGTATTTGAAAATCAAATTGGCCAGGCACCGTGGCTCATGTCTGTAATCCCAGCACCTTGTGGGGCCAAAGTGGGCAAATTGCTTGAGCTCAGAAGTTCAAGAACAAACTGGGCGGGCAACATGGTGAAATCCCGTCTCTACAAAAAATAACAAAAATTAGCCACATGTGGTGGTGTGCACCTGTAGTCCCAGCTTCTTAGGAAGCTGAGATGGGAGGATTACTTGAGCCCAGGAGGTTGAGGCTGCAGTGAGCCGTGGTTATGCCACTGCACTCCAGCCTGGGCGATGGTGAGACCCTGTTTTAAAAAATAAATAAAGGAAGAAAAAAATCAAATTAATTTGGTTGTTGTATAGGTCACTAAAAAGGCCATGGCAAGAATATAGTAGGTTTTTGTAGTACTGGATAATTTGAACTCTATTTTGGGTAGAAAGTTTTTCCTTTTTTTTTAAACCTTAAAAACTCTCTAGGGATTAAGTAATGTGCTCAATGTTTTCAGTTAATGTTTTCTGAGAGGTAGCATATATCATATGTTAGAGTTGCTTAGAAAAATATCTAAACGATGCTGAAAGTAATAATTGTTTCTATGCCACCTAAAGACTCATTTTCAGGAGAAATTTGCAGAAATTAAGCTTTGGTTTGGAAATAAATGTACCATTTTTTATTCAGTGTTTCTGAAAGTTTCATGTGATCACTGTTTCAATAAATGAAATGATATTTAAGTCCATTAACATGACTTGAATCCTATTTTGAATACTTTTGCAAATCAGAGAATCACCTGCGTAATTTTTTTTATCTTGATTTTCACATATGTATTTGCATTACTTAAAAAGAAGAAATAAGTACTTTAAAGATGTCAGTGTAGGTTCTTGGCCTTTATCAGTTTAATGGTCTTTTTTCCCCCCTTTTCTCTTTTTTTCAACAAGGTTTTTCTCTGTCACCCAGGCTGGAGTGCAGTGGTGCGATGATAGCTCACTGCAGCTCCTGGGCTCAAGTGGCCCTTCTGCCTCAATCTCTTCAGTGGCTAGGACTGCAGGTGCATGCCACCATGCCCAGCTAATTTTTTTAAGAAAAATTTTTTGGAGAGACAGAGTCTTGCTCTATTGCCCAGTATGGTCTCAAACTCCTGTCCTCAAGGCATCTTCCTGCCTTGGCCTCCCCAAGTGCTGGGATTACAGGCGTGAGCCACCAAGCCCAGCCCAGTTTTAATTGTCTTTTGAAAGTGGATTTTAGGCCGGGCTCATTGGCTTACACCTGTAATCCCAGCACTTTGGAGGCTGAGGTGAGCAGATCACTCAAGCCCAGGAGTTTGAGACCAGCCTGAGCAATATGGTGAAACCCCATCTCTACTAAAAATACAAAAATTAGCCAGATGTAGTGGCAGGCACTTGTAGTGTCAGCTACTCAGGAGGCCTAGAGGCAAGAATTGCTTGAGCCTGGAAGCTGGAGTTTACAGTGAGCGGAGATGGCACCACAGCACTCCAGCCTGGGTGGCTTAGCAAGATCCTGTCTCAAAAAAAACATGGATTTTGTGACTTTTTGATGGCTTTTATATTTACTTGCACTTCATTAAGGTCGTCTTTAAAGACAACTTTAGATATCTTTAAAAGACAACTTCAGACATTTTAAGCTTTTTTAACTGCTTATGCATTAGCTTCACAAATGTTCTGTTTTCTCTCATTCTCAGCTGAAGTTCCAGCTGGTCAGATTACTCTATTTTGCCTATTTATTGGTAATTCATGGAACGTGGTGCTGCGGTTGTGGTGGTTTTTTTTTTTTTTTTTTTTTAACATCATCACTATATGCAGTGCCCAGAACAGTGCCTTGAATATAGTAGAAACTCTCTTTCTCTCTCTCCTTCTCTCTCTGTCTCTCTCTCTATATATATGTATATATATACGTATACATATATATACACACATATATATGTGTATATATATATTATTTTATTTTATTTTATTTTTGTCTCTTTGAGACAGAGTTTCACTCTTGTTGCCCAGGCTGGAGTGCGATGGTATGATGTCAGCTCACTGCAACCTCCGCCTCCCGGGTTTAAGTGATTCTCCTGCCTCAGCCTCCCTAGTAGCTAGGATTACAGGCATGCACCACCATGCCCAGCTAATTTTGTATTTTTAGTAGATACAGGGTTTCACCATGTTGGTCAGGCTGGTCTTGAACTCCTGACCTCAGGTGATCCACCCGCCTCGGCCTCCCAAATTGCTGGGATTACAGGCCTGAGCCACCGTGCCCGGGCTTTTGATTTTTTGGGGGGGCGGGGGGAAGGAGTGTCGTTGTGTTGCCCAGGCTGGAGTGCAGTGGTGCAATCTCAGCTAACTGCAACCTCTGCCTCCCGGGTTAAAGTGATTCTCCTGCCCCAGCCTCCTGAGTAGCTGGGATTACAGGTGCCCGCCACCACGCCCAGCTAATTTTTGTGTTTTTAGTAGAGATGGGGTTTCACCATGTTGGCCAGGCTGGTCTCGAACTCCTGACCTCAAGTGATCTGCCCGCCTCAGCCTCCCACAGTGCTGGGATTACAGGCGTGAGCCACCATGCCTGGCCAAAACTCAATATTTGTTGTAAATATTTGTATTGAATCTCTGTAAGGGGAAAAGCAGCAGAGATACATTGTGGTGTTCTTACATCTTACACTGTGGTATTCTTACATCTGTTGACAATTCAACCAGTGTTTTAATCACTGTAGAAGCTTCTTCCTTTCTAATTTGTTTCTGCAGGGAAATCATATGTCTTCTGTTTCTAAAGTATGGCTGATTACTAGATTATGGTTGTCCTTTAATATATTCTTCCCAGTTGTTCTATTTCTAGAGTTTGTCTCTTTAAAAATAGTGTTTCCCTGGGCTGGGTGCAGTGGCTCACGCCTGTAATCCCAGCACTTTGGGAGGCCGAGGTGGCAGATCATGAGGTCAAGAGATCGAGACCATCCTGGCCAATATGGTGAAACCCTGTCTCTACTAAAAATACAAAATAATTAGCTGGGTGTAGTGGTGCACCTGTAGTCCCAGCTACTCAGGAGGCTGAGGCAGGACAATTGCTTAAACTTGGGGGAGGCGGAGGTTGCAGTGAGCCGAGATCGCGTCACTGCACTCCAGCCTGGGTGACGGAGTGAGATGCCATCTCAAAAAAAAATGGTGTTTCCCAAAAAACAACAAAAGAGTTATTTCTCTGTAGTTTAAGTCTTTAGGACAGTTTTGTAGATTGGTGTAACCTTAACCATTTTAAAATCAGAACTGATTCCTGAGGGATTGTTCTCAATGACAGAGTGGCTGTGATAATCAGTGGGTTTTTGTGTTTGACTGTATTCTTTCTTTAGTTATGTTATAATGCCTTCACATTTTAGCAAGACTTGCATATATATGAGAGCACTTAGGAATTTCTATTATTGCATAAGTAAAACTACCTTCTAAAATAGGCAATAGGCTGATGTGCAGCTCACACTTGTAATCCCAGAGCTTTGGGAGGCTGAAGCAAGAGGATCACTTGAGCCTGAAAGGTGGAGGCTGCAGTGAGCTGATCGTGCTACTGTACTCCAGCCTCAGCGACCCTGTCTCTAAAAAATAAATGTGTAATTCCAGTTAGTGAAACATTATTTAAGGTTTTGATTTAGAAAATATGAGTATCAGTTGTTTTCCATCAGATTAATACATTGATATTGGCA